>NC_080026.1:133092931-133719717 GCF_030020395.1 Manis pentadactyla | reverse complement strand
TCATCGTGGGCCGTGGTCCTCTGCCAGCACATCAAGGCCTAGGCCAGGACCGGCAGAGCGCCCTGGCCGCCTTGGGCCTGGGTGGGGAGGGGCAAGGCAGTTACCTACCTATAAAATGAGAAAGCATTTTGAGTGAAAAGTTCTGCTTTGGACTTTCCTGGGAGGCGTACAGTATGTTGGAAAGAAAACTGTATCTCAGTCCCCGGGGATACATGGATCGATCCTAGGTCTCGCTCTGCTTCTAACTCAGTTATTTCAAAACCTTGGGACTCACATCCCCTGTCTGAGCCTCAGTTTTTCTTCTATAAAGTAAGGCTGGAGTGGATGGTTTCTAAGGGCCTTTCGGCTCTAAAATCCTATTTAAAAGAGGCTCTTGATGAGAAGATAGAGGGCTAGCGTGATAGGCCTTCTCAAATCCTGTTTTCTCTTTGTCATTCATGAACCAGAAAATGACAGATGGCGAGACCTGGACAGGAAATGCCCTCTTCAGATTGACCAGCCGAGTGCCAGCATCTGGGAGTGCCTGCCTGAGAAGTGTCCGGATGGCGCCCTGTGGCACCGGGAGGCAGCGGCTGCCTGTGCGGTGACCAGCCTGATCAAAGACCTGAGCCTCAGCGACCACAGCGGGAGCCCCTCAGCACCCCCCAGCAAGCGCCAGTGCCGGTCGCTGTCCTTCTCCGATGAAATGTCCAGCTGCCGGACGTCGTGGCGGCCCTTGGGGTCCAGAGTCTGGACTCCTGTAGAAAAGAGACGGTGTCACAGTGGGGGCAGTGTCCAGCGCCACTCCGACGGCTTCAGCCCCGTGCAGAGAAGCTCCAGCTTCAGCCTCCCTTCCCGGGCCAACGCGCTCTCCTCGCACTACGACCAGGCAGCATTTCACCACCAGTTTGGAGGCCAGCCCTACCAGGGGCTGCCGGGCTCGGCCACCTGTGGACGGGCAGGTGACATCTGGAGCCCTGACCCGACCCCCGTGGGAGGGGGTCGGCTCGACATGCAGCGGTCCCTCTCCTGCTCCCATGAGCAGTTTTCCTTTGCCGAGTACTGCCCACCCTCAGCCAGCAGCACACCTGCCTCAACGCCAGAGCTGGCCAGGCGCTCCAGTGGCCTCTCCCGAAGCCGCTCCCAGCCGTGCGTCCTTAATGACAAGAAGGTTGGCATTAAACGGCGGCGCCCCGAGGAGGCGCAGGAGCAGAGGCCTTCCCTGGACCTTGCCAAGATGGCTCAGGTAAGACGAGCCCAGCCACGTGGAAGGTGCTGCCCTAGCATCATGGTGCTTACGGAGCCTCCTCCGGTCCTGCCATCCTGGGCAAGTGCAGGGTGCCAGTTCTAGATGCCCAAGAATGGGTTAATTTCCTTGTTTTTAAAATCCTATTCAGAGAAAGATGAAAGCAAGTTTTTTTTTTTTTAATGTCTATTTCTCTTCATTTAAAATCAGAAATGCTCCCTGTGAATACAGTGCTCATGGCACAAGAGCAGATGGTGAGAGGCAGGGTGTTGGCGGGCAGATCAGCATCGCCAAGTACTGGCCACCCCCTCAGGCACTTCGCTGGAGCCTCTCTCCCAGGGACCCGTCCCTGCAGCCCAGGCCACAGCTCAGTGTCACCCGGATCATGCTGATACCGAAATTAGGGCTGTGGTTAGTAGCTTCACAGGGTGAGGGATGGGGGGAGGCACTTACTCTTCTGATCCAGCTGTTGAGAATGTGCGGCCATCAGGAAATCCTGGCCCTTTCCTCTGTGTCCCCCAAGTCATCCCTTCTGTTGCTGACAGATGGGGCTCCGGCCCTGTCACTTGCACATTGTGCTCTGTGTCTTGGAGCCTTGTGCTAACCCTGATCTTGGGTGTTGATTTGAATGAGGTGAACTTGGGGTTGATACACTGTCGTCACGGCAGCCTCTGAGCCTAAGCATGGCCTGCGTCTGGTTCTTACTGGGGAGGCCCGAGGAGAGCATGACATTGAGGTCCAGGGCGTAGGTAGGCCCTTGGGACACGTCCACTCCGGGACCAGGCGATGTGGGTAGGAAATGGCACCCTGGGCCCTAAGTCCAGAATGCCCTCCGGTGCTTAGTACCAGGATGATTCATCTTGTCTGGTCTCGTTATGTAAGGGTCAGTGGTCACTGGATGCGAGGGGGATGGAGACCAGCATGGCGGCGAGGGGTTGGCCTCACTCATGCAGCACGTGGCCATGTTTGGGCACGAGGCGCCTCAGGGCCTTGCCTTCCACAGGCTGGAGTGCCTGCCTTCGGGGCTCACTGCTGCTTTCTCGGCTGGGCCTCCCTGCATTTTGGATGGCAGCGCGGTTTCTCTTGAAGGCATCTCCTTCTCTCCCCTCCAGTGCCCCCTTCTAACCTGGGGCCCCCAGAAGAAGAGGTTCAGGCATCTCAAGTCCAGAGCACACTCCTGGCCGGAGTCCAGGCCTTCTGGCCACCTTTGCTCACGGCAGGCTCCTGATGTGCCCCCTCCAGGCCTGGGTGGGCTTCCCCCTCTGCCTCTGCCTCCGGGCCGTCGCACCCATCTCCGCTCCAGACCTTTACTTTTCCCAAGTTATGAACTGTTTTACTTTGTTCGCTAGAGAAGCGAACACTTTCATTTATGTTGGACGTGTGAGTGGAATTTTCCTTCTCTGGAGAAATTTAAATAGGTAAAAAGGCTGGAAAGCTGTCAGATTTGGGTGACTTCTGAAGGAAACCCAGAGCCCTGAATTCTGGTTGTGATCAGTGGCTTCAGTTAAATTTTTAATGCTGAGCTTATTTTATTAGCTAATAAGGTAGATAGGTAATAAAAACAACTCACACGTGTTATTATATTTTTACTAGCCACAAGCTGGAATCACACCATGGCATCATAGGAGACATTGCCCGTCCTCACTTCGGTAGAAACCTTTAAAAATGCACTGCTTGGTGGGCTGTGCCCAGATGTATAGATTGCTTCCTCGGCTTCAGGCAGGCCTCCAAGATCCTGAGGAGGCCGCCCTGGATCTGTCTGCCTTCCCTGGGCCAAGGCTGGGAAGGGCAGAGTCCAGGGAAGTAGAGAAGAGGCCCCTGGGAAGTGTGTGTGCCAAACGACTGGAATGGGCCCTGAGGGGGGGAATGGGCCCTGAGCTACCCCCGACCGAGACTGCTGCACCCCAGCCAGCCTTCCTGCCGTGGGGCTTCACCTGCTTTGGCTTCCCCACTGCGTGATTTACGGCCTCAGGAGGTGGGCCTTGCTTTTCCAGGAGCCCTGGAAGCCAGGCCCAGGACAACCCCAGTGCATTTTCTTTATTAAGGTATCATTGATATACACTCTTATGAAGGTTTTACAAGAAAAACAGTGTGGTTACTACAGTCACCCTTATCGAGTCCCTCCCCAGACCCCATTGCAGTCACTGTCCATCAGTGTAGTAAGATGCCACAGAGTCCCTATTTGTCTTCTCTGAGCTACACTGTCTTCCCCATGACCCCACGCACACCATGTGCACCAATCACGATACCCCACAGTCCCCTTCTCCCTCCCTCCCCACCTGCCCTCCCCCACCCCTCCCCTTTGGTAGCCACTAGTCCCCCAGTGCATTTGAAAGCAGCACTGGACTCAGCTTGGAACATGTAGGGCTCTGTGCCCAGGAGCCCTGTGAGCTGGGCATGTCACTGGCCAGACAGCAGCCGAGGTGGGACTCGCCGCCCACAGACCCTCGTTTCTGTGGGCCTTGGCTCCACTCAGCATTGGTAACTACAGGGGAGTGAGCCCAGGTCTGCGCAGCTCTGGAAAGGCAGGCCTGTGGCTGAGGGTTGGTGCTGCTCTGCGTTTCCTGCCAGGTTTTGGGCTCTTTCGTGGGTCTTTGGTCGTGGTTTATATATTTGCTTATTTGGTGGGGGTGAGGGGCAACTGATGATTCTTGCAAAGGATCCCCTTTGTGCGTGGGTTCTGGGACTAGGGGCACGAGATCTGCAGAGTGAAAGCACGAAGTGTGTTTTCAATTAGATCTTGAGCCATTGGGAGTTCTGACAAACCCCAGCTTCCTAGAAGTGCTGAGTGGGGCTGGGACCTTAGGGCCCACAGCAGACCTCCCGGGGTATGGGTGAGTGTGTAGGGGCTTTCTACTGGCCGCTAGTCAGGGTGCCCAGAGCAAGGATGGGGGCCAGAATCCCCCCAAATTGCCAGCAGAAAAGGGACCAGGGAGTGAATCCAGGAGAGTCAGACCAGCAGGGAGGACAGAAAGCTCTGAGGTCCAAGGCCCTGTCCTGTGCACAGCCACAGAGGTTTGGCAGGACAGGTGCTGGGGGTGGGGCGCTGCTCGCAGGCGTGGGCCCTGAGCCCGCAGCGGTGGGCATCAGCAGGATTTGGGCCCTTGACTTGTGCATTCCATCTGGCCACTCCTGAGGAAAGGGAAGCCCTTCTGGAACTGGGGTTCACTTTTGGATCTGCATTGGAGGGTGGGGAGAGGACACCAACAATCAGAAGGGCCACCAGACAAGGGACCGAGGGCCAGCAGCCCCGGGCAAATGGCTTAACATCTCTGGGCAGCAAATAACACTACCACCACCAATAATGATGTACAACTGTGCAGAGGAATAAGGGGAGTGTGTGCACATGTGAGTATATAATGTATTCACATATATGTGCATCTGTGTGCACGTATTCTGATGTGTGTGTCTGCACACACATGTGCATATCTGTGTAGGTATATGTGTGCGCCTCTGTTGACATACATGTGTATCTTTCTCTGCACACACACACATCACCTAGTACGCTGGCTGGCGTGGTGAGTGCTGACAAATAGTTGCTATCCTTGAAATCACAGAGCTTGGGAGGGAAGACATGGGCTCGTTCTGGGCAACCCCAGTGACAACTGGGACAAGTGGGTGATGTTCCTGGGAGACACACTCGATCCATGTTTTTTTTTTTTTTGCCATCTTTCCTTCTGGTTTTACCATCCCTTTGCTGTCCTTGCCATTTACTTCTTCATTCCTCATTTCATCCTTTCCTTTTGAAAACGGGAAGGCCTGCCGTGCAGCTCAGCTCAGCTTGTGGTGAAGGCCATGCTCAGAGCTGAGGGTGATGACATGGCTACAGACTCAGAATCGCCACTGTCGGGAGGCTGGCTGTGTGTGGGCATTGTCGTCTCACGTCTGCTGCCTGTGGAATCAGGTGGAAATGATCCCGGGAGCCCACCAGGTGCCCCTGCAGGTGCCCTGCCCCTTCCCAGCCACAGCTGTCCAGCCACAGCAACAGTGGCTCTTGTTTGTCATGGCAGTGTGGCCGGGATGTGGTGGGTAGGGTGTTAGAAGTTGCTTTCACACTGTCTTCTTAGACCTTCATTGCCCAGCCCGTGGGTAGGGGTGCTGAACGAGGTGGCTGGTGTCCTGGCCACCTGGATCCTGAGTGCAGGAGGGTGGCTGTAGAGAAGACAGCTCCAGCTGGCAGAAGTGATGCACACACCTAGCCAGAAGGCCTGCCTCGCCCTGCAACTGTAATTGCAACCACTGGGTTCACAGCAAGGCAGCCCAGAGGGTCAGTCATGCTCCTTCTCTGCCTAGGTCTGATTCTGCTGGCCTCCCCCACAGTTTCCCTCACTTGGTCTCCTGAGGCCCCTTCTGCCCGGTGTGTTGTTTGAAGCCACAGCCTCCCTTTTGCAAAGTGACAGTGTGTGCTATTGAGGGCAGGGCCCAGTGCAAAAGCCTATGAGGTGATGATTAGCAGGACTTCTGCTGACATAACTAGTTACTGCTTTTTTGAGACATGGTTTGACCACCAAGCATTGGTAGATTCCCAGTGAGACCTGAGCTATACGTGGCCATTTAGACACAGATCACATGTGTGTGAGCAAAGGTTTCAGAAAAAGCAACAATTGAAAAGATTGCCCACTGAATGCCTGTGCCCCCTGGGTGTCATAGTTCTTGCTGTATTTTGAACTCCAAGCTGGTTGGCTTGAAAGAGCAACAAATTGTATTTCTCAATAGTGTTTCAAACAGAAGCGAGACATTTGTGAGGAGGGGTCGGGATGCTGAAACAGAGGTCTGATTGATTGTAGCTGCCCACACACTGAGTCCCCAAACCTCCCAGAGCCAGCCCCAGAACAGGCAGCAACTGTTGTGTTAGCAGATGTTTGAGGGGCCCATGAAAGGTGGCCGGGGGCAGCTCGGGGTAGGAAAGAAGCACGAAGTAGAAACCAC
The DNA here is from genome assembly GCF_030020395.1 of Manis pentadactyla. NCBI lineage: Eukaryota > Metazoa > Chordata > Mammalia > Pholidota > Manidae > Manis > Manis pentadactyla. The sequence goes on along the minus strand of NC_080026.1, from coordinate 133,713,563 downwards.
GCCAAGAGCTGTGGTCCAGGATGAGTCCTGGAGATGAGTCCGGAGAGCAGGGTGGGCCGCGGCTGCGGGGGCTCCGATGGGAAAGGGTTGCTGCAGGAAGTCATCAGGGGGGTTATCACAGATGCTCAGTAATAACTTGTGGCTCTTTGCTGGTAGGGCGTCCCTGGGGGAGGCTCCCTCTGGCCAGCCTTCCACCCACCCTGGGTGCCAGTGGAGGCTGCCTTTAATGAGGGAGTTGTCCTCTTCAGCAGCCATATGGGGTGGCTCTTCATATCACTGGCTGCACCACCTTCTTGCTCAGGCAGGCCTGGCAGCTGCAGGCCAGCTGTGCTTTTCCTTGGCTTGCCCAAGCCTTGATGGCCTTCTGTGCACTCTGCCAGCAGCTGGCCACGCTGCTGTCTCAGTTTCCTGCTGCCCTGTACCCTTAGCATCCTTCCTGCTGGCATGGGGAGCCATGCTGATAGCAGGCTGGGGACTTCAGAGCTGGATCACTGTTTGCAACACAGGGTGCAGACAGGTGTGAAGATCTTGGGGAGGGGTGGATAGTTACGGAAAACCTGGAATTCCAACTGGAGTGAAATAAGGCTAAATACAAATTAAGGCAAATACTACTGTAGGCACATGGGAGTAGCTACTTCTTATGAGGAAACAATCAGGGTAGGCTCGAACAAAAGAAGAGGGCCTTTAAGATCTGGACCATCAGAGCCCGTGGATGGCAAGGGGCGGCAACCTGGTACAGCCTTCCTCGCTCTTGACAGACACTGCCAATCAACTGTGGCAGTCTTTCAGGTTGAACTCAGAGGAAGTCTGAATCTTCCCTGCTAATCAATCTGCCCTCTTTTCTCTTGTCTAGCCCCTCATTTGAGGGTGAGGTCTCCAGAGTCCAGGGAGAGTCAGGGACTTGCCCAAAGCCACACGGTTACTTAGGAGGCTGGGAGGGCTGGAATCCAGGCCTCCGGACTCCGGTTGGTTGCGCCTCCTGCCAGCTGCCCAGTGGCCGTTCCACGTGGCCGACCCATGCAGGACAGAGGGCGTGGAGGTGAAGCATGATGTCTACAGTCAGATAGGGTTTAGTTTCCCCTTCCACCACTTTGGAGCCGTGTGCGCTCGGGGGGGTCACCCTCTGTAAGCCTCCGTTTGTCTGTAAAATGGGGATGACAGCTCCTGTTTCTCAGAGGTGTGGGCAGGAGTCATGTAGCGTGGACCTGGCCAGGGCTGAACCTTTGATTAACAACAAGCCACACCCCGTGGCCTGTCTCCTGCAGCTCCCGTCTGGGCAGTCAGCTGGGCTTGCCACTCCTGGCACAAGCCGTACCAGCACGAGGCTGCGCTCCTGCCAGCCGTGGAGCAGGTGCGGCTGGAGCTGGGAGACCAGGTCAGCTCTCTTTAGTTTTTCTTTTCTCACAGAAATAGTAACACAGTTACTGTTGGTAACACAGTAGCACCCCTGATGGGGTTCCCATAATGCGAGGAAATCTGTTCAGACACCTGGGTCATGCCTTGCTGTCCCCAGTTGCAGCCACCAGGTTGCATAACAATCTGCTTAAGGTCACTGGGCTCAGGGCTGAGTGTTGACACATAGCTTTGATTTCCCAGGTTAAAGGAGAATAGAAAGGGTTCAGCTGGGGACATGCCAGGAAGGCTCTTAGTGCCACTTGGTGATTTTCCCTGCTTTCATTGCAAACCTTCCTGTGATGAAAGGTGTCTGAAAAGATGTGCGGCCATGGTGTTTCAGGGTGCCCAGTAGTGGAGTGGGGTCTCCGCTTCAGAAGCAGTTGCCCAGAGGGGACCTCGCCCAGCTCCCCAGACGCGCTTGGAGCACCCTCAGCTCCAGACCCTGCTTTGGTGCTGGGCATGGAGGCCTGGGAGATGCAGTCCCGCCCTCAGGAGGCCACCGCCTGTGGGCAGGAGGGAGGCACACGGGACAACATCTCTGGTCCTGCTTCATGGAAGCCAGAGTGAAAAGGGCCTGTGGACCACTGCTCAACTCCAAGGGCCCACAGGGGGGTTTAGAGAACCCCTCATGTCACTCCCAGCCTACTGAGGAAAGAGAAGAGTATGTGCTGAGCCAGGAGGGGACAGACACAGGGCCTCAGGCTGGAGCCCTACCCGTGGGGCAGCTCCGTCTTCATCCTGGGCACTTACGTGACCTCTGTGCACCTCAGTTGCCCCATCCACGAGGCAGGGGAGCAACGCCTTCTCTCACTGTATGTGTGGCTGGCAGCATTAAATGAGTTCATTAGGATGAAACAATTGAGCTCAGGTCCATGTCTGCCCAGTGAGTGCACAGTTAAGTCAGCTGCCCTCATCGTGTTTGGGGGCCCATTGTAGGAGTAAGGAGAGAAACTTATCAAAAGGAAGGAACTGCCGTCCCCTGAGTGTGAGCGATCCCGCTGTGGTGATTCTTCCTCTCTGTAACTCTGAGGTTCCCAGCCCCGACATCTCTGCCCCTGCTCCCGAGAAGGCAGCCTGGAAGCCGGCGGCTTACGTGGCTTCTCCGTGGGCCAGGTTGAGTTGTTGAGTTTTCACGGTTGGCATTTGGATGCAGGGTGCTGTGACTATGGCCAGGGTTTTGCCCTGTTGCCACATGGTGGGCACGTCTTGTACCTCAAGGGAGATAAAGTGTGACTGTCATTGGCATAGAGCCTTCATTTAGAGTCAGACCTAAGACCTGGGCTGACATCTGGGTCTGCACCCAGCAGGGTGGTGACTGTCAGCCACTTGTCCCACTCCTCTGAGCCCCAAGTTTCTGACTGTGCACCTGGGCCCAGGTGTGGCCGCGACGCTGCAGCTCCCTGGGCCTCTTCCTAGAGAATCTTGAGTCAGTGGGTCTGGCTAGGGTCTCGGTACGTGTGTGTTTGGGGAGCTCCCCAAGGGAGTGGAGCTTTGGGAGCGGCAGAGGGTACAGGCCCAGCCAGTGGCTCCGCAGAGGCCGGGGACAGGCTTTTCTCACATGGAGGAGGCATCAGGAGTCAGGGGTGCTGGGTCAGCCTGGGTTAGGAAAGGCCTGACCAGGAGAAGGGATTCAAGAGTCCAGTTTTCCAAATTCCAACTTCCAGGATGGGCATCTGCTGAGCCTCTGTGACCGGCAGAGTAGCGAACCTTCCCGGGCACCGAAGAGGGCTTGGGGCTGACCTATGCCAAGTTGGGGCTCAGCAGCGTCAGGACTGTCTTGGAAAACATCTTGAATCCTGCTAGACATTTCCCAGGCCAGTCCTCATGAGCCGGTTGTTAAAGGGAAGTTCCGCATCCCTGCTCAATATCCCAAGACTTGTGTTTGGTGGCAGAGTGAATGACGGGGAGCCCAGAGTGACTGACTGGTCCTGTCCTGTCCAGTCCAGATGCTGTGCGTGCTGGGCATCTCTGGTCCGTGGGGACATTTGAAAGAGGCCAGGTTTCCAGAGTGTTGTCACAGCGCTCTGCAGTCAGTGTGATGAGGGAGGGAAACCGTGAGGCAGCCCCGGAAGAGTGCCTGGGAGGGTGGCCTGCAGCAGGAGCGCGTGTGCAGGGGTCCCCAGGAAGGGGGACCCTGGTGCACCTGGAGCAGAGTGGATGAGGTGGGCAGGGACCCAGGCACAGTGAGTCTCCTTGGTAGGTTTCATGAACACGGTCGGCTTTTATTCTGGGTGTGGGGAGGTGGGGGGGAAGCAGGAGCATTTTAAGCATGGGAGTGGTGGCACCCCCAAAAGTCTCCTTCCAGCTAGGGTGAACAGCATGGACGGACAGCTGTGCGGAGGTGGGAGGCTATTGGCAGACGTGATGTGGGCAAGACCGGGGTGGGGGCAGTGGACACTTGGTTTGTGTTAAGGGCTCAAACGTTCTAAAGGTGGGGCCAACAGTCCTGGCCGACGGTCATCTTGTCACTCGCTCCCAAGTCACCCTGTCACGGACCTCACTGGGCTGCAAATCAATGACCCGAAGCCCCAAAGACAGCTTCTGTAGGCTACGCTGCTCAGTGTTTGCCGTCAGTCCCTCCTGTTGCTGTCACTCTGCTAGGGCTTCTTGACCTTCCGTCAGTGGCTGCAGTCTCGTCCATCACTGACATTTATTTTGTTTCCACAAGCACCCTTGAAACATCCACCCCAACCCCTTGTGCACCCGTGCATGGCCAGCCCAGGCTACTGTTCCCACCCTGTGGACTCTCCGTTCCTGTCCGTTCCTATCTCCCAGTCTCCAGGCCTTTGGCTCCTGTGCTGAAGCTTCCGCACCCTCGTCCACTTGAAGCTGGTGCCCATTCTGGACTCAGGCTGAAGAGGGCCACGGGGAGGCTTGGGGCCTCAGCGGGACTCTCAGGCTTCTGAACACTTGCTGTGCCAGCTCTCCCCTCAGCTGCGCTGCATCTGGTCTGAGGACAGCAGCCGAGGCAGCGTCTCTGGAAAATGAGGCCCCCTGGGCTCTATGAATCTAAAAGAGCCAAGCCATCCCAGCTCCACCTGGCGGGTGCCGGGGCAGGGGAGGCTGGACAGACCCGGAAGGATTCAGCATTTCCTGTCTTGTTCCTGCTTCCTTATCGGGGTGTTGGGATGCCATCTCCTAGAAAGGAGCTCCAAGCCCTTGGGGGGCCCGTGGGGCTGTGCGAGTCCCCAGGAGGGCCAGGGACAGGGAAGCAGAAGTGTCACTGAGATGGATGTTGATTAATTGTGAGCCAGGCACAGAGCCACACACTTGACACCTCTCTGCCCTGTACCCAGGACAGGCTGCTGGCTTTCGTGGGGACCTGCACCGTGTGAAACCTTAGTCAGCCCGTTTTGCCTTCTGCAGCACAGCCCTCTGTTGTCCTGAGCGTGGCACCAACAGACTCTGCCCGTAGGCGTGGGCTGTGTATCTCCCATTGTGCTCTCGGCCGTCCTGCATCACTGCCCTGTCCTGCAGCTTTCGGCCACAGTTGAGGACCAAAGAAAGACTGCGCCACGCAGGAGGGCAGACCCTTTGCTGCAGCCTCCAGGCCGGCAGGGACTCGGTCTGACTGGACGCGGAGTGGGTGTGAATTGCCTATTTATGGCCAAAAGATTAACAATGCCTCCTTTGAAAGTTAGACATACTAGAACTCTTGGATAATTCCTTTTTGGGATGGGAAGGGGTGGTTTATTTCTCTGTCTTGGGAAACAAAAGAAATGGTTTGTTCCAAAATATAACGCAACCACCAAAAGCTTCATTGTGAGCAGTAGCAGTGAGCTCACATCAGTAATATGTCACCAAAGGCCGTGAGGCGCCCAGTCCCTTCCCTGAGATACTGTAGGGCCCTGTAATGCATTTAATCTTCATGGAGAGGGTGGTAGTAGTGGGGGGGGGAGAAGGCGGTGGACTGCAGCTGTTTGGTTGCCAGAGCTCTGTGTGTGTGGAGAGAGCGTGGCAGGCTGCCTGGACCAGCCAGGGCCCTGTTGGGACAGAAACCACTCCAAATAGCCACAGAGGATTCTTCACAGTTATTATCTAGGTTTCTGAAGAACTGGGAAGCCAAGACATGAACAGCAGGTATCCGGGGGAAGCAGCCCCAGGGAGCTGCTCCCCCCACCCCTGCACTAGGGCGGCAAAGGGAAGAGGCTGTCATTCTGAAAACTTCGAAGCTTGGAGTTCACAGGCCCCGTGCTGGGCCCTGGGCCCTGGAGGAGGGCTGCTGGCCCGCTAGGGCTGAGGATGGGGAGGGCAATGGTGCTGGCTGTGTGCATATTGGTAGCACTGCACACTGGAAGTAACTCTGTGCTCAAGAAGTGTGGCTGGTGACGGTGACAGCCACGGGAAGCAGACAGGAAGATGGCAGGCCTCCTGCCTCTGCAGCCTTGAGGTCCCCTCTGGTGCTCCTGTTGTCAGAGCCTCGAGGGGAGCAGGCGGCAGCCTGGAATGCATCTGCAGAGCCCCAGCCCCAGCACAGAGTGCAGAGGCTGGTGGGCCTGGAGCTGAGCCCTGGGGCTTCCAGGGAACACCCACCCTCTTCCCTTCACTGAGCAGCTCCTGCCCACAGGCACTGGCCAGGGGGCAGATCCCAGCCGCGTCTGCCTTTCTCGATGCGATCTGCGTCCTAGCAGGTGAAGCTAGGGGTCTGTTCTCATATCCGTCTCACCCCTTACCACTTCGTCTCATTCAGCGCGTACTCACGTGGTGCTCAGCGCTCAGCGAGGCCCTGAGGACATTTCTGCGAGACACGCATGAGCGCTGCTCTCATAGAAGCTACTTGCTGGAAAGGGGGCTAGAAAATAAGCATGCACAGCAATCTCAAGTGGGGATGTATGCTATAGAGAAAACAGAACAGGCTGGCATGGTTTAGAATGCCAGGTGGGGGCAGAGGAGATGGAAGGGGATGGCTTCACGTTGGAGGGAAAGTGGGGGACCTGTCTGAGGAGGTGACCAAAGGATGAGCTGTGTTCAGCCACACAAAGGCCATGAGGTTAAGCTCCCTGGGTGGAGGGAAGGGTGAGTACGGGCACTGGGAGCCATGGTGGGATTGGCATGTTCCGGGCAAAGGAAGCCAGTGTGACTCAGGGTCCCAGGCAAGGGGGTGTGCAGGAGGGGCTGCAAGGAGTGGCAGGGTCAGCTCGGTGGGGCTCGCAGGCTGGGGTGAGGAGTGGGGCTTCCCCCTTCCAAGTGCAGAGCCACCCGGGGCCGATGTGACCCACTGGGCCTGGGACCCTCTGAATCAACTGCCCGGGGCACTTGACCTCAGACCACACCAGCAGGTTTGTACCACCACACCGTGGTACAAAGAGGTCCTGGCGAAAGGCAATAAGGGAGAAATCGCACCTGGGGAGGCTGGGTCCTCAGCAGTGGGGGGCCAGGAGGCTGGAGGGAGCAGGTCGGGCACCTGCTGCGTGCTTCTCTTGGCTGGGGGAGTGCTCGCTGGTTCTGGGGCCCCCTCTCAGGAGTGTGGTGCCCTCAGTGGCCCTGGTGGGGCCCCTCCCCTCCCTCCTCAAGGAAGAGAGCGTGAGTGTCAGCCTCTGCTCACTTGCCGAATGGTGAAGCAGTGACTGGGGCCCGGTCCCTCTTTGTTCCCCTGGCCGTGTGCCATGACCTCTCTGCAGGGCGTGAGCTCTGCCACCATTTGTGAGCCGTGGGCCTGGGTGAGGCTGCGCGTTCCCTGCTAGTAAGGTGGGAGGGTGACATCCTCACCACGGGGCTGGCCCTTGGCCCAAGGCCTGAGGCACAGGACATTCTCAGGAAGTGTGGCTGTTATTTATCGTATCTGCTGGGCCCTCGCACTGATGAAGTGGCTTCGGAGTTCTGAACTGGAAGGTCCAGATCCCATTGCCCAGGCTCATCCTTCCAGCCCATAGGCAGCCTTTGTACTTCTTGAGCTGTGGGTTTTGTTGGTAAACCAAGGCACTGGGGGCTTTGACCCTGTGGCGTGGCACCAGGCCCCCCTGAGAGAGTGTTTCAGCTCTGCCCGAGCAGTGAAGCCCAGCTGTTCTGTTCCAGGTCCTTCCATTGTACAAGGCTGGGAACAGGGGAGACCAGCCCAGCAGTCGGGCTGTCATGTGGGGGGCGTATCTGCAAAGTGCTGGTCATATGCCTGAGGTGGGCCTAGCCACCATCGGGATTGATCCTCTTAGTGCCCAAAGCAGAGCTTTTGTTACCCGTTTTTGTGACTTGCTAGATCTCTGAGCCCTCGGCCACCTCCCTGCCCCATCCCCAAAGTGGCTTGTCCTGACAGGTTGGGGAGGGGTCCCAGCGTTATGCACTTGCCCAAGCTCAGGGCCTAGCCAGCCTCCCCCGTGACCCCCAGGCTCCTCTGGGCACTCCTCTCCCTTCCCTCCTGGGCCCCGAGAGGTGCCTGTGGAGGGACCAGCATGCAGGGACACAGGGAGAACAAGAGTGAGAAATGGGCTCTGTGTGTCCCTCGAGGACAGTTCCTAACAGACCCCTTACTGAGCTGACTTGGCAAGCAAAGTAAAAGGTGGCTTGGATGGTCTGCTGTGTGGCAACTCCGCCAGGCCCGGCTGTGCCCGCAGAGTGAGAGGGCCGAAGCCCTGCCTCCCTGCAGGGTTCTCCTCTTGCCCTGTTGCCACAGTTTCTCATCTGCCTCTTTCTCATGTGGGTGCCTGAGAGGATAATGACACCAGGGAAGGCCTTCTGATCTCATGCCATTCTGTCTTGGAGCATCAGGTCCCTGGGTGGACAGGTCCTGCCCAGGACTTAGTGCCGTGGTCTGATTGTCCAGACAGTTATAACCATACCCACTCTGGGCAGCGCATATGCTCCAAAGCCCTTTGATAGTTGGCAGCAGCTTTAAATAGCCTGAATCCACCTAGAGAAAATTTCATCTCATTTTAATCTAGAACAGTCTTGGACAATGGGATTTTCCAAGGATTGATAGCAAATAATGGGAGCAAGTATGCAGGCCAGGGAGCAGCACAAGGAAAGCACCTTTTGTGTAGGGTCCGGGCCTGCTCAGAAATAGCCCCAGGCCGGAGAGGCATGGTTCAGTCTGTTTGGGGAGTGCATTGTAGCAGATGGAGGCGGGCTGTGGGGCATCGACTATTTGGCAAGAGAAAGGAGATGGCATCTGAGATGGTGTGAAGTTAATTGTCACTCGGCAGAGACACCAGAACTTGGGTGTGGTGCACACGGAGAAGAGCAAGTATGTGCCCCAGCATCTGTCTGAAACCTAGGACTGCAGGAAATGAAGGCGGGGTCTGGGCTCCAGGGTTGGATGGGCCTGGCGAAGAGTTTTGGTGGGCCACTCTGCAGGCGGGTGGCCCTGGGTAAGTCAGTGTCCCTCTCGGAGCCCCAGTGCCCTCGGAGATGTATGGGTTGGGCATCCCAGAGCAGGCCTGGTGCACAGACGCCCTGGGGTCTCACCAGCTTTGTTTCTTTGGCCTATTGTTGTGTGTGACCTTGAAGCAGAATTGCTGTTTCTTCAAGTTTTTCCCCTGGAGGCAGCCCAGAGAAGGGAGCAGCCTTCTGGCCGCAGCCCTGGGACCTGGCGCTCAGAGGGCAGCCATGTCTGACCACATGGGTGGAGTGCGAGGCAGCAGCCGGCCAGCTGACCGTCGGCAAGGGAGGTGGGAGCCCGTTTGCAGAAGACATGTGCCTGCTGCGTTTTCTCCTCAGAACAGCCCTTGAGGTGGATGCATCTTACCCATATTTCAGAGGTGGTGAGTGAGTCAGAGGGTTGGTATCAGCTCCAGCCAGTGAAAACAGAACGTGAGCCACAGAGATCATCTTAAATTTTCTAGTGGACATAGTTAAAAAGAAAGAAGGAATAAGTGAAATTAATTAATATTTTTATCCAAAATACTGTCACTTTGACATATAGTCAATAGAAATAAATCATTGATGAGATGCTTTATATTTTTTTTCTGGTACCGAGTTTCTGAGATTTGGGACATGTGTTAACTTACAACACATCAACGTTTGGACTGGCCGCACGCGGTGGGTGGCCCCCTAGGTGAACAGGGCAGCGTCAGGTCATTTGCCCGTAGTCGTCCTGCATTACGTGGCCGTTGCTTCTGGCATAAGCGGATAGGGAAGCTTTATGGTGTAGACAGAGACATGGGACTCGGCCCCACCACTCAGACTCTTCCCTTTGGTGGCCCCGTGTGCCGGGCGGTAAAGGAGGGGGCGGGGGAGGGGCTCTGGGGTTTCTGGCTGGGTTCTCTCGGGCTGCCCTCTCTCGACCAGGTGCCAGTGTCAGGAGGGAGCAAGCCCCGGGAGACCTGGGCAGGGGGGCGCTCGGGTGCTCGTAGGCTGCTCCGTCACAGGACACTGTGGGCTCGCCCCCTCTGCCGCCCCTGTGATGGGGCAGGGGGTCCGGGGATGCGGACGGGTTGCCGCTCCTCAGAGACCTGCCCTCATCTCTGGGGTGCTCGTTTCCACTGAGGTCACTGTAGCTGCGTAGCTGTGCTCGGGCCAGCATTCCTGCCGGGCAGGGCTGGGGAAGCAGGAGGCGGCAGCAGACCTGGTGAGATGGGGGCGCGCTCTTCTCCTGGGGTCTGGGTGGGGGTGCTCAGGCTGAGCAGCATGGCAGCCCTGGGCCACTTCTCTGTGCTGTGGTCTTGCTTTCTGAGGACAGGGCTGTGTGTTATCCCCACACATCCCCTGAACACACCGCCTGGGGCAAGCTCTTCACTGCTGACCAGCTGCAGGTTAGGGGCCCACACCCAGCAGCATTCGGGCAGTGAGCGTGACCCAGAGGGCACAGGTGTGGAAGGGGGAGGAGAGGCCACAGGTGAGTAGACGCATCCACAGCAGCCCAGGCCATGGGGCAGAATGGCAGGCCTGCAGCTTCAAACACACCCCACCCACCATGGGAACCTACCAGGCCCTTGGATTCCAGGCCAAGACAACCCTGTGAGCTGATTCAAACCAACATGCATTGATTGAGTGCCGGCTGTGTACAAATGCCTGGGCCAGGGCCTCAGGGGAGTTCAGCATGTATAAGAAGACCCTGTCCTTACCTTCAGCAAGTTTGCAGGCTAGAGGGGTGGGGTGGGAACAGCTGTGTCTGTGCAGCCAACTGCAGGCTTATGGGAGCAAGATGAGGTAGTGTGTCCTCTGAGGATCGGGATCCGCATTCTGGGCTCATCCCTTCTCTCGGCCACAATTTACCAGGCACTGGCTGTGTGTCAGGCCCCTATAGGCTCCAGGGACACAGCAATAAACAGACCCATCAGCCCCGCCTCCTGGGAGTCGCAGCACTGACACACGGTCACTTAGAACTGTGGAGAGTGTGACCCGCACTCACAGTTCCGCCCTCCAAGCCTCGGTCTCCTCACCTATTAAGCAGGATTCCTAGCAGCCATTGCCACAGGATTAGATGAGGGGATGAGCGCAGGGCACTCACGGGGCACTTAGTGCCCTTGCAGGAGCGGCCCAGGAACCCAGCAGTAGGGACTGGGGCGTGCGGGGCTCCGCTTCTTTGCAGCGGAGCACAGAGGCTTGCTGGCGGCCCAGGCACGGTGCCCCATCCGCCGTGCAGCCTGGACCTCGGGTTGAGTGGAGGGGAGGGACAGGGTACAGAGCTGCTCCCAAGCCAGGAAAGAACCCCTCCAGCTGGAGCTGGTCGTGGGGGGTGTGGAGCCTGTGAGAGCGAGTTGGGGCTTTGTTCTGTGTGTGTTAGGGAACCAAGGGCAGTTTGGGGAAACCATGGACTTGGACCTCGGTCTGGCTGTGGGTAGGTTTGGGGGAGCATCCCGGGGCAGAGAGAAGGCTCTGCCAGTGTACTTGGTGTCCCTCTCTGGAGCCCTGCCCCTGTGGCATGAACTGCGTGAGCCCAGGGCCGTCAGGAAATCCCTTACTTGGTTCATTCACACCCAAGGGTCCAGAACCTGCTGCAGACCAGACAGGGAAGTGCATCAAGGAGGCTGACCAGGTTGGTCCTTGGGGAGGCCTCCGAGTTAGAAAAGGCCCTTTGCTCTCAGGAACCAAGAAAGCCAGAGCAGTGAGCAAATGGGCATCTGCCTTGGCTTGGCTCAGCTGCCTGGTCAGCCTGCTGCCCACTCTGTCCCCTCTCCTGGGGATGAGGACAGCATGGGTCATGTCGGGAACCTTTAGCTGGAGTCCTGTGTGACCTGGGCCCCACCCCTTGAAACTTTGGTCAACACGCAGATGGTGACGGATGGCTCTTGGCATGTGTGGCAGTGTTCTTGCACCATGCCGTGTGTCCCCGTGCTCCATGGCTTCTGTGAGCCATGGCGAGATTGTGTTTGTGTAATTACATGCTGTCTTCCTTTTGGTCCTAGACATGGGGATCGTTGCCTTCTGGAGACTGAGGTTCAGAGTGCACCAGGCTCCCAGGGCTGAGTGTGGCAGGACCAGGTGTGCCTGTGAGGTTTGTGCTCGTTCTGCACTCCACCCCAGGGCCAACGGGGACTGGAGTCATGGAGCTGAGGGCTGGCCGGGAGCAGATCTTCCCTCCTCTGCTGTCCTTGGAGAAGACTGGCCATGGACATGTGGGGCACTGTGGTTTGAGGACAGTGAAGTGGCTGGGCTCGGGTCAGTGCCCATCCTGGGATGGCAGCTGAGATCTCACATGACATTGTCAGGGGAGCCCAATCTGGCCCCTGCTCCACCAGCTGTCCGAACCGTCTAGACAGTGTGAGTGGACAGTTGTCACCGTTCTGGATGAAGTATGCTAAAATAGGATTATTACCGAAATCTGAAACTCCAGTTCGAAGCGGTGTCACTGAGCAGTGCTCAAACCAGGGGCGCTAACGGTGGCTTTGACGAAGCCACAGGACTGCACCTGGGGCTCAGCGTGAGGCGGCAGGGTGGAGAAAAGGAAAGGCTCCCCTCCATGACGCTCCCCGTCTGACCCAGCTCCAGGCCCTAGGGGACCCTGCACTGCAGCGTAGTGGCTATGAGGCCTTGTCCCAGAACCTAGTGGCTGGGGAAGGAAAAGTGAGGCAGAGCACAGCCCTGATCCCAGGTCTCCGAACTCGCGCTGGGCCTCTTGGGGGGCTGCGCTTCCAGGGCACCAGGGCTTCCTTTGTTCCATCTGCTGGGGCTTGAGCTGGGACAGAGGGGAGCCACATGCCCCTCTCTGCCTGGACTGCCCCTGGCTCCCAGCCCGTAAGCCTGAGGAGGCTCAGGGGCCATCCTCGTCACAGAGCAGCCCCTCTGAGGACCGAGGCCCAGTGTCTGTTGTGTATGGGATGTCACTTAATAGTTTATAATAACAGATTTGACATTCTAGCTAGAGCTCTGCCAAGCAGACTCCTGTGGCCTCCCTGGTGGGGACTCAGTGTTGCTCCACAGTTATGGCCAGTGTCTTCCAGGAGAGGTGACCGTCGTCCCCTCAGATCCTCTACATCAGGGATCTGTAAACTACAGCTCAGAGGCTATTGCCTGTTTTGCAAATGAAGTTTTTATTAGCACACAGCCATGTGTGCTTGGTTGCTATTGCCAATGGCTTCTTCAGTGTTACAGCACAGAGCAGATGGCCCACAAAGCCTAGACTATTTACTGCCTGGCCCTTCAAGAAAATTTTACCAGCCCCTGATCTAGATGGCCCCATGCCTCAGTTTCCCCATTTGAGGAGCAACTGGAGTTTGTTTGGTAATTTCTCACTGAAAGCTAGACCTAGAAAGGGTCTGGCGCTATTACCCTGGTGGTTAAGAATGTGGGGTGATGGAGCGTGGCCTGCCCGATTGTCTAAGGCTCTGCTGAGCCAAAAGTTGGCCCCAGTGTGGCCTTTTCCTGTGCCCCTCAGGTGGCAAATGAGAACATGGTGCTGGCAAGGGGGGCTGAAGAAATGCAGCAGCTGGAGCCTGTGAGTTTGGCTCCTGGGTCCCTGGCATCAGAGCAAGTTTTCAGCACATTTCAGTGCCCAGAGCACAGAAACTTCTCACAGTGGCATCGCTCTGGAACCTTTGCTGAGTTGTCTGTCCAGTCCCCGTGCTGCCCCCTTTCTAGGCTGCTGTTCTGTGGCTCCATGCTTGCAGAGTGTGGGCAGAGTGAGGACTGTTCCTCTCCTTTCACCCACTGCCTGTTTTCTCTGGTGCCTCGAAGGACTTTGGTGAGGCTGTTCTGCTCAGTGCGTAGAACAAAACTCAGAGGCAAGCAGCAGGGTGGCCCTGGGGTTCTCGCCATTCAAGGCGAACCTCTAGAAAGTTCACCGTGGCTGGGGATCCAGAAATCTCTCTGTAGGCCAGATGTGTTCTGGCCCCCAAAGCAGACACCAGCTCGGAAGTTGCTAGAGGATATTAACTCTGTGGTCACAGAACTTGGCCCGGCGCGGTGGTTTGGCACAGCATTGTGAAAATAAGGGTGGGTTGCTTGGCTCTTACATTTAAAAGCCTCAGATGGCCGTGGTTTTGTCCTGCACTCCACCTCAAACTCAGTCAACAGAGGCCAGCCTGTTCCAGGCGCCCTGTGCCTGAGAAATCCGCAGCAGCCAGCCCAGAGCCAGGAGGCAGTGGCCCAGGCCGGAGCCTCTTTGGGGTCCCAGGAATGTTGTTGGAAAGTTCTTAGTACAACCAAGAACCACTTCCACCGCTGCCCTTGGTGCAGGCCGGGCCGTGAAGGTGAAGCGGGGATGGGACGTGAGGAGGAAAGGCTGATAACGCGTGGGGTGCGTATCGTGCTTTAAGCAGAGCTGCCTCCCTGGGGGTCCTCTTAGTGCCCCCTTGGCGGCTGTGCTGAGTGCAGCTCTGCTTGGATTTTAAGGATGTATACAAGTGGGGAAGCTGGGAGACTCTGGGCTGGGACGTCACGGTCTTCCAAGGGAGGGTCGAGCTTCCCAGGCTGTATGCATTCCCCAGTCCCGCCAGCTGGGGCTCGGCTCCTACTGTGTACAGAATGCGGGGTGAGGGTGCGTCGGCTGCAGTCTCTGCCTGGGAGACACAGACGCATGAGCAGGTAGAGGAGTGACTGCGAATGAGGCATGTGCTTGACTGAGGTCTCAGGAGCATTCTGGGGTCCCTGCCAAAGCCTGGGTGGTAACAGTGAGACCATGGGCACTTCTCTAATGCTCTCTGTGTGCTGGACACGCTGAAAATGCCATTTGGTACGAGCTGTCTTAATGCTCATATTAACCCCAGGAGCAGACACTGTTATTGTCATGCCAGTTACCACTGAGGACACAGAAACAAGAAACTTGATGAATAACTGGCCCAAGGCCACAGAGCTCATCCCAGGCAGGTGCGGGATTCAAACCCTAGGTGGTGTGGCTAGGAATGCACAGCATGAACTCAGGAGACACAGGGAACAGGGTCCGAGGACCAGAAGGCTGGAAAAGATTTCACAGGCAGAGATGGGGAGCCCGGGTGGAGGTGAAGAGTGTGGCCCTGGAGTCCTGTCCCCGGCGGCCCAGGCCCTTCACCTCCCTGTCTCTGGGTCACTGGGTGGAGTATCGGAGTGCCCGGCCCACTCCTAGGAACTCATGTGCACCTCATGCCTATCTCCTGAGGTGGCTTTGCAGACTCTTGCTCTGCCAGACTGGTACAGAGGGTCTCAGAGGTCCAGCATCCTTAAACGAGTCTCAGTAAGGTGATGCTTCGCTGAGGCAGAACATGCTGTGTATCTCCAAGAGAGGGTGGAGAATGCAGAGCCTGTTGCAGCATGTGGAGGGCCGCCCCCATGGCAGAGCAGCCTTTGAGAAACACCATTAATGTGTTACAGTGGTAGGGCCACGTGGCAGTGGGTGAGAGAGGACCTGCTTGACATCTGTTCTGGGGCGCCTGCAGAGGTGGCTCCGGGCTCTGGTCCTGAACCCTCCGGGGTGGCACGGTGTAGGGCAGCGCAGAAGGGGGCCAGGCTTCCAGGTTTGCCCGGTGGGATCCCTATTCCCAAACAAACCAGTGTTCCTTTCAGTTTAACATCTAGCAAAGCCTGCTCCTTGGGTTCCTGCTGGCCTGCCCTTTTCCCCTGCACTTGACCGTCTGCTGGGTGGGGCCAGGAATTGACCTGGCTCTCACTGTGGAAGAGGAGTCTCCAGTCATCACCCAGATGCCTCCGGAGTGTCCACCCAGTACCATGGTCCCTGTGCGATTTTTAATTAGTATGACAGCTGCTTTCAGTGGCCAGGTACTGAGGAGGCCACACATCCGCTGAGAGCCTCTGAAGCAGGCTGGCTGAGAGCAGAGCCTTGCGAGCAGACAGAGCTGAGTGCGAATGCAGCTGTGGGACCTTGAACCTCTGTCTCCTCAACTGTGAAACGGCTGTGATAATGAGTTAAATGAGGTGATGTCTCCCTCCCATTGAGGACATCCTAGCACATAACACTCAATTCAAGGTAAACAGTATTACAGTTGGATATGTAAATGCACACAATGAAATTCCTCCAAAATCTACCCCTAGGGATAATCCTTGTTGAATGTTGGATGTAGATCCTGACAGTCCTTTTGCTAAATGGCTGTGACACTGAATGGAGTCTCCTCTGGCCCCAGGAGTTCAATCTGCAGGTTCAAATATACTGTCAGTGGAGTCATGACAAGAAATAAGAATTTGTTCCTTTAAAAGAGAGAGATGAAAGAAGCACTGCTTACTGAAACAGAAAATTTATGAGTTTAGCACTGGTTCTCACCCTATCCAGTAAGAAAAGCAGGTATAGTTTTAAAAAGTTACCACAAAATAGAATTGAATAGGTTATTAGGTGAATATGTCAGTTTCCTCGAATCACAAGTTTGCAATAATGCCGTTTTCCCTTTAACATCACAGAGCACCTCCATCAGCCTGGGTAGCATGCCTTGTGTGATTTAGTCAGTCCTGTCGTCCCCGCGGGCCTGCTGGCTGGCTGCTCTGGGCAAGTCACCAGATGTTTGCAGCCTGTCCAAACCGAGGAGCCGTTTCCACTACCAGCCTGGCGGCACCTTGGATCGGAGCAGGGGTGCCGACTGGGCAGGGTCCGCTGTTGTTTTGGCTTTGTTCTCATGAATAGTTTGCTTGTGCAGCAGCTTGTGTCATTTCTCTAAGCAGATTCTGCTTTAGGGCCGCGGTGCCAGGGAGCAACCCCCACACCCACATGGCAGCACCCCGGAGCCTGAGGCCCCGTGCTCTTACAGCTCGCACATCTCCATGGGGCCTGCTGTGCTCCCACACTGCCCCTGTGCAGCAGCAGTGGGCATCTTAGGGGAGAAAACCCACAGCACGCCCAAGTAGTATCTGCTTTTCCCCAGATTCTTGGGCCTTGCCCCACCCAGGGGCAGAATCTGGGCTGCCTCCTGAATCCCTCTGTCCCCTTGGCTCTGGGGCCGGTGCTGTTCTGGTACGTGCCCGCTGTGTACAGGCACTGCGCTCGGCCCCGATGGTGCAGTGTGGGCGGGGTAGTTACAGGCCCTGTGCTCTGAAAGCGTCTCCCATGTGCAGACAGACAAGCAGAAGCAAAAAAGATCGTCAGACGATGCTATGGAGACCAGAAACGGGTGACAGGGGGTAGGGGCAGTGAAGATGATGGGCAGAGGGACAGAAGGGCCTTCCCCAGGGAGGGTGGCATGTGCGACCCTGAGGCTGGTGGTGGTGGCAGCAGCTGGCTGGGCCAGGGGCAGGGGTGCACAGGCAGGGGATGGGGTCAGGGACTCATAGCTGGCCCAGCCCCAGCTCTGCCACCAAGCAGTGCCCCCGATGGTGATGGTCCGTCCCCTAGAGTGGCAAAGCCCCACCCAAGGAGGGGCCGTCTCCCACAATCCCAGCCCTGAGTGGCACTTCCCATTCCCCTTTCCTCAGCGTCTAGTGTTTCCTGCAGTGCTGGCCTGAGAAAGTGCACAGGAAGGAGTGCCTTGGTGAGAAAAGGCGACGAAGTGTTGAGGTCACGAAGCCCTCATTTTCCTGTTGGCATCCAAGAGGGCTCTGGCTTTTGGGCCCCTCACCAGCCCAGTGGGTCTTGACGCAAACTATGAATTTGTGTAGAAACCCAGAGCCTCAGAACGGGCTTCCTGTCATGCAACTGGGGTCGTCATAATGGGTGTGGTCCTGGGGCATGGGCGGTACGTGGGGATGACTATGTCCTTGAACTTCTTAGCAGGCTTGTCATCCAAATGTGGCCACCCTGTCCTGCTCAGAATGTCCACTGTGGTGCTGAAGTTATGAATGAGGCCTGGGGAGGCAGCCCTGGGCGCTGGAGCTCATGTGCCGTGTCACTGTGAGCTAGAACAGGATTTCCCAGAAGCCTGTGATCTGGGTGCGCCTTTGGGCTCAAGTAACCCGGGCACTGTTTTGGGACCTGTGGCTCATGTCAGCCCTAAACATTGGCAAAGAGATCACTGTGCCCTTCCTGACTGTCTTGCTTTTCCAAGCAGCTGGGGTGACCTGGTGTGCACCTAACCTCCGGGCTCCTGGAGCCACCATGGCTGGGGGCACAGTCTCATGAGGGCTCCTTTTGGAAAGCGGCTAGCTTTGAGACCCAGGCACTCTAGAGCGGGCGAGGGTGAAGTCAGCGTCCTCAGGAAGGCTGAGCCCCCTGCAGCCTGACCCCAACACAGCACCTCCG
This sequence comes from Manis pentadactyla, assembly GCF_030020395.1. Taxonomy (NCBI): domain Eukaryota; kingdom Metazoa; phylum Chordata; class Mammalia; order Pholidota; family Manidae; genus Manis; species Manis pentadactyla. The sequence goes on along the minus strand of NC_080026.1, from coordinate 133,695,703 downwards.
CAGCCCCGGCCATTCCGCAAGGGAAGGGAGCAGGTTCCTGCTCTGCCCCTTTGCAGGGCTGGCAAGGAGAGCACCCCTGCCCATGACAGGACTCGGGCTTTCTTCCCCGGCTGCCCTCTGGGGGCCACGCTGCCCCGGCCCTGGGAAGGGAGGGCCACGGGTAAGATGAATCAGAGGCGGATTCTGCCTTCCAGTAACTCCTTTCTGTTTGTTCTGCTCTAAATGGAAAATAAGCCCTCACCACCCGGCCGCCCCCACCACCATCCCCACACCTGCAGGCCTCTGGGGGCCACAAGTCCCACCCCTGGGAGCGTCTCTTCCTTTCCAGCACGGCAGACGGTCAGAAAGCCCCTTTCCCAGAGCCCGTGTTCAGCATGGTCCTGTTTCAGTCCCAGGGTGGAGAAACCAGGGGTGGGGCGGGCCAGCCAGGCCCAGGGCTTTCTAGTACTTTGTTTTAAGATCTTTTTCTGAGCACCTTAGTGTTGAGTGAAGACAACAGTCGTGCTTAGTATGTGCCAGGCACAGCATTTATCTCATGATCTATTTTTCTCTTTTAATGCTTCGTAATTATTTCCTTCAGTAATAATACGAGCCTTTTTCTTTAGGATTACATCCAAGAGTTTCCAGAGCCACATTCTTTCCTAGCTAGTGGCCAGTGGCCCATGGATTCCTTACTGTTCTGAGTGTCCACCCTTCCTGCATCCATAGAGTGACCTGCAGGCTTTGGCCTGGGAGGGGGGCTGCTCGGAGCCTGCCAGAAGCCTGCCAGGTGGGACCTGTCCCTGCAGTTTGCCAGCTGAGCCTCTGGCAGGTGCTGGTCAGTGTGAAAACATAAGCTGGAGCATCCAACCAGCACTGGCCCTGAACCGGACAACAGGTGTTCCAGACCTGGCGCGGGTGGACCCTTCCCATCCGTCCAGTGAGGCAGAGGCGCCTGTTCGTGCACCTTGTTTCTTTTCTTCCTCAGGGGATCCGAGATGCACTGTGCTTACCCAACTTACAGATGAGGAAAGTGAGGCTCAGGGGTGGAGGGGTCTCTCCGAGGCCACACTGAGGAGGTGGTGGCAGAGGGCTTTGAGCCCAGGTCAGTCTGGCTCCTGGCCTCATGCTACCATCCTGGTGGCACCCTAGCAACAGACCTACAATCCGTCCTTCCATGGCTACTGGCAGAGCCGCTTGAAAGTAGGGGAGAGTGAGGTCTGGTTGCCCAGGCCTCTGGCAGTGGCTGGCTGTTGCCGGCTTGATCGATGCCTCTGTTGAATTAGCCTGTCTCCGCAAGCCGGGCCCTTCTCACCAGCTCCTGCCACCCCAGTCTTCTTGTCATAGAGGAAGCCATTTGCCCCAGTCTCAGGCATAGCTCTTCACAAAGTCTGGAAGGCATCACCTCCTAGCTGGCCTTGAGCTTGGGGCTTCATCAGAGAAACTCATTAAAGCCTGCAGGCTGCTCACCAGGGAGGTGAAATGCGGACTCCACTCCCCAAGACGGGGATGGAAACCATCAGTCTAAATAGTGTTGAAGAGCAAGATGCTGCCCGTGTGTCTGGGGTACTTGAGATGCAGGTTGGTGGCCCTTGAGGCTCCTTCTGGCAGTTTCCTGGGGGGCCCTAAGGGTTGTCCTGGCCTCACGGGCCACCAGGAAGTTCCTCCGTCCTCGGTCCGGCAGCCGCAGGGGAGGCAGGCCTTCGGTGGGGGCGGTCCCCGTGGAGGGCGTTGGTTGGCCAGGCTCACGCCAGCGCAGGCCTCCCATGCCTGTGCACAGCTGCGGGCAGGAGGGGGCCTGCCAGAGAGTTTCAGGTGGGAAGAGCGCCCCCGGGGCTCCTGCCGCTCTGCACATTGAAGGAATGGGGTCCTGAGCTGGAACTGGGTAGGCAGGGGTCACTTCACCACAGTGCTTCCCTGTGGGCGTGCGGGTGCATGTCCTGCCCACCAGTCGGGGCTCCTGCTGTTAACTCTGGAGTGTCAGCTCCCAAAGACACCGAGCATCACTCACCTCCTTCAACCCCTTGACTCCGCAGGTGAAGCCACAGGCCTGGGGTAGGGAGGGAACTGTGCTGTGGTCACCCGGCCCCTTGTCACTGGGGTGACGGGCTGGAACCAGATCTGAGGGCAGCGTCAGGCCAGGCTCCTCCTCAGAGCTCTCCAAAGCCCATGGCAGAGAGGCCAGGGTTACGGCCCCTCTGCCACCCAGCAGTGGCCTTCACTGGGCACTTCCTGATGCTGCCCAGGGCCTGGTTTCCTGCTTGTGCACCGGGCCCAAGTTGCTTGTTCTGCTCATGCCCAGGACTGGACACGGACATACTCTGTGTGTGCTACCCCAGGGGCCTAAGCGCCATATGCTTCAGACCTACTAAGTAGAAACATTTGGGAACAGATGACTCCTCTCTGCCACTGCCTGGCACACAGTGGCTGCTTCACAGGTGAGGACAAATGCAGCATCCAGTGGGTGGAGGCTCTCTGGGTTGAGAATGGCCCTATCTCAGGTCATGCTGATGCTGGCTGGGGCTGGGGCTAATATAAATGTCCTGGACGTGGTCAGTAGGGCCCACATAAGAGACTGTGGCTGTCCCAGATGTGTGTCAGTGCTCAGGAAGCCCGGCTTCTGCTGCACCTGGGGCAGGAGCCAAGCGTGGGCAGGGCGGGCTTGCCAGCCGGCTCTGTGGCCTTGCCCCTCCAGAGTGCTCAGATCCCAGGGCAGGAAGTCGGCTGGCTTCTGCCTAGCCCTGCCCTGAGGATGAAGCACGGAGGCCCTGGGCTGGGGTGACCTGTCTGCGGCAGGAGAGTGGGGGGCTCATCTGGGCCCCGGGGGCCTGCTTGCTGGTTCCTGCTCTTGTCCAGCAGCCTTGCTTCCAGTCCTGGTGCCTGTGGGTCCACAGCAAGCCTGGACCATAGCCATGCCCTTGCAGTTCTCCCCCGGAGGCCCTCCTCGTCCCTGCCTGTGCCATGCAGCTTGGAGGCCATGCAGGCTAAGGAGGATGCCAGGGAGTGCCCTGCACTCAGCTCTCCTTTCCCGGCCTCCTGCTGCCTGACGGAAATAGAACACGGGAGCTGAGTGGGCACTCGGGGCTTCCGTCCTGGTAGCAGGCTGGCAGCAGGGCCATCAGAGCCTCTGAGGGAAGGGTTGAGGGTTGGCCTCGCCCCCTCTCCCCACAATGCAGAGGCAGAACCCAGGGCTGCAGGGACAAACGATTTGTTTTGCCTTTGCTCCAGGGTGCAGCTGGCGTGCTCTGTCGCTCTGACCTTTGCTGCTACGGCCTCAGTTTCAGGTTTGGGCCGGAAGTGGCCTTTGAAGGGAGGTTGGGAGCCCAGCAGTGACCCTCAGTGTCCTACCAGCACCCATCAGTCCCCACCGTGTGCCTTCCTTGCTGTGGGAAGAGGTTTGCTGTCACTCTTGGTGAGGGTGGGAGGGTCAGGGTCTGGAGCACACAGGCCCTCATTCGGATGAGCCCTTTGCTTTCCGAGAAGCTTCTAACTCAAATGCCAGTGGCCGAGGGAGACCAGCTTGATAAGGGGATTGGGGACATCTGTACTGGGGAAAGAGAGCCTGGAAACTGACCGTCATCAGGGGTGCTTTCTCATCTGGTGTGGTTTTCTCATCAGTAGGGGAAACATGAGATGAAGGAGAAACAGTGCCCTCAGAATCCAGGGTACCAGGGTTTGAATCTCAGCCTCACCACTCTCTGACCAGGTACCCTGAGCCTCAGTTTCCTCATTTGAAAATGGGGATGATAGTAATGTACCTCAGAGGGTTGTTGTGAAGCTGACATACGCAAAGGGTGTGAAGCACCTATTGCATTTAGCCACATTGTTAGTGCTTGGCAAATGGTAGCTGTTACTGTCACAGTCACTACTGTCACCACCACCTCCACCTTCATTGCTGCCACCACCACCATCACCTTCCGCACCATTGCTGTCACCACCACTGTCATCACCTTGCATGGAGAGGCCAGCCAGAACACTCCGAAGACTGCGCTTCGTGCCTGGCTCTTTGAGTCATAGTGGCTGGTAGCTGTCATCTCATGCGTCCTGCGGTGACCTGGGCTTGTGCCACCTTGAGAAGGCTCTTTGACCTTCGGTCTCCTCCAGCAGGTAGGCAGTTCTTCCTTGTAGGGAGGGTTCCCAGGGTTAGCTGCTGTCTCCTTAGTGCTTACTCTGGGAGCAAGGCAGAGCTGACAGTATCTTAAAATTATCCTATTCTTAATTATATTACTAAGAATAAAATATCCTAGCTCCGTTAGGGAGAAAAGTCGTCTGGTAGGTAATTATGTCGTCTGTGCATGTCGCCAAATCATCTTAAGGCTTGTAAAAGCCTTAAGGCTATAAATACCACAGTAGGTGGTGGAGAGCTGGGTGCACGGGGGATGGGAGCCAGCCTCGGGGGAGAGGCCTTGGGGTCCTTCCTGCCTCTGCTCACTACCTGTGGGACCCTGGACAAGTTATTCTCTGGGCCTCAGTTTATTTTCTGTTTCTCTGAAACATGTGGCTCATGAGCCCTGCATGGTAGACGCATCATGAGGACTAAAGATACCCAGCGTGGCTGAGACAGTTGCATGCAGGGGGGTTAGTTGCTTTTGGAGCCTGAAGGAACAGAAAGAATGAAGTGACGCTGCCCAGTGCGTGTCGGGGGACCACGACACTGTCAGAGCAAGTTGTGGGGAGGGAGCTTTCAGTCAGGGATCCTGCCGCCGTCCAGTCAGGCGCCGTTCATGGCAGGCGTCCTTCATACAGGTGCGTCAGTGAGGACTCAGACTTCATCTGGAAGTTCGTCCAGAACTGGGATTGTCCTGATTCTTGCGGTTGTTGGGATGTTGGCAATACCCTGCGGTGTGCGGTGGAGGAAAACTGTTCTGGGGAAAGCAGCTGTTGACTCACGTGGGGGTGGGGCTGCCAGGACCGTCCTGCTTCCCACCACCGCCTTTGATGCCTGGGCCAACGTGCCAGACAGAATCCTCTCCACCCATCCCCCCCATCCTGATCGGTCAGGTGGGTGGTCAGAGGGTGCCAAGCTGGTCCACGAACAATGCAGGGGCCTCTGCCAAGGTTGGCCTGCTGGTGTCTACTGAGACATTATTGTCCTCTAGGAAAACAACATGAAAACTTCCAATAATCAGGGCTGGTTTACAGGCTCCCAGTTTTGAGGACGAAAAGGTGCAGAAGGTACAGAAGGTTCTAACTGGAAGGGACCTTAGTCCAATCCTGTCATTGTACATCTGGGGAGACTGAGGCCCAGGGAGGCAAGGCCCTCTGGCCAGGATCACACAGCGAGGCAGGGTATTTTGACTAGCCCCATCCCTCCTTCGCTCCTGCCACCTGCCCTTCCCACCGTGGACCCTGTCCGGCAGGCCTGTAGCTGGTCCTGCGAGTGGGCAGGACATGCCTCTCGTCTCCCCTGTCCCACCCTGTCTCCTTGGCCCTCGCCCTGAGCCCCCAGGTGCCTCTCCTGTTGCGGCAAGCGCTTTCCACAGCTTTCTCCAATGACACTGCACATTCCTTAAGGGCGAGGATGGTGCGTTCTCTTCCCAGGGCAGCTTCCCACGGTTGCTAATCCCAGCCAGGCCTCTGGGCGGCAAGAGGAGCCCCGGGCAGCTGGGGATGTGGCCACGTCCCAGTTCTGGTGGTGGGACTTCTGACTGTGGGAGCTTGGGCAAGTCACCCAGCCTCTCTGAGCCTGTTTGCTCAGCTGCAAAGTGACGAGAAGATCACAGCTTGGCCCTTCTTGGCTGCACAGTTGAGGGACCAGCTGTTTCAGTGGCTTCTCCCATCTGAAGCCTCATGATTATTCTTGAGGTCTCTTGGCAGTACTGCAAGGAGGGGTGGCCAGAGACCATTATTGCCTTTTTCCAGACAGGAAGATGGGGGCTTAGGGGCTGGAGATGAGTGACACCTTTTCGGCAGGTGGCATGGAGCCAGGCGAGGGCACAGCAGGCTGACGCTCATCCCCCGTCACTCCGCGGAGACCACGGGCTCATGCGCACCAGGCATGGCTGTCTGGTACGCAGCGGGAGGTGCCCATCCGCCCCTCCATTTTGGAGGTTTCCTGCTCCAGGCTTGGCCCTCTGTGTGTTCTGGCCTGTGGTCTCAAACTTGGGGTTTTTCCATGAACATTCTCAGAGCCTTGGAATCTTTGTTTCCTCCCAAAAGCTTGGGTACCCCCACTGCTCCCAGAAAGAGGGCACTTGAGGAGGAGCATGCTGCTTTGCCCTGCAGAGGCAAGCAGATTTCAACCTCTGACGGAGAACCGAGAAGCAGAAATCTAGGGTGGCAGCAGGGCCTCCGCCCGCTCACAGGCATTCCAGGTACATTTCCTGTTGACTCTCCCCTTACCCACACCCACTTCCTCTCCCAACCCTCACCCCACCCTGACTGCCCCGCCCTGGCTAACAACTCTGCACAGCTACTAACGGCCTGTCTTTGCCTCCCTGGCTGTCCTGGGCCTAGGGAACCACAGCCCCAACAGTGCCGTCCCGGGAGTCCTGAAGCCCCTGCTGTGTGTCTCTCGGGAAGCTGAGACTTCCCTTGGCTCATCTTGGGTCTGCCTTCAGCGCTTCAGCCAGGTGCTGGCAGGCAACCCCAAGGGACACACGGGCTCTGCCATGGGTCCGTGTGCAAACAGCATAGGTCTTCATGCTCTGCAGCTCCACTTGTCCTGGGCGCGCCTCCTGCAGTGGGGAGAACACACCAGCACTCTCCCCCAGGCCCTGGCATCCGTCCTGCCTGCTCCCAGCCTCCCAGGAGGTGAGCATATGAATCACCCCTGCATCACAGGCTGCACTGAGATAAGAAGGCAAGTCAGGGCTCACGTGAGCGGGTGCAGGACCACCTGCCAGAAGCAGCAGGAGACTGGGGGGAGCCCCAGGGAGCAAGCATTGTCACCTGCACTGAGGGCAGGGCCCTGGGTGGCCACACACCCCTGCGTCCACGGGGGACCTGATCTTGTGTCTCCAGCCCTTGGCCTAGTGTCCCCAAGGCCCAGAGTGGGGCAGAGGGACGAAGGGAGGAAGAGCAGGGTTGGGGGGAGGTACGACAGTGGAAGAGCCCCATTTGAGGGAGCTGTCAAAAGGCGGCTCCGCTGTGTGCTTCGCTGTAGAGTTGTGTGTTTCCCCTCCCCTCTCCTGTTGGGCACTAAAGGCCTAGGAAAGGTGTTGAGCCCACTGGGGGGCCAGAGCAAACTTAGCCAGTCTGCACAAATCATCTAGCAAATGACTCAGAGGCATAACGCTGCAGCCAGATCCCAGGGAGAAACGCCATCACGACGGGGCCAGAACGGGTCCTCAGCCTCCGCGTCATGTGCCGCCTGGGTAGTTCTTTGTGGAGGTCGGGGAGCTGCCCTGGTTGTAGGGTCCCTGCCCCTCCCTACCATCCCTGTGCCCAGGGGCAACATTGTGTTGTTGAGAAGCACTGGCTGGAGTGAGAGGTCCTGACCTGGTGGCTACAGTCCGTGGGGCTCTGTTACGTGTCTGGCCTCAGACAAGAAATCTGGTCCTTGTGAACTGGGCGGTGGCAAAGGAGGGGTGCCTTCTCAGTGCCCACTCGGCTCGGGTGCCAGGCAGGGTGGGTGGGGCTGGGCGGCAAAGCGTCCTGTTACCTGAAGACACTGGCAGGATGGGGCCTGCTGCCCCCCGGGATGGCCCCGTGCTTTCTGTTCTCTCCATCCCTGAGTCCGTGTCCCAGGAGCTGGGAAGGATAGTGACACCGTGGGATGGTTTCTCGGTGCACTTCTTCTGCCAGTTCCCAGGCAGTGCCAGAGTCTCCCCTGAGCCCCTCCAGAGAGGGGGAGCTGGCAGGCGTTCTGCCGGGCAGCTGCCAGCAGTGTGCGGCGCTACTTTTCATGAGAAAAGGCGCCTGGGTCCTACTGCCAAAGCAGAGTGCCATCTTGCCCATTAATCAGGATTTCAGGATTCTTGGAATGATCTTAGCAACTGCCTGGCACAAGCCCTACTCGATTTACCATCACCTGTCTGCCCTCAGAGCTCACCTTACTGATTGTCCATCCTTGGAGGCCAGAGTTGAGGCGGGGCACTGCCACCACCATGGCCCATCCCCAGCCTGGAGCCTGTTTCAGGGGCAGGGACTGAATCTCTCAGCCTGAGGAAGCACTTGGCTAGAATTAGTATCATTTTTATTATGATTCTCAATTGTGGATTTTAAAAAACTTGAAAGAGAAAAAGGAAGCTGACCCCGGGTCCCAGATCTGCTAAGGAAGAGGTAGAGCAGGAGCAGGTGTGCCCACAGAGGGTGGTGGCACAGTCCGCCCTGCATGCAGGCCTCCTGGAGCACCTGAGCTGGCCCAGGCTGCCCCTTTTTGCATGAAGGGCTTAGCCTGGGTCCTTGCAGGGCCGCGGGGCACCCATGCCTCCCGCGGTAAGGTGAAGCCTGGTGGTTGTGCACTGATAACCCGAGGGAGGTGACCAGTGCTGTTTTGTTGCCATGTGGGCCTGGCTTCTGTTCGGCAGGGAGACATTCACACCTGCGAATCCTCTTCCTTTCATTCATGGGAGAATGTGAGAGGCAGGCCCTGCAGGATTCTGGGTGTGGTGTGGACCACCCATACCCACTCGGGGGGAAGATGCTCTGGGCAGTGCTGGGTCCCACAGCCAAGGGACTTGATACACCATCCCCTCTGTCTCCTGGCCTTCCAACCAGAGGAGGCTGTGGCTGGAAAACCACCAAGGCTGCCCTCCTCTACCCCTCCCCCATTTCCATTGCTGGCCCTGCCATCACCCACCCCTTGGGTCAAGCTCTCACCTTTGCTGATCTCTCCAGATCCCCTCTTCTGATGCCATCTGGGAAACTGATACCCCAAGCCTCTTCGAGCAACCCAGGGAGGTTGCCTGTGGCCCCCCTCTGTGGCAGAAACCCCTGAGCAGTGTGCATTTCTGAGGTGTTCCTAGGGGAGGACCTCGCCCAACAGCTCCCCTACCCTGGCAGTTCAGGGGAGGGTTGCCAAGAGTGCACAGGTCAGCTGGAATTAATGCGCATTTTGCGAAAGAACAGAGCTGCCACCCACATCTGCATCCATTGCTGGGCTAGGAACTGTCCTGGAATTCTGAAGGGCACTGGGAAGGGGCAGTGAGGGCCCCTGTCCTTTTCTGGAGTTCCAATTTGCCCCTGTAGAACCAAAGCTCCCTGGTCTGCTTCTGAAGGGGCAGTGGCCACTGGGGAGTGCTGTGGTCGGTGGTCACAGCATTGGCTGTCCCTGGGGGAGGTTGTGTGTGAGCCATGCACTGTGCTAGCCCAGCAGCTCTGCAAGGGAACTTTCGTGATTGCTGCTTTCCAGCTGAAATAGGCCCAGAGGAGTGAGGACTGGGCCTTGGATAAACAATTGGGAAGTGACCTGGGTCCTGTCATCCCCAGCTGTGACTGTCTCAGTAGCCAATGAACAACAGCAGGCTGCTTGCTGTCTGCTGGGGATCCTGAGAGCACGGGGTGGTGATCCACCTAGAGGCATGTCAGCCCTGGAGCAGGGCTATGTAAGCTGCAGACCAGCCCATTCCCATCTATACCACATTCACCTGTCTTCCTGAGCAGGTTTGGAGGCCTCCAGCACATGCAGAGAGCACTAGAATGTTCCAGAAACCTGAGGGGCCAGTTTTCCCCAGGGGCAGATGCCCAGGTGGACCCTACTCCTTCCAGAGACCTTGTGCCCCTGAGGATGGGATGACGTCTGAAGGAGAGCCATCCTCCCGGTCTGCCCGCCACCCCTGGAAGAGTATAGCCTCTATAGTGGTCCTTCACATTCTGAGTCTTCTGTCTTCGCTCCTTCCCAAGAGCTGCCTGGGAGGGACCATGCTTTAATTAGCCTAGTGTGGGATGGCTGCTATAAAGCCCCGGGGAGTGAATGTGTCTGCCTTGCTTTTGGAAGTGCTGCCAGTGGACACAATGTAGCTATAGGAATGAAAACGAGGAAAAGAAAGGCCCACAGGCTTGAGTTTTTAATTGGCCCCGTCCTCCCGGCCCTGAGCCCGCCTGCTGGCCCTCCCGGGGCTCTGTTTGGGCCGCCCGGCTCGGGCTGCGAGTGATGGCGCCTTTCACAGCTTCTGACTGATTTGAGTGGACCCGTATAGATGGCTGCAGCCCCTGCTGAAAGAGCGCGGCACAGTCTCCACGCTGATAAAGCCTGGGAAGTTTATCAGCCACCTGCGAGTGGTGAATAGCGGTATCTGCTCAGGGTCCCGAAAAGCGGTCTGGCTTCAATGGTCCCAAGGCCCTGCCACAGAGAAAAGATTTTTCTAAAGCTGCAATTAATTTTTCCCCCAATCAATTGGAAGTTGCTTTCTTGTGCTCAGCTGGGTGAGTGGGGTGCTTCATTCTGTGCTTCCCCGTTAACCTGAGTGCTCTGGCAATTGATGTTTTTCTCAAGAGACAGAGAGAGTGGCTTTATTTCTCATCGGCCATCGAGAAAGGGATGCTTTTGTTTGGGTTTTGTGTGTGTCTCTCTTTCTCTAAGATCATCTCAAGCTAATAGTGAGAAAAAAAGGCATACGTGAGTGATTCTGCCTCGACAGGTCCCACAATACCTTCAGGAATGCCAATTTTTCTTGCTTTCACAAAAACACTGTGAGGTCTCACTTAGAGGGGACAATGGCGGAGATTAAAGAGGGAGGGAGCACAAGCGAAGGCAGAACACGAAAGGCGGCTTGGCCTGGCCGCCGGAGAGCTTTGTGCGGCAGTTTAAAGGGGGATATTTTGGACTCGCCCTCGCCCTGCTGGAACAATTAGAGGGAAAATTCTTGGCTCATATTTGTTTTGCAGTGAGAACTACTTTCAAGTGCAAAAGAGAAGGCCAACCTTTCTCTCGGGAGTCGGTCTTGCATTTCTGTGACTGTGAATTGTGAATATACACATGTCAGGAGGGGGTTCCTGACCCACAGGACTTCGGGTCCCTTGTTTGGGACATTGCTACCACAGGACGGCAGCCTGGCTGCTGCTGTGTGGCTGCTCAGGTCGCCTGCAAGCACCTGAATACCCATCTACCTGTCAGGCCACGGGGTGGGCCCAGACCAGACCTCCTGCAGTGGGAGGTGCCAGGCCTGAGGAGGTGGCTTCTGGGGCCCTGTGGGCTATTCTGATACCCCGTCTGTTGTAGCACAGTCACTCTGCCCCTCGATGCTGGCCTGCTTTTGCCATAACCTCCAGCAGAGGCGTTGGTGCGAGAGGAGGACCCGTCACTGAGTTGGTGCACGTGTGTGGCTCTAGCTTGCCTCTCTTTTTTTTCTGGAGCCCCAGCCTCGTTGGGATCCTGACCTGCTTTGTGGCAGTTGCCAGAAAGCCACAGCAGGGTCAGCGGCCCTGAGGGAGAGAGTAATGATGGCTCTGTGCCCTGAGCCTGCCCAGCACCGCCACTGGCTGCAGTTGCAGTGGCCTGCCAGGGAGGGTCCCCACGGCTCATTCTCCCTCGAGGTTTGCAGGGGGGGGAAGGGGGGACATGTAGGGGTGTGTGTGCATATGAGCATGTTGCACATGCATGTCATTTTCTGATGGAGAATGGCCTTAGGCTCCCACCAATGTTCAGTGACCTTGGCTGGCTCCTCAGCTCCCTAGGCCTCAGTTTCCTTGTCTGTAAAGTAGGAACACAGACACGTGCCTCCTAGAGGCCCTGGGGGAATGAATGAGGCTGTAGTGCTAATTCTGTAGGGCAGAGGCTGGACTAGTGGGTGCCCAGGTAAGGGTGGGGTGAAGTGGCTATTATCAGCTTCTGTTTTCTTAAGACCCACCTACCTGCTTGGAAGACAGGGTAGAGAAGGAGCCCTCTTCTGTGGTCCAGGGGCCGGGACCCAGCCTGTTGGGTGGAGGGTGGGCCCTAGGTCTGCCATCTTTCTGCTGAGGTCATGGCTCCCACAGGGATTTTAGACCCTTATCTCCTGAGGCCCCTGTGGCTCTGGGCTCAGCTTTCTGGTGAACCCGGGCCTCTGCCAACAACTTGTGATGCCTGGCGGCTCCTTTCTGTGGCAGCTGCTTACAGATGGAAGGGGGGCACTTCCCCACAGGTTCTGTGCTTTTTCCAAATCAGCAGACATTTCTGCAAGAGAGAAGTAGGCCCATTTTCTGACCTGGGCTCAGCCAGTGACAGTCTTAGCCAGAGGCTGGGGCCCAGGCGCAGAGGCTGGTCTTCTGGACGAGGGCGTATCCTCTGCTCCGCCACACGGCCTCACCTGTCTGGACCTGTGGGCCGCTGGGAGCAGGGGCCAGAGTCAGGCTCCCCGAGTCATCATCATCAGGCATTTCAGGGGCTGCGGGGTGGCGGAGCTGTGGGACCCTCAGGAGGCAGTCTGGGATTCGGTGCACGCCGAGGGTGCTGTCCGTGGCGCTGTGCTGGTCTCTTTTGTCTTGTGGCCTTGCCTTCTCCTTGGGGCTTCCAGCCTTTCCCCCCACCCATCATTCATCACCTGGGGGTGGGCCGCGGGGAAGAGTAATGTTCTCATGGCCTTTGCCCCTTTCTCCCACCTGGCTGTGGGCCTGGCCCCACCTGTATCAGCCCGGCACCCTGTCTCCGCCTCCTGCCCAGCTGTGGTCTTGCTGGCGTTCTGCAGGCCCTGTCCTTCGCCTCTTTCTCTCCTTTCTGTGCTTGGATACGCAGGCCCCACAGCAGACCGCCGGGTCCAGATCCTCCCGCTGATGCCACACGTGGCCGTGGCAAACTCCTGAACCTCCAGTGAGCACAGCGCCGCCCACCCTGGTGTTGGGAGGGTCCGGGGGGACGATGCCCCCGAGCTCAGGGTAAGTGCTTGGTAGATGTTCGCTCCCCTACCATCAGAGGCTCCACAGCTGCTAGGACACGAGAACGAACCCCCAGAAATGCCCTTTGTTCCCGGGACAGGCGTCCAGGGGGCGACGGGTAGAATTTACGGTAGCTTAGCTCGTGGGTCGTGAAGAACTGTCTGCATTTAAGAGTGATTTGGGGCCTCTCCAAGCCCTGCACATCCCTCAGGGCCATCTTGGGGCCCTTGTCCCAAGGGCCTTTGGCTGTTGTTCTGGGATTTTTTTTTTTTTTACCAAGAAGCATGTGAGGGTGGCTGGGAGCTGCGGGGTGAAAACTAGGTTGGGTTTCCATTCTGAATTCTGTTTCTGGCAGCAGCACGGGGTAGTGCGGGGGGTCAGGGCACAGGCTTGACCAGCCAGAGCTGGCATAGAGGCTGCCCTGCCCCGCCCCTCTGTGGGAGCTGGCGGAGGCAACCCTGGGCTGTCTGCGAGCACATGGGGTGCTGGGAGAGCCTGTCTGGGGATCAGATGCTGAGATAATGGAAGCAAGAGGTCCCCCCAGTGCAGCCCCGGGGCCTCCACCGCGGGTGCATCGACTTAGACCATCTGGGCTTCCTGATGCCTTGAGATGCGGTGCTGTGTTGCATGTCTGGCCGAGCATTTAAACAGGCATGAACCAAAGAGAAAAAATGGGAAGGGAAAATATAAGCCTGTCAGGAAATTCACAGGTATGTTGAGGTGCGTCCCTGGGAAAGTCACAGAAGCAGGGGCCTGCCCTGACCGAGCCTTCCCGAACCACGGTCGGGCCTCTGAGTGGGAAGCACGTTCTGCCAGCCCACTGAGGCCTCGAGCCGAGGCTCCATGCTTTCCCTCAGGACGTCGGTGTCTGGATCCCATGTGGCGCTAAGTGACTTGTGCAGAGTCACTCAGCTAGAGTGGCAGACCCTTCACTCCGGTCTCTCTGGTTGCAAAGAACACACCCAGGGCCCCCCCCCACCACCACTCTGTTGAGGACAGGGTCCTTCAACAGACTCTTGGGGACCTCCCAGCACCTTCAGTGCCCTTTAAGGAAATGTCCCCAGAGTCTGCTCCTGACCCAGGACCTGCACCTCCTGCCGGGATGGGTTTGGCCTGGTCCTGGTGGAGAACACAGAACCCCCTCCTCCCTGCCTCCCTGGGGGTTCCCTTCCAGGGTGCCCCTGGGTCGCAAAGGCTGAGGCGTGCTTTGGGCTGGTGGCCGCAAACATCCAGAAGCCTGGTGAGCACAGTGCAGCCTCCCAGGTCTTTGTTGCCCCTCTGGTTCCCACAGGCATCTCCTGGCGTCCCTCATGGCAGCTCGGAGGAGAGGGGGTGGGACCTGGTGAGGTGACTCCTGGGGCATTGGGCAGAGCTGGGACTCCCAGCCCTCGGCTTCCCTCCTGCCCCAAGATGCAGGCCCTGTCCTGCCAGTGTTGGATTTGGCCAGAGAGATGGGGCAAGAGAACAGGCCAGCTCAGGAAGGGTGCCTGATGGGCAGGAGTCCGGGGCAAGTCCCCCCACCCTACCCTGCAGCTAAGCGAGTGTCTCCAGCTGAGAGAAAGCCCTCAGGAGAGGCAGTCTTGTAACAGGGCTTCCAGCACTCAGGAGCCCCAGGAGCCCACACACTGTCCCCACCACTCACCCGTGGCTCTGAGGGTGGGGACAGCTGAGCCCACAGAGGCAGAATGTGCCCAGGAGTGTCTAGCCACACCCACTGCCAGCGGGCATGTCCACGGCCACCCACGCTGCCCGGGCAAGCTGGGACATGCCAGCTGAGCCCGGATGCACACCTGCCTCCCCTCACTCCCGCAGGACTCTGGGGACCGACACAGGCCAGCGCAGCCTCCCTTCCCCAGCATGCCTGGGACTTCTGCTCTCACAGACCACTGCCAGCTGGGGTGCCAACCGGTAAATGCCCCCCCCTCGTGCTGCCTCTACGTGGGGCTGCTCTTGGCAGCATGGTGCCCTCTGCCTCCACCTTGGTGCAGCTGGGCCTGTAAAGCAGTATTGAAATCCTGTTGAGCCAGGCCCTGTTTATGATCTCATCTCATCCTGTTACTGCCCCATGAGGTCAGTTTTATTTCCCCATTTTACAGATGGGGAAAGAGAAACTCAAGTTGCATAAGGAGCCTAGGGAAACACCAGTCGTAGTGGCAAGAGGTAGGATTCCACCCCAAATGGAGCATCATTTCAACCCTTCATTCAGCACCCAGCCCTGTTCCTCCAGACATCAGGGGTACCGTGAGCAGAAAACTTACTCCCTGGCCAAGCCCCACAGGGCCCTGCCAGCCAGCCCATGGGTGTGGATGGGGGGCTGCAGGATGGAGGCTCTAGGCAGAGAGGTCCTAGGAGGGTTTTGTGGGGGGCTGTGGAGGAGCAGGAGGTGTGTTAAGGGGTGATTCCAGCTGAGAGAGGGCCTCCCAGCAGAGAGCTGAGTGGGCAGGAGGTACAGGCAAACCAGGCAGGCAGACAGACAGGGAGCAGCAGGCCAGGCCCGAGGCCCTGCAGCAAGGCCTTGGTCCTGCCGAAGGGCTTAGGGAAGGAGGTTCCAGGTCAGATTTAAGCCACACTGGGCTGGAGGCCCTGGAGATGTTGGGCCAGAGCTCAGGACGTGGTCTGCCTGAAGGGGGCCGTTTGGACCAATGGGGCAGAGGTACAGTTCAGATTTGGATTTGGTGCCAGGCCACAAGTCACGTCAAAGCTGGCTGGGCACAGCAGCCTCTCAGGGCAGGGTGGGGACACCCTGGGCTCATGCAGGACGACTCGCATTGTATAGATGGGCCCGGAGCCGGCAGGACTTTCCCAGGACACGCCCGGTGCATAACAGGCTGGAGCCAGAAGCCAGGTGCCCACGTCCCCGTCAGGCACCTTCTGCAGACTGCTGTGAGACTCGGTGCCAGCGAGGGTGGTACTTGGGGACCACCCCTCCTCAGAACAGAGGTCCGATGGAAGCCCAGAGGGGAGCAGGGTTTACTCCCTGCCAGGACTCACTCCCTCATCCAAAGGGCCTTCCTGGGGGAGCCGTGGCCATTGGACCCAGTTCTTGAGCCAAATCACAGAACAGGGAAGGAGCAGATGGTGCGGGCCATTTTAGCCAGTGGGGAGCCCCTCTGAGTTCAGTGGGGAGCCCCGCCTGACCTGGCAGAAGTGAGGATAGCCGGCCATCTTGTACCAGTCCTCTGGGGCGTCTTCTCAGGGGACTTGGGCAGACCAGGGTACCCCTGGGAGTGGTTGGGGCTGGTCTAGTCTTTGGGTAGAGCCCTTCTTTGAGGCTCCAACACAGCCCTCCTCCCCAGGCTTGCACCCCCACCCCTCTCCACCCCCAGCGACTATGTCCACAGCTGCCAAGTGTGCAGAGCGCCAGGCCATCTGGGGCCGGCCAGGACGCCGCTCCCAGGAGTCGCAGGGGTGTGTGTGTGCACTGCGGAGCTCTGCCAACTGAAAGGGACAACCGGTGAGGGGCTTCTGGAGTTTGCTTTTGGAGTTTTCCATGCCAAAGACTGAGCACAAATCAGTCAGTTGTGTTTCCACAATGTCTGCTTACCTTTCTTTATGATTATATTTTATTGTTGGGTAAGAAAGATCTACCTGCCCCCACCCCCAAACTACTACCACTGAACTGAAAGGAAATCTAGCTGAATCTGACACTTTGAACTTAATCTCTGCTTCTCATCTGTTTACCAGGTATAGAAATGTGATGACAGGTGGAAATGGGGGTTCCCTGTCCGCATGCACAGAACAGGGGACGCCTGGCCCAGTGTCCCATCCTCAGTGTGGGCCTCGGCACCGAGGCTCTTGCAGGCACGAGGAGCCATTCCCCCAGGTGAATTCTGACGAACAGCCTCCTTTCCCACTGGCGGGCAGGGCTGGCCTCACGGATGGAGCTGGTGCAGTCCGAGAGATGGGCCTTGTTTTGAGAAGCTGAGGTTCGGGCACAAAGCAGCCCCCAGCCTCACCCTGGGTTGCCCACAAGGCCTGGCAGTGTTCTGTGGAGCAGGAAGCCCAGTCCAGTCCCACCAGGCAGGCCAAGAGCATGCAAGCCTCTACACAGAGCCATGTTTCCAGGGAGTTCTTTGCTGCGCTGTGGAAAGCACCCAGCAGCCGTGGGGCAGGGCCCGCTCGGCCCACACCCACGTGCAGGACTGGGGCACAAGTGGTGTGTCCCCTTTGCCTTTCTGGGTTGGCCCTTCCTGAAGTTTTCACATCCTGTGCTTATAGGAAACTCAGATTTAATTTAGTGATTAAGTGCAGGAACTAGGGGCTGGTAGGGTTTTTTTGTCTGCACGGTATTTCAAAGTGCCATTTTTCTTTAAAACGCAGAAATCTTGTTCCTGCCAGTAAGGAAAGTCAACAAGAACTTTGGTGGAGAAACATCAAAATGATTTCATATGGAGACGGGATTGGGGGATTTCTTTTTTAAAAAATATGAGTGACCATTTAAGTAAAATTTTGGCCTGTAAGTCATCCTTTTCTTCTTTTCTAACTTAGTGTTTCTTCTCCTTGTAAAACACACACACACACATACACACACGTGCGCACCATTGACGGTACATTCACATGTTAAAAAACTGAAACAGTGCCCAGTGGGAAGTCATGCCCCCAGGCCCTCAGGTTAGCTGCTTATTTGTTTTTGTGGTCCTTCCGGAATTGCTTTTTGCACATACAAGCAACTAAAATTTTTTATTCTTACTTTATTCTCCTTTCTTATACAAAAGGTAACATGCCATACTACCTTAAATAATAGACCCTGGAGGTGTTCCCGCGTCGGAACTGAGTGGCCCCCTCCTTCTTTTAGTTGCAGGATGTTCCCTTTTTCTCTCAGGCCCTGGCGGACAGTCTTCTCGGGCTGGGAATTGAGACACTCAGGCGTCCTTTCAGAGCCGGCGGGTGTATCCTCTGTGGGTGCCTTCCACCAGCAGGGCTGTGGGCTCCCGCCTGTGTGTACCTGTCGGCTTAAGGATGCCACCCAGGCGGCGGACGCTAGAGGTGGTCTGTTTTACCCCCGCAGTAGACACGGGTCGCACACAGATTGTGCCAGCCGGACAGGTGAAAATGGTTTCCCTCTGTCAGTTTAGTTTGCATTTTTCTAACCAGTTGAGTATCTTGTGCATTTAAAGACCATTCATATGTCCTTTGCTATGTTCATTTGTCCTTTAAGAAAGCTGCGTTGTTGGTCTTTCTTTTCTCAGTTGTGGATCAGGGAGACTAGATTTTGCCTGTGGTGTGAGTTGCAAATATTTATTTCTCATTGTTCTCTGTCTTTTGACTTTGCTTTTGGCATTCTTTAACAGCTTCATTGAGGTATGATCCCCACACTATACAGCTCACACATTATATACTTTCAGTAGTGTATTCACAGTTGTGCAACGGTCACAATGAACTTTAGAACATTTCATCACCCCAGAAAGAAACCCCATACCCATGAGCAGTCAACTGCCCATCGCCCTCAGCCACCCCCAGACCTACATTCTGTCTCTATGTATTTGCCTATTCTGGACATTTCATTTAACTGGAACCATACAGTATGTGGTCTGCTGAGCCTGGCTTCTTTAACTCAGTGTAATGCCTTCAAGTTTCATGCATGTTGTAGCATACATCAGTACTTCTTACATACTTTTTTATGGCTGAATAATACTCTATCTCACAGATATATCCTAGTTGATGGACAACTGAGTTGTTTCCACTTTTTGGATATTACAAATAATTTTGCTATGAACGTTTATGTATATCTTTTTTGTAGTACGGCATGTTCCCATTTCTCTCGGGTATAAACCCAGGGCTGGAATGGCTGGCTCATATGGTATCTCTGTATTTAACATTTTGAGAAACTGCCAGACTGTTTGCCCAAGTGGCTGCACACCAGGACCCTTTGGTGATTTTTGACATGTCTGTGTTTTCATCAAATCAATTATCTTATGGCTCTGGACCATCAGTGTTAGAAGGCCTTTCTTTCCCAAGATTATAAAGGCATTCTCCTGCGTTGGCTTCTAGTACTTTAGTGGTTTATTTTGCAATCTTTGATCTATGTGGAGTTTATTCTGTATGGTATAGATACAGAGCCAACCTTTTTTTCTTAAAATACAGCTACACATTTCCTCAGTACCAGCTCTTGAAAATTCCATCTTTTCTTCCCTGCTTCGAGATTCCACGTTTATCATATACTACTCAGGGTATATTTCAGAACATTCTCTTCTATTTCATTAGTCTCCTCATATAGTGGTTTACTCTTCATTATTAAGGCTTTACAGTATGTGTTAGTATTTGTAGGGCTGGTGTCTCCTCATTGTTCTTTACAGAGGTTGATTTTTTTTCCTGATGAATCCACCTGTTCATTTTTCCATGAAAAACTCAATCGGTTTGTTTTAACGTGGCAGGGGCAGGTGTTGATATTTTAGATCAGGATCGTATTAGACTTATGGATTAACTTGGGGGGAATCTACACCTTTTTGAGTGTGGGTCTTCCTGTTCATAACACAGGATGTCTTTCTCTATGTTCAAGCTGTTTGTGTTCTTTAAGTGTTTTCTTCATATCACTTTTGCCAGCTCTTATATTTTTATCCCTACAGATAGTTACCTTTTGTGCAGCTGTGTCTTTTTGCTCCTGCAAGCAAGTTTTGGTTGAAAAAGACAGTTGGGTTTGACCATCGACCATACAGATTCTGTTCCAAAAGCCAAGCCCCTTGACCCCTTTGCTGTGCAGTGCTGTGTCCCCATCGGGGCAGAGGGTGGGAGTGGGGGCTCAGGCTTGCCAAGCACCGTCCTTGGCCTCCTAGGTGGCCTCCATGCCATTAATCTTCCAAACAATGCTGGGCCTTTGGAGCTCTTACTAGCCTCATGGTACAGATGAGAAACTGAGGCTCAGAAGTGTAATGACCTGCCAAGATCCCGCAGAGGTCCCATGGGAGCTGGGAGTCCAGCCCAGGCTTGTCCAGCCTTTTCTAGGCCACCATCCTGCCCCGAGGATGGAATGTTCTCCCAAGCACAGCCCAGACGTCAAGAGGTCAGTCTGCACGTGAATGAGCTGTGCTGTTTGGGACAGGTCTCTTCCCTCTCTTGGGCTCAGTCTGCTCATCTGTAAAATGAGGTCGTTAGACTGGTTGGTGACTTGTTCATTTTTCCAGAAAGAATCCCCCCCCTCTCTGGAAGCCAGTATCTGGAATGGGGTGGACCTGGGGGCGCATCAGTGCTCCACAGTCCTGCCTCCCTGTGCCCTGCCGTGGCCTTTGGGGCTCCCAGCTCCAGGCAGCTGTCTCCCCTGGGGCCCTTGCACCCACCTTCCATGTCCCCAGTCCTGCTGCCGTAGAAGCCTCCCTGACATGGCGTATGTCCTGGCAGTGCGTTCGCCCTGGGCCCCTGCCAGATCCCTGTATGCTTTGGAAAGGTCCCTTGACTTTTGTTAGGCAAAGAATTCTCTTCACGCCAAGCTGAGAGCGAGGTGGTTTCACAAGTCCCATCCTGAGTGTGTGCTGGCCGGAATGTACACCGCAGAAACAAAATGTTTGTTTTCCAATTGTGAGCGTGCTGGGAGGCCCTTTGGCATTGGCTTCCACACCTTCTGTGCCCAGGCAGGCCATCTGCCACCTGGGGGCCTGGTGTAGAAACAGCATCTGCCGCAATGTGGCCTGTGGGGCATGAGAAAGAGGGGCTCTCTGGGCCACTGAGGCCTGTTTTTGCCTACAGCACCCTTGGGGACCTCAGGGCTGCACAGACACACGAGCCAAGCCGGGTGGCATTGACCGAGTGGGCCCTTCCTTCCCACCCACCCAGGCGGCACTGAGCACCTGTGGTGAGCTGGCCCCTGAGCCACACAGTGGGGTGTCGGATCTGGGCTATGTGGGGCCAGGCAGAGCGCACACAAGCTTGGGGCTGGCTCCCAGAGGGTGAGAGCGAGGCCGCCAGGTGACTGGTACTCAGTAAACATTTGTGGCCCCTGCAGAGGTAAGCTGAGGAAGCAGTGGCCCAGGAAGGCAGGGACTCCCGAGTAACTGCCAGGGCCATCCTTCCACCCCACAGATCTGCCCTGGTCCCCTGGGCCATCTGATTCTAGAAACTGACCTAAAGAGCCTTGAGCATCTGGTGCTGACCAGCATACGCCCTGGGCCCCCGAGGCTCCCTCAAGGCAGCTTTATTTCCTATTTTCAGGCCTCAGCAATCCAACTTCCCTGTCTGGGTTGTGCAGCCAGCAATTCCCTGACTCCTGCGTGTAGGGAAGCAGTTCAGGCTCAGAAGGCTGCCTCTTGTGGGCTCCGAGGGTCAGCATTTCACAGAAATAGGCTGGGCCTCCACACAGGCCTGGGCGAGCAGCGGCCCTGCCCCTCCAGGAAGTGGAGCGCGATGTCTATTCCCAGAGTGAAGGGCTGGCCTTTGCAGGACCTGTGCAGCCGCCCCAGTGAGGGCCTGGCCTGCGCCCACTGCACTTGGCATCTCCAGCAGCCACCTGACACCAGGCCGGCCCGCAGCTCTGACCGAGGGCCTCTGTGAGGAAGCGGCCCCACCACCTGACCCCAGGCCCCAGGGCTTCCTGTGAGAGAGTCTGGACCTCATGCAAAGTTCAGATTGACCAAAGATGCATTAAAGATAGGCCCAAAGTATGCTGCTGCTTTTTTTTCTCTTTTCTGTGATAGTTAGAAAAAAAAAACAACAAAAAAACCACCCCAGGAAACCCCATGCTCTGTGCCCTGGTTGTTTCCGTGCCAGCTTCCAGTATAAACGAGACTTAGAAAATTTCCAGGCCGCCAGCCCTTCTCATGGCCGGGTGTTTTCTCGATACTTGGAGAATTCTGTTCCTGTGAAAGGACGTGTTTGGGGAGGAAATGCCTTTGCTTAGCCAGAGCCCTAGTCCCAGAAGCTTCCAGCAGAGCAGCTGGGGTCTCCGGGGAAGTCGGGCCAGGCTGGATGCCTGGTGTGATCATCCTAATTTGCTGGCTGGGCTTGTTTATGCCCCTCTTTCTGGAGGGATTTGAGGTGGCTCCCTAAAAATCTATAACACAAAGAGGTCTGTAAAATCAGATTGGGAAGAGGCAGATAGCATTAAAAAGAGGAAAAGGAAATGTTCCTGCCTTGAAGAAGAGCGCCAGAAAAGGGAAGTGCAGGGGTGGGGGGGACTGCGTCACCTTCTTGTCTGAAAAGGGGAAGCACACGTGTGCCTCGGGGAGACGTGTTTTTTCCCAGTATGATGCTGAGAGGACGTTTCACGCGGGCACTACACTGAGGACACGGACTAACCCAGGAGAGGTGTCCCGGCCACCACCACTCCCCAGCAAACGTGAGGCAGGCTGGTGCTGATAGCGGCGATCCTCACGGGACAGATGGTCAGCCCCTGGCCAGAACCAGGCTAACTGCTCTGGAAGGACAGCAGTTGGAGGAGCCAGACGTGGGCCCAGTTCCTCCAACTCTGGGATCCACCTCCCTGAGCACCTCCACTGGGCCGCATGGCACTCCTGTGGTCTTCTGGGTTCGGGCATGTCAGGGGCCGGGAAGACGGGAGCGAGGGAGACAGCCTGTCCTCCTGCGGGTAAGGGGACGGGAGGAAGGGATGGCTGCCTGCTCTCGAACAGGGCCCTGCCGCAGCCTGCTCTTGCCCTTGTTCCCAGGATGCCCCCGAGCCCTTCATATGGGGCCTCCTGCCCCACCAGGCCGCACTCTCTGGGTCGTTCCTGATAAAGCGTGTGGTGCAGTTGGGCTTGGGAGATGATTCTGGAGCCCCGCACCCAGGCTGACATGGGGCACGGCAGCTCTTGGGGAGGAGTGAGCTTGTGGGCCGCAGGCTTACAGGGTATGTGGCAGTTGATGCACACAGCAAGATGGGGCTGAGGGTCTGTGGAGTGAATGTGTTTCCCGAGGGGGCCTGGTTTTCAGCTCACAGCTCCTGGCAGAGGTGCCCTCAGCTCTGCCCTCTGGATTCCTCCCAGCGTGGGCACGTGGGGGCCAGGCGTGGAGACGGGGGCTGGGCCTGGCTCTCAGGATGCTGTTACCGCCCAGGTCTCATGGGTCTCTGTCTGCAAGGAGGGCCATGTGGAGTTCTGCAGGGGTGAGCCCTGGAAGGTGGGGACCTCGCCTTGGTCTCCAGTGCCCGGCCAGGGGCCTCCTACCCAGAGTGAGGGCATAGAAGCAGATGTCTGCCCAGAAAGGCTGAGCCAGAGAGAGGGGACATTGCTCCTGGTGGGAAGCCCTGGGGAGACTGGCTGGGGTGGGCTGAGATGTGGTTGCCCAGAGCTGAGGTCTGGCAGGTCTGATGGAAGCAACTTGACTTTGAGGGGCTCCCTTCTCAAGTTGCCCCAGACACCCCTGATTAGGACTAGGTACTGACTGATGTCTCTAGCCACTAGCCTGAGACTATAGGGATGGTCCTTTTGAGCTATGTTACTGGGCAGGCCTGTGCCCAAGCAGGCAGCTGATCCCTGGGCCAGGGCTGGGCTCAAGAGAACAGAGTTTGGGGTGGAGACCGTTTGTCCCAGAGCAAACACTCTACCCTGGAATGATGTGTTCATGTGGTGCTTTGAACTTGTTAGCAGCTTTGCAGCTTTCCCCAGACATTTTTGAGGGCACACAGGCCTCCGGGCCTCCAACAGGCCCATGCAGTGTTCTTGTGGGAGCTGGGCTTCTGCAGAGCATGAGCTGCCAGGAGAAGCTGGGCCGGACCCTGCCCCAGGGCATGGTGGGCACAAGGCAACGACAGGGTCTGGGTGTGGGTGCGCCAGTGGATGTTGGCACAGGGTGGGCTCACCTGGGGATGTAGTCTGGGCAGGACACACACTGCCCCATTGTGGCAGTCACATTCCTGCCCTGCAGGTAGGGCGTGCCACCGGCTGGGCCATTCATTGGGCAGGGCTTGGGTTTCACTGTGGCTGAAATGGTGAGTTTTGAGTCAACAAAGTTTTCAAGGTGACACTGGCCTTGCTGCCAATGAGCAGGTGTCTGAGGACTGTTGGAAGGTGGAGTCAGGGCTTCCAGGGGTGTGCTGGTGATGACATTCAACCCCGAATTGGGCAGCTTCTCGCCCTGTGGCAGAGCAGAGAGGGGGCTGTCGTTCTGACCAGCCG
This sequence comes from Manis pentadactyla, assembly GCF_030020395.1. Lineage (NCBI taxonomy): Eukaryota > Metazoa > Chordata > Mammalia > Pholidota > Manidae > Manis > Manis pentadactyla. The sequence continues at coordinate 133,671,947 of NC_080026.1, read as the reverse complement.
AGCCCGGAGTCCGGCTCCCTAACCTGTCTCTCAGCCCTGCTGGGGAACACCTGAGGCATCTCTGAAAGGCCCCAGCGAATGGGTTCCCAGCCCCTGCTGCTGGCGAGCCGATGTTTAATGTGGGTAGTACTTAAAACACACACGAACGCGTGCCATGAAGTTGGGCACAAGAGTTCCCCACCCACGTGCCCCTGCCCCTCAGGGAGTTTAGCCCATGAGCTCAGGCAGGATAATCGGGGCACAGAAGGACAAATGCAGACTTGGGACGTGTTTTGCTCAAGTTTGCAGGAACGCTTTCCACCGTTTTCATGTTGCAGCTCACCGGAGACAGTGCCACCTGCTCTGGTGTTCAGTGTGCCGGGCCAAATGGACGTGCTGCTCCCTGAGGGCTTGAGGGCACCAGTGTCTGGGCACAACCTGGACCCATCTGCAGCGCATCCGGCTTATACCAGCCGCTACTTATGACAGGGGTCCCCTCGCCATCTCAGAGCATTCTTACGTACTGTGACTTCTGTGGCAAAGACTGCTCAGCCAGGACGGGGCAGGATCTGGTGCCCCGGGCTCCTCCTGGGCCTGCTCTGCCAGGGACACAGGCTGAGGTGGGGAAGGGAAAGTGCACCGTGCAGACTGGGGCCCAGGCAGGGGCCACGGGGGTCCCCAGGCTAGCGAGGCTATGGCCTGCGCATCTGCATGTCAGGTCTCACTGTGGTGGGCCCTTCTCTCCTCAGGCCCCGTGTGCCTTCCCAGAGCCCCCAGCGCTGCAGCCTTCACCTTTCTCAGTTAATCAAAAGGTTCCAAGAAAAGCAAACCCATCAAAACAGTTTCCTCCGGGGCTTCAGGAACAATGAGCGTGTGCACGGCAGGCACAGCTACCTCTCTCCAGAGACAGTGCCTTTTATTTTCCGTTTGCTGAACCTGTTTAAGCGGCTTGTTCATTGTGACAGCCGGTGGTCATCTTTATTTCAAAGTGATACATAAACGCTGTAGCCTGTGAAGGGACCAGGGCCCTCGGGTCAGGCCTGTGATCTTGGCATCGGCCGGCATGCGGTCTTCCCATCCCCGCCTCTGCTCTCCTGACCCCAGTGTGCAGGGAAGAGACCAAAGCCTAAGGTCCTCTCCCTGCACATCTCTTCTGTTGTGTCCCCTCTGGAAGAGACTGCTGGGTACTTTTGGGGGTCTTGGGCTGGCATGGGCACCCCAGCTGTCACAGCCCTCTGTCCTGACTCCCTGCTCTGCATGAAGCAGGTGTTTTAACTGCATCCTTGGGTCGTGTTCACGCTGCCACTCAGGCAGGCTCCCCAGAGAGGCAGTGCTTGGCGGGTAGAGAGCTCTTGACAGGCACACTCTTTAACTGGGAACTTGGAGCCCTGTGGGACAGGCAGAGACCATGGCTCGCCTCTTACAGATGGGGCATCTGAGGCCTAGGGGCACTGAGGGGTCTGCGTGGGGCCTCTGGTGGGTGTGCCCAGCCTTTCCTCCAGCAGAACTGTGGCATCCACCACCCGAGTGCCTGTTGAGGTCCCGGGGACCCAGCTCCGTCCAGAGCATCGGCATCTCCAGGCAGGGCTTAGGGCTCTTGTGGAAACCAGCTCTCTGGGTGGTTGGGATGTGCACCAGGCTGGGAAGTCAGCTCAACCCTCCTGGCCCCATCTCCCACTCTGGTGAGCGGGTAGGGGGCATCACGCCCCCTTTGTGCAGCAGTGCTGCCTGGCGAGGTTTCCATCCGCGTCGGCAGGTTCACCCCTGCAGTGGTCTCTGTAACAGCTGCAGGGGCTTCCCTCCTGAGCAGACGTTCTCCCTGGGACCATTATCAGGGGAATGGGTTACTCTCTTCAGCTTAACAGTGTGTTGAGGAATATTCATGTCACTGAATGTTTGCGTGCATCCTAAGTTGTTTTCTGGATCCAGAGATCCTAGAAGTGACGTTGCCCAATGAAGGCTGTGCTGAAGGGGTCTGAGCCAGCCCTTCTCACTGCAGCCTCCCAGCACTCGGTATTATCAAGTTCGAGCAAACAGCCCCTCTTCCTTGCCCTGATGGGGGAGGAATCCAGGATTTGATGGTCTTCCACCATCTGGGGGACCCGTCAGCAGACACCCTGGGGGCTTCGGCCTGGCTTTGTGGGTGCGCAGTCTTTGGGTTCTGGGAAGGGAGCATGACCCCTAGTGACCTGTGTGTCCGTCTCCCCACAGAACTGTCAGACCTTCAGCAGTCTCAGCTGCCTGAGCACGGGGATGGAGGACTGCGGCCCCCACAGCCCCTTCGCCCTCCACGTCAGCAGCACCAGGTCCTGGACTGCCTTGCTCTCGGCCTCCGGCACTGGGGGCAGGACCCCTGCCGGGACCCCTGTCCCTGAGTCGCTCCCCCCGTCCTTCGACGACCGCCCGCCCTGCACAGAGGAGCCATGCTGTGAGGAGTCTGACGGCTATGCCCCAGAGGAGGGCTGTGGCTGGAGAGGGGAGCCGGCCCCGGCCTGGCGGGACCGCAGGGCCGCCAGGAACAGCCCCTGCTCCCTGGATGGCGAGCTGGACATTGAGCAGATAGAGAACAACTGAGGGGCTGTGGGCCTTCGGTCAGGGTGGGGTATGTTAGAGTTAGTGGCCTCTGTCTGGGCACCAGGTGGGCACTTGGAGAGGGAGCCCCACTCCTGGGCCTGATGAAAGCTTTCTGAGGGCACTGAGTCCCAGGGAGCAAGCCCAGCCACCTCCCGGAGAGGCTGTCCAGCCTTGGGGGGATCCCGGCCGCACCACCCAGTGGGACGCCTCAGCCTTTCACCAGCACGGCGGCCACAGTCCACAGAACTGCTGGAGCCCATCAAGCAGCTTTTGGTCTGGCTGTCTTCCCCCTTTCCCTCGTGGGGCATCGGCTGCAGGCATCCCAGCCACCCCCCGGGCAGCCTCCTGGCACTCCCGGTGGGGCCCGCTCTGCACGCCGACTCCCAGCTGAGGTTTCTGACCCAGCAGGCTTGTCAGGGGCCTGGGCTCGGGTCCATCTGGTGGTGTCAGGGCCCTTCCCTGCCTCCTGCTCAGGTTCAGTTCTGGAGAGCTGGCCCCCCAGCTTCTGTCCCTCACTTTTATTCCGTGCCTTCTCTCCCAGGTCTCCCTGCTTCAGGCTTGGGAAGGTTCGGGAGATGCTTCCTTCTGTACTAACAACAGAACCATTTGGCCTTAATTCCAAGTGTGGGAGACAGGGGCCCTGGGGTGCTGGGTGGCCCTCCACATCTGAACTTTCAGGGCCCAGGGAACAGCTTGGTGTGCTCGTTAGAGTCTGTCTGCATTGGGTAGACATTTGGTAGCTCTACTGGCCAAAAAGACAGAGCCACTTGCCACTCCTGTGGTGTGGAGGTCTGAGCCCGTGGCTCTCTGCCACTCTGGAGGCCACCTCAGCACGGGTGGCATGTGGCAGCCATTCTCCATGCCTAACCTGTCACTGGGTGCTTAGCGTAGTTGATTCAGGTGAGTAGAAAGACGTCAACATAAAAGGGCACCTTCTGTAAAATGTCCTCAGGAGGCAGGAGCTGTGAGCAGGTGCACAAACCCAGGCCCTGTGCACATTTTAGGGGTGGAAGATGTCTGCTGGCCACTCTGGGGGGCCTTCAAGGGCCCCTGCAGTATTCTAAGCATGCTGTCTTGGTTACTGGGGACTGCTGGCTTTAATCAAGGTGCATCGTCCCCCTCAGGTCAAGCCCACCCGCTGGTCAGCTGCAGGAAGCAGAGCATTCTAAGTGCTGTTCCCTGCTGCAGGCCCCCTCAGGCCCAGAGCTCGCTGTGCACATGCACTCTCCCAGGCTCCTCACACCCCGGCAGATCCCTAACACGGAGGAGTGCCTGGCGTGTGAGGTCTTGCTCTCAGGCAGCTCCCCTCTAGCCGGCTTGCAGACACACCATGTGGTCCTGCTCTCGTGGAATCTGGCTTTTAGCAAACTTGCCATCTTCTGCAGACAAGAGCAATTGGGCTGGCTTAAAAGCAAGTGGCTGCTTTTCCCATAAGGCTAAAAGTAACTGGGGTGTTCTCCTGGGTTCGCTGACTCGTGCTAAGAGCACCTGGGTAGTCGCTTTGCTCTTGTGCATCCGCTCTGGATGGAGGTTGAACACAAATGGTTCTCACCTTTCTCCTAAAGAAAGACCCTATTTGGGAAACTTGACTTAAACCTCCACTTTTTTTACTAGCTCAAAAGTGTGGTGGCTTAAGTTCTGATTTATAGGTTGCTTTTCTTAAAAATCAGCCCTCAGATGCTTGCAGAAAATCCAACTTGGTGGCCCTTGGAGGCTGTGTTCACAGCCCAAGCTAGAGTATCATGGTTGTCGTACAGGGCCCTGGGCAGCTCTGGGGTGGGGGCCGGCTAGCCTCAGTGGCTCCCACCAAAGGCACGTCCCCCAGGACCCTGGAGAGCCGAATCAGAGAGCTGGTTGCTCTGGGTAGATGATGACCTCTTTGCCCGATCTCCACTCGGCAGGTTGTGGAGGCCACATTTCCTTAGAGCAGATCTGAGACGGCTGGGGTGGGTATTGCTGACATACGAATTCAGAGAGCACGTGGATGCCTCATGTCCCCAGCCTGGGATGGAAGGCACAGGCCCCTGTCACCTGTCACGGTGACCACAGAGGGAGCATGGCCTCCAAAGCAGTCCTTCCTGTGGAAGGTGAGGCGGTGCCCCACCTCCTGGTGTACGTTGCAGGGAGGGATGGAGGGTTGAGTGCTATGGAGCAGGTGACCTGTCCTTGGACCCTGCCTGCTACCTCCCTTCCCAGGCCAGGGGGCAGGGAAGGACGAGCCGTGGAGCTCGTGAGACGGCCTGTCCACCACCCGCGCCCAAGCTGGTCCCATCACCAGCAAGCCCACCCCCAGGCCCTTTCCGGCTTCCCCAGACTCCTCCTGGCTGTCCCCACCCCCACCAAAGCGCCTAGCCAAAGCCCACAGTAGCAGCAGTGAGGGGAGAGAATGGCCGGTGTCCCTTCTGGTCAGAGAAAGAAGTGGCCCTCAGTTGGCTTCATGTTTGTCTTGTTAATGCAGCGAGCAGACCCCATTTAAAAGGAACTGCCGTTCTGCCCGAAGAGGGCACGCTCCACCATGGCAGCAGGACCAACGGTCTTGCTGGGAGATTCGCCCAGGGGGTCCCTCTGACCCCGTGTGGCTGTCCCCCCGGGCGGCAGTGCACTGGGAGCTCGCCCTCCAGGAGCCGCCCTTTTGCCCCGGCCCCATTTCTTGCAGCCAGTGCCCATGAACTCCTGCCTCCAAGGGGAGACTGAGGGAGTTAAGAGCCAGGAGCGAGGGCTGTGCCAGGCCGCCCGGGGGCCCCGAGGGGCGAGGGCAGTCACGGCTCCCGGAGGGCCGGGTGGGGAGGGAGGCCAGCTGTCATGTGCACCCCCGCCCGCTCCCATAGGAGCGCGTGCGAAGCCGCGGGGCCAGCAAGGGCGGCTGCGCGGGGCCAGGGCCGCGGCCGCTCCTGCCTCACCCGGGGCGGGGGCGGGGGCCGGCCCGGGGCCCACAGGCGGCATGACATCGAGCCCACCGGAGCTGTTCTGGTCATACACACAGATTTTCATTCTCAGAAAGCCTTACTTTTCAATAAAATCTTTGTAGCAGGAAAGTTTTGTGTATTTATATGCTGAAAGAAAATTTAAATAAAGGTAAAGTCCACGTTAAAAAGAAAAACTCCAACCTCCAAATGGGTCCCCCAGGACAGGGGCGGGTGTGGCTTCCGGCTCTGGGCAACACTGCCAAGGGGGCGTTCCGGGCGCCGCCCGAGCAGGTTCGCGTGGAGTTTTGGGCACCCGTCTGCTCTGCCACCGGCTCGGGCGGGCGTCGGCGTGCGCTGTGCCCGTGTCCACGGGCAAGGGCAAGGTCATGCGCTCTGTGGCCTCGGCGCCAGTCACCTAAAAGATGACCGCTTTGGGCTGCCGCCTGGGCATGGGCAGAAGCGCCGAGCGCCAGGGCGCAGCACGGCCGGAGCAGCGCAGGGGCTCTGCAGCCTGCGTGGGCACTGGTACCGCATCTCGCCACAGCCGCGGTCGGTCAAACCCCTCCTCTTGGCGCCAGAGAAAACCATGCCTCGGAAAGAAAACGATTAGGGCAGAAACCCCAGAGCACGGCAGAGACCTCATAGCCTAGGTAGGATGTAGTCGGACCTTCTAGCGTGGCCTCCATGGCAAGTGAGTGGTGTCTTACGTGCGCGGGGTGGGGGTGGGGTGTCCTGGGGGCTCGGGGACCGCGCGCAGGCGGCCGTGGGCTGTCACGTGCTTTCCCAAGCCGTCCGCCGTGGCGTGGCGGAGCTTCGGGAAGCGAGGCGGCCAGGGCGCGTGGTGGGGGCCCAGCCCCTGTGGGGAGCGCCGTGTGCCTGCAAGAGGCCGGGCCCTCCGGCCCCCACCGCGGCCCGGCCCCGCGAAGCCCCCACTGTCTTGCACTAGAGCCGCTCTAGTCTCAGGAATTTGCTTGTTACTTTTACTGTGTAAATAAAGCTTCCTGGTTCAACACGCAGCCACTGGGAGCCGCCTGCGTGGTTTCTGTTGGGTGCGGCGCATCGGCAGGCCTCCCACTCTGCGCACGGGAGCGTTAGCCTGGGCCCTTCCGTCCCCTCCGAGCTTCCAGGTCAGGTCCATAAAACGGGGAAAGCAGGCACCTCAGAGCTGTCGAGAGGCTCAAATGCAGGGGGCTGCGTGAGCAACTGGGGGGAGGGCTGGCCAGGGCTGTGGTCACAGGGGAGCCCCTCCAGAGGTGCCGTCCGGGCAGCCCAGCGCCCAGGTCAGTGGGTATGTGCACATGTGTGCAAGGAGCCAGGGACCCCAGGACAGCAGATCAGAGACACCCCTCGTGCCCGGAAGGAACCCGCCTTTCATGGAGCCCTCATGAGCCCATCAGCTCAGGCCTCAGCAACACCAAGAGGCAAGGGCACATGGCAGTTTGCCCCAGGTCATGCCGCTACGGAGTGCCCACCGCGGCCCGGAGGCTGGAGTGCCACCTGCCCAGGGTAGGTGAGGGGGCGGTGCAGGCTGGGCCTCCATGTGCACAGAGGGTGGCTCGCCTCAGACCTGCGCTGCTTGGGCCGTGGGGATGCAGCTCGGCCCCGAGTGGGCTCTGGGGCACACGTCCTCTGTGCCTGGCCCTCCAGATCAGGGACCCCTGGCTGACCAAGGTCAGGGGAGGCAGGACGTTTGCAGCCTGTCTCAGGACAGGCTTGAGAGGCTTGTTTAATTTCTGTGACCCACCATTTGCCCACAAAATCTGACCCCAGAACTTCTGCCTGGAACATCCCCTGGGTCCTGAGGTTGCCCCGGGAATGAGGCCCCAGGACACTTGGTTTGGACTCGTTTTTCTCTTTAGCAGCAGATCCTTTGTCAAATGGTCTGTGAACCCCTAATTCATGAGAGGGGTGACGCGTGGAACAGGCTGAAGCACATGTCCTCTCTGCCTGGCCCTCCAGATCAGGGACCCCCGGCTAACCCCTGGCTGAGTGTGGGGAGGGGAGCCCCCTTCTCCCCAGGTGGCCTGGCAGCGCCAAGGCCCAGGACCCCGTTCATGACCCCCATGCCTGGAAGGGCAGAGGCCAGGAGAAGCTCTGCCAAGCACAGTGGCCCCCACGTATCCTCCCCAGGGGAGGGCACAGAGTGGCCCTGGATGGGCCTTCTAGCCCTGGGCAGCCCCTCACCTGCCCCCTCAGACAAGGCCCCTCACGGGGCACCCGCCCCAAGCTGGCTCTGCTGTCAGGGCATCTGCTGTCCGACTCAGCTCGCCTAGTGCCGGCCACCTGCTCCCTGCACCACCAAGGCCCCATGGCAGGGGACGGACACTCGCCACACCCTCCTGCACCCCGAGATGCACTGAAACAGGACTCTGCCTTGGCACAGACTCTGTGCCCTGCCACTGGGTCTGCCCCCAGCCAGGCCATCTCCCCCCTGCATCTGCCATGGGCACTGCCTGTGGGACACAGGCAACGTGCTAATTCTGAGCAGTTTGCTCATGTGTAGCTAGGTTGTAATGCAAAAAGGCCCTCAGGACCACACTAGACTTGCAGTGTGGCTCAAGACTGTTTAAAACAGTCTCATAGAAAGAGGGCAAAAAGGAAATGCTCTCAAGTAGGAACAGGGGTCAGACCTTGTGAGAGGGAAGAGGAGGAAGAGGATGGTCACACCAGCTGACCGCCTGGGGCAGGAGGTGACACCAGGAGCACCCAGTGTCCCCGTGCATCCCCACCTCTGTGCCCCTTTCCGGCTGCCTACGGCTGCCCTGCAAGGGGCAGGAATGGCCCAGCTGGAAGACCTGGGCCTGTGGAGGGGCCCAGCTCAGCTTGTAACCAGATCTGAAGGAGGGGCAGGGTGCTGAAGCCACCAGGCCCGGTGGCGGGCACACAGCACGTTGAGGACTTGGGCCCACCGGCCCCTCCCCCAGCCTCACATCAGTGAGCTGTGTGGCCGTCCCGTGTTCACGTCCTCCTGGTGCCACACCCCCTCTGCTCTCCCGCAGGAGTTGGGGGGGGGGGGCGCAGCCACTGTCCTGCTCCCGGGTTGGCCTGGGACCTCATGGCACCTGGATCCAGCAGGCCTGGGCTTGGGAGTCAGGTGAGATGATGAGCTCTCTCGCTGGACTGACCCAGTTTGAGTGGGTTCTCAGTGGGCACAGTCACTTGGCACAGGGCTGGTAATGTGTGGACCCTCACGCTAGAAGGTCCAGGTAGGTGAAGCCCCTGCGTTCCCAAAGAGGTGACACTGATTGGTCCGTCCTCCCCAGCCACCCCTTCCCCTCCTGAGAGCAGCTCTGCTGGGCAACCCCAGAGCCAGGAACGGTCTGCGGGGCAGCGGGGCTGGGGGCAGGCTGCCACCTCACCTCAGGGCTCCGATGGAAGGGCCACGGAGCCAGCTGGCTTGTACCCTGGGCTCTGAGGGTCCATTTCTGCACAGTGTCTCCCGAGTTCCTGCCAGTCGCAAACTCCAGCCCCCCAAGGCCAGTGGCTCCTTGCATCTCTGGCCTGGAACTGCCCATCCCGCTGTGGAAGGAGGGTCTGGGGCGGGCCAGGGCTGGGCCTCCTGAGGGACCCAGGGATGAGGCAGGTCCTTATTGCTTCTGGGCAGAACCATCGCCCTGAGTGGCAGCTGACAAGGTCACGCCCGGCCAGGTGACAGGGCGCCCTGGGTCGGCCAGGTCCCCGCAGGGCTCAGTGAATGCCTGGTAAGAAAGGAGGCCGCCCTTTTACAGAGGAGGTAACTGAGGCTTTGACATGGCGCCCCCAAGGGAGGCGGGAGGGACCTCAGTCCTGAAGAATATTCTGCCTCCAAAGGGAAGATGCCAGTACGCTGGCTCACCTGAGGGGTCAGGCCACCCCCATGGGAAGGTTGTGGAAGGGACTAGGAAGCATGGGGTGCAGGGTCAGACCTTGATTTGAGTCTCAGCTCTGCCCTCACCGTCAGCCCACAAGCAAGTCACTTTCTCCGCACCTGTTTCCTTATCTGTAAAATGGAGATAGTGACGGCCACTGAGCCCACCGCTCGGGGGCTGCACGCTCTCTGCCCAAAGCAGGGGTCTGCATCCTCAGGAGCTGTCCTCTGACCTCCTCCCCACCCCCACTCCTGGGCAGCAGCTTGCAAGAGGGGGCACTGCTTGTCCATGGAGAGGAGACACCAGCCCCCTTCCTCCAGAGGGACGCTGCAAGCTCCTGCCCAGAAGCCTGAAAAGGAAAGGAAAAGACCTGCAAAACTGAACAGAATGCAGCAGGCCTGCCCCTTGGGGTCTCCCCGTGAGCCCCAGTGAGCTGCAGCCCCCTCGTGCCTGCCCTCCAGCCGCAGTGCTGTCTCCTGACAAGCTGTAAGCAGGGGACCCCACTGAGGGGCAGGCAATTTGCATATTTTCCAGCTAATAAGCCAATGCTCCTCCTCCCTTGCATGCCAATGACACCAGCCTGGTGGCCTCTCATCTTCATGAAGACTCAGCCACTGTTTCTTCCTAACCCTGACTTAGTGGTGGCCAGCCTGCTGGGCAAGGCCTGGGGGCTGCACAGCCCCTGCTGCCCAGCTCCTGTGCCGGGAGCTCAGGTCCCAGGACCCAGCGTTTTATCATCATCTGCCTCCATTCAGTGGAAATCCTATTTTGGAGGACCCAGGACTTCTTTAATGAGAAGTTGGCTCCAAGATTTGTCAGCAGCTTTTGCATTGATTTGAGGAGAGACAGCAATCCAGTTATCTGCTCAGCTGATGGACTTTGAAACCTAAAAGAGGCTGTGAGGGAATTCAGAAAGCCCTCACCTCCCCATACTTGGCCGTGGGGCTGGTCCGTGTGGGAAGGCTGACGTTTGCCCTGTCCATCTTGTCCCCAGTAAGGCCTAGGGCAGCTCACTGACCCCTCGAGGCCTCAGTTTCCCCATCTGTTAAACAAAGAGGTTGGTGCAGGTGAGGTTTCTTGGGGTCCTGGCTCTCTGATGTTCAGTGTTTCAAGCACGTGGTGGGACCAGAGATAGTGCCAAGCCCCTGCCCACTGCCTCTCACCCCACGGCCCTCAGTCAAAGTGCCAGTCAACCAGGTCATGGCAGAGTTTATTTATTAGCTTCCTCCTATATCCACTGGGCAGGGTACATTCAAAGTTCTTGAGTTATGGCTCCAGAAAGTACCCTTAGGCCTGTAACCAGAATTCTGGAGGCTTGACTCCTTGCTCTGCCGGACAGTGCCCCTGGGGGCTGCCCTAGCCTCTGGCTCCTGAGGTGACTGATGGGGACAGGAAAGATGGTGGGCTGGCAGTTTGGTGTGTGGGGAAGGCTAAGTACCACTCTGGTGCCTGGTGGGAACCCGGGGGATGGTCAGGGGCCAGTAGTCCTAGGAGGCCGGCTCAGCTCTGGGCTACGTGGACTGCGCAGGCCCAGCCTTCTCTGGGTTCCTCGCTAAAACAGGAATGTTTAATGAAGAGGCAGAGGGCAAATGCCTCCGAGGCCATTAGGTGGAGCATTTAGAGGACCGGGAGGGAACGGAGAGCAAATGGGTCTTGACCGGGCCCTCCCGGAGCCCTTCCAGCCCCTGCCCGGAGGGCTGTCTGTCCCAACCCCTCACCATCCGGGGAGGGGATGCTCAGCCCATGACTTGGGACAGGGAGGGCGGAAGGGGTTGGCAGAGGGAGACAGAGGCAAGGGCTGGCTGGCTCAAGCTCAGGGGCAGGGCAGCCCAGAACCGCCTGGCACTGCAGAGAGGTGGCGGGAGGCCGGGGGGCAGAACTGCCCATTCAGGGCAGAGGACAGGGCCTTGGGTGGTCCGGGCACTGCAGAGGGGTGGCAGGAGGCTGGGGGGCCCTCCCACAAGGCCCGTCACTTGTCCGAGTGCAGCAGCAGCAGGTCCACAGCCTCTGCAAGGTTGTCCACATACCCATCAGCCTTCACTTCCGGGTGGTGCTCGTCGCTGGGCCTGGAGGGCAGGGCCACAGGACAGTTAGTGGACTAGGCGACCGCTCTGAGCCTGCTTTCTCCCAGCCTTGTCCTCAGGAAACCTCCAGACCCTTCTGTGCCTGGTCAGGCAGCCTCGCTGGTGGCCAGCACCTGGCCCCCTCTGCCCCATCCCCCCATCCCAGGCACCCCTGCTTGGGAAACACCCCCCCCTCCTGCCTGTCCCCTTCACCTGGATACCTCCCCAAACCCCTTCTGTGGGAAGCGTGCTCAGAGCCCCGTGGTGCGTGCCCACTGGCCCCTGCTGCGTCCGTGCTGCCAGCAGAAGCATCGTGCCCTTGAGAACAGGGCCATGAGCTTGACCCTGCTCTGGGCGCCTTCCTGCCCAAACCCCGGGGGGCCTGCATGCCACCTGGCCAGTGCCCCCTGAGGCTGCTGCTGCCCACCAGAGAAGGCCTCCTGGGAAAGCCATTCTCTGGCTGGGATTTGGGGGACTAGAACCTCCCAAAGCCTTCATGCATTCACTGGACATTTTCTGAGGTCCGGCTGGATAGTGAGGACAGGGCGGGTGAGGCCGTGCGTTAAGCACAGGCACCCATGGGGTCTGTGTGGCACCAAGGGGACCGTGTGGGGGCTTTGAGGATGAGGAGCTGGGGGTTGAGTCCTGAAGCAGAGCAGGGCTCAGGGTGGACACGTGGAACTGCAGTGGGCTGGAGCCCCAGCCACAGGACGGGCTTGGGGTGGGCTTCTGGGACGTCCTCAGAGCCTTGACAGTAGAGGGACGAGCTGGGGACCAGGGGCCGCCAGGGGTCTGTGGGCTGGAGTCGGGTCCTGGTGACCGGAAGGCCTCCCCCCACCGCTCATGGCCTGGAGCTTGGAAGGGGTGGGGGCTGTCCCCCTGCGGCCTCACATCAGGGCCTGCTGCTCAGATCACCCGAAGGTCTGACCCAAGCTCCCTGGGAAAGCGCAAAGTTGCACCTTCCCCCCACCTCGGAAGTCCCACCCGGAAGCTTCTGCCTTGGTCTGGAAGGAAGTAATTGAAGTGGGTTCTGACAACACCCTAAAAGCCAAGATGTCCTTTTTGAAGGGTTTGGTTTCTATGAAGCACTTTATCTGAAATGGCTTTTTATCCTAAGCAACCTACCTTTTCTCTTAACGGGCTTTCAGCCCAGTGGCCTGAGACCCTGGACCTGGGTGGGCGCCACAGGGGCAGCCCGGGAAGCAGGGTGGGCAGTGAGGACACCCCTTATCACTGGGTGGGCACACCTATGGCTCTGCCCCATGCCAAGCTCCTACGCAAGGACCCTGACTTGCTGTCCTACCCTCTCACACGGGCTGAGGCCACCTTCCCTCCTGCTGGGGTCCCAGGCACAGACCCACACATCTCACATCAATTTCTCCTTACATCCTTGGGAAGGAGGTAGGTACCACATCTTACAGGTGAGGAAGTGGGGACTCAGAGAGGTTCAGAGACTTGCTCAAGGTCACACAGCAGGGAAGACCAGAGCTGAGATCTGACCTCATTCTTCTGATTCCTGGCTTTAAACTGGTGCCAGAGCCTCCAACATGCATGGCTGCTGGCTGTTCCCATACCCTCCAGAAAGTGCTGGGTTGGCAGCGCCTACTCCAAGCACAGAGGCCACCTACAGATGCCAGGGCCAGCAGGCATCGCTCCTCCGGCCTTCCCGAAGCGGCCACCCTGTGGCTTATGGATCAACATGCTCGTAAGTGCCTGGAGGCCACATGATTCCCTCATAGGTGAGGCCCCAAACCATGAGCCTTGGGGATAAGAAAAGGGGACAAGTGCGTAGGGACCCTCATGACCACCCACCAGATCAGCAACTCAAGTGAGAGGAACTCTCGTTTCAGTGTTAGTATTTCGAGGCATTATGTCGTTCTTGCCATCACAGACACGATCTAGTGCACATGGAAATTTAGGGTTCTCGTTCTCCCACATCAGTGCTGAACTGCATACTGGTCACTATCAAAGGTCGTCTCTAGCACAGCCACCTTGGAAAACGGTGTATCAGTACCTACATGTGACCCACCAATTCCACTCCTAGGCATGCACACAACAAAAATGCACCGACATGCTCACCGAAAGACATATAGAATGTTCTGAGCAGCTTTACTTGTTCATAGCTAGAAGGCCAAACCCGCACAAACATCCTCAGGGGCGATGGAGAAACGGACTGGCCCGTGCGCCTGCTGGACAGCATGTGACACCACTGCCCGCAGTGAGTCCTCATCCTCGCTGAACGGGCACGAGGCCCACAGACATGCCGCCAGACGGAAGACGCCAGGCTCAAGAAACCCAAACCGGACGGCCCATTGATACCAAGTTCAAGAACATACACGACCCATCCCTCCCATGCAGAGGCCAGAGGATGCCAACTTCCTGGGGGAATGTGACCAGCATGCTGGCAGTGTTCCACATAATGACCTGGATGGTGGTTACAGAGATGGCACATAGGGGAAATGGGTTATTTTTAGTGCACCTTAAATGCACATATAACATAGTTGGGAGGCACATGTTACACCTCAAACCAAGGTATCTATTTCCCATTACTGCTACAATTCTCCATCCCTGGGCCAAATCCCGCCTGCAGCCCGTTTCTGCACAGCCCTCAGGCTGAGAATTGTTTTGTATTTTTTAGCAGCGTAAAGGCAAAGGAGTAGGCAACAGACCACGCGTGCCTGCCAGACCCAGGCCACTACTCCTTGAGCCCCACAGCAGAGGCCTGCACACTCCTGGTTCTGGCCATCCACCAGCCCCTGGGCACCTCTGTGTCGCTCGCCTGTGGATGGCACCCACAGCCACCCAGGGTCTCTGGGGACAGCCCTTCCTGTGGGAGGTTCCTCTTGGGAAACCAGTGCTCCCCGCTCAGCCCTCCCAGTGGGCAGAAGCATCCAGTGAGGGTACCACATGTCCCCCCGTGGCTGCTGATGTGTGCCCTCACTCAGGTCCTTCCGGAGCAGGTGGGGGCAGGGAGCCTTCTCTGGGCAGCTCCATTTTTGAGACGGGGTGGGCCTGGCCCAGGGCACAGAAGGGTGGGCAGGAAGAGCCTTCTGAGACAGAGACCTGAACAGGCAATAACTTCCCCCCACCCCCCTGCCTCAGTTTCCTCATCTGTGCCCTGAGGATAAGCATGGCTCCATCCTCTACCTGCCAGGTGACCTTGGGCAAGCACCTTACCCTCTGGGCCTTGGAGCCCTTGTCTCTAGGTGAAGATAATATTAGGACACACGTGATGAGGAGGGTTTTTTGTTTGTTTGTTTGAAGAATTCTTAACTAGTCTATTGATCGGACCAAAACCCAAGACATTAGGATTAACACAGATCTTAGGGAAAATAAAAAAGACAATTCCAGTTGAGTTATAGGACACAAAGGGTAACAAGAGCCACCACCAAACAGGACTAGGAGGCTTCCCAGAAACGGGCAACTTTCTGAAATGCTGGCCAAAACTCCTCGTTAGACACAGCCGAGATTATTGGATTGATGAGGGACACGTGTAATAACGAGATAATAATAAGGCGGAAGGACCAGGCGCGGTGCTCGGTGCTGCCACTCGACGTGGAAGCTGTCGGGGGTGTGCTGTGTGCCAGGCTGGGGCTGGCAGGGAGATGGAGCAGCGGCCCGGCCTTGGGCCCTGCCCTGCGCACACGGGCTGGTGGGAGGCAGATAGACAAACGGGCAGACGTCAGTCCAGGAGGTGCAGGGAAGACAAAGAGGGCGAGTGTGCGTGGTGGGGGCACATGTGTAACATGAGCATCGGAGGAGGGGCGAGCAGGCTGGGACCGGGCCCCGGCGGATGGCCCGACAGCCCGGAGCCCACAGCCCCAGCACGGTGAGGGCAGGTGCCTGCAGGAGGTGGCCGGCAGGAGGCCAGGCACGGCGCTCCACTGCCACGGGGCCCCTGGTCTCAGCTCTCGGGCAGCCTGTGTGCAGGAGGCCTGAGCCCTGCACAGTCCAGGATGTGCCCATCTGAGCTCCCCTCAGCTCCCCCTGGGGCCCAAGGGCAGCTCTGAAGCCCCACTTTGTGATGTGTGGGGGACCTCCAGCCCTCCTGCTCCGTGAGGGGTTATCAGGGGCAGTGGGATGGCTGGGCAGGCTTCAGGCTGCGCCCACCTGGGTGCTGAGCCCCTTGCCCACACTGCATGGCCCCTCCCACCAATTCTCCTCAGATTCCCAATTTTTCTCTCCATAACAGCAAGGTCAGTGTGGCAGCTCAAAGAGCAACAAAAACTCAACAAACATCCCAGTCCTGAATGGTCGTTCACGTCCCCGGGCCGCTGACCCAGGACCCCCACCCTGGACACCTTCACCAGACCCTCGGGCCAGGTTTATGGTCCAGTCAAGTGAACCAGACTCCAAAAGGGAACAAGAAATCCGCCCATAAAGGAAGACGCTTCGTAATGAGGTTCTAGCCAGGCTCACTGGGCATACAGGACCTGAGTGCCTGGCTAATTATGTTTAATAACATATCATTTGAATTCAAGAATCCATTAAAAGAAAGAATTGCATTAGCAGCCGGCCGGTGTTTGCCAACAGAGGAAATCATGGACTTTCGTGTCTTAATTATGCGAGAGCTGCGTAGAGGGAGGGGACTCAGTCTAGGCCTGCCTGCCCCCAGCTGCTGAAGCCCCCGGGCAGCTGCGCTTGGTCCAGTGGGCTGGGCATGAGGGCGCCCCACCCCAGCTGGCCAGACTCGGGACCTCCAGGGCCTCAGAGGCCTCATGCTACGGAGGCTGAACCACGAAGCCCAGCAAAGACACGCCCCTTGGCAGTGGGAACAGAGCAGAGAAGGTGACGGAAGAAGGGGCAAGACACCCCCTGACCTTGAGCAGCCTGCCAGGACAGAGCAGGATGTGTGTGTGAGTCGGGGGGTGCGTGGGGGAAGAGACAGACAGAGGCCTCCTCCATCCTGCCCTCTGTCCTACCAGGGCTCCCATGGCAGGGCATGAGGATGTTTATGGAGGGACCTGAAGGACCAGGGAAGCTTCCAGAAAAGCAGACATGCAGTCTGGACCCCCTCATGCATCATCGTCACTATACTCAGGAGGCTGATGCACAAACGTGGGTCACTGAGGACACTGCCCTCACTAGGAGGGAGGGTGCACCCTCAGGTCCTGGCCCAAGGGTGGGAGCAGAGGCAGATTCCCGGCAGGGCCCTCTCTGCTCTCCGGGGCTCCTGGGGTGGCGTTTGGTGTCTCCAGCGGTGCCTGTGGGTGGGCCCTCCATGCCCAGCAGCCCTGGGGATCCCGCCGCCCGGTTCAGGAGCTGGGTGGGAGGCACAGCTGGGATTCGAAGCGGCGGCAGCAGGAGGCTGGCCTGAAGCCAGCCTCGCTCCCACCCCCACTGCCAAGCCGGGCCCCCATCCGAGGGTGGGGTGGGGTCTTCTGCTCAAGCCTCCTGTGTCCCACTCCCCTCCCCTTCCACTGGCTCCTCCTTCCCTCTTCCCAGAGTAGTTTCCCTAAATGCCCACCTGCTCCCACTTCTCCTCGTGTAAATCTTGGTGGCTCCCTATTGCCCATGTCACAGCCCAGCTCCTCAGCAGAGTTACAAGTCCATCCTAACCCAAGTCCACCTAATGTGTGCCCTCCTTCCCCATGCCAGCCAGCCAGCGTCTGGGGCCCCCTGCTCTTTAGGCAGTCACTGCCCTCCCACACCTTTGTCCATTCTGTGTCCTGGAATGCTCTTCAAACCTGCTCCCCTGCAAACTCCTACTCACCCTGCAAGACCTCACCCACTTGTTCCCATCTGAAACCCTATGCCCTGTCCCCCAGGTGTGATGCTGTCTTTTCTGAGCACACAGAACTTGCCCTCACACTCCCTGTGCAATTCTGTCTAGGCACCTGCAGGTGGCCCGCTGACCTGGGATGCGTGGAAGAGGGGTAGGCCTCCTGCCCTGGTCACCCACACAGCCTGGCCCAAAGCAGGCACCCAGGAAGTGTCTGCCATCAAGTGAATGAACAAAGACCCCCACCCGGGCAGGGCACCGCCTGTCATTAGCTATTCCTCCCCCTAGAGCCCTGTGAGCAGAGGAGGAATGACAGAGGCAGAGAACAAGGCCGATCTGTGCCGTGGCCTGGACCGCTCACAGGGACGGGCTTTGTACCCGCCAAAGGAACATGGTGTCACCCATGCCCGCCCCTTCCCCAAGCCCAAGAGGAGCCAGCGGCTCCCCCGGCTCTGCTGACTGAAGGGACACAGGTGCAGCCTCTCCTGCGGAGTCCTGAGGGGTCAGCGCCCCCGGGAAGGCACCCCCACTCCCCCACTTCAAGGCAGGCCGGGTCAGAGGCTCCCGCATGGGGAGGGGCGTGCACCCTTGTCCCTGATTGTTCTGGAAAGGCCAGCCGCACCCCCGCTGGCTGAGGACAGGCTCTGAGAGCAGGCCAGCCGAGTGAGCTCAGGGACGTGGGCACTGGCATCAGGACACTGGCGCCAACCCCAAGCTGTGCTGACGAGGCTGGAGGAAAAGGACAGAGGGTGTCGGTCCATGAGGCCGGAGGTGACACAGCTGGTCAGAGGGCATCTTTCCATCTAAGCCCTGGGAGTCCAGGACCCAGGTGCCTGGGCAGTCCTTCCTAAGCGGGTTGGGCCAGCGAGTGGGCTCTGGAGAAAGCTAGGAGGAACATGCCAGATCTGCCTCCACCTCGTCCACGCTTTGCCCAAGGCCGATTAGAGGACCCCTGCCACTGGCCCTGGCCCAAGCATGAGGTCTGTCCACCTGCTGGCCCGGGATGCTGGGGCCCACTGGGGCAGCCAGAGACCCGCTGACCCGGGCTGGCTGCTGGCAGGCGCCCTCAGGTCAGTGGCCTTGTAAGTGGGTAGCCGGGAGGATGGAGGCGGCCACAGATCTCGGATGGGTTGCTTCTACCTGTCCCCTGGGCCAACCCTTCTGTCCCCAGGACCTGGGTTCTGGTGTTGGGGTGGGTGGGGCAGGCCCAGAGGTAGGCCCACTCCCAGGGCACCTGCAGGCAAATGCTGGGACCTACTGCTTGAGAAGAACCCGCTCAGGACTCCTGCCCACGAGCCCTGCTCCAGGCAAGGTCTGCCCAGTGCCTCCTTCACAAGGGGACTCTCCCCTGCCTCCTGCCTGCAAGGAGGTCACCATGAAGTAAGAGCCCAGGCCTGCAAGAGGCTTCCAGGGAAGGGAAGGGGGGACACACTCTTCCGCTGGCTGGGACCGTGGGCGGAGTCAGGGCTCCACCAGGGGGAGCGGCCAAGCCCCCCCCCACGCCCCAGCTCCCACCTGGGCCTCCCCAGTCTGGTCCTCTGCTCATCTGTACGGGGAGGGTGGGGGGATGTGGGAGGACAAAGACCTCCCATGGAGTCTTTGTCCACAGAGAAAGCAGAGGTGCATCCTGGGTGACATGCCAGCCTGAACCACCCACATGGCCCTCCTCACACGGTCGTCCCTGGGTGTTGGTGGTGAGCCAGGCCCCTCAGGGGAAGAAGAGCGGAGCCGGGGCCTGGCATCAAAGTGGGCGGAGGGGGAGGCGTGGCAGGTTGGCTGCCTCCCCATCCCTCCCACCCCTGCCTGTCAGAGGAGCTCAAGGTGTGGTAGGGGCCTGTGCCCACCAACTGGAAGACACCCCCACCCTGGGCTGGGGGGCAGCCAGGGAGAGGGGAGGGTCAGACCTGAGGCCTCAGCGGTCCCTATAATCTCCTGGTGGACCCTTATCTGGATGTGGGGTGAGCTGGGGCGAGGGGCAGGGCTGGCCTTCAGGGCACCTCTTTCCTCTAGGCAGGTGGTGCCACAGGACCCAGGACTGCACCCTGGCTGACCTGTCCTCCAGCTGGGAAGGACCAGGAGTCCCTCACTGCAGAAGGAGGGCTTGTTGGACGACTGCTGGGGGCTCTAAGCCCTGGTGGGTAAACTGAGGCAGGGGAAGGGACTCACCAGAGACTAGAGCTTCTGCCCAGCCAGCAGGCAGGCCCCAGATGCAGGCAAAGCTCACCTGGCTTGGGGGATGGGAACAATGGACACTGCACAGGACAAGGGACAGCAGGCACTGGCCACCACCTCTGTTGCAGTGGGCCTTGAGGAGCATTTTCCATGGATCCTGCACAGCAGCCTCTTGGGGGTGCGCCATGACCCACCCATTCTAGAGGTGACGACACACACACAAGAGGGGAAGGGTCTGTCCAAAGTTGTGGGCAGCAAATGGCAGAGTGGGGGTGTAAATCCACAAATTTAAATCAAGGCTCACTTCAGTGATACATCCCTTGGCTCACGGGACATAGTGAGAACCACTCATGTGCTGGTCAGCCTCTGGCCAGACTGGGAGGCCTGTGGGGAGGGATGCACTGCACCTCCAGACCTGCTCCAGGCAGAGGCGGCCCTGGAAGTGTCTGCCAGCTTCCACACGTGCAGTGAGGACAGCAGCGATGGTGGAAAACCAATGAGAAAAATGACAGTAAAGGCCTGATTCATGCAGGGTCCTGAGAGCTGCACACAGCCCCTCCACAGCTGGGCAGGCCCAGAGGTGCTGGACCTCCCTGTCATCCGGTCCTCGCGGCCACCAGCACCCGGGGCCAAGCCGGAGCAAGGGAGCCATCCAGGCAGGCACGAGAGTCAGGACCCGAGCCCAGCCACGGAGGGATCTCACTGTGGACCATGGCACCCACTCTCGAGGCCACTCTGTCCACAGAGGAAACAGGCCTGTTTATGGCACGTTTCAGCCCAGTGGCACCTTGTCGACCAGAACCAACCCCAAGGCGCCAGCTGTTTCCTGCGGGTTCTCACTGCCTGTCAGCTGCAGGCACCCAGGGTTGCTGAGAACAGAGGTGGCATGTGCTGAGGACGTGTAGGGGAGCCGCATGGCTGCCCACTGGTATGGTGGTGGTCTCAAGAGATGCCCCACATGAACAAATTAGGTCTCTTGAACCCCCAACCCTGGCTGGAGCCCCTGCCCCAGGCTTTGCCAAATTCACACGCACAGTGAGGCCAGAGCCACAAACTGGTGGCCTCCAGTGGGGCCCACACAATGAAAAACAAAATCTAGCTTCTTTTGAAAATCTGGAAGATCCAGTACCAGTGAGACGGCATTCCACAGACAGAAGCGAGCTGTTGCAGTGTGGCAGCTGATCCCTTGAATGCAGCAAGTAGCTTCTAGTTTGCCACACTACCCACTATTCTCTATTGCCTCCCTCTCCTTGACTAGGTCTATTTTACTCAGAACCCTGCAGGTATCTGAATTTGCTGCCCTGCCTTAAAGCACTGGCTAGCTGGGACTCATTTCCCAAGTCACTAGTCACCTCCTCTGGGAAGCCTTCCCAGAAGCCCCTTCCCCAGCCCTCACCTCGGTTAGGTGCCTGGTCTGTGCTCCACGGCACATGTGTTCACCCCAGCTGAGCACCCATCACTCTACTGGAGTGAGGGAACGAGAGGTCTGAGCAGGCACCCCATCACCCTGCAGTTTCCCCAACCACCAAGACCCAATCCAGTCTCCCTAAACAGCCCAGGAGGTGGCCCCAGCGCCCACGGGCCACTCCTCCTCTCTCCCTCTATGACTTCCCATCTCTGGTGCTCCTGTCACATTCCCCAATCTGTCCAGGCCACGGCCTAGAGCGTCGTCTCACACCCACCCCCCTCATCCTGTGGTCTCCAGGACCCATCCTACCCCGAATGAATGAACACCTGTAAGGCCTCCGGGACTCAGGCCCAGGGAATCCAGTTGGCACCTTCCAGAACGGGGCCCAACAATTGCACGGGAAGTGGGGCAGCACTGCCCACGGGGCAGATGCAGCTCTGGAAGGCAGAGCGCCCCCAGGGAGCCCCAAGTCAGGCCTGAGCAGCCGGCCATCAGACGTCCCTCCAGGACTCCCCCACATCACCCAAATAGCAGCGGGCAGTTTCTCTTTCTTCCCCTGCTTTTGTCCCCAGAAAGCGTTTCAGGCCTGAGCCTAGAGGTCCGTGAGAGACAGGAATGCGAGCCAGGCGGGCTGGGGGCTGCCCGGCAGAGGCGCGCAGCCCGGCCACTCTTCCGGCCCGCTGGACCTGGCAGAGGGGCCTGAGCCGCGGGCTGGGGGCTGGGCTGGGCCGGCCCCAGCCACCCTGCAGCCTCTCATCCCTAAGTGGGGCTGCCCCTTCCAGGGCTGCAGTGGGGAGCCGGTGAGGTGATGCGGGTGGCGCAGGGTGGGGCACACGGCAGATGGGTGTTCTCGGGGGGTGAAGGGGTGACAGGCCTGGACTGCGGTGGGTGAAGAACCCCTGAGGATCCGTTCTGGCCAGAGGTGAGGGGCAAGGTCCAGGGCTGCTCTGGGGAAGCACACCTCGGCTGCATGTCTGGGGAGGAGGTGCCACCTCAGAGAAGGTGCAGGTCTTGAGGGCCAAATACCAGGGGGCCTCTCCCCAAGGGACTCTTACCAGCCCAGTGGCCCCCAGGGCCGAGGAGGGTCCCTGGGGATGAGTGAGCCGGGCAGGGCCAACAGCAGACCTGCAGGCATGTCTGTGACTGTGCGGGGAGTGGGGGTGGGGCCGCTCTGGGCTCCTCTGAGAGACAGGGACGGCCGCTGGGGGGTCCCGACCCCCCCTATGCCCCAGGCCTGCCCTTGGGTTCCCCTTCTCCAAGCCAACGGGATGCTCTCTTCATAATATTATTCATAACAGTAACGGTCACCGAGAGCCCTCTCTCCTGGGGCCTGGCAAGAGGGCTCACGTGCTTCAGCTCCTCTGGCTTCCACAGCAGCTCGGGAGGTGGGCGTCACTGCCGCCACCTTACAGTTGGCAGTTACGGGCTCAGAGCAGGGGGCGTGCTTGGGGCCGCAGAGCCGGTGCCAGGAGCCCACCTGCCCTCCGACTTGGCTGGGAGCACCTGCAGCGTGGCCCGGGCCCCAGCGGGAGCCGGGGGCTGGGTGCGCAGGTGGTGGGCAGGGGCTCACCTGGAAGGTTCACTTTGGCAGAGGGACGGGCCTGCCGAGGGCTGGGCGTCCGGCCTCCCGGCAGAGGAGCCCCTGACAGCTGTTCATGATATTTTGATGAAAACATGTTGAACACCTGGTGTGTGTTTAGATGGAAACAAGCTGGCCCAGCCCCTGGCAATGTGCTCTCCAACAGCCAAATACCCGAGAGGTCAGCACGGGCCCCCACCCTGGCCCAGGGGCAAAGGGTGGGCGTTCACTACTGGCCTCCCCAGAAATACCGCCCACCCCCCTTCTCCTTTGCAGCCAGATCACGTGAGGTCAGAGCTCGCCCAGCTGACCCAGGAGCTGCACACCCAGGCTCTGGGCTCTCCTGGGGTGGCCCAGCAGAGAGAGGGTGAGGGCGGGGGTGGCCCTTCCCAACCTCGGGGCGGTGGGGGATCCCTCAGCCTCACTCACTGAAGGCCTGATGTTGTTGCCACCACCACGCTCAGAGCTGGGTGGCTGGGCTGGGGGATCTTGTCAACAGGGGTGTGCAGGGCGCCATGCTGACACCTCCTCAAGCTGTCCTGGGAGGGGGTGCCAATATTCCCCTGACGGGTTAGGAACCTGAGGTTCAGGACAGGCGAGGAACTTGCCCAGAGCTCCAGGGGCAGAACAGAGCCCATCCCCAGACCTCTGTCCTGGCCTGCGAGCTCGGGAGGAAGGCCTCCTGCACCACAGTGCCTCCCTGCCAGTGAGCCGGGCTGCTCCTCCCCGGCCGCTGTCAGGGGCATGGCCTGTGGGCTCTCACTCCGTGACAGGTGCTGCCTGAGCTCAGACACGCAGTTTCATTAACTCCGTGGCCTTCCCGGGACTCACACGGGACGTCTGATCTACCAGCCTCTACCTACTTTGCACATGTTCCACTTAAAAAGGGTTAAAAGCTGCACTTCATAAACTAGGAGGTCTAAGTGGCCACTGCACTCGTGGAAAGGTGCTCAGCATCACAAGCCATCAGGGACGTGCAAATTAAGAGCCACATGGCATTGAGTGCACATGGCAGACCCACGAGAGAGGCTGGAGTGAAAGATACCGAGTGTGGGCAGGATGTGAGCGATGGGAATGCTCACACACGGCTGGCAGGAGTGCAAAATGGTGCGGCACTCTGGAGAAACATTTAGCGAGCATCTCCTAACCCAGGGCACACGAATACCGTGTGACCCAGCGATTCCATCCTGGGTATATGCCCTAGAGAAATGAGGCTGTGTTCACCAGGAGGCGTGGACAGGAACATTTCATCAGCTCTGTTCGTCATGACTCTGAACTGGAAACAACCTAAGTGTCCATCAACAGCAGAATGAATAAACTGTGGTCTAGTCATATGATAAACCAGCATACAGCAATGAAAGAACGGGCTCCTGCTCCACGTAACACAGATGAAATAGAGAGTTGTACTTTTGTAAGTGTCCCAGGTAGCCTAGGAATCCTAGGCCCACAGAGATGTGTACGCTAGACTGAGCCAGAGGAGGTTAGTTCAGAAACCACAGTGAGGAAGAGGGAAAATACCTGTACCTGAGGCCTAGGAATCTGAGCAAAACAACTAGCTTTGAGTTCCCTGGCAGCCAAAGCAAAAAAGGGAAATCTTTTGGATTATACAGAAGCGGATGACTGTTCAGGAGGGTCAGCCTTCTTAGCAGCACAAACCAGGAGGGTTTTGTCCCCATCCTGTGTGAGCGCACAGTGAGGCTCCAGTGGGAATTCTGCAGAAGTTCGTAAGTTGTTCTTCCCAAATGAGCAGACCCCTGCTCGTCTCACTCCAAGGATCCTCTTCTGTGGCTCCAAGGGGAATAGCCAGGCTCTGGGCCCAGACTGGCTCAGCTGGCTCCCCTGACTTCCCAATGCCTGGCCCAGCAGGTCACTGGATTGCTCGGCCCAAGTTTTTACAAACTATCTCCCCCTTGGTCCTGAGCTCCCACCCTACCAGCCCTTGTTCAGAGAAGTCCTTTCTCTTCTCTGGACTTTGGGGTCTCCACTCATAAAACCAGGTGCTCTACCTGCCCCTCCGGGCTCTTCTGCTCCTCTCTCCTATTTGTGGGTGGGCATCCCACCTCAGAGGCCAACAGGAGACAGGCAGATGCAGTCCCAGGCAGGTGGTTCAGGGACGGTGGGCTTGGGGCAGGCAGGTGCAGCACAAGTGGAACCCCGAGCCTCTGTTTAATGAGCCCTGTGCTGGGATTTTATTGTTCAGCCCTAATCTTTCAGATCAGGTCTCTGAGGATGCCTCTGGGCTGGGGTGACAGGCGTGCCCCACCCTGGTGGCCTGCAGTGTGCCCTCGCTGGCCCAAGCCCGGCCCAGGGCCTGCCCCGAGGAGGGGGCTGAGCACCGGCGCTGGGCCCCGGTGACTCGGGAAGCTCCTTCACCGGCAACAGGGCGGGAGAGAGGGGCCGGAGGCCGCCACATGGGGAGGACGCATTCCGCCATGAAGCGGCAGCCTGGCCTCTCAAATGAGACAGTAAATGAGACACTTCAACGTTAGGCGCTGGGCGCTAATACTCTTTGTGGTGAGTTCCCAAGTTACTCTCCTGTCACCACTAACCTAATTAGGAGCCTCCAGCACTAATGAGGGAGGAGAAACAGTTCCCAGCTCACTGCCAGGTCAGCTTCCTCCTCGGAGCAAGGACCTGCCGGGCAGGGGCAGAGCACGACCGGCTGGCTCCCACCCACCGCCCAACGCAAGCAGGAGCTCCCGGCACCCAGAGGGAGGTAACAGCGCGCTGCCTGGCCTCCCGGGGGCGGGCGGCCTCTGACCTGCCTGAGCAGTGACCTCCCCTCCTGAGGCACATGGACACGAGGACTGACAGGCCGGCAGGCATGAGGCTCCGGGTGAGCGCAGGCTGGCGGCCCGCAGCGGTGGGCTGACCAGCAGCAGCCGGCACGAGTTCTCAGGACGCGGTGAGGCAGCGAGGCTGAGGCCAGGCAGTGGGGAAAAGACCAAATCATCCCAAGTGGGCCTCAAGAAGCCCTCCGACGGTCAAAGAGGGGCTGCTGTCTTTTGAAACTGACACACTGGTCCGTGAGGACTGTCCCCTGCAGGACGGGTCTCATCTGTGGCACCCCAGCCACTGCGATGGCTTCCCAGGCCCCTACACGGGATTCTGCAGTGACAGCGTGGCCTTCCCATCTGTCCTCAGACACGCTGCCTGGGGCACAGTCTCCTTTCCCATCCTCCTCCCCAGGGATGCAGACTGACAACGCGTCTGTGGGAGAGCGATTTGCTGTAGATAAAGAGTCACATTCTTTGGCCCCATTCCTGAAAATCTTTCCTAAAGACTTCATTCTAAAGAGGCTCATGCACAGTCTGTAAAGTTTTCAATGAAAGTTTGCCGACTTGAAGGAAGAAAAGCTATAGATACTTACAGAGATGTTCACAGTGGTGCTATTTACAATGGAAAAGGAATGGGTCCAAACGTCCTACCATGGGGGGGGCAATGGAGTCTAGCATGGTTTATCTGCTCCATAAAATCCGATGCAGCACGAACAACCGTCAGGATGCAGGGGGAAAGGGGGGATGAGAGAGTCCCACGTGCACATGCCCACGGCTGAGGAAGGGGCAGGCAAGGAAGCCGAGGAAGCAGACAGCTGTCTGCCCGGCAGGATAACGGGGACCCCTTACGAAGCTTCCCAGTTCCCTTGGAGGCTACAGTGATGCTGTCTTACTCACGCATGTAGTAACTGAAGCGAAGTTTCTAGTTTTGTGTTGTCACTGCTTCACTGGAAGTGTTAACAAAGCTGGAAAGTCAAGGGTAATGCTCCATCTCAGCCAAACAAATCAAGAGGCACAGCAGCCCCTCCTGGTCCAGGGCTCACCAGACCAGGCTAGCGCTGTCCCTGGGGCCAAACACCCAGCCAGGGAGTGGCAAATGTCACCTGCTTTGCAGAGCCTATCAGTTAGTTACAGAGCACAGGCTCGCCCAGGCGCATGGAGGTGACCCTGGGGGCGGGTGGCACCCGCAGTGTCAATCAACCATCACCAGACTACCCAGGGCTGCAGTTTGCCCTGGTCCCTCTGCCCAGCTGCCAGCCAGGGGGTGTCAGAGGGGCTCAAACCCACCACCCTTGGGATGGAGAGTCCCAGGGGTCCCCTCAGTATGTCCACGGTGACACCTCATTCACACCCACCTGGGGAAGAGTTCGTATCTCACCTCCAGAGAGGACACGGGAGTGAGAGATCTGCTTCAGGTCCCACGGCCAGCACAGAGCAGGCCTGGGACTTGGATCCGATCTGACTCTAACACCAGCACTTTCCCTGTTCCCTGCTGGAGGAAACACTACCAGAGGGAATGGCAAATGAGCCCCAAAAGAGCGGGAGAGAATTTAGGGCACAACCTCTCTTTCTTAGCTGAGGAAACCGAGACCCAGAGAGGGGCAGGCACTGGCTCAAGGCAGCCCAGCAAGGCTGCACCTGAGATGGAAAGAGTCTACGTCCTTCTCGAGAGCTGAGCCTGGCTCTGGGCACACAGGCCGGCCGCCTGCCACCCACGGGGCAGAGGCCCAAGCAGGAGGGTCGGTCCCTGGGCTCTCCTTCCCAGGACTCTCTCTCCTGCCTGTACTTACAACATGGGGGCTGGGGTTAGGGGATGGGCTCCTCATCGGTTCCTCCATACAGATGAGGAAACTGAGGCACAGAGATGTGGGCCTGGAGTGAACCGGCAGGGAGGCCAGTGCCTCTCCTATATTTATTAGCCCTTTCCACCCAGGTGGGTTCCCCAAAAACCTGACGGACGCCACCTCATTCATCACAGTCCAGACAGCTGCTCGTAAAATGGCCAGAGCTGCCCGGTGGGCGGGCCACTCATTCCAGCCCTCAGGGCGCCAGCCTGCAGGGGCGGACGCCCCACACTGGGCTGACTGTGTGTGCAGGGCCGCATCCAAGCTGCCGGGGGCTCCTGGCAGGCCGCCAAGCCCTGGACGGCTCCCAGACGGAATCTGGTCTCATCCCCAGCCCAAGCAGGCAAGCTGCTCCTCCAGAGCCCCTGCCCCACACTGCTGCGTGTCCCTCGGCCCTCGGTCCCAGGGTTTACTGGGAAGCCATAAACCAGTGCACACAAGCCCGCCCCACGGCCTCTGGGAAGCCCTGGAAGCAGTCCCAGCTGGTCCCCGCCCTGCCCACCGCGGGCTGTGGTGGGGAGAGGGGCAGCCCTCAGCTGCATTTGTGCGGTGATCCTCAGGGGACACAGGGCTGGAAAGAAGAATGTGGCAGCAGTTTGGGCTCAGGATTTGGGGCTAGGGTTCCCCCAACTTTGGGGAACACCCCAATAACTCACTTTCCTCCAACCCTCTCAGCCTCAGTTCCCTACCAGTGACCTTTGAGGCTGAGCCTTAGGTTCAATGTGCTTTAGATGTTTAGACACACCAGGACTCAAGAACCGGCAGGGCCCATCTGGTAAAAGGTTGGATGAGGGTAACCTCCTTGGGGCGCTATGTGGGTTGAAGACCCAGTGGGAAGCAGAACCCCAGATGCCATTCCGTCCTGGACACCAGACACCAGGCACAGGGTTGGGCACATGGCAGAATGCCATCCCTCACTGGTCCCTTGGCTCAGAGGCATGCTGGGACTCGACTGCTGCACAGTCCTGGTGATCAAGGCTTCACACTGTGCTCAACATCCTGCAGGGCCTGCCTCCTCCTCATTCCCTGTTGCCCTCTGCCCCAGAGATTTCCTACTCACTTGCTTATCTTCCATACAAATTTGAGAATTAATTTGTCCAGTGTGTGTTGTGAGGTGGAAGAAGGGGGGAGCAGGGCAGATAGCCCTGCTGGTGTCTTAAATTCTCCCTAAACAAAATTCTTCAGCAGTCAAAGCCTGACTTCTTCCTCAGAACCCTAGAAGAGGACTGGCAATTGCCAGCAACTCCATTTGAGGCCCAAGACCAGACATGAGATGAGCGTGCAGGTCCTCAAACGCACTGCTCACTGGAATCACCTGGGGAGCTTAGAACAGCCACTCAGCCCTGGTGCCAAAGCTGTGAGGTGCAGCTAAAGCCGGGCCCAGAGGGAAATGTGTAGCATTAAATGCTTATGTTATAGAGAGCAAATGTCTCGAATCCAGCATCTAAGCTCCCACCTTAAGAAACTAGAAAAAGAAGAGCACAATAAGCCCAAGGCAAGCACAGGAAGGAAATAATAAATGATCAGGGCAGAAAACAAGAAACCAAAACAAGAAAAAATAATAGAGAAAATGAGTGACACAAATTGCTGGGTTCTTTGCAGACATCAATTAGAAGTGCTAATGTTTGAACGCTGCCCCAGAGATTTTTTTCCTCATAGTTGCTCTGGCCGGGGGGCTGGGTGGTCTACTCTCGGCAGGTAATTCTATGGGCATCTGGGGCTGAGAACCACCTTGCTCCCACCTGCGCACCTCTTAGGGCTCTCCTGCCAGAAGAGAGTGGCCTACTACAGCCTCGGCCTCCATTTCCACCGCTGCAGAATGAGGGAGGCGGCACAGTGCCAGCCCCTGGCTGTGCAGTCTTTGGCAAGTCCCTCCCCTTCTCTGGGCCTCAGTTTCCACACCAGACTTTGTCCTAATCTGGATGGTCTCCACCTGTGCTGCGTGGAGCCTGGATTCCTGGAGGAACTTGGGGTGGCAGGGGTGGGAGACGGACTGCCAGCCCAGGAGCCCCACCTTACCCCTCTTCCCCTGGTTGGGGGCATAGACTCCTCCCTCCAGGGGACAGGGTTTTGTCGTTTCTCCTGGTCCTGGTAAGGCCCCACCCACAGCTGGGTGCTCAGGACACACTTGCATGTTAGGACAAAAACAGGGTGCTCAATGACATGCAGGGGGTCATCCCCCCTGCCCACCTCCCATTTAATTAATAGGCCTGGACCCTGAAAAGCACTGAACACACAGCACTACCTTCTCCTTGGCTCATGTTCTGCAAACTCCACACCCTCCCTCCACACCCTGGGGGCTGCTCTGTGCTCCCCACACAGAGAGCTGTGGAGATAAGAATGCTTCACACTTGGGTCTTGTGGAAATGTCACAGAAGAATGATGGGCGAGATCTTTCCTGCTGGGACAGGGACCCTGCTTCCTGCCAGGAGACAGCCCACCTGTGTGCTGGAAACCACCGCCCGCTCCCTGACGGCATGGGGCACAGCCAATGGAACCCGTTCTGCCCCTCAGTCTGGGCAGTACTGTGACCT
This sequence comes from Manis pentadactyla, assembly GCF_030020395.1. Classification (NCBI taxonomy): domain Eukaryota; kingdom Metazoa; phylum Chordata; class Mammalia; order Pholidota; family Manidae; genus Manis; species Manis pentadactyla. Next base: position 133,642,541 of record NC_080026.1, on the reverse strand, counting down.
GACCTTTGTTTAATGGATGAGGAAGCAGGCTCAGAAGAGGCTACAACTCCCTTGGTCCCAGAGCAGGTACGGGACAGCGCTGGGTCTTGGACCAACTCTGTCTTCTGGGCCAGGGTTCCCCCTCAGCTAAGCGCCACTGCGTGCCTCTCCTGGGACAGGCCCTCCTCGCCCCCGGCAGACAGGAAGGATGCCACCCTGGCCTCCTGCAGCCTGGCCTGGGGTGGGGCGGGAGGTGGAGGCAGGGGCAGAGAAGGAAGCTGCTGGTGGCGTGGCTGGCAGGGAGGACATCTCTGTGTGCGACTCCAGAGAGGCCGGCCAGCGCCGATGCCCACGCCAGACCCTGACTCACAATTCTGAGCCAGAAAAAGTTCTCTTGGCTCTGCTGGGGCCTTCAGACCACAAGAAAGACCCCCTGCCTGTGTGCCCTCCATGCCCTTGCCACCAGGAAAGGCAAGGCCCAGTCCAGAGCCTGTACGGCACTGCCATGGGGAAGAGGTGGGCATATGAATACAGAGATGGATTATTAATGAAGCCTGGCCTTTTAAAGCATCCCTGGCGTAAAGAGGACACCCTGCTGCAGCAAACCCCATGCAGAAGGTTCCAGCATTTCCCGTGGCCACCCATGGGCACTGCCACTCCTTGGCAGCCCGTGGCACTTTCCTTTGCACAGACCTCCTCCAGGGCTTGTTCTGCATCCCATCCCTGAAACGCTCACATCCCAGGCCCACTGTTCCATTCTGCGTGTGTTTGAGTTATGTGAACGGACCAATGAGCTGTCCACGCTGCTCTTTGGAAAGAATGATGGATTAAAACCTGCACAGCCTGTCAACTGCACATCTATTTTTCTAAGGGGGCAGTTGAGGGTGGAGAGAACTTTCCTGAAAGGACTTGGCCTTGAAACATTAAGTCAAACAACTGCATTTGGCAGCAGCCAGCTTCCGAGCACCACCGCCTGGCCCAGCAGCTGCGTCAGGGGTGGGAATAATGAACTCATTCAGCACCGTGCCCGGGGCTGGCGAGTCAGCGCATGCCGGGGCCCTGCAGATCAGAGGGGAGTGACACCAGGGGCCCTGTCTGAACCAAGAGCCCAACCTTAGCTCTGGAGCTGTGGCCCAGGCTGCCCAGCAGGAGCCACGGGAGTAGCCGCAGAAGTGGGGGCACCACGGGGCCTGTCCGCGATGGATGGGAAAGGGCCTCCCTATCACAGCAAGGAAGTGTCAGCGGGCGGGAATCACGGGCCAGTCCAACTGGTGAGCCCTGCTCTGTGGAGCGCGGTTCCCACATAAACCAGCCGTCCAGCTCCGTCCTGCTTGTGGGTCCCTGGACAGAGCGGTCATGCTGAGCCCCGTGGCTGCAGCCCATGTGCTCACCTGCATCCTGCCGTGGGCCCACGGGCTGTGAACCATGGCTGGGCCACTCTGGGGCTAAGCCCACACCGCCTTTTGGAAGCCAAGTTTTCATTTTTACTTATTGGCTCTTTTCTTTGGAGGCGGTTTAGAAGCCAAAATGCTGGGCTCAGCTCAGGCCAGTAGTTGGAGCTTTGGGGAATAGAACAGATGAAGAATTAGGATCCACGATGCATGCTCTCAGCATGGCCACCACCCCGGAGGTGCCTGCCTTGAGCTCTGAGCTGCTTTGCTCAGGAAAAGGTACCTGACATGCCCCCCAAACTCCACTCACCCGTCAGGCTGCGTGGAGGCCCCTCGAGCATCTGGGGACACCACTGCTCCTCAGAGGCTGGCCACGGGGCCTGCAGCGCAGGAGCAGGGCTCTGCCAGTCCTTGTAGGTGCCAGGCCTCGGTTTCCCTCAAATGGAGGGGGCACCATGAGATCATTTCAGCCTCCTCATTAGCTGCACTGCTGGGGGAAAGCCTTGATTTATGGGCGCTCAAGGATGGTTATAAATAACTGCACTTTGCCGGCAACAGAGCTGCTCCAGAAAACACACATCTGGTTTTCCTACCCTTTGCTCTTCCTCCCTGGGCTCCCAGAGCACAGCACAGCATGTGGGCCAGGCCCTGCGGGGGTGGGCTGGTGCCTCCTGTGCCCTCACCTGCTGCCTCCTGGGGTCCCCGGGCCCTCCCTGTGCCCCCAGGTGTCCTTCCTCTGCCCCCACCCCCAGTGACAGATGAGACTTGGGTAGCAGAGGGAGGAGACAAGGTGGGCCTTGGGGCATGGTACGCCCCCCCTTCGAAGGCAGACTTGTCCCTTGCAAGCTGCTGTCACAGCAGACCCCGAGGAGCTTGAAACCACCAATATGGATATTCTTGTACAGCCATTTGTAAAAACGCTTGTAAATTAAAAGGTATAAATTGCTGCCCTAGGAAGGAATGCTTCATGTTGTCTCGGTCCCATGGCCATCTTAGAAGGGAGGCTCAGGCTGATACGCTCAGGCCCATGGCACCCTCTGGGCTGGGGACACGTGGAGCCCCCAAACCTCAACAAAGTCCTGTTTAGTGGGTCGTGTTTCCTGAGCCTTTTGCATTCTGAGCACAGGGCGCGGGTGAGCATGAGTTTTCTAGGGAGGGATGGAGGGCAGTGGGACTTTCCCTGGTGGCTGGCAGGCAGGGGTGCTGGCACTGCTGGTACGGGCCCTCCTGGACTGAGATGCTGTCACTACAGAGGCCAGCAGCCCCATTCCCAGCCTGCATCTGTGCTCGGCCAGGGCTTTGCTGCCCTTACTCCGTGGGACCCTTGTGAGGTCAGTGCCAGCTCCTGAGGCATCTCAGCAAATGTTTCCTGGCTTTTTTTTTAAAACTCAGAGTAGGTTCCCACCACCCTGAGACTAAACAGCTAGAGCAAAGGCCAAGGAGGCAGAGTAGAGAGACAGCAGTGACAGGGAAGGGAGCAGGGCAGAGCAGGCCCTGGGGGCCGGGGCACGCCTCCCACATGGGGCACAGGCCCGGGTCCTGGCTGCCACGCCGCCAAGAGTGCCCTGGCCTCAGAGTTGATGGGAGGGATGGAGGAGAAGGGGTGGATCAGGTAGGGAGAGAGAAATATTCCAAATGAGTCAAGGAGAAGAAGGTGAAGTTACAGGGGCCAGTGGGAGAGAGATGGGGACACTGGCTCAAATGACAGGGCAAGGCTGCTCACTGAGCCCCCTGGGCAAAATCTCCCCTTGCCATGATGTGTGTGGGGGAGGCGGCCTCACTCTTCCGTGGGGGACACTCCCCTGCCACCTGGGCCCACGCTCCAGCCCAGGTGCCCTGTGGACCTACCCCCCCACTCTGTCCTGGGTGGCAGGACGAGGGAGGACTGAGGTAAAGGCTTCTGGGAGGCCTCAGAAAGCTGCCAAGGCTCTGACAGGGGGTCGCTCCAGGGCCCCCCATTCCCGGCTCCAGGAATCACAGCCGGAGCGGGCGGGCACTCAGTGTGCCAGCTCAGATGCAGGCTCCTGCTGGGGCTATGTCTCAGGGGCACCGCTGGCTGGGGCCCAGGTCCAGAGGTTGGCACAAGGGGTGTCTGGCTTACGGTAAGTCTCCTGAGCCTGGAACACTCAGAAGGCCTTGGGCTGTTCCCCCAGACACCTGTGCCGCTGAGGGGAGTGGAGCTCCCTGCTCCCTCTCAGCATCCTGGGAGTATCAGACTTGGGCGATGCTGGGGTCAGAGCTTAGCTTTTCTGCTGGGTGGCATTTCTTAGGGGGCCGGGAATTCTTTGCTCTTTCCACCTCCTCCTCGTTCCTTCTCTACAGCCCACCCAGCGACCCCCTGGCTGCATTCCCTGCTGCCTGCACTGTGCTCTGCAAGGATGAGACGCACAGAGCACTCCGAGTGAGCCACGCACACCCATGCCAACACCACACAAAGGAACGCATCTGGGGGTGACACCAGCTGATGGCCATGCGGCTGACGCAGGCCAGGCTCGCCCCACAAGTGTGGTGGGATATTTTCCTGTTAGGACACAAAGTGGGTCGCACCCAGCAGAGGGCTGGAGCCCGTGTGTACTGACTGCGACCCTCCCAACTCTGCTTTCAACGGCATCATCTTGGGGGGGCTCCAAATCTGCCAGGGGAAGCAGCAAGTGCTGCCAGTCAGGGCTTCTCCCCCCCAGGAAGAGTCAGTTGCTGCTCGTAAGGTGTGCCTCTTGAACCTGGTAATCCTCCAAGTTCCTCTTAGGTAAAAACAATTCTATGAGATGATGATTTATATACACACATATAAAGAAGCCTGTGTTCACAGACACATGGCAGGGCAATTTGTAAGATAATGACAATAAAACCTAATTACTATTAATCCAGGGAAGGTTGTTGAAATGAGCAAAGCTCTAATTTATAAAAATTTTGAGTCATTAACATTAATATTAGCAAGGCAAGAGGCCCATAGGTAAGCTGTGGCCTCTTTCTGGCCTGGAGGCCTCCACGCAGGCAGTCTTCCCTGCGGAAAGCCCTCCCCGTGCTGCCTGCCAGAGAATCTGCCTTTCCTTCAGCACTCAGTTCAAACCTCACCTCCTCCGGGATGCCTCCCTGGACTTTCCTTCACAGACATCACTGGCTCTGCCCTTCATTAGGCAAACCCAGTCCTTCGCGTGCAGCAGTGTCCCCGGGCCAGGCTCACCATTCTGTGTTGAGTTTATGTCTTTCTTCCCCTCAAACCTGGGTGATCCTCCGGGCAAGGGCCTGTCTCGTGTTTGTAACCGACACAGGCCACACTAGATCAGGTTTTGGGCGGTGGGGGTGATTTCCCCTGATCTTCTGCTCCCCTCCAGGAGGGGGAATACTGGGGGAACATTTCATGCCTTCCCCTCAGTGGCCTCACTTCTGAAGGGGACTGACGAACCTCACTGGTCCTCCCCCTCCCACTGCCTCCCACCTGGACAGCAGGGAAAGGACACATCTGGAACAGCCATTGGCGAGAAGGAGTAGGGGTGAGGTCCTCAGGACTCCCCTGCCTCACTCCCTGGGACCTTCAGCATGTCTGCCTTGGGGTTCAAGAAAAACTTACTCTAAAATGCTGTTCTAAATACACATCTAACAGGAATAATTCCAACTCCAGTGACATCAAGAAGAATAAAATACTTAGGAGTAAATGTAACAACAGAAATGCAAAACATATACTCTGAAAACTACAAAATCCTGTTGACAGAACTTAAAGATCTAAACACATGGGAAAACATCCCATGTTCATGGCATGGAAGTCTGAACACCAGTAAGATGGCAATGCTCCCCAAATGAAGCAACAGATTCAACACAATCCCTGTCAGATTCCAGGTGACTTCTGGATTGAAATTGACAAATTGATGCTAAAGTTTATATGGAATTGCAGAAGACCCAGAACAGCCAAAACAATCTTGAAACAGAACAAAAAAGGAGGATTCACACCTCCCTACTTCAAAACTTACCACCCAGCAGCAGTCACCAAGGCAGGGAGGTCCAAGAATGGGCATGAGGATCAGTGGAACAGAACTGAGAGCCCAGAAGTAAAACTATGCATGGGTGTAGGTTAACTGACTTCCAGGGGTGCCAAGACCTTTCAGAGGAGAAAGAACAGTCTTTTCGACAAATGGTGCTGGGACGAGATAGCCACAGGCAAAAGAGTAAAGTTGTGCCCTTACCTCGCACCATACGCAAAAAGAAACTCAAAAAACTCAAAATGGCTCAAAGAGCTACATGTAAGACCTCAACATATGAAGTTCTTAGAAGAAAACAGAGGGATACATCTTCATGATTTACCAAAGGATTTGATAAATTTGTCAAAGGATTTGTCAAAGGATTCTTAGATAGGATATCAAAAGCAAGAGCACTGAAATAAAAAATAGTTTAGGCTTCATCAAAATGAAAAACATTTGCGCTTCAAAGGATACCACCAAGAAAATGCAAAGACAGCTCACAGAATGAGACACACTATTTGCAGATCATGTATCTGATAAGGGCCTTATATGCAGAATATAAAAAGAAGTCTTCCAACTCAATGACTAAAAAAACAAATAACCCCATTTAAAAATAGGCAAGAGATCTGAATAGACGTTTCTTCAAGGAAGATACACAAATGGCTAATAAGTACATGAGAAGAGAATCACCCAGGCTTTGTGGGGAAGAGGTGGCACCATCGGTCATCAGGGAACCGCGAATCAAAACTGCAGAGGTGCCACTTCACCGCCCGCTAAGAGGGCTGGAATCAAAAAGTCAGATAATAGCTAGTGCAGACAAGGATGTGGAGAAATCAGACCCCTCGTCCACTGCTGGTGGGAATGTAATCTGGGGCAGCTGCTTTGGAAAACAGTCTGGCAGTCCCTCAAAGGATTAAAATTAGGGACCATATGACCCAGCCAATCCGTTCCTAGGAATATACCCAAGTGAAAGAAGCCTGCCACAAAAGACCACATATTGTATGGTCCCATCCATATGAAATGTCCAGGGCAGGGAAATCTGTAGAGACAGAAAGTGGGTTAGTGGTTACTTAGAGCTGAGGAGCTGGGGGTTAGCCAGATTGTGGCTGGTGGGTGGGGGAGGTCCATGGTTTCTTTTAGAGATAATGCAAATGTTCTAAGACTGACTGTGGTGATGTGTGTGAGAAGCCATCAGATTGTGCACTTTAAACAGGTGGACTGTATGGCTGTGGGTTCTCTCAATAAAGCTGTTTGTTAAAAAAAAAAACATTTAAAGGGACTGATAAAAGCAAATATGGAAAGATGACATATAACAAAGGTGGCATTACAAGTCAGTGGGGAAACAGTATTGGGACAACTGCTTATCTATATTGAAAATAAAATTAAATACCTACTCATGCCATGCACAGAAGCCAATTCAAGTAGATTTAGAACCTCAATGTGTAAAGCAAAACTAAAACTTCTGGAGGAGAATGTGGAAGAACATCTTTCAAACTATGGGTAGGTGAGGATGTCATAGACGGGAGACCAAATGCACAAGCCGTAACAAAATGATTAATAAATCTGATTACACTTAAATTTAAAACTTGTGTTCAGGAAGACACCATAAACAAAGCAAAAAGACAAACACAGACTGGGAGTAAATACCTGCAACACAAATAACTGATGAAAGAGCAGGAATAGAATGCAAAAAGGATTCTTACAAACAAAGTTTTACAATGACAAGCATCCCATTGCAAAATGTACAGAAGATATGAATAGAGAAGTTAGAAAAAGGAAACCTGAATGGGCGCTAAATATTTGAAAAAGTGCTCAACCACACTGAAAGTGTGGGGAATGCAGATTATATTAAAACGAGATTATTACTACACAGTCTTCATATTTGCAAAAGTTTTTTAAAACCTCACAGTACCAAGAACTGGCAAGGATGTGGGAAAATGGGATTCTTTTCCACTGCTGGAGGGGAGAGAAACCGGCACATCCACTTTGCAGTGATCAGCAATACCCAACTAGCAGACTGTGAATGCCCCGTCCACTCGGAGCCAGCTTCTTGCTTCTGACTCGAGGCTCGCTCAACTTCCCTGTGAGCAGAAATGGCTGAAGCACTGTTGAAAGAAAGAAAAGATTCCTGGGTCCAAAACTCAGACCTGCCAGGGACATACCTGGTAATACGTACATTTAACAAGCTCTCCAAGGTGGTACTTATTACCTGGCAAGTGTGGTTCTCTACAAAATTGTTCTGTAGAAAACCTAGCCTGTTTGCACAAAGGTGTGCCAACATGTTCACCACGGCATGATTTATCATCGTGAAAAAACTGGAAGCCATCTATATACACATCCATCAGCAGGAGGCGGGAATACAAACTGTGGAACAGCCATACACGGAAATGCTACAAGGTAACTCTGGCGTCCTTCCTGGCCAACCCCGAACTGCTCACTTCCAGAGGCTGGCCAGGCCTCTAAACCAACAGGTCCCATGTGCGATTTTCCCTGCTGGTGCCACGCCCCATGCACAGTGGAAGGAACTGCTGGGATTCTTCCATCCCTCTAGTAGCTGACAATTCCCATTAGGAGGCAGCAGCAGTGACTCACACGGGCCAGCTCCCTGGTGGTGGCAGGGCTGCCGAGAGCAGGAGCACCGCTGGCAGAGGGCACGCCAGCCCCTGGTGCCAGGAGATGCCCCTTGAAAGAAGGGTTCTGCGGTCAAGCTCGGCTGGGAATGTGGGACACCCCCACCCTTCTCAGACAGTTACAATGTGAGTTCACTTGGTACAAGCACTGGAAAACCTGTCTTACAGACACTCAGAGACCCCATGACAGCACTGGAACACCTTTCAGGGCTGGGACCACCACTGCATTAGCCAGCTCTCCCCAGAGTCCGCCTCAGAACCCCTTTTCCTTATAATCCCCTTTACTTGAAACCCCTCTCGCCCTTGATGGGACCTCTGTGCAGCCTGACACGGGTGCGGCCACAGATAAATGCTGCAAAGAGCCCTCCTGCCAAAGCCGAAACCAAAGTGGGAGGCCCAGGTGAGTGCGTGCTGGAGGCCAGGCTGCCCAGGTGGCGGGGGTGCCACAGCACAGGGCAGGGCACCTGCCCCCCAGGTGCTCACAGGCACCGCTCAGACCGCAGCTGCAGATGCACAGCAGTGTGCGCTTCTCACGGCTGGTGGCTGTGCCGGGGTGCCCTGGGGTGTGTGCCCCTTGGCACCTGGCACAAGGCACATGGGTACCAGGGCATGGGTCACAGGTAGGATATAGGAGTGTCCTTCCCAACTGCCTTCCCTTCCCACTCCTGCCAACGCAGTGTGCGGCGGTGTCCTGCCAGCTCCCACAGCCCCCTGGGCCCTGAGCCACACCTGCAAGCTGCAGCTCACCTGTCGGGTGGGGCTCAGAGCCGCCCGAGGTGGTCAGGGGAGGGCATGGCGAGATGTGGGTGAGGCCCCCAGACCCAGGCTCAGGCCCAGCCAGCAGCCCCTGTGTGGTTATGCCAGGAACCGGGGTTAGGAAGATGAGGAGGGGTCTGTGAAGGGAGGGCCATGGGAACTGGACAGGTGGCTGCGGGAGGAAGAGCAACCTGGTGTGTGTGCCGGCTCCCGTCCCCAGGCCTAGGGAGCCAGGTTCTGGGCAGGGCTGCTCTGGCAAGGCCCCCCCACAGCTGGCCACTGAGGAGGGCTCGGCCCAGCCTGCAGGAGGAACGGCCGGGGCAGAAGACAAGCGGGCTAACCCAGCAAACCCTGAGCCAGCCCAGGGACCTTGGCGATCACAGCAGGTGTGGCCTTGCCTCGGGTTGGGGTGGGGCTCGCCGTGGGGGGCCGTGGGGCGGAGACACCCATGCAGATTGTCACACAGGGGTTAGAGCAGCCAATCACAGTGTGGACAGGGCTTTGAGAGAGAACATGCCATCTGCTGAGAAGGGGATCAGGAGTGAAGGTGTGTGCAGGCGTGTGTGCGCGTGTGCAGAAGCCCATCACTGCGTCACTGTGAGCGGCAGCCACAGTGCGGAGCTGCCCGTGGAGAAGGTGGCAAGGCCACCCGGCGCGGCCTGGAGAGGAAGAGACGAGGGTCAGGCCGAGGCAAGCCCGCCTGCCTCAGAGCCTCGGGCTCCCCTGGGGCCTGGAAACCAGAGGCCGCCCCTCTGGAGAGGGTCAAGAGTGACAGTTTATGAGCCTAATTAAGTTTTTCCTTTGGATCAATAAAACCTCAGGGTGGGCTCATTCCAGGGTACATGTTGGGTGGGGAACAAGGCCTCGTGGGTGGGCTGGGGTGGGAGGGCCCTCCTACCCAGGCGGCTGGGGAGGGTCCAGTGTGCACGGATCATCTCTGGCTGGATGCAGGTTGGGAGAACCACCTGGCCTTGGCCCTCTGGGCACAGAACCTGGGGGCCGGGAGCACGTGCTTGGGGGCAGCCAGCCCACCTGGTTCATCTCTTGACCAGACTGGCTGGGCTGACTCCGCTCTGGGCCCCAGTGCCCCAGCTGTAAAGTGGATGAAAATGGCACCTGCTTCCTAGGAGTGAATAAATGAGGCAGCGCCAGGCCTAAGGACAGAAAGGGCTCAAATGGGCATTATTATTATTATTAAATTTCCCTATCCTTAGAATGCAGATAATAGTACAGGCTTTGTCCCCTTTCGAGGTTGTCAGGTGGGCAGACAGCCTGAGAGCTCAAGACGATAAACAGCCAAGTGGCCGTGACACTGACAGGTGGAGACTCGGCCGTGGTCTGGCCTTCAGGAGCCCACTCCGGGCGAGGGCCAGATGCGGCAGGTGGGGGCAGACGCTGGGGCACTGCGGGTGGTGGGAGGAGACGGGATGGCAGAGACACTAACTGTGGGTGCCCCACCTGGGACTGCCTTGCACTGGTGCCCCGCCCCTGGAGAAGCTCTCCTGTCCCTTGCTCTTGGGGAAGGGGATTTGTGCGTGCATGTGCAGGGGGATCCAGGAGACCCCTGCATCCTATGGTCCTGGCCGGCCTGGGGGCGGGACATGGAGGGGGGCCTGGGGGAGGCTGGGGAAGGGGCCTGGGGGGTCATGGAGGGGGTCTGCGGAAGGCCGTGGAGGGGGTTCTGGGGAAGGCTATGAAGAGGGTTGGGGGAAGGCCACCGGGGGGCGTCCAGGGAAGGCCATGGAGGGGGTCCGGCCCCGCCGCTGTGACCCAAGCACGCCCCCCCCATCGCCTGGCTGCTTGACACTTCACACTAGCACTTGATGATCTGCTGGTTCTTACGGGTTTTTTCTTTAAATATATTTCTGGGAAGCTTGTATTTTTACTCTTTTCCTGCCAGGTACTTTTTTTTTTTTCTTTTAATATGTGTACACTCCATTAGGCAGTAAAATCTCCACATGAAGTCATCCTCGGCAGCTAATAATCAAAACCCCGGGTGTTCAAGGAACAAAGCGATTAAGAAAACCAGGCCCGGGTGCTCGGACAAGGCAGAGGCGGCCCGCGGGGTCAGGGTCCACGTTCTCTTCCAGCGTGTGCCTCAGTTTTACGAACTGCTGACGGCTGAACATCACAGCAGCCGCCCAGGGGATGCAAGCCCTCGCGCGCCCCGGCCCTGCCCTCAGGCGCTCGCCACGGGGCGCACAGCCCCACTGCGCCCGCGGCAGGAGCCGCTCGCTGCTGGGGGAGCCCGTTCATCCACACACACGGCAGCCTCGCAGGCCGGGGTGTGGGAAGGACAGGACAAGGGACCGGGGTGCAGGGGAAGCACGGAGCTGAGAGCAGCCCCTCTCCATCCTTCACCCACAGACACCGACACTGGTCTGGGGAGTCCAGCCTCCCAGCTGTGAGAAGTCAGCGTCCGTCGTTCAGGCGGCTCTCTCGGCGGCACTGTCACAGCGACCCGATGGCTGCGGGCAGAGCGGAGGGGGCAGCAGATGCCACGTTGCCCCGGGAGAGCAGCGACCGCTTCCTAGGAGTCCTTCAATCTGGCCCTTTGCTTTTTTAAACAGACTTACTGAGACATAATTCACTTACTATATACTTCACCTACTTAAAGTGTACCAATCAATGGTTTTTGGTATATTACATCGTTACTCTTTGTAAACTGCAGTGAGATATATAAACATAAAACATGTTATTTTAATCATGTTGACGTGTACGGTTCAGTGGCATTGATTACATTCACCAGGTTGTACAGCCGCCACCCTCCAGTTCAAGACCTTTCCTGCCGCCTCAGACAGAAGCCGCCCCCATTACGCACTGACTCCCCATTCCTCCTCCCCCAGCCCCTGGCAACCTCCCCACTACTGTTGTCTCTATGAATTTGCCTGTTCTGGGTATTTCACGTAAGTGGAATACTACAATATTTGCCTTTTTGTGTCTGCTTATTTCACTTAGCATAATGTCCTCAAGGGTCATACTCAAGCGGGCGTCAGAACCCCACCCCCTCTCGTGGCTGAGTGATATGCCATCTATGGCCAGGCCCGTTTGGCATCGCCATTCACCAGCTGATGGGCGTTGGGGCTGCTTTCACCTTGGGGCCCCTGTGGAGAATGGCGCTGTGACCATTCACGTGCAAGGTTCTGTTCTAGTCCCTGCTTTTGACTCCATTCTCAACACAGCGTGCCTGCAGCTTTCCCACGATGTATACGGAAGGACGCTCGGGCTGAGGTGCCTTCTACAGTGAATCATGAGGACATGACGTCTTACTGCAGGTGACACCAACCTTGACCGCTTGGCTGAGTCCACGGGGACCCTCTGCTGTGCTTTCCCTATTTTTCCCTTTATAATTGCAAAATATTAGGAGGCGGGCTACTTTAAGGCTATACAAATATTCTGCTTCTGCTTAAACTTCCAAAGGGCTCTGTTTTGAACCGGCCAGTCTGGAGCTGTCTACTGGTGGGCAAGGGCAGAGGTCACAAGGCTAGTGACGTCAGCATCCGGAACTCCGGGGGGGCCAGCTGGAGGCAGAGGCCGGGGAAGCAGCCCACGGCTGGGCAGGCCACAGGCCTGGGTGGGTCACCCAGGGGACAGTGGGGAGCAGAGCAGTGGGCCTAGGCCAAGCGGCCCTGAAGCCTGCAGCATCTGAAGACCAGGAGGCCGGGAGGCCAGCAGGAGGCCAAGAAGAAGCCCCGTGAGAGACCCTGTGCCGCGAGGCCGTGAAAAGACGCAGGGCCTCAGCAGGAGAAACACTGGGACCCCCCTCAGCCCTCCCAGATGACAGGCCCCATCTCCCACTTGGGCACCTCTGCCCCCGCCTGCCTTCTACTCCCTCCCTGCTGCCATCCCTGGGCCTCCTCCCTCACACTCCACAGGGCCCGCCTCAGACACTGCTCCCCTGGGGCCCCTGTCTTGGCCCGGATCCCATAGACTCTGTTATGCCCTTCGAGCAGCACAGCTGCTGGACTCTGTCCCCATGGACTGGGAGCAGCACCCTGAGCCTGATTTTCCAGACCCAACACACCCACCGCTTCTGCACACGGGACACCTCATGAAGTTTAAAGCCGCTGCCGAGTCCCCACAGTCCCGAGCCAGGCTCTCTGCGTGAGGTTCTGGGGGTCCAAGGTGACTGTGACGAGGTCCTCCCTCGGACCTGCTCCAGGAAAGCGGACGGATCCCGGGCGCGCCCTCCTATGGGCCATGCGCCTGACCCCCCTTTCCAGCAAGCCGGCTGCCCTCAGCACTGCTCTGCTTGCTTGGTGGGGCTGTGTGCCCAGAGCCATGTGTCAGCGTGAGCTGCTATTCTGCGCAAAAACAAATCATTCGGCAGGCAGGCCTCCTCCACTTGTCTTACAGGTTTCACACGTGTGCACGGACAACACACACTGTCCGATAGAAGCTGCGACTCAGAGAGGCGTCAGGAGTCAGCCCTGAGGTCCCCCGTCCCCTGCCCCGTGCCAGGCGTGGCTCCCGACTCAGGGTCCCCCAGCCCTGGGCACTGGGGTCAGGGAGCCCGGCCCGGTGTGATTGTAGCTGTGCTCACCATGACAACTGCAGGGTCGGTGGGGCTGTGATTGGTGTCCTGGGCTTCTGTGCCTGGAAGCTGTGAGGGTGACTTTTTTCCCAGGTCTCAGACACAAACCTGGACCTGTCCAAGCCTCAGGCACATGAAAGCACAGCTCGGGAAAGCGGAATTCTCCTTGTTTCAGGCGTAGAGCGGGGAAGCTCCATCGTGCCGATGTGACTGACTGGGAATGGGAACCCTCCATCTTTGGGCCTCTGTACATTCCTTCTGACCCAGTGATTCCACTTTGGGGAATTTATTCTAAAGAAATAATCAAGCAAGTATACAGAAATATGTTTGTGGTGAAATTCAAGTGAAGTCTGGAGTTGAGTTAATAATATATGTACAATGTCGGTTCCTTGTTTGTGCGAAGTGGACTGCAGAGAAGTAAGACATTATAAGGACGGGAGCTGGGTGAAGAGCAGACGGAGCTCTCTGCTATCTTGGTAACTTTTCTGTAACTATGAAATTATTCCAAAATCAAAAGGTTATTTAAAAAAATACACACACATATGTCTGCATGGGAATTTTCACTGCAACACTGTTTAAAATAGTGAAAACTAGAAACAGCAATGTCTACCAGTCTAAATCGTCTATCAGTCTGGGAACCGTTAACTGCATACTGGGACAAATGTATTATACAAGCTGTGCAGCAGCGAAAAAGGGGAAGGCGCCCCATATACACTGATATGGACACTCGGGTATGTTAAGGGGGATAAAAAGACTATTGAACTTTATGGGCTGATCCCATAAATGTAAGAAAGTATGTGTTTACATACACATAAAAGAGTCCACAAGGACCGATGTGAAACTGTAACAGTGATGATTACCCCAGGAATGCAACAACGAGGTGATAACCACTTTCTAGTGCATGTATTCCTGCATTATTAGAACAGAGTGTCTTCTGGGCAATGTGCTTATACTACGTGTAAGTGGCCACCACCTCCCCATGGATTACTGCAGAAGCCCCCTTGCTCTGCCCTTGACCCTTATTATCTTATCTCAACACAAAAGCCAACACTGACTTCTTTAAAACCTGAAGTCAGATCACATCTGTCCTCTGTGCAAAAGCCCCAAACGGGCCTTCTCAGCAGAATAAAAGTGGCAGAGTAAGAGCGAAAGCCTTCGGAGGGCCTGTGCAAGTCCCCACCCCTCTCCCTCCAGCTCATGTTCCTTCCGTTTGCTCCAGCCACCAGGCGTCTATGCTGTTTCTCCTCCAAGCTGTTCCCTGCCCAAGGGAAGTTCCACCCCCAGAAATCTGTATTTCCTCCTTCCCAACCTGTTCCTCCAAGTCTTGGTTCCGATCTCATAGGAACCCATGTTAACACTGCTCTACACCGACAGTGCCAGCACCCGGCCCGCTGCTCATTGTCTAGAGCCTCCTTCTCACGTACAGCAGAATCTGCTTATTTTTACCATCTGTGTCATCTGTCTTCCTGTGTGAGCATGTGGTCCACGAGGCAGGACTTCTGTCTCTCTGGAACACTTACGCCTCCCAAACACCCAGCACGGTGCTGGCACCAAGTGGCCACCCCTGACTGCTGGGAAAGGAGTCAGTGACTCAACAGGAAGACCACAAGAGCACTTCCCCTAATGAGTTCTTTGCTCTCCCTGATGAGCTGGACTATATTACCACAGACAAGTCGCTTGACCTTCCCAGGAAGGGCTCCTCTGAAAAATGGGGTAATTCTCTCTTCCGTGGTCTTCCTCCGGCACAGGGGTACAAGGCTCCCATGTATCCTGGACACCTCATGAAGGGTGGCATGGCTCAAGGCTCTAAAGGTTCTCATTCAGCATGTTATTTGCTAAGTTTCTTCAACAGAAGTGAATATGTTTAGTCTTCTCCTTACATATTCCTCTCCACTTTTTAAAAATGGCTGCTCATTTCTCAAAAAGTTATACACAGAATATATCACACAACCCAGAAATGCCCTAACCAGTGGTTCACCCAAGATAAGTGAAAATATATGTCCACCAAAATCCTGTTCACAAATGCTCGTAGCGGTGTTATTCACAGTAGCCAGGAAGTGAAAGCAACTCAAGTGCCCGTCAGCTGACTGTAAGTAGGATGCGGTCTGCAGATGTGATGGGACATGATGTGGCCATAAACAGGAATAAAGTACTGGTACACGGTACAACAGGGATGACCCTTGATGACTATGCTCAATAACAGACAGACAGACACAAAATGACATACATTGAAAATCCATTTATAGGAAATGTCCATAGCAGGCAAATCTACAGAGATTGAAAGTAGGCTGGAGGTTCCCAAGGGCTGGAGGTAAGGGGAGTTGGGGATGACTGCTTGTGGGTACAAGGTTTCTTTGTAGAGTAATGGGAAGGTTCTAGAGTTAGACAGTGGTGACAGTTGCATAACTTTAAAGGGAATTTGATGGGAATTTAAAGGACATTGCATTCTTTAAAGGGAATTTGACGGCATGTGAATTATATCCAATTAAAAGTGTTTAAACCTGCTGCTCACATGGTAAAACCTCTGATTCAGACCAATCCCAGCCTGGCTATCCCCTTCAGCCCCACAGGCCTTGGGCCAGCTCCGTGCCTGATGCACAGTCTATCCTAATGACTGCCGCCTGCATGGAGCTGACTTGCATGGAACCCGATTAGCGCTGTGCACTGGGGGGGGCAGGTGGTGCCATCCTCGCAGTGAGGACATGGGACTGCTTTTCCCCCAGTCCCGGGGAGCAGGCTGTGGGGGTGGAAGGCACCCCCTGGGGGAAGCAATGGCTAACCTGAGATTTGTAAGGCACGCTTGGTCAGCTCAGGGCAGGTTGTCCTGGAATTCAGACAATCTGGAGAGTAACCCTGGGAGTCCCTGCAGATATTTAAGCCAGGAGGCTTGGCCAGATTTGCCTGTTTGAAATAAATCTTGAAGCTCAGCTAATAGAGTCAAGTCAAAGGCCTCCCTCTCCCACTGTGAGGAACAGATAAGAGTGTATAGTGAGCCTATTGGCTGGAGGTCAGAACAGTGGTTACCAGCGGGGAGCACTGACCGGAAGGCGGCACATGAGAACCTCTGGGCTGGAATGTTCCATATATTGATCTGGGTGGTGGTTTACAGAGGTACACATATGTGAAAACTCACCAAGCTGTACATTTCTGAATAATGTATATACTGTATGTTTGAAAGAATGAACAGATCAAATTTAAGGCAGTAGTCGTTCACCTGCCAGTATCTAGCTCCTGGTCCTTCCCTTCACGGCCCTCGTGGCATCTGAGGGTGCTGTGGGAGCCTGTCTCCCCTTCTAGACGGTGCTCTGTCGGGGCAGTGATACCTGGTGGTGCTTGCCAGCGGAGGAGTCACATGTGACACTGTGTTTTTGAGCTACGTTGCCCTCCACATTCCTGTTTCCCTTGGGAACCCCGGCTCTGTCACAGCTCTGCCTTCAGACAGGTCATGGAGGTGCTCAGTGCTGGCCTGGCTAGCACAGCAGAGCAGGTGGTCTGGCTGCAGAGAAGCAGCGTGCCAGCTGCCCCTGGGGGCCTTGGTGCAATGTGGCCGGCAAAGACAGACTGGGCAGAGAGGCCACACACCCACCCGTGCATGCCCTCAAGCACTCCATGCAAACTAGCGAGAGGAAAAATACCCCTTCACAAGGGCCTGGGCCTCCCCGCAGCCCAGCCCCCACCGCCTCACCACCAAAGCCCGCGGAGAGTCGGTGGGTGATGTGGTAAGAGGCAGACCCACACTGCTGGCTGGGGCCCCGAGTGGGGATGAAATGAGCCTGGCCCAGGCGGTATGTGTGGTGGAGGGACTCAGAGCCCCAGAACAGACTGGGAGCCCCAAGAACCACTGACCCACCCTGGGCCTGTTTCTCATGAAGCAGAGATGAGACCCCCATTCTAACCTCAGGTTACGGGAGGGTGCTGGGAGGTGGGTAACGCATGGTGGTTCCCAGCACAAGCTCATTACAGAAAACCGGGTGTGCATCCACTGTCCCCAGGCGCTTGCTGTCACTTCATTTTTCTGTGCCTCAGTCTTTCCCTCTGCAAAATATGGAAAAGTCACCACCAGCAGAACTACTGTGTAAAATTTAAGTGAGCCATCTAAGAACACCAGGCCCAGGACTCCCACTGCCAGGCACACACCAAAGACTGTGGGAATGTTCTGGTGCAAATGGCCCCAAATGCCTGCATCAGTATCCCAGAGAAATGACAGAAACTGCACAGCAAGGAGAGCGGATAATCCACGCAAACCTACACAAAGCACATGGGAGAATCTCCAAAGTTGGTGTTGTGCAAAAGACACCAGACACAAAAGAGCTCACTGCGTGGTGGGCACAAAGTAGAGAAACAGACAAGCCTGACCCACAGAGTGGTCACCCTGGGGATGGGGGTGTGACAGTAAGGGGCCCCTGGGGGGTTCCCAAGGGGCTAAACACAGCATTTCCTGATCTGGGGCTGGTTACAAGAATGTATTTCACCTTGTGAAAATATATCAAGCTGTATACTTCTGATATGTGCACTTCTATTATGTTATTCTTTAATAAAATTAATTTACAGAAATTTTAAAAAGAACCATGAAGCATTATACAGCCACTAAAATCATGCATTAGAGCAGATTGCAGGGGACAGCCACGTGCAGGTGCATGAGCTTGCAGGTACCTGTGTAAGAGAGTGTATGCATGCTACACACATGTGTGCACTGACATGTGTGAGTGTGCACGTGTGGGCCTACATGCATGCTTGTACATGGTGGGCAAGTACAAGGAGAATAATGCTCCATCTACCACAGGGAATCCCATGTCACAGCTGGCAAGGCAAGTGGCCACCTGAGGCCGACTTGGGGTGTTAACTGTGTTGTCCCCTATGGTCATCTGGGGGTGCTAAAGACTCAGACTACACTACAGGCACACACCTGATCATCTACATTTGCTCTCTTACAACACTAAACTCTGTTTTCTACCTTTATCTTGTATCTACCTAACACTTCAGCATTTTATTAAAAATAATAATAATAGAGAAATGTGGTATCCACATATAAATCAAGTTTAAAAATCAAATGAATATTC
The DNA here is from genome assembly GCF_030020395.1 of Manis pentadactyla. Classification (NCBI taxonomy): domain Eukaryota; kingdom Metazoa; phylum Chordata; class Mammalia; order Pholidota; family Manidae; genus Manis; species Manis pentadactyla. Next base: position 133,624,235 of record NC_080026.1, on the reverse strand, counting down.
ATATTTGAACTGACTGTGTATAGTTCATAATGCATGAACAAAACCGAAAGCTTCTGTGATGACTGCCCTTGTACTGTTCACCATGTAACTTATTCACTATGTAAGAATTTGTTCTCCATGTAAGAACTTGTTCATTATGCCTCAGAAGATTGGAGACTGACGAAAATTAGGCTTGGGGTGGATTAATGATTGTGCATTGAGTATTGACCCCCCTATACAGAAATTTATTGTGGTTAACAACTATTTGATCAATAAATATGAGAGATGCCCTCACAAAATATATATATATATAAACACACTTCCAATTGTAAAATAAATAAGTAACTGGGATGTAATGTATAGCATAAGGAATATAGTCAAAATATTGTAACAACTTGGTAGGGTGATAGCTGGTACCTAGAATTATCATGTATATAAATGTTGAATCACTGTGTTATACACCTGAAACTAATGTAATGTAATACTGTTGTCAACTACCCTTCAATAAAAAAAAAAAAAAAAGACTCAGACTACAAAGGAGACCACAGAGGACATTTTCATTCATAGCAGTAACACTTGTTACTACTTACTGAGCATTGCACTGTGCCCGACGGAGAGCCAAGAGCTTTACTGGTATTTCCTGCTTAAGCCCATTTACAAGTGCAGACAGAGGCTAAGGGGCAGCAAAAGATACACCAAGAACAGTAAGTGGCTCAGCTGGGACTGGAACCCACCCACGCTCACTGGCGGGACTAACTCCCCGGCTCCTGCCCCCGTTCTTATTTAACAAACATTTACCACACCCTGCTCTGTCTAGGCTGTGGACCCAGAGCTGACCAGAACAGGACCTGGCCTACAGGGAGCCTGCAGTCCACTGTGGGCACAAATCCAAACACACGTTGCACCAACAGAGGTTGGGGAAAGGGGCTGGGGCGCCTAGAGGATAGCGGTGCATGTTCCACACTCTCTGGGTCTCTGAGCCCCACCTCTGAGCTCCAGGAGTCCCCGGCACCCCCTCCCCTTCTCTCCTCCTGGGAGCCCCTTCTCACTAAACTGGGAGCCTTGCAGGGCACACAAGGGTGTGTAGCCCAGGGAATGGGGCCTGACCTGGGAGGTAGAGCACCTCTCCTGGGCAAAGTGTGGTTGCCCAGGGAAGTCCAGTGGAAAGGTCTGGGGGGCGGAGGTGAACATGCAGCCTCAGACCCTTAGCCCTCCATGGTCTAGGCGAACAGCTTGGCTGCCCACCCCCTTCTCAGCCCAACAGCCTCATGGTGACCTGGCCAAGTTTCTGTTGGGCTTCCATTAACTCTGCACAAAAGATCCCCCAAAATAAAGGTGCACTGGTAAACTGGCTTCCTGAGGGGGTGGGAGTAAACTCTGGTTTGCAAACATCTGCTGGTTGCCATGGCATAAATACTTCCACCATGGCTGACTGCAAGCTACCAGTGTGGTATGTCTGCACGGATTTGGAAAGAAATGTGGACACCTGACTCTTGCAAGCGAATCTAGCTGCCTCCAGCACACTAGAGACCCACATACCTGCGACACACATCACCTTGGCTTAGTGTCAACACTGAGAAAACCAGAGGAAGGTGGGCAGAGCCTGCAGTGGTGGCCAGCATCCGCAAACTCCCAGCTTAGCAGTACGCCCCAGGGGTGCCAGGATAAGCCCTTCAGAGAGCACGTGTCCCTGGGGACCCAGTGATGCTGACCAGACTCCTGGTACCAGGAGGTTGCCCAAGGGGGTATGAAACCATGCCCAGGCTCTCCAGATCTGCCCCTAAGAGTAACTGGAGAAGGTGCTGCCCGCCAGGCCAGGCTGGGAATCGCTGGGCTCTGCGCACCTGTCCCTGGGCCTCTCCTGCTGAAATGCCTGAGTGCGGCATGGCAACTGCCCACAATAAACATTGCCCGGCAGCCACCCGTCCGGGACCGCATCGAGCCCACCTCCCTGGAGGCCCTCTGAGGATGGCAGGGGCACTCTCTGCCGGGCACCTTTATTTTGTCGGGTTTCTGAACACGTAAAGTCCAATTTTCTCCACACCCTCTCTCAGAGCAGCAGTGGTGCCCCGCCCCAGCTCAACCCGCTGCGACCCGAGCCTGCGCTGGCGCAGGGAGCCGGCGGCATATCCAGGCTCATTTGCCAACCTCTTCAGCTGCTTCCTGGTGACCTTGAGCAAGGCCAAACGTTCTCAGGTCTCTGGCGCATGCTGGGACCAGGCGAGCTGCGCTTCCTCCCACCTGACAGAAGGGGGTGTGCTGAGAACAGACACCTGAAAAGACCTTGAAATTCAGGGGTGAAGGTGGCCACCCAGGAAGCGCAGCCCAGGGCTGCTACTTACTCCAGGCTTCCAGCACTGGGCCCCTTCCCGACCCTGGCTCCAAAGGACACGGGCTCAGACGCAGACTCTGGGCTGGTGGCTATCGGTTTATAAATAGTACCCTTTCGAAACATAGGTGCGAAATCTGGGCACCCAGCTCCACAGGTCCAGCTCCCCTCAAACCAAACCATAATCCTAAATATAAGTGCGTGTCGGCAGAGAAAGGCCAGTGAGTTCTCAGGGACTCTGATCTGCACGGGGAGCTGGCAGGCAAGTGTGTCCTTTATCAACTTCCAGTAAGGGCTCCGGCGGACCAGCCCTGACTTCTGCAAGTGGTTAAAGAGCAAGCTAGCTGGCAAACAAGGCCCTTTACCTCAACCAAAAACTACTCCCAAGGGAGGAAGCAGGCTCTTCTCCACTGCTGCTTGGCTTGCCACAGGTGCTGCGGGAGGGAGGGTGACCCAGCGAGGGCCCTCGAGCGTCTCAGTGGGACCCCCTTGCTGCCTGGTGTTACATTTGCAAACATCCAAGCGGAGTGTGTGTTAAAAACGCATGGAGCTTCCCATGTGTCTTTTCAACATCACCAAGCAATTCTCCCGACACAAGTGGAACGTCTGTGGTCCAACTCCATTCTGACACTACTTGGAGACAGCATATCCCACGGTTATAAGACGGCCCCCGAACACGAGTTCAGATGCCAGCTGAAGTCCAGGTTGTTCCTGTGCTTCTGACCTACCCAGCTATAAATCAGAGGTTCCCACGAGCCCCTCTCGTGGGGTCCACTTCATCTGCTAGAGCAGCTCACAGAATGCAGAGAAACTTCACTTATGGTTACCAGTGCATCATAAAGGATATTAGAAAGGACACAGGGCAAGGGATGGGGAAGGGGGCAGCGCTCCCACACCCTCTCAGAGCACGCTGCTCTCTCGGCACTTGCACGTGTTCACCAACTCACTCACCCACCTGGAAGCGCCCGGAAGCCTGTCCTTCTGGGTTTCTCTGGAGTTCTCATTATGTAGCACAATTGATTACATCACTGGCCACTGGTGACTGATCTCAATCTCCAGCCCCTTCCCCTGCCCAGGGAACCGGGGAGGCAGGGAGCTGAAAATACCAACCCTCTAATCACATGCTTGGTCCCCCTGGCAACCAGCCACCACCCTCAGGCGCCTTCCAAAAGTCACCTCATTAATACAAACTCAGGTGTGGCTGGAAGGGGTTTGTTATGTGTATGAGACCCCTTTCTCGAGCTTACTACTTACAAAATCCCAAAGGTTTAGCCCTATGCCAGAAACAAAGATGGAGACCAAATATATATTGCTTATTGTAAGTCACAGTCATCATGGAGCCTAACAACACAGGACGTATACAGGTGAGGGCAGCACCGAACAGAGAGAACAGAGACTTGGGCTCCTGGGACGACGACCCCCACCTCGCTCCTGCCTGGAGTTGCCTTCAGGTTTATTGCCTGGGGGGAGAACAGGTTGGAAACGGTGTGTCTGGCTCAGGTGAGGCCGAGCAGCCACCCGGTCCTGGGATGCATTTGTCAGGAAGTGCAGGGCAAAGCCCCAGCAGCAAAGGGGTTAGAGCAAATCACCCCTAGACCCCCAGCCCTGCAAGTCCCTAGAGCCCAGAGCTGTTGTCAGATGACTGTCTAGAAACTTCCTGCACTCTCTGAGTTCCCTGAGAATGGCTAGCAGAAGAGCTTCCCTTTGCTCATGTGGTTTCCTTTTTTAATATATAACTTCTTCCATCATAAACCAAAATAACATGATCATATCACATTTGGAACTTAGAGATAAGAAGAAAATGTTACCCACAATTCCACAGCACAGTGCACTCCCTGACCCCAAACTCAGCTCCCTACACTGCTGCCCCCCTTCCTCCTCTGCCCTCCCTCTAGGAACTAGGTTGGCGGGAGATGATGGACCTTCAGACAGACAGATAAGTGACAGGTGGATTCCCGTCTTCTAAGTCACCTGCCTGAGCAACTGCAGGGCTGCCCCCTACAAGCCCATTCCCCCTACCAACATGTTTCCAGTTCGTCACCACTCTTCACCAAGAAATCTGGTTATCAGCTCCTGTCACTTCTGGTTACATCATGGGCATTTTTCTGGATTGCTACATATGAAGGGCTTTTTTTTACCCTTTTCCTCGCCTACTTTTTATTTTGAGATAATTGTAGACTCACACATAGCTGTAATAAATCTACTAACTGTGGATTTACTGTTTCCGCAAAGGTATCATCCTACAAAACTACAGAATAATATCTAAACCAAAATACTGATATTCTGAGTCAAAATATGTAAGCTTTTAACCACCAGGATCCCTCATGTCGTGCTTTCCAGCTACACCCACCTCCCTCCCGCCCTGACACCCTCCTTAATCCCTGCCAACCACAACTGGTTTCCCGCCACTATAATTCCATCATTTTGGAACTGTTACATACATGGGAGTGGGTAGAACATAACCTTTTGGGATAGGCTTTTTCCACTGGAGATTTATCCTGTGAATCAAGTTTGTTTCTTTTCCTTGCTGAGTATTGTTCTGTGGAATGGATATAGAGTTAAACTATTCACCCACCGAACATCTGAACTGCTTCCACTTTGGGGCTCAGAGGAAAAACTGCTATCAACATGTACAGGTTTTCGTGTGAATCATAAATTTTCATTTCTCTGTGATATATACCAGAAGTACCACTGCTGAGTCATAGCACAGTTGCATGTTTATATTTTTAAGGCACTGCCAAACTACTTTCCCGATGGGTCGTACCACTTTACATTCTCAGCAGCAATGCCTGAGGGACCCAGATTCCCAGCATCCCTACCAGCACTTGCGGCTGTGACTGTTTTTTTATTTTAGCCATTCTACTAGGTGTGTAGTGCTATCTCAGTATGATTTTGAATTACATTTCCCTAATGACTAATGATGTTGAATGTCTTTTTATGTGCCTATTTGCTAACTGTGTATCATCTTTGGTGAAATGTCTGTTTATATTTTTCAGTCTGTTTTTTTCTCTTCTGAGTAACTTCTATTTTTCTATCTTCAGATTCACAGAGGATTTCCTCTGTCCCCTCAATTCTGCTATTGAGCCCATCCATTGGGCTCTTTACTTTGGCTATTATATTTTTCAGTTCTAAAATTTTCATTGGTTTTTTTTTCTTATCTTTGCTGAGATCTACTTCGGTGTTGAGATTTTCTTTTGTCATTCGTTTCAAGCATATTTGCAGTTGTTCACTGAAGCATTTTTATAATAGCTGCTTTAAAATTTTTGTCCTAACATCTGTGTCATCTCAGTGCTGGTATCTATTGCTTTTTCTCATTTAAGTTGAGATGTTCTTAGTTCTTGGTATGACAAGTGATTCTGTATTGAAACCTGGACATTTTGGGTATTATGTTATGAGGCTCTGGATTTTACTTAAACCCTCTCATTTAGTTGACTTTTTTAGACACAACTCCAGCAGGGGAAGGGCAGGTGGTAGAGCTGCCAAGCCCAAGTTCTCCACTTGGACTCTGTTGACACTGGGGTGGAAAAAGTGATCTTACTACTGCTGGTTGGGGACAGAAGCACAGACTCTCCATGTGGGCTCCACTGACACCCCAGTTGAGGGGCCCTCATTACTGCCCAGTTCCTGGGTGGTGGGGGGTTCATTACAGCCTCAGGAGGGTGGGAGCCTAGGCTCCCCACTTGGCCCTTGCTGGCATTGATGGGGATGCATCACAGTTTTCAGTGGTATTTGGCTGGTATCAAGTATCAAGTGGTTATTGTCTACAAGTTTTCTGTCTTAGCTCCTGTTTCTGGTCCTTCGCCTGGGAGGAGCAGGCATCTGTGGGGCTTTCTGCCTGTGCCTGTTGGTGTTTTGGGGCTGCTGGCTTCTTCAGGCACAAGTCTGGGGTCTCTAAGGTAACAAGAAACGCAGGGAACTCACCACTGTGTCATTGCTGGGGTCCCAAGGGCCCTAGCTGGCCTGCCTCCCTCTAGCCGCCTTTTAGATGCTTCTTATGTTTGCTTTATAAATAATGTTCAAGGTTTTTAGTTGCACTGAGCGGGAGGCACAGGGTAGGGTACTTCTGCTCCATTGTATGGAAGGAGAAGTCTCTACAAACGCTCTTCCTGGGTTAGATCTCTCTCTTTTGCAATCAGGGTGGGTCTTGGGTGAAGACGCAGCGGGTGTCTGACAGAAGACCCCACCAACCCCCTGTACAGTGTTTGCTTTGCAGAAGGCCCTGGAGAGCTCTTCAGGGGCTCCTTAGGAAGGAGCTGAGCTCCAGGCCCCCTCCACAGCTGGCCAGGCCTTGCTCCAGTGCCCCTTCCTGCAATAGCCCCTTCCCTGTCTCAGGGCTTGAGAGCGTGGACACCAGGCACCCATCACAAGGTTCATGCTCAGCAATCTTGGCTAATTCTGCCTTTATTTTACTGGGAGGAAAACGTGAGGCCACAGTGTTCCTCATGCAAGGCCAGTGAGAAGGATATTTTTAGGTTTCCTTCTCTCACAGCTAAGCCTCAGCAAGCTGGCCTTCTCGCTGTAGCCCATAAAGAAAAGGCAGAGGAGTCTATTTCAAAGCCGACAAGTACACGCTGTAAGACTACATGAAACACAATCTCAATTATGTCTAAAAAGTACCAAACAAAAGTGTGGGGGGGACTGGAAGAAAATATGCCAAAATGTTAATTTATGTTATGACCAAAGGATTTCTTTTAGCTGCTTCTTTCAGATTGTTTATAATTTCCAAACTTTCCAAGTGAACATATTATGTATATAAAATTAAAAGCAACATTTTAAGCCAAAAAGCAATTCTTTCCCCACCCAAAACAAACCGGTGCCTGTGCGGTGCCATCACAGGCTGCTGTCTCGGCTGGACCTGGGCTTATCCCTTTAGACTACGAGCTGTGGTCCGGACAGGATGCTAATGACGTTGCGCATGATGCAAACCAGATTCTGGGAAGCAGAAGTTCTACCTCTTGCCCTGAGTACCTGAAGCTACCATCTTGCCCAGCCCCAAGGCTTTCCAGTTTCAGGGGCACCTCAGGGGGCGACACCACTACAGGGAGGTGCTTTGCAGCTCTGACCGAAGACGGACCCCATGGAGCTTCCTCTCTGCGGGCTTTGGAGCCAGTGGCACGCATGCACCCGGGGCAAGTGTCCTCGGGCCCTGTAACAGTCAGAGCCACCAAAGGACCAAAGGGCAGTAAAATCCAGCACTTCCAAGAATCAGCCTCCCTGCACCACGGCCTACTGCAGAAAGCCCTCCAGGACTGCTCATTACCTTGCATGAAATAACTCCACAGCAAGGTGGCCTTCTGCCCAGGAAGACCAGGGCCCACGTGTGGCATCATCCGCAGCAGGTACATCCTTGGCTCCACCAGCACACCTGTTGTGGCCTTGCTGGGTGGCCTCTGTTTCAGCAGGCAACTTGGGTTGTGGCCTCCCTGGCAGGGTGTGGGCCCTGGGGAAGCCAGCCAGGCCCCTGGCTGGAAGCCTGGGACCCACAGCCGGGTGAGTGCAGGAAAGTGAATGCAGCTAAGAGCCAGCTGGTGTACACCACAGGCAGGTGCCCTCAGCCCCACCCAGTTCCTCCAGCACACAGTCAGCGCTGCCAGGGTGCTGAGGGGTGGGAAAGAACTGACACTTCCGAAACCCAGGACAGACTCAGCAGATGCTCTCTAAGAGGTCACCCATCTTCGGAGTCCCCGCTTGCCAGAAGCCATGCTTGCCAGACCCTGGGCAGTGTCGTCTGCCACTCCGCTCCCTTCAGGTCTCTCCTTCCTTTGCTACTGTAGGTGTGGACACCCTGCTCTCAGTCCCTCTGCTACCGGGAAGTGGTCACTAACTTCCAGTCACAGAGGTGGGGCCACAGAGGGTCCCTGGTGCTAACATCTGTGGGAAAGCACTGATGGCCAGTTGGAAGAGCAGGGCTCGGCCTGGCCACTGGCCGCATCTTTATTTATAACTTCTTTTACTCCCAGTGTTAAGGCCCCACAATTCCAGCTGAAAAGGCCAGGGGAAAAACGAACGCCTTGACATTTTTTCCAAACATCCTCTCAAAGAGCGCTTGGCAAGGGAACTTGGTTTTGCTGAGAGCATGAGAATGTCTGTGGCCGCAGAGCCCTCCTCAGATCAGATCTATTTTTGTTTGGTGAGACATCTGGGCTTTGCTAGGCTTGACACTTGGGACCATAAAGGAAAAACAAAACACGTTCATGCGGACTAGAAGCTCTACCAAACAAAGTGGGTCTTGAGCGTTTTGTTAGATGTTGGGTGAACTGGGGAGCCGTGGCAGCGTGGTGAGTGCCCCCCGCCTGCTGCCTGCCGCCCGCCTCCACTGGCAGGGCCAGCAGGACGCCAGCTCAGGGGTTCTGCCCAGTCTCTTCCTGCAAGCCCTTCCAGGAGGTTCTGTGTCTGAGCCACACAAACACAAGCCAAGTGCATCCACCTACAGGAGAGGCTGGGACTCCCGCCACCCAGGGGGAGGCAGACAGAGCAGCTCAGAGCACGGCTTCCAGAGGCCCGCTGCTGAGGGCTAAACCCCACCTGCCTCCCACCCCTCTGTTACCTCACCTGGAGGTGGCAGTACAGTCAGGTGCTGGGCGGAGCCGTGCACAGCACCAAGGCCCGCTGGGAGTTCCGGGTGGATGGTGGCTCCTTGGGGACAAGGAGGCCCAACATCCACAGGCAGACATTGGCTCAGGACATGGGAAGCCGTTCCAATTGCTCCCCGGCATGGGGCTCAGATTCCAGAAGAATCACTGTGGCTCCTTCCCCACAGGAAGGCCGAGAGGACTGCTGGGCAGCCACTGGGCCCACTCCCCAGGGGTGGCTGGTGCAGCTGCCCAGTCAGCACGAGAACGCAGGGCCATGTGGCTGCTTCTCTCTCACAGCCTCCCCCAGAGCTGTCATGGCGCCTCTCTCCTGTGACCCAGAAGCACCAGGTAGTCAGGACAGGAAGGACAGAGGAGGAAGCAGGTGCAAGAAGACAGTCTCTGCATGGCCATCTGAGGTGTCAGGACACACGGCTAGAAGGGGCAGAGGCCACACCCCGTGGCCACCTCTGTGCTCCCCCTCACCCACCCCTGCACCCGCCTAGGCCCCCCAGCCTCCCCAGGGCCTCTCATGTTGCCCCCATGTGTTCCACCACTAAGCCTAAGACCACCTGCGGGAGCCCTGCACCTGCATCACCCACAGTCCACTCCTGTGTGGCTTCCTTGCCTCTGTGTGCTCTGTGCCCTCCCCCTGCCCCTGTGGCCAGTCTTGCCTAGCATCGCTGCAGGGTATGGATGGCAGCTGGCCCCACCAACAACCACCCTAGGTGTGAGCCCATGAGCTAGGTAATGACAAAGTTGCCTGAGGCTTCAGCCCTCAGCCCCACCCCAAGACCAGTACCCCGAACCCTCCTCTAGGAAATGGGTTTTCCAAATGGACTGTGATTTACTCCAAGACAGAAAATCATTTATTTATGTACTCGTCTCCCCAGTTCCTGGAAACCAGGGGTCTGGGTGCAAAGTAAACACACAAAGCTATGTGTTGACTTGCATTCTAACCACAAAGAAAGGGCGCTGGTATGCAGGAGTTCTGAAGGCACACCCAGCGTGCTTCCAGGACCGCAGCATCCGCAGGCCACCTGGGCACCACCACTCACTCAACGAGCATTTGCTGAGCACTGCTGAGCACCAGGCCTTGAGGGGCCCAGATCTGCTAGCCATTCACCCGTGCTTCATTCATTCATTCATCAGCATAAAACCAGGTCAGAAACACATTCTAGGCCAACCCCTGGCCTAGATGCTGGGGATGGAAAAATGAAGAAGCCCTGGTCCAACTAGTGCAAAGAGGGACCTGTCATGAGAGCTGTGACTAAGGCACAAATGAGGTATCTTGGGGGACAGACAAGAAAAAGCCCCAATTTCTACAGTGGCATCAGGAAAGACTTCCTGGAGGAGGTTACACACACAAGAAGAGTCAGAGTGTAGAATCAGAAAGAAGAGAGCATTCCAGGCAGGGGTGGCCTGACACAGAACTGCTATGGTTTGCCTGCCTGGAATTCAGGGTATGAGGGAGGAGTGTGGACAATGAAACCAGAATGCTCAGTGGGGAAGTTCTAGAAGGATCTCAAACATCAGGCACAAACATTTGTCCTCTGAAAATGGTGCCACAGATCCAGGACAAGTGCCTGCAAAGGTGTTTTCAAACCTGCTCCAAGATCCTCACTGTGCCCTTACCTTATAATGGAACCAAAGGCCACGTGCGCAGAGGCGACAGTACAAGTGCATGCCCCCCATCAGACTCCACACAACACCTTATGCAGCCCAGTGCCACTCAGCACCTTCTTTCCTCTCCAGTTTGATGGGTCCCAGGACTAGGAGGCCGGGGTGCCCGACCCCCACTGAACATATTTAGAGCACAAAGCAGTCAGGGAAGGCGGTTGCTGGACACAGAAATCGAAGACCCTCCACCAGGACCACAGCATGAATGAGCTATAGTCCTGGCTCTCCCATTGCCTGGCATGCTTTCCTGGGCAAGTCATTTTCCTCCGTGTGCCTCAGTTTCCTTGTCTGCAAAACTGGGCTAAGACAGCATCAACCTTAACACTCAGTAGATAGGAGCGATTACACTGAGACCAGTGGCAGCAAACTTGAATGCCGCTGCGCCCATCACTGCCCATCGTGCAGCTGCAGGAGTTCTCTGGCTCTCCTGCCACAGTGCCTGGGGTGTCCGGGCCCTGCTGGCCTTATCACTCCGAGCAGCAAGGGGGCCCCAGCTGGTTCAGGCCAAGTTATTCAAGCGCATCATCCTTCCTTTGACTTGCCTGGCTGCTCATGGCGTCGGCAGGGGCCTGACCCAGAACAGCAACATCTGGAAAACGGCCTCTCACAACCTCCTGTGGGTTTCAGCCTGCGACAGCTAAGATTTTTCTTTACAAATAACTAGAACTAAATTACACCCCCTTCCGAGCTAATGTTTTTTTTTCTGCTGATTTATTCTGGTGTCCCAAGCTCCTAGGTATGAGATGGGAGGCTGCTAATGACACTGGTGAAGGTCCACAGAGTGCTTACTATGTGTCAGGCTCAGTTCGAGGCACATCGCATCCACCCAGACCCCATTTAAACTGCACGGTGACCACGGGGCACCCACATTCTACAGCTCAGAAAGGGAAGCATTTGAATGGCTAGGGCATTCCAAGGTCCTGCTACTTGGAAGTGGCCGAGTGGGGATATGAACCCTGGTCATTGTTACCCCCAGGCGGCCTCACAATTTTTGAGTACCTGGGATTAAATTGTAGTTTTCTCAGCTAGGATCCTTACACACACTGACTGCCCGTCCCACATACTGGAAATTAATTTGCTAAAATCTTTAGCCTTCGTACCTGATTGGATTAGAGAACAAAAAAGAAGCATCTTCTCCAGAGAACAAATGAGCCACAGACTCTACGTTCCAATTTTGATGAAATGCAGATTTCTCATTAAAAGAAAAGCCTTGGTTTTAAAAACATAAAGAATGAGAAAGGCTATAAATATGCTATTTCCAGAAGGAAAAAAATCAGTGACCAAGGAAGATGAAAAAACCTCTAGCCTCATTAGTAATCAAAGACAGTATCATCTTTTTTCTCTCAATGGAGAAATTTTTAAGCAATGATGATAGAGCTTCCTGGCATTAATTGTTGACGAGAATGTAAAGTAACAGAGTGCTGTCTATACTGCAGACGGAAGAATGACTGATGTTGGGAGAGAGCTTTCTGCAGAAGCACCACAAACCTTAGAATGCTTCATATCCTCTGACCCAGCAATTCCATACTCAAGAGTTTATCTTAACACAACAATCACAATTAAGTGCAAGGCTACTGACGACACTGGCGAAGCTCCACAGAGTGCTTACTATGTGTCAGGCACAGTTCGAGGCACATCACATCCACCCAGACCCATTTAACCTGCACGCTCCAAGAACATTCAGCACGGCCTGTTTATACCAATGAAGCGCTGGAAACAAATGGAATATCCAGGGATACGGTGCGACCACACGGCCTGGGAGAAGAGCACGGGTACAGAACAGTGTTCTAGAACCAGCCGCTGGAAAGAAGTTTAAAAAAAACCCAGCACATGTTCCTGCTCATCTTTTAATGGACTACGTAACCCATAACGTGTACTCTGTGTAGAGGGTCTGGAAGGTGGGCCCCAGATGTTCGCAGGTCGCCTCTGGATGGAGGGTGGTCTGAGCTTTACTTACTGTGCTTTTCCAGTTTTTCTGAATTTTCAGTAGTGAGCATGGATGGGTTAGGGAGCCGAGCGGCCCGAGTTTGAATGCCGCTGTTGCCACGGCAGAGGTGCGGCCTTTGGAGGAGCCTGTGTAAGTGAGCGCTGGGGTCAGCGGGCCAGGGCCCAGCCCGGTCCTGGCTGTGTGGCCCTGGACAGCTGCTGCAAGGTGGGTAACGGCAGTACCCACGTTGTGGGCTCAGCTGCAGGCTCAGCAGGTAACACAAGATCAATGGCTGAGGGCAGAGCCGGCCCAGAACAGGAGCTCAGGAATGTTCATGGTTTTATTATCAGTAAGAAAAGATACTGAATTTTTGAAAAAAATACACAAACAACAGACTAACAGTAGGTATTCAATAAATGCTGGCTGTTATTGGGCAATGTCATTTTTCTCCTCTGACGTGTGTGCCACCCTGACCAAACCACCTGGTTCCCATGGGGAAATCACCTGCACCGTTTGCCTCCTTCCTCCACTAGAGAACCTGTCCTGTCTGGAAATTTCTGCCACTGTTGCAAAGCCTCTGGGGCCCAGAGATGGGAAGGTGTGCAGCAACAAGGGGAAAAAGCCAGCCCTCCAGGAGCCCACCGGGCACAGCAGCCCCAGAGCCAGCGTGGTGGGGGAGGGTGACACTGGCCCCAGTAACAGCCCACCTGGCCCTGCCCCCACTGCCTGTGTCCTTCTCTGCCCCCAGGGCTCCAGTCAATGGCAGTAATGACAACAGCAGCGGCAGCATTAGCTGAGAGCTTACTGCGCACCAGCAAGAGAGTAACCACTTCACGCATGTGATCTAATTCACTCATCACGTCTCATTCTATTAACTACTCTTAAAAGTGGTTAAATACCTTCTACCTCAGCTCAAGGGGCTGAGGCCGGACCTCTGAGTACAAGCAGCTCCTGCTAACGGCCCTCCCAGTACAGGCGGCGGGGGCTCCTCACCTCACTGGAACCCCTCCCGGAGATCCCTATGGTGCCGCCTAAAGGGGACCCTGGTTCCCAAGGATGGCACTGCGAGGACAACAGGAAGTCCCCATCCCTCCCAGAGCACTGCTGTGTCCCTGAGCAGGAAAAGGACAGATTCCAAGCAGATTAGCCTACAGAAATCCTGCTGTGAACACTGCCTGCTGGGGCTACTGCTTATCTCCTGTTCCAGACACGGTGGGGGCGGCTGGGGGCCTCGGTGCAGCTCACGAGGCTGGCGATATTACCAGGAACCAGGCAACGCACAGCAACAGGAGCAATCCTGGCCCTAGCGTGCAGCTGCTGGCCTTCTCCTGGGGTTGGTTAGGGTGGAGAGGAGAGGGCTGAGGTGGAGCTTTCTGTGTCAGAGAAGGTTCCTTTGCCTGGACATACAGATTTGGAGGCTGTGTAAAAGCCACAGAGACCCAGGGCCCCTGGGTTTCCTGGCTGGCTCCCCTCAGCACCAGACCAAGATTTGGACCCTGGGTGTTGCTGGGCCTCCCTGTTCCTGGCATGGCCTCTCTGCCTGCCACCTGCAGCCCTCACACCCACAGGCCCAACTCCCCCTAGTTGGCTGCACCCGGGGAGCACCCATGGGGACAGAATGCGGGCACGGCTAGGTCAGCACTTCAGGGCTGGCTTGTTCCCAGCCCGCCTCCGCCCCTGGGGCAGAGAGGAGAGTGCAGGTGTAGCCTGGCAGCAGGTGCAGGGGTGGGGAAGGAGGAAAGCCGGAGGTTTACCCTCTGAACCTTCCAAGGCTTGGGATGGAGGCTCCACAGCAGGTTCGGTTTTGCCTCTAGTTCAACACGTGGCTTTCTTGCTCTCTTTCTCCAAGATCTGCTTTGTCAGGCTGACTATGCTGAGCCAGAACGCAAGCTGTGCCCTGGGACCGCCCAGTCACAAGGATCTGACTCCCCTGGCACTCCTGTCAGGGATCAGCCGGGTGCCTGTCACAGAGTCCCGGGGTGGTAATGGGGTGGAGGGGCGGGGAGGGTGAGAGGTGCTGAGCCCACCCCAGCGAGGCAGGGCGTGAGCACTTGGGGCTCAGAGGCACAATGTGCAGAATCAAAGAGCTCTAGGAGGCCGTGCAGCGCTGAGCTGGGCCTCATTATGAGCTGGAAGGCCAGCTTAAAGGATATCCCAGTAATTGCAAGGTTTTTTGTAAATGTTAATTGCAGTTGCATTAATTAGCTCTGAACCCATTGATCTATGGATTATATTGGGTTTATAAGTGTAATTACCTTAACAGGCATATGGATCACAATTATGCTCCAATTAAACCCCCAGTGTATAGCATATAAATCAGCAAAGGGGGTCCTCCTAATTCTTCAGGGTCTGGTTATTAAAATGATTGTGCTTTAAGGGCCTTCCTTACACTGGGGCTGGCCCTTCACAGGCTCAAGGGGCATTTGGGGTTGGGAGGGAGGGAGGCCCACATGGTCTCGGCATTTTCCAAAGGACGGCAGACACACGTCCAGTCCCTCTAGGCCTGATCTAGAATGACTGCTCGGCAGGCTGAGGGATGGTGGGGCTCCCACCTCTGAGGGGGTGTCTACAGGACGAAGGGCCAGACCCAGCTTGGCCGCTCCTCCATGAGGACAGCCCAGGAGCCCCCCTTTCTTCCCTCAAGGAGATCAGGACACTTGTCAGCCCCGTTAATTATGACTCTCCAGCTCCAGGCAAAGCTGGTTTACCTTCCTTATCTCCGGAGAGGCTGGTGAATACATTAACCGTCTTTCCAGGGTGGGGGGTGGGGAGGCCACAGAGCCAGAAGATAGGGCCACTCTTCTGACAGTGGCCACGGAGCACTGGGATCCCCCACGCGACGGCCTGGAGGACGGAGGGGGGGGACAAGGGGACAGCAAGGAATGGCTTGAGGACAACTCAGAAGAGCAGGGCGAGGACAGGAAGTGCCTGGGGGTGGTAGAGCGGGTATGAGGGTGTCGGGGCTTCAGGGACGTCCTTGTGTGTCCCCACTGTAAGCCTGGGCTCTGAGGGGAGAGCAGCAGCTGAGCGGGGGTCAGGGTGGGAGCCCCAATCTGGGCCAAGCCTGTCAGGGATCCCCACGCGGGGGTGAAGGGTGCAGGCCTCTCACAGCTGTGGACATTCCTCCCAAGGACACTGGGCCAGCCTCCAGGGCCGTGGCACTCCCGCCATCCCGGCACAGGTGGCCCTCCAGCCGGGGTACCAGGCCCCCTCCCACCTGTGCTCTGTGGTTCTGAACCTCCCCTCGGGATTGCACCCCACCACCTCCCTTACCTCCCAGGACATGGGGAAGGAAGAGCACCGCCTGGAACCTGCAGTGTGAGAAACAGCCACCGAAGGCTGGGGGCCTGGGTGCCCTGGGTCGATAAGCTTCTACGAGGGCACAAGGGTGAGGACAGTGTCTGGGAGGCTAGGATGTGGGATGCGGCAGGGTGTGGCCACAAGGATGGCAGTGGGAGGGCTCACTGAGTGGGGCAAAGAGTCCAGGGCCCAAGGAGGGCAGGCCTGGACCCTGGGAGCACCGAGGCAGAGAGGACAGGGCTCCAGGGCTAGCTGGTCATCAGTCCCACCTGCTTCCCCTCGGCTTGGTCTCTGAGGCAGGTGGGTCCTGGCACTGGCGGGCACAGTGATGATGCCAACAGACACCATTTCTGGTAACACACAAGTTCATGGGAGCTGGTGGCTCCTGTGGCCCATTTTACAGATGGCTTTATGTAGAAACGGAGGCCCAGCAAGGCTCACACAGAGAACCGAGGATGGCAAGGTCACTCAGGGGTGGACCATGGATTCACACCCAGGGACCCCACCTAGACCGGCCCCCACTGCAGGAAACAAAGCGGGTCCCTGCCAGGGTGACGTTAGCCCGGGCACAGAGGAGCTGCCAGGGTTGCAGGCTGGAGGGCTCAGCAGCTCAGGCCTCCGCAGGCCAGCTGGGCCCTCCCTGCTGCCCTGGCTTCCTGAGCCCTTTTCCTGAATCACAGCCCGAAGACGGGAAGCATGTCTGTCTTCTCCACGATCAGTCCGTGTGGAGAAAGTGAGCCCCGCCACCGTGCTGGAGGTGTCCAAGCCCAGCTTGCAAAAGAAAGCTTTCTGACAAGCAGCTCGGCTGATGTCAGCCCCGGCCTGTCACTCAGAGCTCCAGACTGGAAGACTCCACCACCGGCCACGGGTCTCCACTTGGGTGTCTGCCAGGCCTTTCCACCAACACAAGGCCAAAGCAGGACTAGCCATGGACCCGGCCGCCCGATGGCCCATTTCTCACCCTCACCCCAGCCCTGGCTGCTCGGGCCCCAAGCCAGTGGTCCTCCTGACTCCCCCTCCTTGCCCCCTCCTCAGTCTGCCAGTCAATGTTTTCAGTCTAAGTGATATGATGTCTGATATTTGTTTCAATTAGTACCAGGCAGGCCTGGCTAATACTAATTGTAACAAAGTACCACAAACTTTGGGAGCTTAAGACAACAGGACCTTTATTCTCTCCCAGTTCTGGAGGCCAGAAATCAAGGTGTGACCAGGCTGTGCTCCCTCCAAAGCCTCTAGAGGAGGTACTTCCTTGTCTCTTCCGGCTTCTGGCGGCCCAGGAGTTCCTTGGCTGTGGCCACATCCCCTTCACCTCTGCCTCCACCTTCATGTGGCTGACCTCTCTCTGCATCTTTCTGTTTCCTCTCCTCTCTTGTAAGGACCCCAGTCACACTGCATCCAAAGCCTGCCCTATCCAGTGTGACCTCAACTCACGTGTGCAAGCACCCTTCTTCCAATGCAGTCACAGTCACAGGCTATGTGCACACTCTCCCAGCCAGGGCCACCCCTCCCCAGAACTTTCTTCTGGGATGAGGCTACCAGCCTGGACTCTCCCCTGGCAGCCTCCGCCCAGAGGGGGTGCTGACACGGGGCATGCAGCCAGGTCAGGGCCTCAGGGGCCAGGGGGGCTTTTCACGCACTCAGCACTGGGCCCCGGGGAGAACCAGAGCTGGAGACCTCACCCGAGAGCCTGGGGCACAGAGGCCGACCCCCTGCACCCGTGCAGACCCCCACCTGGCGGACACTGGGGAGGACAGGCTGCAGACCTCTCCGAAGTTTTCTTTCCTCCACAAAGACTTACATCAATTGAATGAATAGAATCATTAACAGATTCTAAAGTCCAAACCGTTTAAGTGACTGTTAACAGTTCTAAAATATGAAAATAAGCTTAAGAAAGCATTTGTTGTTATTGTTTATAATGGAATTTTAAAAAAGGTAATAGCCCAATCACCCATGAACAGGGGACTGGAGGAATACGCTGGAAAGACATGTGTGCAGCTACTAAAAAACACAAGTTAGCGCTTCCAGCCCAGACTTGGCAGGTTGTCCAGGACGTGAAGTGAGAAAATCAAGGTTCAGAGAAAACCGTGGGGTGCCGTTCTGTAAAAGACAAGCAAGAAACCCCCCATATGTGGGGTGCGTGCATGTGCACACAAGCCAAGAACGGCACAGCGAGTTGTTAACACAGATTATTCTAGGCTGGAGGAGTGGACAGAGGAGAGGAGGAGAGAGTGGGAGGACATGAAAACTGCAGTGAAACAGGACAGTGTGTGCTGTAACATCCGGAAAGATGTGGAAGACAAAACTCTAATATTACTGTAAGCTCCTGAAAATTGATGTGAAGAAAACCTAAATATGCATGTGGACAAACAAGGAGAAGGACTGTGAGTAGGGCGGGGATGTTGGGGGAACGTGAGGCTCCGCAGGCCACAGGGACCCTCGTGGCTGGGCAAGCTGGGGAGCAGCTCATGCAGTTGTGCTTCATGCCCTCTGGCTCCCAGGGAAGATGGATTAGGGTTGGGGCAGGAAGGAGACAGGGAACCAGCCAGCAGCTGTTGCTGACATTGGTGTGACTGAGCTGGGGACACAGGAGGTGAGGTAAGGGAGGGAGGGACTAGTGACTGAGGAGGGTGACCACAGGACATGGTCTGGGTAAGCAGTGGCACCACCAAAGGAGGCGTGGGAGGGGTGAGGCAGGGGGGACCATGGGCTCAGTGTGGGCATGGCTAGTGTGAGGAGCCCTGGGGTCTGCAGCAGAAACAGCCATCTCACCAGTGTGGGCGCCCACAGGGCCCCCACTGGGCCAGGGTCCTTTCATGCTGCAAACCCTAGCGCCCAGTTTCTCTTAGCATGTGGGACAACAGGTTCGCAGGGAGAACGTGGCCAGAGAGCCTGGGTCTGAATCCTGCCCCACTGAAGCTCTGAGACCCTGGGCAACACACTCCCCCACTCAGACTGCAGTGTGATTGGCTGAAACAGCACAGGCCGTGCCAGCCCACATGCCCGGCCGGGACCAAGGACCCAGAACTGCAGCTGCACCTATCCTCATCACCATCAGCACCTGCCCTGCTGTCCTGCTAGCCACGTGACTTTCAACAAGTCACTCAGCGACTCCGCACTCCATGAAACGGGGATGAAAGCATTGCCTGATTGTGAGTTAAGTGAGGTAACACATGAAAAAGCGCACAGAACAGCACCTTGCCTCGTAGACGTGCTGCCTCCACGCCAGCCACTGTTGCTGTCGTCATCACCACAGCACCGCAGATGCCCACAGCCACAGAATGGGCTGTTGGGAACTCCAAATTCAGTGTTTCTGGAAGGCAAAGTGTTGAGAGGGGACTGGCAGGAGCTAAAGCGAGATTGGCAGAGGCCAGCCAAGGAAGTCCTCTAGACAGCAAAGCAAATGGATATGGCCTTGTTTGGAAGGCAGCAGGGAGCCACGGAATAGTTCTGGGTTGGGGAGTGGCAGGGAGGATCGGACTGTCTGAACGGCTAGTCTGGCTGCCTTGGGAAGGTCGGAGTCAGGGCATCGCAGGGCCATTAAGGCTCGCTTCCTGGCTGCTATACTCCCAATTTAGAGGTAGCGATGGGCCTGTTCTGAGGCAGGAGTCACGGGGCCGGCTAGGCCGACTCCACTTCTGCCAGGCGCTCCTTTCCCAAGAGGCCCTGTAGTCAAGCATGGTCATGTGACCCAGTTCCAGCGATATAGCTGGAAGTCTGCTGGGGAGGGGGCGGAACATTTGTATCCATTTAAAAGAGACCCTTGCGGACAGCAAAAGGCAAACCTGTCACAGCCTTGATGACGACCATGACATCTGGCACCATGGCAGCCATCTTAGGACCATGAGGTGACAAATGAGAGAATGAAAAGTCCACATGCTAAGTGGGGGTAGATTTGTCATGAAGCTAATAGGCCTCTCAGTGGCTTAAGAACCTTCCAAGACTTCAGCAATGTGTTCATATAAAAAGTCATTTTTTTAATTGAGGTAAGCTTTGCATAACAAAATTCACCATTTTAAAGTGCACAGTGCAGTAGCTTTCGGTGCACCCACAGTGTGATGCAACCATCAGTTCTAATTTCAGAACACCTCGTCACCCCAAACAGAAACCCTATACCCATGAAGCCGTCACCCCCATTCCGGCTACCCTGCAGGCCCTGGCAACAGTGAATCTACCTTCCATCTCTCTAGGTTTGTCCATTCTGGACAGTTCGCATAAATGGAACCACACAGTATGTGGCTTTTGGTGCTGGCTTCTTACACTCAGTGTTTTCTAGGTTCATCCACGCTGCAGCATGTGTCAGAGCCTCGGTCTCTTTTATGGCTGAGCAACAGTCCATCATATGGATGGGCCACACTGCCCATCGGCTCATCAGTTGATGGACATCTGGGTTGTCTCCACTTTGGGGATACTATGAATGCTGCTGCTCTGAATATTCGTGTGCAAGTTTTTGTTTGAACTGTAAGTTTTCAGTTCTTTCACACCTAATTCTGTATTTATTAAACTTAATGCTGTATTTTTCTCTTAGAATGCCCCTCCCACATTGTCTAAGCTTCAGGCCTCGAAAAACCTGGATTTACCCCGATACTATGGCTGGTGGACTAAAAAGACAACGGTAGCCTTTGTTAAGCTGTAGCGCCAACCCCGAGTCTGAGGGTCGCCCCCCGTCTTCTGAGGTAAATAACTACCCTGATGGGGAAGCCCCTGCTGGCTGAGCGTCCTGCCGGCCCCAGCCAGAGCGTCCTGACCGGTGTGTGAGGTCCGCGCAGGGAGTGGATGGGTGACTGCACACCGACAGCACTCAGAGGGAAGGCCGGCGAGCTAGTGACTGCGGGACACGAGGGAGGAGGAAGCTGGGGCGGCCCTGCGCTTCCCGGGTACAAGTGCAATGAAGTAATTATCTAATGACACGAGCGAATGCTTGGCAGGTATATCCCAGTGCCGGGCAGGGGCCTAGTGCAGAGCACACCTTCAGTAAACGACATGGGAGTGGGGGACCAACACTGAGGGGCACAATGTGCCCAGCACCCAGCAAGGCCAGGGCATAGTGGGCACTAAGTGACCCTGTCCATTAGCGGCCACCCCAGGTCAGAAGTGGGGGCGGTCCAGTGGCACCTCCTTTCCACCCTACCCAGCTCCTGCAGAGGTGCCCCCTGTAGACCCCGTGCCCTTGCAGAGTCACGAACCCCTGGGACCCTCCCGTCAGCTTGGTGGAGGGGAGGGCAGTGACCCGGCCACCCCCAGTCCCAACAACATGCCCCTCAGATGGATGCCACCTCAGTGCCCCACCTCCTGCCTCCTCCAGAAGCCCAGTCGGAGCCACGAGTACCACTGTTCCTTGAGGAACTCACTGAGTGACAGCGAAGGTGAAGGCAGCTGCATTTTCTCCCCGACTAACTTCCGGCCTCATTCGCGGCAGAACGACAATGTCAGCCTTTACAGACCCGAATTACACCGACGATTTGAATTTATTTTCAGAAAAAAATTTTTTAAAAACATGTCTCCTGTGGTTTTCAATTTTCTTATGTTTCCAAAAATCAATTCAAATTCTCAGGAGGAGGGAAGATGGCGGCTGACAATGGGACTGCGGGCTGGCCCCAAACAGGTGAGCTGAAGTCACACTTCGTTTGGATGCAGCAGTGATCGCCGGTGGCGCCCTCCCCAGGGGCCAGGTGCAATGCTAACTACGCACACCATCGCCTTCGGTCCTGTGACCACCGGGGAAGTCCGCGTGATCACATGTTCTCATTTCCAGACATGAAGGTGGATGCCCAGGTGAAGGGCTCGGCCGAGGGCCCAGGTTCGATCTGGCTCGTGCGTTTGCTGGGAGAGGGCTGTCTCCCACCCGAGCTTCCTGCGGGTACAGGGCCTCTTCCCTGAAGGTCTGTGGGGCAGGGCAGGCCTGAGGGCTTCTCCCTGCCCTATGGGAGGGGACTTCTGGGGGAGAAGCTCTGTGTTTAACTTCACACATCCCTGGGAGCCACATTCCTCCCGGGGAGCCGGCCGTCTGTGCAGCACAGCAGAGCACACAGGTGGCACCTCCAGGGTCAGATGCCATCGGCTCCCAAGTGGTGGTATCTGTGCCAAGAGGGATGGCCACACCCTGACAGCAGGCCCGCTGGACACCAGGTGCGTCGCACCTGCGATCTCATTTACCTGGGAGGTCCTGGGAGATAGGCATCCTCCTCCCCTCCTCAGAGATGAGAACACTGAGGCCCGGCCTGGCCAGCTATGGCACCAAGGCTGGTGCTCAAAGCTCTGCCCACGCTGTTCTCCTTGCCCCACACAACCTCCTGGTGATAAGATATAAAAACAGGTGCATTAACACATAGTCTACAGGCACACACCTGATCATCTACATTTGCTCTCTTACAACACTAAACTCTGTTTTCTACCTTTATCTCGTATCTACCTACCACTTCAGCATTTTATTAAAAATAATAATAATAGAGAAATTGTGGTATCCACATATAAATCAAGTATAAAAACCAAATGAGTATTCATATTTGAACTGACTGTTTATAGTTCATAATGCATGAGCAAAACCAAAAGTTTCTGTGATGACTGCCCTTGTACTGTTCACCATGTAACTTATTCACTATGTAAGAATTTGTTCTCCATGTAAGAATTTGTTCGTTATGCATCAGAAGATTGGAGACTGACGAAAATTAGGCTTGGGGTGGATGAATGATTGTGCATTGAGCATTGACTCCCCTATACAGAATTTTATTGTTGTTAACAACCATTTGATCAATAAATATGAGAGATGCCCTCACAAAAAAAAAAAAAAAAGTATACACTTCCAATGGTAAAATAAATAAGTAACCGGGATGTAATGTATAGCATAAGGAATATAGTCAAAATATTGTAACAACTTGGTATGGTGATAGCTGGTACCTAGAATTATCATGTATATAAATGTTGAATCACTGTGTTGTACACCTGAAACTAATGTAATGTAATACTGTGTGTCAACTACCCTTCAATAAAAAAAAAAAAAAAACAGGTGCTAGGTCGCAGGGAGGGGCTGCCAGCCCAGAGGCAGTATCAGGCCTGTCAGTACGATGAGACAGTCGCGTTGGCTTGAGCAGACTGGCCTGCCTGACCTTAGCGTCCCTAAGGGGGCCCTGGCCCACCCAGTTCCTGAAGAGACCCTGACGGTGGAATGAAGAGGGAGATTCTCTCTCAGACAATGGCAAGACCAGTGGCCCCTCACAGGAGGTGAGCCTGACCTGACTTGGGGGCACTTCTTGGATGCATTCTGGCCTCTGCCCAAGTCACGGCACATCAAGGGCAAAGGTGCAAATGGGCCACTGGCCCCTCCTGCCCCGGTACCAGGCAGAGTGGTGCCTGTGCTTCCAGGTACACGGGGACGCCACTGACAGCCCCCCACTGCAGGACAGTGCCCCACTTACACCCTCTCTGCACACAGTCCCTGACCAGCCATACCCTGGGGGAGAATGGTGTGCCCCATCTGCAGCGTGGCCCCCCAGTCCTGCTGCCTGGTGTGCCCACCTCTCCAGCCCGCCCACAACTAGGCCCCGAAGGCCTTCCGGCGGGATGCTGCCCTCTACCACAAGTGCTCACTGTGGGTGACGGACCCTGAGTCACTCACATCACACATCTAACCGGGAAGCGGTCAGGGCTGGAAGGGACCTTTAGAGACCTCTCTACCCAAGTCCTGCCACCTCCAGAGTCTCACTCGGCAAGGCGCCGGGCCAGGCCAAGTCACAGTTGGGCCACAGCACCCTGTCCCCTGCCCTGTCCTGCACTGGGCTCGCTCCCTCCCCACAGGCATCTGCCTTAGGCCTTAGGTCTCAAGCAGAAGAAAGAAGATGAGGAGACATCTTTGATCAGCAGTTTCTTCCTGGTGCCTCCGGAAATAGCAGCTTATCTTTTGTGTGCAGTTGGCTTCAAGTCCAGGACACAGAGGCGCTGGCCCAACACCAGGGCACACAGTGGCTGAAGAATGGGCCCCCGCAAGGGCTGGTGGGCAGTGAGTACCACTCCAGCTCCTAACTTGACTTGAGACGTGGTGCCTGGTCCCAGACTCAACAGGGTCAGGGCTGGGGGTGTGGCTGCCGGAACCGAGCCCCACTGGGGAAACAAAGGCTTAGCCCCTTCCTTTCTCCTGGCCTGCTCTTCCCCAGCTCGTCCTCTGGCCAGCTCTTCTTCACCCTTCAGAGCCGCATTCAGGCCCCACCTCTCCAGGAGACGGCATCGCCCTCCAGGCTAGCTCTGCATCTGAGGGGCTCGGCCCTCATGCCAGCCAGCCCCCCAAAGGAGAACTGTCTGCTTACATGTGGGCTCCCTGCCCATGCACTGAGAGTTTCTGCAAAGCCAGGCCTTATGTTCCTTGCACCAAGCCTGCATCTGGCAGGAACATCACTTAGGCAGTGTTTGCAGAGTGACTGAACAACCCTGCAGTCCAGAGCAGCCCTGCAGCCCACCACAGATGCCAGAATGAGCCATATGGCCCAGCCACCTGCCCAGCCAAGCCCCCTTAAAAGTCTGACCATGAGGAACAAGAGCATCTGTGGTGTGACTCCACTTATAGAAAGATCCAGAACAGGAAAACTAACCTCTACTGTTAGAGGTGCTCGGGGTCGTGATTATCTCAGGGGACAGAGTGACTGGAAGAAACCCATGGGGACTTCTAGGGCACTGGGCATGGGCTGCTTACAGGTGTGCGTTCACTTAGAGAAAATCTGTTAAACTATACATGTAAGCTCTATATGCTATTCTGTGTGTTATATAATAAATGACAATAATAAGTTTTAAAAAATAAAAAGAACCCTGACCACAGTTAAGTGGAACCCCAGCCCAGGAGCTCACAGCAGCCAGGAGTGGGCACAGGGTGCCCACCACCCTGCCAGCCTGGCTGACACAGCAACTCAGGGGCACTGATTCTCTGCCCTCTGCCACTGGTGTCCACAGGGGTGCAGGCTCAGGTCACCCTATGAAGAGGGTAAGTCCAGGGCTGACTATGTACCAGCATGCCAGGCAGGGCACGGAACAGAGGTGCACGCAGACCCTCCCCAGGAGCTCCACGTCCACCTCCCACATACACACTTGTTGAAGGATATGTGTCAGTAGATGCTGGCATCTGCCCGTCACCGTCTGCCACATGTCCTTCCCACTGTGCCTCCAGCAGGTCTGCTCCTGCTGCCTGGGGGCCCTGGGCCAGCAGGCTTACCCAGAGCCATGGAACATTCATTTCAAGGGGCACAGGTCCTCCTACCCAAAGGTTCCAGGGCAAAAAGAGTGACTCAGCATGACTGCACCCCAGGAGACGAATGAGGCAGGTGCCGGGCTCAGACCTCTGCCTCACAAGTCAGCCCGGGTCGGGGGGCCGGGGTTGCCTCCAGCCTGCCCTCCTGCTCTGCAGGGCCGGAGGCTTTCTCGGCAGGCTCTGCCCTGAGTAGCTTGTCTGGGAGGCCGGCAGGCTACAGTTCTGTGGGGGCACAATCATGTCCCAGAGATGGGAACATACATGCTCAGATCTAAGTGACAATTTAGATATGATCTTAAACCCAAAACAATGCTTTATAAATGCCTGCATTTAGTGTACCTTTTTAAAAGAAAGAGGCAGAACAAAATGCTAACCATGGTTCCCACGGGGAGGTGGGATTGTGGATTATTTTCTTCTTTGTGTTCTTCTTCATTTTCCAAAGAGGGCATGCATTTCTTATATAATTAGAAAAATCACATCAATTTTTAAGAAGAAAAAAGCCATTTGAGGCATTGTCAAAAACATAAAAACCAGGAGGATTAGTGGAGGTCTTTGGGGCAAAAATGGCTTTTCTGTGGGCTGCTGTGTGCCAACCCAGGCAGGCCCCACTACACCCCCCACACAGCACATGAGAAAAGTCAGGCAAACAGGATGGTCCACCTGGACAGAAAGGCCCTGAACCCAGGACTCCCCGTCCCTGGCTCCCAAGTCATGGTCCTCATGGGGCTCCGAGACCTCACCTTCCTGGGGCATCTCTGCAGACAAAGTCCCCTGGCACCTGCTTTGCCCCACTGGTGTGACTATGCCGGGATGGTGGGGGGTGCGCTGTCGAGCACAGGGCGATGGGGTTTCAGGCTGGCCTGGGCCCACGGGGGCACCAGGGGCCAGGGGACACGCTGCGTCTCCTGAGGATGTCCCTCTGGGGCATTCCTCAGACAGCAGCTGGGCTGTGGTGAGATGGAGGTGGGATGTGGCCAGAGAAACCCCCCCAGAGCCAGGTGATGCCCAACAGGAGCCAGGCGGCGGGTGAACGAGGACGGAAGCACGGACGGAGGCCTCTGGGAACGACGGGCCTCCAGCATGGCTGAGCCCCAGGAGTGCAGGGGGCCAGTGGGGTGGGCAGGGGAAGAACCTGCCTGGCCCCGCTCTCCGGTCCCTGCATGGGTGAGGCCAGAGCAGGCCGGCCACGGGGAGGTGGCTCCACTCCCCCAGCGCCCACTCTCCAGGCCCCGAGAGCCTCTGACCCCCCTCAGCACCCCTGCCATGGAAAGCCCTGGCCTGAGCACATGACTGGAGACAGAATGCCAGGGTTCAAATCCCGCTAGCTGCTGTGTTTCCCTGGGTAGGTAACACAACCTCTCAGTGCCTCAGTTTCCTCACCTGCAAAATGAAGGCATATTGATACTACCCCTCTGGGCTGTTGTGAACACATCTGTAAACATGTAAGTCAGTAAATGGGTGGCAGCCACCCTGCAGCTGAGCCCCACACATAGCCTTTTTGGGGTCACAGTCTGGTGCTGTGGAAGCACGGCACACCTGGGCCAGGCCTGGGCCCTGACTGCCTCGGGTGCCTGTTAGGTCTAAATGCAGGTCACAAGGTACCATGAGAGGGCGGGGAGGGCAGACGCATGACGCCAGCCTTCAGCGGTTCAGTGCCTGGGGCTCCGGGGCTTCCGCTCCAGGAATGTCAGCTGTGTCTCGGGAGAGCCCCTCCATGCCAGGGTGGCTCAGGACCCAAGGCACTCTGGGACTCAGGCCTGCTGAGTGGGTCCAGCAGGCTCTCACAGGCCAAGGGCATACCTTGGGGGCCGCTTTATGATTTTCTGGGACCCCTCCCTCCATAAAAACTAGGGAAATAATTTACTAGATTTCTATAAGACTTAGAAATATCATGCTTCTGATGTGAGAGAAAAAGCATGAAAATGTTTTCTTTGACCTTAAACATTTGGGTGGTTTTTTTTTTTTTGCTTCTAATTTTAGAAGAAATCACATCATCTTCATGAGCCCCTAAAGATACCATGGACCCCAGGCAATATGTCCCAGAGCCCGTGAGTAAGTGGGCCTAGGGTTCCCTGGCTCCAACTCCCGGGAGGGTCTGGAGCCCAAACCTGTGACCTAGGAGTGGGCTCAGAGGCATAGGACAGGGGACGAGTGTCCTCTACAAGCCACCAAGCACTGCCCCTGGTCTTGGTACCCACACCTGTGCAGGCCCTCGGGCCCAGAGGGCCTGTTGGAGATGCCCGTGCTCCCTGCAGCCCCTGGGCCCCTGCCC
Organism: Manis pentadactyla; assembly: GCF_030020395.1. Taxonomy (NCBI): domain Eukaryota; kingdom Metazoa; phylum Chordata; class Mammalia; order Pholidota; family Manidae; genus Manis; species Manis pentadactyla. The sequence continues at coordinate 133,596,947 of NC_080026.1, read as the reverse complement.
TGGCCCTGACTGGAGAGCTCCATGCTGAGCTGGGAGGGAGCCCTGGGAAACGAGTGGTTTTCCGGGCAGCCAAAGTGGGTAGGTGGGTGTGAGAGGTCAGCCCTCGGCAGCCCAGGGGGCCCAGCGAAAAAATCCACTCAGACTGCGCACGGCAGCGTGGAATGAGTGGCGCAGGCCAGAAGCGGGGGCCAGGGGCTTGGGGTGTCCGGTGGCAGGGGCCAGCTCTCCAAGGCACTGCCCTCTGTGTGGGAACCTCCCGAGGAGTACTCGGTGGGCATCTCTAGAGGTCAGCGAGCTCCGGGCTAGGGGAAGGCCCTCCTTGTGCAGCTCCCCCAGTGCCCACCTGCGGGGACCCACAGCCACGGGGACCTGGTCAGACAGGGTGGGGCCGTGTACCAGGGCTGCAGGCCCCTGCTTGGGTGGGAGACCCCTGGCCTCTGGGGGCGCGACAGCACAGGCCCGCCTGCCAGCCAGCGGGGCACATCTCTGAAACGGGGGCTCACACAGTCACAGAAGGACGGCAGCACTTTGGGGACGGTCCTAAGGGCCCAAGAAGAAAGTCCCTCCCCCGACAGCTACCCTGGGGACAAGCTCACTGACGGGAAACCAATACAGACAGCAGCTAGGGCCTGCTGAGCGCTCACTGTGCACCGGGCGTGCTGAACGCTCCTGTGGAACATGCTGTTCTCTTCTCCCCCCTTCCAGGCCGGACTCTTATTCCCATTTTCAAGATAAGGAAAGGGAGGCCCGAGGTGACGGGAGCAGGACGTGACCTCAGGCAAGAGGCTGTGACTGAACATGCTTAGCTGCGCCCTTAGGCATCACCGAAACTCGGGGGACGGGGCTCTGGTTTAGAGATGGCCTGTGAGGCACAGGGAATACTTGGGGTGCTCTAGTATACCTCAGGGACACCCCGTATTTCCTCAAACCACAAATTCCCCCAGAAAGAGGCCCTGAATAACCACTGTGCACTTAAAGTCTGTCTCCCACGGCAGCAGCAACTGATCCCACGAGGCTGGGCTAAAAATCATTTAATCCCTACTGTATTTTTTGACATAAAGTGCGTGGAAACGCCCGGGGAGGGCGCACCAACCTCTCAGGAAGGGCTTCCTCACTTTGCCACGTCTCTGCCACAGGAACTGAGAGTGCTGGGCCGGCGTGAGTCAGGTTCCACACAGCTGTGTGACCTGGCAGGTCAGAGGCCACCTTGGGGCCTACTCTTCTGTGAGCCGGGGTGGGAGGGAAGGACCTGGAGGATTTTCACAGGTTCTCCCAGATGTGTGACTCTGAACAAATGGAGAACCTGGCCACATATGTCTCATCACCGGTCTCTTCCAGGTGGAGCAGCAAATGCTTTGTGGGCAACAGCCCGGCTCAGGGCAGCCGTGCGCGGCCCCCACTCAGGGAGTGCCGCCGCCCACGGGTCTCCCTTCCGCCAGCCCGGGAAGGGTGGCTTCAAGCGGTGGGCTGCTCTCCTGAAGCTGTGGCTGTGCCCCCCAGATCCTCGTGGCCTTGGCCCTCCCTTCTGGTCACACAAACGTCCTATGGCGCGAGAAGAGAAGGCGACCAGACGTGCACATTGTGGGACGGCTGAAGGGCGGCGGGGGGCTGTGAGCTGGGCAGGCCCACGGAAAGCAATGGCGAGTGGCAGGGCACCGAGCAAACACGTGTGCCCTCGGTGGGCCCAGCCCTCAGCGCCAGGGTGGGAGCCTCTGGCTGGGTTGCTGGGAAAGGCGAACTGGAAGAGGGGCACCCAGAAGGCTCGGCCAGAGCAGAGGGGCACCAACCCTACCAAGTCTAGAGAGGGGCTTTTAGTTCAGCACGGCCACTGAGCTGCACCCTCACGTCTGAGCCCCGTCCATGCCCCATGTCTCTGCTCCGCGGCTGCACACATTTGGGGGCACAAACGCACACGGTTTGTAACAGGGCAGAATAAGCCCAGCAGCTTTTGCTTAGGACACGGCCTGAACACCAGGCCAGCATCTCCAAAGTCCTGGGGAGTATCAGCCTCCTCTCCCTCCTCCCCCAGGGCAGTGGGCACAGCCCTCAAGCCGGCCACTTGGCTCGCTGGCCTCAGTTTCCTCATCTGTGAAGTGGAGGCAGTGTAATGGGTAGGTAGGGCCCAGCCATCATCTCGAGTGGGCACAGCCTTTGGATGGCACCCCTGGACGGAACAGTGGATGGGCTTGGGAAGCCCTGGGCTCATGGCATCTGCTTTGGGCCTCGGGCTGGGAGGGAGGCAGAAGAGGGCTCACCAGGGCCAAGAGCCTTCTGCGGGGCCCAGCTTTCCATCTCACCCAATTGCACAACTCCTGCTCCAGGCGGGGCATGCCTGCTACCCACTCTCTGCAGATCTGAATCTCGTTGCCTGGAGCCTCCCGCCCGGGCCCCCACTTCCAGCAACATGGGCAGAGCTGCAATGCCCTCAGCGCCTCCCTAAGCCCCCATGATACCCCCTGCACTGTGTTACCAGGACCTCTCATGGCAGGAGGGAGGGAGAGAGGGCAGGTGGGCAGACTGAGTATGGGTGAGCTGAGCGGGTCTGCCAGCATGATCTCTGGAGTCAGACACTCCTGGCGCAATTCTCAGGTCCACCACATGGTTAACTAAGTGTCTCTGATGCTCAAATTCCTAATCTGAAACCCAGAGACATTGTATTCACCTCACAGATTGCTGCACAGAGGAGGAGAAGTGCTTATGCGTGCACCTGGTAAATGCTGGCTTATTCTAACAAGATGGCTACTTTCTTATTACCAGAAAGGCCAGGAGGCCTGAGCCGTACCTGGTGGCATGTAGCAGAGCCAGGACCACAGCCCAGGTACCCGACCTCATGGCTCGGTCCATCCACCTCTCAGCAGCAAGAGAACCACTGATAGCTTCCAACGCGACCCATCAAGGGCCATAGTCCAAACCAATCCAGTGGGATCCACCCTGATTCTCCCATGCTCAGACCGGCGGCACAGGATCTGTGTTCAGACATCCCAGATTGCCAGCTGTCTTCTGCCAAATGGGAGGCTATCCTGCTTCCTGCCTTCAAAGGGTCCCGTCCCAAGTGGCACCGAGGGTCCCCCTGCCCTCCCCTGGCAGCCCCAGCCCCAGCCCTGCCTCTTCAGCCCTCCACTCACTCACAGAACCCTCCTGGAGACTTGTACTTTGGCTCTGGGACACACCAGCTGGTCCCCTGCAGTCCCATGGTCCCTTGGCCCGTCCACAACCCACAGGGCTGCGGGGCTCTCTCAGGCTTGCAGAGAGAAGCTAGGACACTAGGAGGCGCTCATGAGCCTCTGTCCAGTCCCAGCAAGATTGGTCTGGGCTGGCTTCAGAGGGGCTGGACAGGAGTTTATTTTAAACTATTTCATGTGGAAACCCTGATGCTTCCTCTTTACTGGGGGGTTCCAAACAGGTTAAGGCCTTCTCCCTGCTGGCGGACTTTGGCCAGAGCAAACCAAGGAATGGCTTCCACACACCACCGGATCCCACCAGCCCCTGACACAGCTTCTGGGAGACCCGCAAGGCCTCTGGAACCCTCAGAACAGCCCGAGGAAGGGCCGAACCCATTTGGCTGCGAGGTGGGGCTGCTCACATGGGAGGTGGGGGAGGTCAAGGGTGGGGCCCTGGTGCCAGAGCCAGAGCCAGCCCCCGACTTGCAGGCCTGCCCGGCTCAGCCTCCTCACCTGTACGAGGGCGACAGAGGGGGTCTGGAGAAGATGAGAGCTCCTCAAAGCTTTTAAATGCTTCTGAGGTGGTAGAACCTTCCACCTCTGCCCAGTGGAATCTGCAAGGAACCCTGATACAGACGAGACAGTTGCTCCCGTTCAATGAGGGGCAGAGTCTGGAAGCCCCGTCTCCATCCTCCTAATTCCCCTAATGAACCAGAGCAGAACTGGGGCTGAGCACCCTGAGCCAGCTGCAATCTGTTCTGGGGCTCGAAGCACCTTTGGCAGCTATGAGCAGGTCCTGGTGCCCCCCGCCCCCAGCCCAACACAATAAAAAAACCCACTGGATTAACTTAAAACGGGGCAGAAGCAGATGGAGAGAGAGCAGTCAGTTAACACCGCACCACGCACACGGCGGACTGGTTCAGAGCTCGCGCTACAGTGTCAGACGCCCGTGGTTCAAAGGCCGGCTCTCCCCAGCTGTGACCCTGGCCAAGTCACTCGGCCTCTCTGAGATAGTATCAGCTGACCACCCTCATGGTTGTTTGGAGGGTAGATGACCTAACGGAACAAACTCTGGTGAAGTAGGTCCTGTGTCCGTTGCTGTCACAATTAGTGACAGGAAGGAGACACATCACTACAGTGAGGAAGCTGAGACACAGAGAGGCTAAGTAACCCGGCCAGGGGCACAGAGCTAAGCGGGGATTCACCCCTAGGCAGTGGGCCCCCAGGCCTACGTGCTTGACCACTAGGCTCTAAGGACCAGGCCACAGAAAAAATACCCAGATCCCGGGAAAGTCTCTGGAACCGTTGGGAAGGCCTAACTGCTACTTTGTACAGCCGGGTCACTGAGCTCCTCCCAGCCCTGCGTAAGCCAGAGCCAGGCTACCGGCAGTGCCAGAAACTATGACAGATGCCCGGTCGGGCACCAGGGCGGGAGTGCACAGGGCCAGCGCTGGGCTCCACCTGCACCGCACAGCACCCTGCAAGGTCCGCAGCAGCGTCTGTCTCTTACAGATGGGGATGGGGCACAGAGGGCAAAGCAGCCTAGGCAGGGCATGCTGGCTCGGTGCTTGACCAGAGATTTCATCCCCCGCCCGCCACAAAGCCCGCAGCCCAGGCCCTTCCCCACCCTCCTGCTCCTGGGCCAGCATCGGTCAGGCTGAGAGCCACCTGCCCGGGTCTCCCGCCCACACTGCTGCCGCTTCTGACGAGCCAATGCTGCCCCCTCCCTGCCATCGGCTCTCTTTACAGTCTCACAGGCACACGTTAGAGGAAGATCCAGGCAGACCCAGCTCCTGTCCCCAGGTGCTGACCTCCCCAGCACCAGGGGAAAGACAGCTGTGCACGTCCCAGCAGCGGTTATCCAGTCCACCCCATGGGGCGCATCTGGTCCTGAATCACAGCTGATCGGGCCAAAGGGCTTTCTCCTACAGCCCACCCACCTCCCAGTCACCCGCTGGGATTCCTGCTGCAGCCTAAGGGCTCTGCTCCGGCCAGCACACTGTCTCTGGGTTCCCCCCCAGGACCGCGTGTCCTCAGCCCAATTTCCACACTCTGTCTTTCAGAGCCTGTGGTGCGCCCAGCCCTGTGCCCGTGCAGCATAGGGCATCAACGAGGGCAGACACAGCCCCTGCTGACCAGGTGACCCTTGCATTCTGCATGTCACAGGGTCCTCCTGCTGCACCCCCCCAGATCCCCCACACTCCATGTCTAGCACTGAGCTGGGGACCCTCCAGGCTGCCTGGTCTCATTAATCTCATTTCCCTACACAGTGCTGAACACACAGTAGGTGCTTGGAAGGCTGAGCTGCCTTTTGGATGTGTGTTGAGGTACCCGACCTCATGGCTCGGTCCATCCACCTCTCAGCATCAAGAGAACCACCGATAGCTTCCAACATGACCCATCGAGGGCCACAGTCCAAACCAATCCTGTGGGATCCACCCTGATTCTCCCATGCTCAGACCGGCGGCACAGGATCTGTGTTCAGGTATCTCAGGTTCCCAGTGGTAGGCAGCCTGCAAAAGGCTGGGGGTGTGTCTCCTTACATGGGGGTGAGGGAGACCAGGAGAAGCTACCTGCTCCTCCTCTTGTGGTGGCCTGGAGATAACCAACTGCACCCTATTTACAGAAAACAACTTTCCAACTGAGCATCTCTTCTCCTGGGAGGGGCTGGCCCTGTGGCATGCCATGCTCTGCCCATGAGCAGCAAGAGAAAGTCTGCATAGTTACATCTGTACTTTTCCGAGCCCCGGTCCAGGTATGCAACTTCTGAGCACTGCTGACCAGTCTCCCACAAAGGGAAGACTGGGAGCCCATCTATGAGAAAGTTTTGGAAATCTGAGGACGTGGTCTCTAGGAGAGAATTTTCAAAGTGGTGCCCTGATGGTGCCAGTTTATGACCCCTGTGATTCCCCCCAGGAGTGGGGGCCTGCTGAGCCTGCCCTCAGGAGAGGCCCGGGTGTCTGGAGGGTGGACTGTGCACATGTGGTTTCACTGACCCGCTGCTACAGCCATATAGTTATTGAGCCCCTCCTGTGCCAGCGAAGGTGCTGAGATACCATGGGAATACTTAAAAAAAATTCTCCACTTTATAGATGAGGAAATGGAGGCTCAGCAGTCTCCCAGCTGGCAGGTGGCAGAATGAGGATTTGAGCCTGGGGTTCTCTCGTTGGGAATGCCCACTTTTCAGAGCAGCACCAGCCCAGGTGAGCACCTGGCTGCCAGCAACAAACAGCTCCTTTCCCCATGACACTCATACCACGTGGCTGGCTCTCATCGGCACATAGGGACACGTGACAGCTTGGCAATTGCCCTGGGGCACCCTTGCCAGTTGGTGAACCTGGTGAGTCAGCCTCTTCTCAGAAAAACAGAAGGCTTCTCTCCCCATGAGGCTTAGAAGTAAACCACACACATGAAAATGGCCTGGGAAGCTGAAAGGCATCTCTGAATGGCGACAATGACTGTTACTCAGTTTAATAAATGCCGTGTCCAAAGTACAAGGCATTGTGGGAACAACAAAATTAGCAAAGACCCAGCCTGTTCACTCTAGCAGCAGGGTAGGGAGAGGGGGCAGCTGAGCCAGTGGAGGTCTAGAGTCTTCCTTCTTCCCTGTGGGAGGCCAGCCATGCACCTGTGCACGGGAGGGGGCCCATGTACAGAAGGCTTCAGGGCAGTGGGTGGGTGGCAGTCCAGCAGAGGCAGGCACATGGCAGCATGGGGAGGTCAGGGGTCAGCTGTACCCAGGAGGGCTGAGCAAACAAGTAAATGGAGAGAGAATAATGCAAACCGGGTTTCTCCCTGTTGGAGAAGGAAGGCACAAATTTGCAAAGGCATAAGGCTGGGCTGAACCCTGTGGTGTTGGACTGAAATCAGAGGTACTGGTGTGAACCCATGGTTTTTGATAAATATAGACAGGCACAGAGATATGCATAGACGGGTGTGTGAATGACACATGTACACGCAAGCAAGCTTCCTACCTGTCCACAGGGAAGGTCTGAAAGCAGTGACACCCAGAGGCAATATAAGGGCATCTAGTCCCTGGTGTTCCATCCTAAGTATCATTTCCCACTAAAAGGAACTAGAGCTCCATGGAGAAAAGGCTGATCCCAGGGCTGAGGCAAAGACAGAACATGAGCCCAAAACATCTTTTTGTGCCAGGAAGTAAGGAAGGGCTCACAGAATAATGGGGATGTGACACAAAGAGGACACAAAGCCAGCTTGCAGGGGCTGCACCAGGGACCATCTCAGCATTGAAATAAATGATGATGGTAACAGATTGGAACCCACTGAATTAAACAGGATTCCATGAGTCCACACTGGTGTAAATAAACAAATGGGGAGAAGAAAATATTCTACTTTACAGAGAATGCTAATAACAAATGTAAGAACAAATGATGCAATTAGTTGGTGACCATGATAGAATTCAAGAAGCAGCAACATTAAGACTATTGGATGACAGGAGGGTGCGGATGGGATTTAGTCTCAGAGCATGTCCCCCTCATAGTTATCAATCACAAAGAGAAGAAACCCACGACTTTACATGGTTTTATGGCAGTCACCACCTTAACCAATCCGCGTTAGCATCACGGGTACTGCGGCGAGTTGACATGGCGTGCCTCCTGGTATGACGCAGAGGAGCACACAGCTGCACTTCTGTGATATTCTGGCCCGAAATGCATAACCTGGGTCATATTACGGGGAAACAGCAGAAAGACAGAATGTCCTGTGATCTCCAAAACTATCAGTGTCATGATGGAGGCAAGGCTGGTGAGGTGCCCTGTAGAGGCGGGGCCATGAGCTGCTTGCCCCCAGGCTGGATCTTCCCCCTCTAAAGGAGTTCACGCGATACCTGGACGGGGTCTGGCTCTGGGCAAAGGGTACATGGAATATTTTCCTATTCCGGTAATCTCAAAAAAATGGTTTGGAAATAAGAAGGCTCTGGTAAGTCAAGGGATGCCAGATAATTCTCCCAGAGGCGAGGTATTTGGGATAAAACAGAAATGGCCCTGGCGTGGGAGGCAGCACAGACCCCAGCTTGCCGTGCACTTACCCTTGACCTCAAGGTGGTCCTTTGCCACTCTGGGCTCCCCTGTCCCCTCAAGGCCCCTTCCAGGTGGGAGGACTGGGAATTCCTTCTTCAGGAAGGCCTTGACGGCAGCAGGACTCAGGCAAGCCGAGGAAGCGGCGCAGAACAGGCGGCAGGAATGGCCTGAACAAAGGCTTGGAGGTGGGACAGGCTCGGGAGGGGCTGCAGGGGCTGGAGGGCTGCTCAAGTGGACCCCGGCCCCTCGGGCTGCAGGAGCGCCAGGAGCCCCATGCCCAGCACTGGCAGTTCTCAGACTCTCCCTGAGGAGGTGCCAGCTGGCAAAGGATAAAAGGGACAGGCGAGGCTGCCGCGGGGCCTGCTTTAACGCCGGAACCCCGGCTGCCAGGGCCTCTCGCACAGCTGGCAATGAGGTCCCTGCCCCCAGCACCTCCATGCTCCCCACACCTCACGACTGTGCCCGTGAGGGCAGCTGTGGAGGGTGAGAACCTGGAGGCAGGCAGGCTCGGGGCAGGTGTGGGGTGGCGGGGGCTGGCTCTGCGGCAGGACCTGCGGGTCAGTTTGTCCTGTCTTGGCAGAGACACAGCCGCTGTGAGGAACAGAGGGCGTGCAAAGGCGTGGGGGCCCTGTGGGGGCCGGGCAGGAATGTGTGGACATGCAGGCAGGGCCATGTGCACACACGTGTGGAGGGAGGCCTGGATAGGCCTGTGTATGAATGTGTGGGATTGTGTGTGCCGGAAGCTTGTTTGTGAGTGAGGAGACCTGGTGTGACTGTGCATGGGTGTACGTGTGTGTGTGCGTGTGGGGCCTGGTGTGAGCTCGCGCGCACCCTGGCCCCAGCAGCTCCAACAGGCCCGTGCAGCAAGGTGCCCTCTAGCGGCCCAGCAGAAAGCAGTCTGAGGAAGAGGGGGAAATGAGACTCACCCAGAAGATCTGGAGAGAGGTGGCCAAGCCAAGGAACAGGAGGGAAGAGACGGGGGAAACCTGGAGGAGACAAGAGAAGGCCAGCCTGCGGGAGCCTCCTCAGGGCGGCGGGTCTGTGTGGCTGACACTGGCCCTCTCCGGTGACACAGGGCAGGCTGGCTTGGACTGGTCTCATGTGACACATCCGGGCATCCTGGCTGGCCTGGCCCTTCAGCTAGGGAGCCTCAAGCCCACCTCCTGGCCCCCTCTCTCCAGCCGGGGCTGACTCAGGCTCCCCAGCCTGCAACACACCCTGGTGGCCCCCTCCTGGGGTCTGCAGTCTACAAGCCCAGAGACAATGGCCCCAGGCACTCATTCTGTGCCAGGGCAGCTGGGACTCCACCCCAGGTGGCCTCCCTTTCACAGGTCAAAGGGTGTGTGTGTGAGTGCACACACAAGTGTATCAGCAGGTGTGTGGGACCTGGATGTGAGTGTGAGGCAAAATGAGGCCCTCCCCTGTGGGCATGGGGGAGAGGGGGTGCTGGGGGGGGCCACAGGTGCTGTGTGTGGGTGGCAGCCTGGAGATTTCATTCACAGGGGACCAGAGCCCCTTGCCCGACCCTTCCTGGATGGAACAGCCCAGAGGGTGCAGAGCGCTGGGAGGCCCATTTTCAGAGATCTATAGTCTCGTGAGCAGGGAGGGGCCCTGGCTGGTGCCGAGGGGTCAGCTGAGAGCCACACACAGGCTCAGGAGTGTTGGTTACCTGGGCTGATTTCTGTTTGTAAACTAAGCAACAAAGCTGCACTTTCGGGAGGGTTTTCTTTTTAAGAATCCCCCAACTTCACAAACCCATGGAGGAGGCGCACAGCTGTACCTGAAAAAGTAACTCTTGTTCTGAGATTCAGCATCAAATACTTAGAAGACACCCACGGATGCAAAGACCCAACCAAACCGTGTGTAACGAGCAGACGTCCCTCCTGCCACTGTTTGCCACCTGCAAACCCACGTGCCTGCATCTCTACCTGCGGTTTTAACGGCCGGGCTCGAGCGCGGATGCAAACAGCCTGCGAGGCAGAGGCGGCGGTCATGGACTGGGTGGAATCTGAGGCTTGAGTGATGGTACTGATGCCGCTGCCCTGTCTGGGCCTCAGTTTCCACACCTGAAAATAGGACGTGGTGACACTGAAATCTCAGTGTCTGTCTGCGGGGCAACAGGACCAGCCTCCCAGGACTGTCCCTGGGCCCACAGATACAGAAATGGCCTGGCACCCACGGGTGCCCATCAGGGGTCAGCGGACTCGGATGGGTTTGGCGCTTTATTCAGCCCCAGCCTCTGGCTGCCACGGTCCCTGCTGCAGCCTGTCTGGCAGGAGGCCTGCCGGCCTCTGTGGGCCATCTCTAGTGAGGAGGACAGGCCCCTCTCCAGGCAGCCTGCCTTATTTTGAGGTAGCACCAGCACACCTCCGTGGGCAGCGTCCTCCAGGGTTAGACGAGGCCCCTTCCATCACTTTCCAGAACGCAGAGAAGGCCTCCAGTGGCGTGAGCTGAAGGCTGTTGAAGAGGTCTCTGTCTGCCCCTTGGGAAGGGCAGCGTGGGGACCCAGCCCTGAACACTACATCATCTGCATGTACAAAGAAAGGGGGACCCTGGGGCAGGCTCCCCGACTGGCATGTGTCAGAAAGGGTGCACATACCTATTTGGCTGATGGGCCAGAGAGACCTCAGAGACTATGCAGACCAATCCTGAGGTACCACAGTGCTCCTTGTTGCACTGCTCACGGAAAAGCCAATTCACCGGCTTACTTTACTAAAAAGGTCAGAGGCAGGACCAGCTTCAGGCACAGCCAGATCCAGGTGTTACAACACTATAACCGGGAGTCTCTCTCTCCCCATGTTGAGGTTCTGCTTTCCTGCTTCTCAGCTTCACCCTCAGGCAGGGTTTTCCCTGGGGTGACAGACATGGCCACTGGTACTTCTTGGCTTATATTTCACTGGCCTTTCTTGGGAATTCTGGAAAAGTCTGGGCCAACTCACTGGCCTGACTCAGATCACAGTCCCATCACTGCGGCCAGGAGCTCTGTGTGCTCCAGAATGTCCAAGCCTGAGCCCCGTGCCCAGGCTGGGGCTAGAGGAGCGTGTGACCCCAAAGGAACGTGGGAACCCCACTCAGAGCAGGCAGGAGAGGTGCTGTTCATCCCACCCTGTCTGTGGACTGTCGCCCTTTGGAGGGTCATCAGCCACTGTAACTTCTAAGCTTTTTCACTCTTAAGACTTTTGGCCCACTTGGGGGAATCATTATCCCCACTAGGAATGCACGGGCTAAATGTGGGGGCCATACTCTGGGGGACCCCTGACCCACAGGTGAGGAGCAGAGAAAGCAAATGGGTCCTGGCCTCACACTAACTGTCCTCCAACCTATGCACCAGGCAGTCAGCTGGGCTGCCCCAGAGACCACTGCCCCTCCACGGGTGTGTTTGATAAACAGGGGCAACTGTGAAAGCTTTGGGGGATGCCCCTGGCCCCCTGGACCGGCTTGAGCCACCAGCACTAGCCGTGTCCCTGAGCTGCAACACCTCGGCGAGAGGGCAGCAGCTGTGCCCAGGTCCAGGGGGTTTGCCCAGCAGGAGGGGCTCTGATAGCCTTTGGGGGGCATCCCGCAGAGCCCAAGTGGTCGTGGTTCATGTCAGGGTTAGAGGTCAGTCCAAGCAGGCGGCCAGCCCAGTGTAGGGTGGTTGGGCCATGGTTCCTGCTGTACTCAGTGGTGTCCCCTTACTTCTCTGGCATGTTGCAGCTGGGCCAGGTCTCCCAGACCTGCATGGCACTCCCTCCCCACCCCACTCCACACAGGAGGTGAAGGGAGGGCTCAGGTTCAGCTGGCTTCAAACATAAAGGCAGCAAAGATGTCTGGGACTGTTATCTGTCACCTCCCCCGACCAGGTCCTTGGGTGGGCACAGGTGGCCAACTTCAGGGCCTACCCTGGATCAAAACACCCTGGAGCCAGCCCCTATTCAAGTCACAGGTCATCTCCATGAGGCCCCTTTCCTCTGGCAGGGCCGAGTGCAGGGTAGTGTGGGTTGTGGGTCAAGGAGGGAATGGACCCCATCTGGCCTGTGAGCCCCATGGTGGCCATTCTTGGTTGGTGAGACCCTGCCCAGCCCAGAGCTCCAGCAAGACTTGGTTACGTGGGGGGCAGGGGGACTGCAGGGTGTGAAAGTATTCAGGGCACAGGCCTTGGGGTCAGGCAGAGTTGGGTTCAAACACTGACTTCGATACTGGAAGGCTGTGTGGCCTTGGGCAAGTTACTCCACCTCTCTGAGTATGAAGTGGGGTAAGCAGAGGGGCCTCCTCTCAGGTGGCTGCAAGATGAGCTGAGGTAAGATGTGTGTAAGTACCTGGGCAGGCCCTGCTTCATCAATTGGGTGACAGGAGGCACCACCCTACTTAGACACCTCCTTGTCGTTTCACTGCAGAACAGGTCCAAGACCCCAGCCGCTGTCGTGGGATGTCAAGCAGGTAAGAAGAGCAAATGTGGGCTGCGGGCCCACAGCACATCCCTTTAGAAATTGGTTGAAGGACCCCTGGAATGTACCGGTCAGGTCCAGTGGGCTTGGAAGGCCCTGCTGAGCCCTCCTCCCTCCCGGTCCCACCTCTCCAGAGCCTTCCGGGGCCCCTGATACATGCAGGTTCCTAGGAGGAAAGTTCCGGGGCTGGGAGGCTGCCAGCAGGGGCTTCACTTCTGGGCCACACTCCAGGCCTCGTGGCCTTCCTCTGCAGCTGCCCCCTGGCCTTACCTGGGGCTCCCTTCCTCACGCCGAGCCCCCCAGCCCTTGGCTGGTGTCTCCATGGTGGACACAGAGCCCAGGAGGGCTGTTCACAGTTGGAAACCTTTTCCCTCGTGCTTTGGGCAAGAAGCAGCCTTGGTCAGAGACCAAGAAGGATCAGGGTCAGGTACCAGAAGGTGCCACCAATTCCTAGTTCTGTCCCCTGCCCACCAGCCAATCAGAGAGCTGGGAAATCGAGCGGGTATGGAGGAAAGGTGAGGCAAGGTGGGAGGGGATGAGGCCAAGACAGGTGTGTCTGTCCCTGCCAATCCCACCCTCACCTGCCACTGAGCCCCTCTGATGCCCTCTTCCCCGAGGGCCCTGGGGCTCCCTGCCCAGTCTCCCATGGGGCCGCGTCTGGGTGGACTGGGCTGCCGAGTGCTGACCCTGCCCCCGAGACCCCCAGGACTTCGAGGAGCACAGGCCCCTCACCCAGAACAGCCAAGTGGTGATGAGGACGGGAGCAAGCGGGACCCAGCCCACCGTGCAGGGGCTGCCAATCTGCACAACTGATTCGGCAGAGTCTGGTGTCGTCTGGTGAAGTTGACCATGTGTGTCCCCCACGACCCAGCAGTTCCACCTCCAGCAGATCTACACTGGAAGGACTCAAGGCCATGATCCCAGGACACAGGCCAGGCGCTCCTGGAGAGCCTACCCAAGCGTCCCCTCCGTGGGAGGGGCAGAGAGAGGTGTGTTCATGCCACAGCGGACAGGGGACAGAGGACACACGGCCACCGGGATGAACCAGCCAGGTAGGCGGCACATGCGGGATTCCAGTTAGACAAAGGTCAGCTCAGCAAGACCTGCCCCCGTTGTCGAGGGGAGCAGACGCACCCGGGAGAACCACAAGGAATACCAAGCAGTGGCACCCACGCAGGTTGCCATGGAGGCCTCTGTGGATTTCCAGCCCACGCGCTCCGCGGTGTATCAGGCCCCACCCCCGCGGGGGCATCCGTGTGCCCAGAGCGCCATCTGCAGGGAGAAGGGGGAGGTGCAAGGGCCCCACCTTCCAACAGAAGGACACTGAGCCCTGATGGAGCCACAGAGGCAAGCTGGATCTTTCTAGAAGCCACATTAACAAAAGTGAAAATTAGCAGATGAAATTAACATAAAACATCAGCATTTCAACATATAATCAGTATGTAAAAGTAAGAATGAGAATTTCACGTTCTTTCTCCCCCACTTGGTCCTTGACATCCGTGTGTATTTTGCACTTGTTACGCTTCTCAAGGTGGACCAGCACCCACCGCTCATGGGACTGCCACATGTCACCTCCCCCCACCAGGTCCTTGGATGAGCTCAGGGCCTGGCCTGGGTCAGAAGACCCCGCCAGCCCCTGTTCAAGTCACAGGTCATCCCCATGAGGCCCCTTTCCTCTGGCAGGGCCAAGTCCAGGGTAGTATGGGCTGTGGGTCAAGGAGGGAAGGGACGTCCTCGGGCCTCTAAGTCCCCTGGTGGCCATTCTCAGGGTGGACCAGCCACCCACAGCTCGTGGCTACTATATTCAACAGTGAGGCCGTGGAGAGGGGCCAGCGCCAGAAGGGCCTTCGTCCCGCATGCTTCAGGCGCCCCCGGCCTCCTGAGGTAGTGGGACACAGCCTCCCACGTGTTCACCTGCTCATTCGTGGACCTGCCTCTTCTTCCTGAAGAAGTGTGTGGACCTTCTCCAGGGACCCAGAGACCCAGAGGCAAGCTTGGGCCTGGGGCAAGATCAGCGCCTTCTCAGGTCACGGGAGCATGGCTTAGGCTGGCCAGAGAGACCCCAACTGAGGCCACATTTAATCCAGATAGACGTGATTTTCCTCCAAGAGACCAAATGCAGCAGCCCTGTGCAAAAAACCTTATGGCTCCCTCCTCGCTGCCTTCTACACCAAACCACTGTGTTTTCCATTAGGAAGCGTGCACTGTGCTCCTTGGCCAAAGGTGCTGGGTGAGCGGCCGCTGGTTGTTGGGCTGGCTCCCAGTGGGTGGCTGGCACTGGGGTGGCACCATGGGCCAGGCAGCACCGGGCAGCAATCAAAAGGTGCGAAATCCTGCTGTTCACAACAGGCCCAGGCCCTGCACCTTTGGTGAACAGTGGGATTAGGGATTTAGGGCCCCAGGCTGGCCTCTTGGACAGACTGTTTCCAGGGTTTGTGAGTGGGGTCTCCCTTACTCTTAGGCCAGACATAGCAGAGGGGACCCAGGAAAACCTCCTTTGAGGGCCTGGGGAAGAAAGAAGGTTCACATTCCAGGTGTGCCAGGGGCTTTAAGAGGGCCTCTGGTGCTTGGGAGGTCCAGGACGTAGTCAGAGGGACTTCCAGCCCCAGACCCTAAGTACACTGAGGCCTCCTCGCTCAGCTTGTGTCCACTTACGGCTCCCAAACGCACATGACTCTTGGGTCTCTCATGCAGGAGAAGGGCCTCAGAGTGAGGGGCAAACCCGCTAATCGATTTCTCTGACCGTGTCTATGCAGATACCTCAGGACAGATGCAATACATCACCCCCAAATCCAAGTATCCCTGAGTAACCATGTTTTAAACTAAGATCGCCAACATCCACAAAATTGTACTTTCCTCTGAATGGCCACAATCAAAATGATCTAGAATAAGGCAAGACAACACTCTGATATCTAAGACGTGTCAATGGCGAGGTGAACCAGACCTGGGCACCACAGGGCACCTCCACATGCCCACAAGGACCTGACCCCCTACTGGTACCCTCGGCAGCCTGCCAGGGACCAGGCTGCCTTCTGATCCACCAAAGGAAACACAAGCTTCCCTGGAGAAGGAGGTTCGGTTCCTGAGCTCCCCTGACCTGTCCCTGACCAAGCACGTCATCCCTTGTCGAGTGGCAGACGCACAGCAAAGGAGAGGGAAGGTGACCAGGAGGGGCTGAGTGCCAGCCCAGGTAACCTCTGCTCACAGTGAAGGACCCCACCCTGCCGGGGGGTGCAGCCGAGATGCGGCCGACTTGCTGCGGGCAGGAGCCTAGGACAGTGGGGCCCTGGCTTTGTCCTCTTCACACTACACCTTATTCAAATCCCAGTGTGAAACTCGGACCCTCTATCAAAGGCTACTTTACCTTGCCATTCTCTGCTATGAAAAGCCAGCCAGGCCCACATACTACTCTTTCATTTGGAAAGAATAACGCCCTTTATTTTGGTGAAGAAAACAAAACAAAGACATGGGCATCCCAGGAATCCACAGAGGAAGGCAGGCGGACAAGCCGGGCCACACGTGGGCACTCACCTGAACTTTCCAGTCCGCACCTGCAGCGCCCTCATTCCACACCGCTGGGCACCACCAACGTCACCCACGATATCGTCTCCAATCATGATGGCCTGTCACACAGTGAAATGCACTCAGAAGCAATGTCAGGAGAGCTTTATTCCTGTTCTTCTTCATCTTTTTGACATAAAGCAACTGCTTGATTTTCATGTTTAAGACCATCACCCAAATTAAACAAGGTAATGTTGACTTTGATTAAAAGTCAGCCCACCTTGACTATATCTCCCACTGCCCCCAGCGGCCAAGTGACTCTGAACATTGCACACTTGGGCCATCTGAAGTCAGTCAGCAGGTGTCACAGGGTTATGGAGACACAAAGGTGTGTGGCGAGGCTGACACTGTCTTGCCTCTACTTGAACTTGGGCTGAATTTTACCTGTGGTTAAATACTCTATAGCCAGGTTCAGTACTCTATAAACAGGTTATTTTGCTAACTGTTGGTTCTGTGAAAACTAAGTACGTTTCTGGCAAATCTTTGTAGCCCACAGTTTAGATGGTTCTGCTCTCAACAGTGAAAGATAAAAACCAAAATAGTAGTCAAACAAAAATACACACACAGGAAATGCCCACAGCCTGGAATCCATTTCAAACAGCAGCCCCTCAGATGTTCTCTCCCACCTGGAACAACTGGAAAACCAAACCATACGAAACAATAGTTTTCAAGACATTGACTTTTTTTTTTTTTTTGGTATCATTAATCTACAATTACATGAGCAACATTGTGGTTACTAGACTCCCCCATCATCAAATCCCCCCCACAAACCCCATTACAGTCACTGTCCATCAGCGTAGTGAGATGCTATAGAGTCACTACTTGTCTTCTCTGAAGACACTGACGATTAAGCAGTGAAAACAACGATCTCTAAAACACAGGAAACAAATGAGGTGAGCCCTGCCCATGCCCCAGCTTGCTGCCTGGACTGTGGGTACAGAAGGGAGGATCACCTGGGGGCTGGCAGACACCCTGAAATGAAGAGACAGAGGTGAGAGCTGGGGGCCCAAGGCAGCAGGGGTACCCGGAGTATGAGAGAAGCACTTCCCCGGAGGGTAGTGGGGGATCTGCAGAGGGTAGGGTCCCTCTGGATGAGGCAGTCTTCTGCAGACTGCTGGACAGCACAGGCACATGAGAAAATCAGCCAATGCCAGGGAAAGAATCACACCAAAAAATTAAAGAAAACAATGCCTGGACCTCACACAGGGTTGGGAATAGTGCCTGTTCCCACCAATCAGACTGGAAAATCTCGTAATTCACAGGGTACTGGGTGGTGTTCTCAGAAGTGTCTTGCCTCAGGAGTGCAGAATAATTAGCCTTAGATTAAACCCTGCCCCGTCACTGACTCCCAAATCTTAAAAGCAGTATCTGGAAAGATCAAACTGTTTCCAAGAAATTTTAACTGCATCACAGAGCAAAAATATTTATGGGCATATGAAAATATCCAGCACCCATAAAAACGTAAAATTCACATTGCCTGGCATCCAAAGAAAAAAAAATCAGACATGCGAAGATAAATATTACGGATAATGAGGAGAAAAAAATCAACCCAAACTGACCCAGAACATACATAGAATGAGCAGACAAGGGCATTAAGTCAGTTAATGCAATTATCTTCTGTATGTACCAAAAGTTGAGAGACATGGAACATAAAAGACCCAAAACAAGGTCCTACAGTTGAAAACCACAATGCCTGGGATGGAAAATGTACTGGATGTGATTGACAGATTAGATTATACAGAAGAAAAGGTGAACAAACTTGAAGATGTAAAGTGTCTTCAAATGAAACAGAGAGAGAAAAAGTAAAGCATCAATGAGCCATGACAAGACTTCAAAGGGCCTGACATACGTGTAACTGGAGTCTTTGGCTGTGAGGTGAGAAAGGAGACAGAAACAATATTTGAAGAAATAATGGCTGAAAACTTTCCAAACACAAGAGAAACAATAAATCCACAGATCCAAGATCCAACACCAAACACAAGGATCATGAAGAAAACTACATCAAGGTACCATCAAACTGCTTAAAACCAGACACAAGGAGAAAAATCTTAAAAACAGCCAGAGGAAAAAAATGCAAGTCGCTTCTGAGAAACAAAGACAAGACATCAGATTTTTCATTGGAAACAAATGCAAGTGCGAAGACAGTGGAGCACATCTTTCAAGTACTGAACTGGCGGTAAGGGGCAACCCAGAATTCTATACCCAGCAAAATTACCTTTCAGAAACAAAGGTGAAATAAAGACATTTTCAGATACTAATTTAAAGACTTCATCACCAACAGTCTCACATGCAAGAAACGTAAAAAGAGGCCCTTTAGACTAAAAAGGAAAATGGAAACATGGTTTTGCACAAAAGAATGGAAAACATGGGAAGGGTGGCCCACAGAATATGTTGACCTTCCTGCCTGCTGACATCCCTTCCTCTACTGACCAGTCCTTTAGGACTCAGCTCAGGGGACTACACCTTTCAAGCCCAGCTGAGTGAGGCCCTCCCAAAGTGCCCTGGGATTACCCACTGCATTATACTGGTTCACCTATCTCCCTCTCCCAGAAACGTGAGCTCCTGGAGAGCAGAACTGTGTGCTGATCCTGGCACTTAACTGATGATCAACAAAGGCTTGGTGAGTGGATCAATGTTTGAATGAAGGCATGGCTGTCTGCCTGGAGACACTTAGGAGACCCAGCCCATAGGACTTCCCACCAATGAAGAGTTCAGTGGTGGGGAGGACAGTCTCTGTCAGTGTTGCTGAAACAGTACCATCAGGTCTGCTCTGCCATATCAGTGTGTATTATTAATATTATTGTCTAAATTGATTCATATTTTTTCATAAACAAACATATTTTTAAAGAAAAAAGAGCAGCCTCCTTCACTCAACTACCATAAAAATTTGATTAAAAGCTTCAAATTATTTTCAGAAGATTCTGTTAGTGAAAGAAGAGTCTGACACCTTAAGACATCAAAACGTATTCCAGATCTACCTGCTCTCAAGTCCATCACAGAAGCCACAGGGGGAGAAAGCTTGGAGGAGATGGCCACTGACCACCAGTGCTGAGAATTCTGCCAGTTGTTAGTAGCTACAGCCCACTGCAAGACACAACACACTCGAGATAAACTGCATTTCTTCCAGTGACTCTTTTGAACTTTATGTTTCGCTATTTTCTCTGATCTTTTCTCCATCTAATCCCATGTTTCCCAAAGTGAGTTACAGATACTGGTGACATGCAATTTGATTTCAGACAAGGACATACACTTTTAATATAATTGTTTTGTGTTTATTTAAAAAAACAGTCTATCTATGGTAAGTAAGTGATTCTGGCTTTCCATTTGTAGTAGTTATCAAAAGTTCCTATTTAAATACATTTATTTAAGTTTAAAAAAAATGAATCAACTTAAAGAAATATTTAGTAAGTAACAGTGCCAGTGGCAAGTACCAAGACATGGTAAAAAATGGGAATTTTTTTCTCTAGAATGACTCATGCAGGGAAAAACACTGCCAAATCCAAATGGGTTTAATTCTTATGTCTATCAAGCTCCCTCACAGCTATGTGGGATTCATCAGTCACCAGGAAGACACAGCCAGCAGCAATGTGTGCATCCTGACGGGGCACACCAGAGCCTGCTGCACACACCAGAGGTCCCCTGGGAGCAGAGACCTGAGCAAGGAGTCGCTTGGTCCAAGTCAGCCGCAAGCCCCAGTATGAGATTAGACTTAGTCCTTCTCATAGCTTGTCCTGAAACCATTAGGTCAGCCTCTGAACATTCACAGTGTTCCAACTTGGGACCCTATCTCCTACTGGCAGAGGTTGGGGGCCATTTTGCTATAAGTTCCTTAGCAATGAAAAGAGCCTTCCAATTATTACATGTCATGCCTGGCACTTTCTGTGCTTCTGGGGAAAACAGAATTTTACACACACACATGTGCATGCACACATCTGGCCCCCTCCACCTGGAAAGTTGCAGAAATTCTCCAGAATACAGCCTCCCAGGGCTTCTTGGGTGAGGGCATTTGTTGATGTGGCCCAAAGAGATGCAACCAGGGAGATCTGGGCCCTGGAGAAAGAACTCTCAGGGAGGAGCAGCAGCTGTGTGGTTCCAGGCAATGAACCGATGCCCACATCCAGGCAGAGCCCCGCAGCCATGCGTGCGGCTGGAGGAGTACACGGGGGTGCAGCTGCCTGGAGCAGTGAAGCCTATCTGGGCCAGGTTGTGGGCTCCGCATACCTAAATGTGCTCGGGCCCTGGGGATTTCACAGATTTACTATCGGTGAAGGGCAATAATCACACAAGGAGGAGCAATTATTGCCAAATCATTTAGGATTTAAAAAATCATTGGCAAGAAGATAGAGGTCAAGAGGTGCACTGTCGGGGGAAATAAAAAAAGCCTACCTGTCAGACCTGGGTTGCACTTCCTCTCTGCCTGCAATACGATAAAGGGAAGACAGAGACACACACCAAGAGGTCGGACTCCCACAGAAATCCAGGGAGCTGGAGGCGGCAGCACAGTCCTTTAGGCAGGTTTTCTGGTTTGGGTTCAAAAGCAGCTTCTTTCATCCTTCCTAAGTATTTTCCACCTGCCACGGTCTCCCCTTCACTGTCCTAGGTGCCAGGGGAAGAACCGATTCTAAAGGGTAAGGATGTTTGGAAGCACAGGCTTCCAGGGCCAGAGGGCTTTTCCCAAGAAAGCCCACACTTCACAGATGCGCTGGTCATCCCAGGGCTCTGCTGGGGTGGGGGCGGGTGGTGCTGCTTCCTCTCTTGGGGCAACGAACAGCAGGGCTGCTGGTGAAGGGGCAGAGGGCTCAGCGGGTGTTTCAGCTCCGAGGGGTACGCCCACCCACAAGAGGCCTCAGGGTGGGCCCTAGACCTTCAGCCTTTGGTTTCAGAAGAACCCAGGTCCCCCAGACACCAGAGATGGCTCATCGCTAAGTAATTTTCCCTGGTCTGACACATTCCTAAGAAACAGCATCAACACAGCAAAACTCTTTTATAAGAAGTAAGACAAGTGTTTTGGTGAGGATGTGGGGAAATGAGCACCAGCATATACAGCTGGTAAGGAAGGTGAACTGATACCACCTTTCTGATAAAGAAATGAGCAACGTGCATCAAGGCCCAACACCAGCATCACTGAGATTATTAAGCAAACAGTTAGAAATGTGTAAAAGGATGTGTATACGAGGGTATTCACCAAGGTTATGCACAAAAGGGAAATTGGAAGTAATCTAAATGTGCAACAATAAGGGATTGGTAAAGAACATTCCTTTTGAAGGACATTTGTTGTGGTGGCACAAAGAGATGGAACCAGGGAGATCTGGGTCCTTTGGAAGGAATGCAGCCACAAAAATTACTTTGTGAGAGTGCTTAAGTAAGCACAAAGGAAGTTGTCTGCCCTGTAATATTGTGGAGGGAAATCATGTTTCAAATCGCACATCCAGGATCACCCCCCAAAATGTATATATAGACACAAAAACTTTGGACAGGTTAAGAATGCTTTGTGTTATTCCAGTTAGTGGAATGATGAACAGGGTTTATTTTCTTGTACTTTCAGAATTTTTCTTATCTCCTTTAAGGAGCATTTATCTTCATTAACAGATAAAATATGGGTATTTTGAGAAGAAAAAAAAATCTAATAAAAAGGCTCTCAGGGAGAAAACGTCCTAGGAAAAACTAAGACATAAGGTTTTAAAGATATTGTTATGGCAGAGATGTATCGCAGAGGCAAAGCAACACAGGGCTGGAATTTCCTGAAACTTCTGTCCGTTTCAGACCTACTGCTGTGATGCTAGGCTGTCTGATGCAGAGTTCACACCAGGGCTACAGGAGTGGGTGAGCAACAAGGTCACACTCTCCCAGCAAGTCCCTGAACTGACACACCCAAACACCGTGCACACAGCTGTGAGGCAGGTTCTGGGCCTCGGAAGGGCTCAGCCAACAAAAGGGATGGGCCTTCCATGGAGATCTCTGAAGGGAAGATGTCACAGGAGCACTGAGTGGCCCCCCCATACTGGCCTCCCCCTCACAGGAGCAGACTGTCCTGAGCCCCCCACAGAAAGAATGAACCACTGAGAACCAGGAAGTGAGATGATAGGGCACATTCATGTCTTATGCCCAGCCCTCTTTGGCTAAACCTACACACTTCACCCAGTATTTGACAGGTTACCTGGACCACCTAAGATCTTGTCTAACTTTATCTCCTATAGTTTGTAGCAAGCCCAAAATATACATTTAACATTTTTAGAAATAGAAAGTGATAATGTACCACTTTATGCCTACAAATATACCTACAAACTTCATTTACCAAACCTCAAAATCCTGTCACACTGCTGGCCCCTCCTTGAGAGCTGGGGTACAGCAGAGACCTGGAGGACTGGGGATTGGCCTCACTCCTCATCAGCACAGTGATCCTGGGGCCAATACTAGACTTTTCTGTGACTGCTCCCTAACACTGTGGTTCTCAGCTGGGGCTGATCTTGCTCCCTGGGACCATTTGGCAAAGTCTGGAAACATGTGGTTTCATAACTGGGAGATAGGGTGCTGCTAACATTGCACAGTGCACAGGACAGCCCCACCCCAAAGACTGAACTGTCCCCAAAATGTCACTAGTGCCAAAGTCAAGAAACCCTTCCCTAACCTTAAGGTGGAAACTCAAGTACCCATGCCCAGGGACTGGATGGAGTAGAGACTTCATGAAGTAAATGTGTAAGTGACACGCACCTCGGGCTCCTCATCTGTGAAATGAGGGCCCCCAGCCCCCGGCTCCTTGGCTGCTGCCTGCTGGCTCCTGTGCTAACAAAGCACTCGGATTTGGGCCGTCCCAATTTCCATTAAACCTGCAGAATTTACAACTGATGGAATGTATGATTATGGAAAACTGCCCAAACGTTCACATCATTCGAGCTTTAGTATGAAGCTATGAAGCCACCCACTGACTGAGAAGCCTCAAACCATGAGAATCAGGGATTTCTAGAAGTAACCTTTAAGGTGTGTTATTCTTTGCCTGATTCCTGAGGCCTAGCAAGGGCCTGGTTACCTCTAAGAAGTTTGAATTTCCAATCTGTTAGAGTAATACCAGCAATCTGATATTTCTAGGCTACCGAGGAAAGGTTAAAATGAAAATTGGATTTGGGCAGTTACATCCATTCCAAGAGCAGGCTGAAAAGTCCTCAGCAGCAAGAAGCTAGCCTGAGTCTTGGAAGAAGCAGTTATCAAGGGAAATGACTGGTGATAACTTTATTGATTAAAACCGCTTGAAAAATTTAAGGTTTGCCACAGCCTGGCACTTTGGCAGCAAGACAGCTCCACACAGCCATTTTTCATTAAAAATAAAGAAGCAGGAACAGAGAATTATTACCTTGTGCTTAACACACAGTTCATTTGAATTGGCCTTATTTTGAAATACTGCTTTAAGATGTCTACACATCCTGAGGCTAAAATAACATTAATGAACATTACAGAAAAATGGTGGAGTGGGGGGTTAAGAACATGCAACTGCCACTCAACTGTCTGTCAAGGGGACAGACAGAAGTGACATCCAAGGGTCCAAGGGTGAAGGACAGAATGATAATGTGGGAGGTAAATAAGATTCTGCTTTGCCATATGTGCTCAGAGCCACCAGAGAAAAACAGTTCCTTAGTTACCCAGGGCCACAGATGCTTGTGATGGACAGGACAGCGAGGGGCCCCCCACCTCAGCAGACACAGACCCACCAGGCATCCGCACCCAACCCCGTGGCCCCAGCACCTGCCAGATGGGAGCTCAGGTTAAACTGACCCTTTAGGGGCCCTGCTCCTCCTGGGGTGCGGGTGACAGAGGGCAGCTTCTCCGTGAGAACCTAAGAGATGCTGACTGTGAAAATAACTGCAAAAAAAACTAAAAGGAAGAAGGGGGGCGTCACTCCAGGTCGCACTGCCCACAGATGACCAACAGCAGCGTCTTAATGTTCAGTTCCTGTGCACTGTGTTCTGGGTGGCGGTAGCCTGGCTTTGGCTGAGGGAGGTCGTGGTGAGATCGCGCTCATGCTGCTCATATAATTCCACAGACTGGCTTTTATACTCACAGTACATTAGCCTGTTTCCCAGTCCACAGCAAAGTATCTTTAAGAATTTATTCTCTTAAATTCATCCTGAGTTAGATGTAAATATATACATAGTCATTTATACTGCAGAAATGGAAAGATAAGCCATAATATTTATAAAAATGGCTACCAATGAGAGAGGAGTAAATAGATTTAAAAGGACAGAAGCTAGACTTCCTTGAACACATTTTGTTTTGTGAATTTGACATGGAACCACAGAAATATTTTATGTACTTATGAAACAGATTTGAATGTTGAAAAACCAATTCCCTAAAAATCAGAAGTGATTCAAAGAGTGTCTTATTGGTGGTCTACCACCCACCTTTCCTAGTGGTTTTGCAATACAGTATTCGGCCATCAATCTCTAGAGGGCTACGTTCTAAGCAAAAACAGAACCCTTGCAAGCCCGGCACGCAGGCTCATCAGACTCGGTCGTCAGTAATCACCGTGCTGCGGCCCAGAACACTGGCCCAGCAGCCACCAGGCTGTCCTGGTCTTGGTGGCACTGGCAGAATGGCTGGTGGCACCCACTCTTTTGTGTCTGGCTGCTTTCACACGGCATAATGTGTTTGAGATTCAAGACTTGTGTGTGCATTAGGGGCTAAAACAAATGATTGTTTATGTTGGTATTCTTGAGATCCAGGACTTTTGACATGGAAAAAAGGAAATACAGATGTAAGACCCATGAGGTCAAGTAAAAAACCCACAAGCCTGAATCTGAATGAGAAATTTCAGTGTGAACTCATGGTGTATTTCATGTTTAAAGATACATATTTCTCTGAACCTTGTCAACTCAACAAGGCTTAAGAGATGATGACCAACCCAGTAGCAAGGAGAAGAGTTGACATTCTGATTATAGTTTCTAAACACTATTTTCTACTAAAGGGAAGCATGGTTCCTTGGAGGGATGGTGGATTCCAGGCCTTGGGCAGGAAATAATTCCTTCATAACAGGAAATAAAGATCCTCAGAGACCACTGGGACGAGGTCATAAGACTCAGAGACCAAGTGGAAGAGGTTCCCAGTGGTCAAAGGTGAAATACTTTGAATATGAGTAAGATAATAAGACAATAACTACAATGGATTGAAATACATCAAATATGCTTAAATCTATTTATAGTGATGTATGTAGTTTTAAGTCTTGGGAGGATGCTACAGAATCAACTCGTTATTCTGAAACCTAATAAATAATGGGAAAGAAACAAGTATTAATCTGGAGTTTCCTATATAACTGTACCGCAGGGTAACAAACAGTTGGTGAGGAGAAGTTTCCTATATAGAAATAATCCAGAGAAAAAAAATGAAGAATGACAGAATTCAAATATCCCTATCTTGCAGCCCTTAATAAATGAATGGGGCTCAGCACTGATCGTCAATAGCTGATACCACCACAGAAGGGGACAATTGGACATTCTGAGCCTCCTGATGGAGGACACACCACCACCTACAAGGTCATCATAAAAAACTGAACCAGCCTCTGAGCAAGGTTCTAGATGGAACTATCTACACACAGGAAACAGAGGACAGAGGAGCGTGTCAAACAACACCACCAAGGCGCAACCAGCCAAACGCAGCCTGTGGGAAAGGCTACAGGACAAACAACAGTTTCCTCTTCATAATGTTGCAAAGAAAAACAAAAGGGAGATGAGGGGATCGAAAAATTAAAAAACACAAGCATCCCACTGATCGATCATGGTGCAAGAACTTGTTTGGATCCTGATTCAAACAAATGGTAAGCAACATAAGACAATTATAGGACAATCAGGGAAATGTGAACAATGACTGGGAATTAGATGATATTAAGGAGTTATTGTCAGCGTTATTTATATGTGATAATGGCATTAGCAATGTTTTTATAAAGAACTCCTATCTTTTAGAAACACATAGAAATATTTACATTCATAGGAGATACGATTTCTGAGATTTCATCCAAAATAATCTGGGGGAGAGGAGTGGGTGGGGCTATAGATTAGACAAGTGTCTATTCATCTTGAAAGAGTTCCTAATGACCAAATATGGGACAATTTGAGCAACAAAATAAATAACAATAGGAATGGATTGTAACTCATGGAATAAAGCAAATATCCTTGAGTCCATGTTGGAATGAATAAACAAATAAATGGGAGAAAAAGGAAAGCTCTTCCTTACAGTAAATTCCAGTGAATAAATACAGACAGAATAATGGAAACAGAAAAATCACCATTTGGCCAACACCACAGTAGCAAGTGTTTCAAGTAAGAATTATCAATCGATGCCATAATTAGAAGGGGAAAAGAATGGCAGGAAAGAGAATATTTACATAGTGTGAAAGTATTTTGTTAGTTACAAAAGGATGAGTAGTTATGTGCAGTGGAGGGCACTGGTGGACACCACCTCCAACGGGGATCAAAGTGAGCCTCACCATGGCCAAGTACCATCACGGCAGCCCACTGGGGTCCACCCAGAGGGCGCAGTGGTGTTGCTGTGAGATTCTTGCCCAAAATGTGTAAGCTAAAATTAAATCATGAGGACTGAGAGGGTATTATGCTAAATGAAATAAGTCAGAGAAAGACAAATACCATATGATTTCACTTTCATGGGAATCTAAAAAAACAAATGAACAACCAACCAAAATCCAGAAGCAGACCCATAAATACAGAGAACATACTGGTAGTTGTCAGAGGGGATGCAGGTGGGGAGACGGCCAGAATAGGTGAAGGAGATCAAGAGGTACAAACTTCCAGTTATAAAAAAAAACAAAGTCATGGAGATGAAAGGTAGAACATAGGGAACAATATTGTAATAATTCTGTGGCCGATGGCAACTACACTTAATGTGCTGAGCATTTTATAATGTATATTCATGTCAAAACCACTACACTGTATACCTGAAACTATTATAATATTTCATCAACCATACTTCATTAAAAAAATAAAAATTAAACTTTGAGAAAATAGGAAAAAAATAAACTGAGAGACATGGTACAAAATATCTGGCCAGAACTCTTCCAGAACACAGGGTCCTGGGAAATGAGGAAGACGGAGGAACCAGCCCAGAGGGAATGGCAGGTGGGGATGTGACCGCCAAAGGCAAGAGCCGTGCCGGGATGGCTGACGACACCTGCAGAGGTCTGGAGGCTAGCTGGGAGTCTCCATCAATGCTCATTTCCTGATTTTGTAATTGTTCTGATTGTTACATAAGATGTTAACATTCGGGGAAGCTGGTTTAAAGGGCATATGGGGATTCTTTGTACTAACTTTGCAGCTGTTCTGTAAATGAAATTACTTCAAAATGAACAGTTAATGATTTTTAAAAGTGGTTATTAGTTGATAATCATGGAAGCTCAGTGATGGATATCTGGGGGTTCATTGTGCTACTTTCTCGACTTGCGCAGATGTTTGAAATGTGGAAATATGTGCTGAAAAGTTAAAGAGGAGGTTTTAAGAGACAAAACAACCGCATGTAAGGTATGGATCCAGTCTGGATTTGATTCAAACAAACCTACATAGAGGGACACTTCCAAGACAGCCAGGAAAACTTAAATATGGATTGGTATTAGGTAATACTAAGAGATTACTGTTGACTTTGTTAGGGAGAGTTTTTTTTCAATGTGATAAAATACACATAAAATCTACCAGTGTAACCGTTTTACCACGTACAAACCAATGGCATGAAGTACATTCACAGTGTTGTATGACCATCACCACCATGGAGCTCCGGATGTTTCGATTGCCCCAAAAGGAGACCTCACACCCATGAGGCAGTCACACCCCACAACCCGCACCCCAGCCTCCTGGCAACCACTGATCTATTTGATGGATTTATAGATTTGCCTCTTCTAAACACTTTATATAAATGTCCTGTAATACATAAAATGTGGCCTTTTGTGACTGGCTTCTTTAGTTTACCATAATGTTTTCAAGGTTCATCCCCGTAGCAGCCTGTATTAGCATTTCATTCTTTTCTAGCTGAAATATTCCACTGTGTGAAATGCCACGTTTTGCTTATGAATTCGCTTGTTGATGACTGACTGCACTGTTTCCACATTTTGGCTATTGTAAACAATGTTATGAATATTCCTACATACATTTTTGTTGGAACACCTGTCTTCAAGCCTTTTGGATTGGAAGGGGAGCTGCTGGGTCCTATGGAAATTCTATGTTTAACTTCTTGAGGCCGTCTTTCCATAGTGGCTGCTCCACTGACGTTCCTACTTGTGTTCCTATACAAAGGATCTAATTTCTCCACATCCTCGCCAACTCTTGTTATTTTCCAGTTTTCTGTTTGCTTGTTTTTAAAATGATTATGGCCATCCAAATGTGTGTGAGGCCAATCTCTAGTTTTGATTTGCATGTTCCTAATGACTGACAATGCTGAGTATCTTTTTGTATGTTTACTGGCCATTGCTAGGTGTTTTCATGCATTGTAGTTAAGCTTGAAATAACTACCTTTTTTGAAAGGTGTCCTATAATATGAAAAGATACAGTAAGTCTGGGATTTGTTTTAAAAAACAACAGCAAAAAACAAGTAAATTTGTAAAAAGAAAGAAAAGGGATAGAAGAAGGAACTTACTGAATCTGGCTGACGGCTGTATGGGGGAATCACTATCATTCTCTCTGCTTTTGTGTAGGTTTGACATTTGTCACAATAAAAAAGAAATTCTCCCCTAGGATATAAAGTCGTGAAAACCCAGCTGGGTTTTTTATTCCTGCTGTCTGCGTTCTTTCAGACACCAAGCCTCATCCTCCACCAGCCTCACAGGGCATTTTTCCGAGTGTTCCCTGGGGATCCCCAAGATCCACGCCTTCTGGTATCTGTGAGGCGGTCTGGGTGCAGAGGATCCAGACTTCTGTGGCTGTGGGCCGGCTTCCTTTAGCCTACTGTGAGATCAGTGCTCTAGACCGGAGCACGTGGGAAATCGAGCAGCGCCACGGTGATCCAGGGGCACCAGCCTCACCACAGGATGCTGACACTGTCCCTAGTGCCATGTGCAAATGGGACAGCAGGGCAGCCCTGGGCTGGCTTTTCTTCAACACCTTTTCTTCAACAACGGTCCCAAGAAACCAGCAGCTGGAGGGGTCTAATGCCACACTACCTGGGCATGTGGACACTAAAATCATAACTGCTTTTATTTTTCTTTTCAGGATGTATGTTTGGAAGGCTAACTGTCTCAAAACAGTCACAATGTAAAAGTGGCAAGATGTGTGATGTTATTTCACATGCTGCTTTCATCCTGCTATATATTGTCTTTGCAATGAAGTATTTTTAATACACTGATAGGACTTGTCGATTCTTTTCTTTCCAGAGAAGCAGCAAAGGTCGCTTAGAAAAAGCCACAGGCATTTCTGTTTCTCACTCTTAGACTGAAACTAATCTAACAGGTGAAGACATTCAGTGGCCTTCTTTGCTTTTTCCTCCTTTGCTTTTTTTCCCCCATTTCCAATGAAATCAGCTTTCATGGGGCGCAGTCCGCACCTGGCTGCCCTGCCAACCTCTGCAGGCTGCCTGAACCCTCAGACCCACCTCGGGCCCCAAGGCTGCCCCTGCATGAGCCTCCTGGATACAGCTGCTCCACTCACACTTCACGAGGGACAACCTACCTGGTGGGCGTCCACCCCCATCTCTTTCAGGGCCGACTTGAAAAATTCAGGAGACGGTTTCCCCACCACTTCGGCTTTGATACCACAGGCATACTGGGAATGAAGAAGACACAGCAAGTGTTTGGGATGAAGCACCCAGTGAAGACCCAAGCTCAAGTGAAGGCCTCCCTATGGGGATGCACCCATGGCCACAGGCCTCCAAGGGGCACGACGTGGACTGAGGGGCGGGTCTCATAGGCGAGAGCATCACTATTGCACCCCAGGCCCCCTGGGAAGCTCGGGGAACCCTTTACCAGGCGCCCTGCCATCTGCCATCTGCTCAAATGCCTGACAGCGGGAGGCAGTCCACAGCTGGCAAAGCCACAAGGCGCCATGCAAGCCACCTGCCCTGGGCCCTCATCCGCACTCTCCTTCTCCTCCCCTCCCTGCTCCCCACCCACCCCGGCAGCTCTGTCACGGGCCCTCGAGGAGAAGTGGTCCAGGGTTCCATGTGCCGGTCTGTCCATCCCTCCCACCAGAGTGCCAGCATGGCGGTGAGGATGGGGGGTAACACGAGCCGACCTGGGGTGGCTGACTGGGCATGGGTCAGAGTGTACACTGGAGAGCCCCATCTGAGCCTGGCCTTGGAAACTGGAGGGAGGGTCGGGCAGGGATCGGGTTCGGACAAACCAAGCTCAAGGTGCAGATGACCAGGGTCAGGAATGAGGTGGGTGGTCCACAGACACAGAGCTGAGGGTCCGAGGGGAAAGCAGCAGAGAGCCTCCCAGGAGAGCCAGCCAGGTCAGTGGCAGGCAGGGCAGGAGAAGTGGAAGGGCAGGGGGACAGAAGAGCAGACCTGTGACCAGGCGGCTGAGGGGCCGAGCTCCAAGGGAGGGAGAGTTCGGCTTGAAGCCCCAAAGAGGAGGACCTACTTGGAAAACATAAAAGGCAGCACGGACACTGAGCACATCCCCTTCTCCAGAAAGACCAGAAACCTCCCGGGCAGCCCTGAGATGTGAAGAGGGCTTGGGCAGACCCCGGGCAGGTACCTCAAGTGCCTTCATGTAGGCACCAACGTCCAGTTTCAGGCCAGAGGTCTCCTTGTAGTAGCGTCTAGAAAAAAGCAGGAGGGAATAAGGTGAGCTGAGCCCAGGGGCCTGGGAAGTCGTGGTTCTGTGGGCTCCAGAGAGCCTAGCCACAGGTGAGGGCCAGTCCAGATGCCACACAGAGTGGCTGATGGATGTCAGCATGAGACCCAGCAGCAGGCCACCATGCCTGGCAGGAGAGACCAGCTAGCAGCCCTCAGTCAGAATGGTGCCTTGCCGCCAACCTCGTGGGGACCCTGCTGCAGTGACTCACGGGGACGCCTGGGCAGATGGATCCAGTTGCTCACACACAGGAAGACAAGTGACCTGTGTTCTGGGAAAGGACAGCAGGTCCACAGAACCCCTAATTGTTAATAATTAACCCCTAGCTGCTGCCTGAAGAAGAAACTGCATTAGTTCCACAGCACCCGGCCACATCTCCTTTTAGCCAGAGGTTAAGAGAGGTGCCAGGTTTCCTGGCCACCAGATGCTTTTATGAGAAATCAACTATTTCTCCCCTGTCTCCTTGGAGACTGACACAGCTCAGCACGCCTTTCTGAAGACGGTTTCAGGACTCTTGTGAGCACTGTGCCGAGCCCCGGCCACCACGGTCTGGTCCACCCCGGCCACACGAAGACCGCTGGAGACACAGGGTGGCCCAAGCCCAGCTCTCTCTGAGCGAAGCCATCTGACTATAAAGGAGGGAGAAGCCAGGGCTCTGTTGCTCTACGACAGGGTAGGTGCAAGCCCAGGACACTGTGAGCACAGCTCCTCAGCCATCCTTCTTTTCCCATGCCCTTGGAATGTGGGAGACATTGAATAACACATGTGCAGAGAACCCAAGAGAAGACTAGCGAAGCATGCTGACTCAGGGTTCGAGTCTTCCCACCTCTTCTTTTTAACTGTGGGATTTGGGTTTCTTCAGCTCTCTGGGCCTCAGTTTCCTAACCTGTGGAATGGGGGAAAAATAACCAGTATCCACCTCATGGGTTGTTGTGGGGCTTGAACAAAATAATGCACGCACACTTCTTAAGGTGGTGCCGAGCATGTGCACACTCCTCTTTGTGGGGCTGAGACCTGTTTTGTGCCTATTTGCAAAGCTAGAACCAAGGGTCTCAGAAACTGCCCCAGGGCTGTGCCCTTCTCAGCTCTGCGAGGCCCAGGAACCCTGCCTGCCCCTTGGCCCACCTGAGGCCTTGGAGGCTGTAGCGGCTTCCCTGCTGCCGGCGTTCACCCAGTGCCCAGGAGGGACAAACCCTCTGGCCCACTGCACCCCCGCTGCTCGCCTCAGGAGCTTCCGCCTCGACGGCGCTGGGCTGCAGGCCTTTGGCCAAACCCCTGACCCTGGCTGGGGCTGATCCCCTGCCTCTCATTCGTCTCAGGGTAGATTTGGAGCCTGGAGCCCATTTGTTGAAGCTGTGGGGGGGTCTCCTGTTGTGACAGGACCAAGTGAGCCCCAGGCTTCTCTGTCAGGGTCTGAGGCTCTGTGCTCTAGGGGCCACCCTGCAAAGATGGGGACCAGATGGGACACATCTGGGACACATATAAAATTTAAAAAAATTTTCAGTGACACTGCATGCATTCAGGAACGTGAATTCAGGTAGCCAAAGGGGCCTGCAAATGCTCCCGCTTTTGAAAGGTGATCCCAAAACAGAAGCTTAGAGGTCCCTAATTGCATTTGTCTTAAAGCCCCCTGCTTGAGTAGGGCCACACATGCTGGGGACAGGGAGACAGGCAGGCATCCCAGAGAAGGAAATACCAAGGCCGAGACCTGAAGCTACAAGGAGGGGAATGGGGGCGTCCAGGCCGGGGAGACGGGAGCCTCTCAGTCAACCAGCAGCGCTCTGCTGAGGACCCAGCGGGGCCCTTGCCCTCTGCCTCTGCGTGATGGCTGCTGCAGGTGGGGAGGGAGGGGCAGGGAGCCAGACTGGGAGGCATGGGGACTAGGGAGGGCCTCCCTGAGGACGAACATGGTGAAGTTATTAGACAGGGACAGGGGACAGAGGTGAGGAAAGAATGTGTTAGCATAGGAAGCTGACCCAGAAACCAAAGAAAAAACTTTAAGACATGCCGCTCTGTTACCACAAGCATGGCTCTGTTGGAGAGGAGGATTCTGGGGCCCCTGGCCGCCTGCGTCCTAGTCCCCTGGGCCAACTGCAGGGGGCGGGAGTGGGTGCACCTCCCCTTAGGAAAACCTCCCAAGGACACCCACACCGCACAGCTTCGGCCCATCCCACACGCCCCCCGAGTCTGTCTTCCAAAGTGACAGAAACCTGGACTTCTGCTTAAATTCAATCCTCATGGGAAGGAAAAACTGAAAGTGTAGCTTAAGATACAGGATCAAGATACTGTCTTTGTTACACTAGTTTTTAGAGTCTAACAAAAAGACTGACTTCCAAAAATCCAGATTAGAAACCTTAGTATTTCTTTTTTAACTGAATCTAGGCTCGTTTTAATAGTGCCTAGAATTTTTCTTTATTTTTTATTCATTCAGGAAAACAATAATTTTGAAAGCAATCTGTTAACTGAAAACACCTTTAGAGACACTAAATACCAGTACTTAAGTTAATTTTTTAACACATAAAGGCCCAGGTTATTCCAGAATTTATAAATAAGAGATTTAATATATTTATCTTTTATTACAGGCATAATAAAAGCTACCAGAGGCTTGGCTAGAACCTGGGTGTTACAGCCACAAAGAAGAAACCGTGGACACGGGAAAGATAGGAAAAAGCTGGGGAGAAGCAGTCAGATAGATTTTATGCTTTATTCTTCTGCCCTTTTCCGATCATTCAGCACAGCCTCTCTTCCAAATGACCACTTGACCTTTCGCACAAGAGCCATTAACCTTCCATAGTCCGTCGCGTAAACAGCTTAATTTTCTGAAGGCGGCATGACAGAAGAAATTACAAAGGCAATTCCCACTCTCCGTCCAAACAGATGCCAAATGTAAATCACTCCATTTCCAGGAGGAGGACATTCTGCCCCAGTGCCTTCCCCAGCCCGTCTCCTCTGGGGCACCGCTTAGCCCTGCTCCCGTGGAAGCCACCCCCTCCCCATCAGAGACCCCCACTCGGGTGCGACGGCAGCTCTTCAGGGTCCGTGGGCTGTTCAGGGAAGCCGTGGCCAAGACCTGAAGGCTGTCACATCCTTTCCCCCAGATTTGAGCACCTATTCCACAGCCCAAGTCAGAACCTTCCTCGGCCAGAGACCCACTAATTGCTTATCTATAAAACAAACCTTTGCCTACCCTTAAATTTGTTGCAGAATTACAAAGCTAAAAGGAACCAACCAGTTCTACATTTTTTTCTTGCTTAACAACATATCTATTTGACTACTACACATAATGTAGAATAATAACCTTAGTAAGTTAAAGACAATGTTAAAGAAAAAAGTTTTCACGTAAATGAATTATAACAGAGCTTCTCAATGATGTTGTCCCTCTACTGAGGGGTTGGTAACCTTAGGGATGCCTAAAGGACCAAGCCTGGAGAGTAAATGAGTTAAGCAGGCCCAGTTCTGTGGTCTGCAGTGACCTAAACTGCCCCAGGCTGTAAGGTTAGGAAGAGATGGTGATGGTTAACTTTATGTGTCAACCTGGCTGGGCCAGGGGGCCTGCACATTTTTTCAAACATTATTCTGGATGTTTCTGTGAAGGTGTTTCTCAGAAGAAATTAACATTGAAGTTGGTGGATTCTGAGCACAGCCGACTGCCTACATGGTGGGCCTCACCCAGTCAGGTGAAGGCTTGACCAGAACAAAGTCTGACCTCCTGAGCAAGAAGGACTCCACCAGCTGACAGCCTTTGGACTCAGAAGGCTGCAACACTTCCCTGAGTACCTTCCCAGCCTGCCCGCAGACTTTGGGCATAGTCACTTCCCCACAACTTTCCTCTTTAGAGAGAGAATATATGTACCCATCTCTCCGTGTGGAGATCTCCTTATCCGGTCAGTTCTGTTTCTCTGGAGAACCTTCACTAATATAGGACACATTTTATCTGAATAGGATATTTTTAGATCCTAAAAGAAATATATCCTCGCTTTTCTTTCTTAAAATCTCTTTCATTTGCCTATTTTGATAAAAACGTGAAGACCATGAAGAAACAGCTCTCTACTGAAAGAAAAATAACCAGTAGAACAAGACGAATGGCAGCTGACTCTGGGGCTTGGTGAAGGGGGTGGTGGGATGTGGTGGGGTCTATGGTGAACTGGAACTAACAGAGGCCATGGCTTCAGCCAGGCTGCTGTGAGCCTGGCAATGTGGGGCCCTGTACTGTTGGGCTTTCTGATTTTTCAAAAGAATCCAGAAACTTGAATTCGTTATTTAAAATCTCTCTGTTTTTTAATACTGACTCTAAAAAATTTAAGATCTTGTGAGGGCCAAACATCTGTTCTCGAATATAACCTAGAGGTGACAAGCACTGGCTTGGGTAGCACTCCAGGCCCTGCTAGCCTTATGGGCTGGGGAGTGCAGCTTACTTTCTCTCCCTCCGCCTCAATATGCCCACCTGTAAAATGGCAAAGGCGTTGCTTACATCTCACAGGGTTCTATTTGGAACTGAAATGGAGCACGTAAGGTGCTCAGCAAATGCTTGTGGCCAGATCAAAATTCCCTGACTCACCTATTCCAGGAGCTGGTCCTGTTCAGCAGGAGAGATAGGGAGTTCCCGATTACCAAAAGGCACCCAAGCTGGGAAAGACTCCCCTGCGATGGCCCCAGAGTTCTTACACTGCAGGAAAGCCAGCATAGAGCTCCATGGTGGCCTTGCAACTTTAAGAGCCTATGATTCTAAAATTCTAGTGCTGCTTCTTTTGAGGACAGAATAAATATGCACAGCTTTCTGGAAAGCAACTTGGCAAATGCATCAAGAACTTTAAACATGCACATCAACCAAAATGCACAAATGTGTTTATTAGAGACTGACTTGGGTAGAAAATCAGGAACCTAAATGTCCATCAGCAGGCATCAGTTATAAAAACTACAGGATACCGTGCAAAAAAAAAAAAAATTACAGAAATAACCATGCTGCTGAGATATCTACTTATTGCATGAAAAATCATGCACAAAATATTGTTTTGTGAACAATAAAAAATGGGTGCAAAAACTAGGTCAAGCTCGAACCAGTGCAGTGAGTCCACCCATTGGCAATGATCTCTTTGTCTACGAAACTGCTTGGAAGGACGCACATCAAAATGCTGACAGCTGTTTTATTGTGGAACTGAAATACTTTTTTTTCCCTTCTTTTTGTTCATCTGTATTCTCTAATTTTCTCAAAGAACACGTGCAGTCTTGACGGGAAAAGATGCTAAGAAAAATGACCAACATGGTTTTTTAACAGATAGAGGCAGTGAGGCAGTGCCAAAGGCTCAGACGGAAGCATCAGTCACAAAAATCACAACTTCACAGAGACTATGCTCTGTGGCCAGAGATAGCGAGCTCCAGGCCCGAGCATCCCATGGGCCCACGAGTCTGTTTTCCACCACTGAGGTGTCCCCTTAGCAAAATCCTTCAATGCCTCGGGCTGTACCCTGAGCAGATGGACCTGGACTTGGGCCAGTTAACACTTGCCTCTCCCGTCTCCAAGGGCGCTCCGTCGGCAGGGGCCTCCTCGCCCAGGGCCCACACAGAAGCTTGGCCAGACAGCTCCTGGAGATAGCGTATTCAAATTTCCTCACAGATCATTAAAAGAAAGGAAGGAAGAAATGAAGGAAAAAAGCAAGACTAAGGGAGGGAAGGAAAAGGAAGTCACCCGCATCCACTTTTTCATATTCTTCTCTACTGGGTCTGTAGGTCAGACACACACGGGGGCATCGCCCAAGGCAGCCAGATATGCTCTCCCTGGGGCCAACTCACCCTTTGCCCAGTGATATGAGCACTGGATTTTCCAGCTCCATGAGCACCTGGAAGGCTTTATTCATGTTTTGATAAGAAAAGTCTTCTCCTGCATCAGCAATGACGACACAGTTTGGGTTGGACATGTCGATCTGATCAAATTCTGAGCGGATTCCTGGAAAGAAGGGAAGAGAGAAAGAGGGATAAAGTCCAGTGTGATGTGGTCCCCCTCCCACCTACTCAGGGGCACTTCTGAATGCCACATCTGCCCTGGCCCTTTCCCAGATGCCCTCTTTCTGATCCTCACAGCTTGCTCTGGGAGATGGGCAAGGAAGGGGTGCTATTCCCATTTTACGGACAAAGGAATTCCAACTCCCCACTTAGAGAGCTTCTTAGAAGAAAGATGGACCCTCCCCTGGAACCCCCACCCCAACACCGGCATTCCTTAGCTCAATACCACAGGGAGGAAACCCCGTAGCTTTGCAACTAAGAAGGGAACTCTGGCTGGAAGACAAAGACTTCTAGATGTAGAGTCAAAAGAGACTGCTTGCAACCGTTATAACGTTGATACTGCTGGACCCAAACCATCAGAATCATTGACACATTTCAGTCAAACCCACTGGAGACATGGCAGCAGGACACACATACATCCTGGAAAGAAGGAGCAGAATCTCACCCCGGCTGGCCCGGTCCATCAGCTCCCTTGGGAAAGCCTCTTCACCCATCTCCTTCCCTGCCCTCCACTATTTTAAACTAACATAGGGAGAGTTGCAAGGGTAAAGTGAGTCATGGGCCTTACGTCTCCAGTTACTAGGAAGAAACATACTCTTATCTATCTTGGTGTTAGATATTGACTTTTCTGGATTAAAACAATCAGCATGGTGGGAATTAGAAAGGCTCCCTACACCAAGTGCTGGTGAGAACGCGGAAAACCCGCAAATGCTGGCTGGAACGTAAAATGGTACAGCCCCTCTGGAAAAGAGCTAGCAATTTCTTATAAAACTGAATACACACCTACCTCAGGACCCAGAAATGCCACTCCTAGGTATTTACCCAAAAGAACTATAAAGGAATGTTTGTAGCAGACTTATTCCTAATAGCCTAAAGCTGGAAACAACTCAGGTATCCATCAACAGGGGAATGACAAAGCAAGCG
This sequence comes from Manis pentadactyla, assembly GCF_030020395.1. NCBI lineage: Eukaryota > Metazoa > Chordata > Mammalia > Pholidota > Manidae > Manis > Manis pentadactyla. Next base: position 133,559,059 of record NC_080026.1, on the reverse strand, counting down.
TCTGTTCACTCAGTGGAATACGACTCTGCAAATCAAAAGGAAAATGCCTACTGATAACACTACCATATGGAAGAGTCTGAAAAACTGTATGTTGGGTGAAAAAAGCCTTACACACAAGACTATTGTGTAAGAAAGGGTTAACTCAGCAGGCCTGGGCTGTTCCAAAGAAAGGCTGTCGTCTGATGCACGGTCCACCAGATCCTGGGAGATCACCTCTGAGCCCCTGGAATATCCTGCCTGGAATGGTGTTTTGCATACCAGGGGCCCTTCTGGGATGATGGTAAAGTTGCAGGTCTCGATGGGGGTTTGGGTGACAAAGATGTGTACATCCATCAAAACTCAGAAAAGTACACTTGAGATTTCTACATTCCATTGTACATAAATTTAGTATCAAAAGAAAAAACTATAAACAGATATTGAACTCTAGTTAATGATGTGCACAAGTGTATTGGGGAAGTGTACCAATGTCTGCAATTTACTTTGAAATGCATCAAAAAAATCAGATGGACAGATGGACGGATGGGTAGCATAAAATGAAGAAACTATCGTAAAACGTCTTTGGTAAAATTGAGGTGATGGGCATACAATATTCCAAGGAAAAATTTTTCAGCTTTGCTACATGTTTGAAAATGTTCGTAATAAAATGTTGGGGGAGGGGAATTCTTTAACAATAAACCTGGAGAAAAGATTCCAAGTCTGAAAACAGGCACATGTATGGAAAAGAGAGGTGGCGGATGGGGAGCAAGGGCATCTCGCTTCCCCCAAGCCCTTTCTGCTGGTTTGGCTCAATTAATGCCGCTGTCACGCAAGCGGATGCCTCCTCCTCTTCCTCTGCTTGTTTCGCCCACCCACCCTCTGTCCAAGTCTTTCTCTTTCTTTGAGGACCTGTTTTAAAGACTGGCAGGGATCCTAGATCACAGAGGAAGGATTTTGAGGAACATGATTTCTGCAGGCTGGGCATGTGGCCCTGGACTGGCACGAGAGCTACGGACTTGCTACTCAGGCCTTTCAGGGAGCCCCCTTTCCTGTGGGGAGGCAGAAAGGCATGCTTGCTTCTGCCAGGCAGTTGGTAAATAAAAACATCAGGTGCAGAGGAAGGAAGGGAGGAGGCCCCATGCAAGAACAGGCAGCACCCTGAATCCTGAGGCAGTGCTGTCTGTGGTTCTTTTTAAATATTCAGAAGGCACCAGATAATACTGTTCCTTCCATTTCCTTCAGAAAAACTCCCCACTGAAGGTCAAAGAGGCTCTTTTCTTGCATTCGGACTAATATCAGGATGTAAACTTTGTGCCATTTGCCAGAGAGCTGGGCTGGTTTTCAAAAATATAGTTCAGGCTATGGGTGTGGAAGCCTACAGACTTCATTCCAGCTCTTCACCTTCTTCCTTCTCTGATGCCATTCGTGCACACTCACACACGCGCGCACACATGCACATCCCCGAAGCTAGAATCTTGCCACCTTGTCAATTCCTTGCCCCCTGGTCCATCCTAGATCAAAGAAAGCCAGTTCAGGGTTCTCCTCTGTGGAGCCATCTGGGACCTTCCTCTAACGAGCCTCTGGTATGAGGCTGGGGGACAGTCAGGCCCGGTCCCCTGCAGGAAACCCATGAGGTTCCCACCCCCAGGTCCATGAGCGCCAGCATAGGAGCCAGTGTGGCCTGTGCCCTCCCCAGTGGTGTGGCCCAGGTGGAAGGGGCAATGCCCACCCTCAGCTCCCACCTGGGAAGGTCCCAAGCCCGGCAGGCCCACCTTCATGGACTAGCAGGTGTGGCCGCAGGCCTCGCTCTCTCAGGACCAGGCAGGCAGCTGGGGCCGGGGCCGTCACCTCGCCCTTGGAGATCGTGAAGCCCATCTGCCGGAGCAGCCCCACCAGGGCTCCCCGGGCCTTCTGCGACTCGTTGGTGCAGAACCTCACCTTCAGCCCGGACCGCTTCAGCCTGGAAGGGGGACAACAGGCAGAGGGTGCTGTGAGCACGCACAGGGTGTAGCCTCCTGGGAGAAAGCCAAGAGCAACTGGTACAGCCCCTGCACAGGCCGGGTCCCTGCAGGTCTGGAGGAGGGCCTTGGCTGACCCTAGGGTGGTCAGGCTGGGATTTCCGAGATCTTTTCCAGGGGACCCCAACCATGCCCCACAGTCCTCCATTCCATCCTCACAGAATCACGGCACACCTCGCTCCCCAAGGTTCCCACCTGACTTCCGCCTCTCCTACCTGGAACATGCCCCCACTCCCTCTCCTGGGACCCATACCCACCCTCTTCTGGGACAGGTCCCCACTCCCTCAACTGGGACACATGCCCACTCCCCCACCCAGGACGGGTCCCCACTCCTGGAACACAGCTCACCCTCCCACCTGGGACGTGTCTCCACTCACTCTCTTGGATGCAGTGCCTCTCCACACGTGCCAATTCTCCCACCTTCCAAGACCCACTCAACACCTCCCCTCCACCAGCTCATCCCCCTCGGCCTGGACGTCTGCAGCAGTTTCTCTGTGCCTTTCCACAATAAGTAGCACTTACACTTGCATTTGAGCTACATAAGCCTCATTAACTCTGGATCCGTATTTCCCCAGAAGTGCAAAGGCCAAGGGATCAGGCTGAAGGGTGTCTTCTCATCAGGGACATTGAAGAAAGGTTGCCAGACAGAGTCAACAAGTACTTGGATGATCCCGGAAGGACGGATGGGAGGCAGGATCGATCCCACACAAACTCAAAGTTAACACACTATGAGCCTGAGATGCTGTGGACGGTCAGAGGCACCCACATCCCTCCCTCCTAAGCCCACGGGAGACCCGCTGCAGGCTGACTGCACTCAGGAAGGTTCTTGGAACACAAAGCCCCACATAAAGAGGCGCCAAAGCAATAGCATTCAACCCTTCTACGACAGCCACTGGGCACCGACTCCGTGCTTGGCTGCGCTGGTGTGTTGAACTGCAGCCTTGACCACAGCAGGTATGCTGCTCCCCTGCAGCCCACAGTCTAGCAGGTGGCGTGGGAATCTGTGCAAAGGGAGGGGAATTGGTGATTGAACAAAGAGTTGCTCTAAAGGACATAAATGGGATGAAGAGACAGAAGTGGCAAGGGTAGGTAGGAAGGTCCAGAAGGACTCCCTGGGCAGGCAGCTCAGGAATTGAGACGCACAGTGAGGGAAGGAACGGCAACCAGCAGAGGGAAGGGTGGACTTGGTGACAGTCGGTGCTGTAGTGCAGCAAGGGCCAGCAGGAAGGGAGAAGTCGCAGAGGAGGCCCGGACTCCAGACCCCAGTGCAGAGCACATAGCCTGCCAGGGCCAAACCCAGTGCGGCCCAGTAGTTGTGTTTGGCATCTGCAGAGAGCTGCAGTGGGGGTGGGGAGGGGGTGGGGGTCCTGGGAAAGACAGCAGGCTGCAAGCCTGGAGGCCCGGGGAACCCCGGTAGAACTAACCGAGAACACGGACTGTAACCCAGCGCTGTTCACAAACAGGTCCCTAAGCACGTCCCTGGCAGCGGTCTACAAAGATGTAGGAAGACATGCTTACTCCTCACCCATCCTTTCAAGTTTTGTAATAGAAGTAGCACATTAACTGTGGTAAATGTATAACTAATCACTTATTATTTATAAGTAAATATGCATATATAGGAGACAAGTGCTCCAACTTTACATAAAGTCCCCACGTGCAGAAGCAACACACAGATTAGGCCCAGTTACTCGGAACTATGGGCTTGCAATCAACCTCCCTCGGGGCCAGCGAGACCCACCACCGGTGCAGCTCTACCTCAGCCCTACCGGCGACACACTCTCCATCCGGCTCTTTGGGTGAGGACATCGAGTCTCAGGAAGGCCGAGTGCCCCCTGCTCCTCCTCCTGGATCTGAGACTCGGGGGCGCAGGCTAATTCCTATGCGACCTGACCCAGATCCTGGAAGGGACGTGGAGTCAGGAACAGGAAGCACGTCCTACAGAGCTGCCCTTGAAAGCTGGAGGGGGTCCGGAGGAGACAGGTCTCTCGGGCGGGGTCTGGAGAAGGCTTCCGGAGGAGCAGGGTCCAGCTGGAAGCTTGCAGAGCAGACAAGGTGGCGTCAAGGGCAGGCGGGCAGAGCAGAGGGACGGGCTGTGTGGTGGTCCTGCAGTCCCAGGACCTGGGCAGGTACAGCTTCGGGTATGTGCAAGGCCCAGCCCGCCATGAGGCTGGAGAGGAGGCTCATGGAGAGCATGGGGGTGCCTCGGGCACTCGGCTCCATCCTGGGGGAAAGGGGCTCACATGCGAGGCCCCTTAGTGAGGACAGAACTGGGAAAAGCAGGTCTGTCCCACCTTCCCTTCTCCCACTACCCTGTGTGGTGCTGCCTCCTCCCTGTCTCTTGTGTTTTTCTTTCTTTGTAACACTATCCAGTATCTCCAATTATCCAATTTATATGTTTATTGTCCCTCTCTAGAACCTATGTGCTCCCTGAGGTCAGGAACAGGGTCTGTTGGGTACTCAGCATCCCCAGCGTTTCGCACAGGGCTTGGCACAAAGCAGGCCCTTGGTCAGTGTTTGCTGAAGGACTGAGTGATGGGAAGTCCAAATGAAAGTGAGAAGGACGCCTCCTTAGGACCACACAGACCATGCCTACTGCTTCCCCCACCCCTGAGTGTGTCCCGGGCCTGCAGCCAGCCCCCTCACAAGCCCGAAAGAAACAGACAGGAGCCAGTGAAGAAACATGCATTCTCACTTGATAATAAGCCGACAGGTGTGATTTGGGAAGAAATCTGTGGACCTACAGACAACACAGTGCACGCAGACTGGGAGGCTGATGGCATCTTCATCCACAGCCAGGTGATTCAGTCCTTTCTTAGTATTTGTCTTTCCTAATCAGAGGGTTATAAATTAGCAATTATGCTTAGTGGTTAATTGCCCTTCATAAAGACAGCTTTTGTATTTTTAAATTAGGCAGCTAATATATTGTAACTAATAGCATCACCTTGTACATTACGGGCAGATCTTCACTGATTGGCGCCTGAAATGTATGATTCGCACCCAAGTTAATGGAGCAGTTGAGTGAAGAAGTGCAGGGGGTGCCTGGGGACTAATTATTGCTAATGAATTATGATGTGACCTTCTCAGAACAGTGAACAATCGGTGTGACAGTGAGATGACAGTGCCTCACATCTGCTATTTCAAACACAACCTCAGATGCTCATGAAAAATGAGTAAATAGCAGAACTCACTTTGGGACATTTCTGCCTCTGGTCTCCTTAGAAATACTAAAATGTGCTTTAAAATCAAAGTACCAGTTCCAGGATCAAATCATATCCTGAAAAATCTAGTTGAAATGTTTGGGAAGTCCCCTCCTTGTCGGTCTGTCCACTTGTGCCCCCCGACCACATCCTCTGTGTCACCACATACCTTTCCTGACCACTTGGGAAGTGTCCCAGGTCCTTTCTCCATTGTTCTTAAATGCTGAAAATAATAGAAGTTTTCATTATTCTTATTAAAGTAGTAAGGCATGAACATGACATTACACTGAGCCTTGCCTTGGGGCTCGGTACCTGAGACCTGATTCTGTCCTCACTCCCTTGTGGCAGACACACGTGGTTTGCATCCCCTACATCCACCCCCAAGGCCAGATGCCTGGCACACGGGTGGTGCTCACTAAGTACATGCTGACTGGTCAATGAAGCAATGAGACAAGAACCATTATCCCCATTCCAGAGATGAAAAAAACGGAGGCTCCAGGAGGCAGAGACCTACAAGTCACGCAGCTTGTAAGTGGCAAAGACCATGAACCCTCAAGTGGCTGCACGGCAGCATGTGCAGGCAGGCCCTCGCTTTGCCAGTAAGGACACTGTGCCTGTCCAGGCCCAGCAGCCCCAGGATCATGGGGCAGGGTCTTTCCCCACCCCCGAGGGAAATGGATGCTACAGGTGGGAAGGAGTGTGCAGAGCACACCTGTGCATGCACAGAGGACAGAAAGTGTGAGAATTTGGGGTCAACACTGAAGGTGAGGCCTGAATGGCAACACTCTGGACTGAACTGTGTCCCCAGCATGTCCCTGTGTTGCAGCCCTAAGGAGATAATGAGGTTCAATGGGGCCAAGAGGGCAGGGCCGATACGCTATGATGATAAGAAGGGGCTCCAGAGATGTCTGTGCACCAAGAGAGGAAGAGAATTCTCATCAGAAACCAACCCTTCTGGCTCCTTGATCTTGGACATCCAGACTTCAGAACTATGAGAAAAGAACTGTCTGTTGCTAAGCCCCCAGTCTGTGTGTTCTAATTTTTTTTTGTTATGGCAGCCCAAACAGACTAAGAGAGCTGAGACTCCAAATCCCTAGCATTTCTTGGTGGGGGCTGCTGCCTATGTCACAGATTTGGCCTTGGGATGCCTGGAACGCAAGAATTCAGAATGGCAGGGGAGCCTGAGCCAGGCATGGCTTCAAGGCCATGGCACAGCGTGCAAGGGCCCCCACGGGAACAAATCCAAAGGACGTCAGCTTGGGACAGCCCGCGTTATCCCCACTCACCAAAACCCAAGGGCCTTGGGGCCAGGGGGCCTACTGCAGGGCCCTGGCAGCCCAGACTGGGGCTCTGGCCAGGCAACCCTCTGGGACCACACAGCACCACCAGCTCAGCCTGCCGCCCCCACCCCAGGAGCCCCAGGGGTGGGATGTGCTACCACTTCCTGCAGCTGCCTCGGATCTTTGAACTGACCTTTACCTCATCCCGGCAGGCCAGGACAAGCCTCCGAGTGACAACGTCGCCTGGTGCAATTACTGCGCATCACATGAACCGGTCCCTTGCAAATCACCTCAGACCTCACACATCTGCTGGCTGTCGGCATCTGCCAGGGGCGCTCACCCGAAAATAATGGAAACCCTCTCATTACTGTTCAGGAGCAGGTAGAGTGCTAGGACAATTCCTGGACACCCTGACTGACCTTGGCACGACTCCACAGCAGGCTGCCCTCTCAGACTCACCGAGGAGGGGCTGGAGGGCAGGATGCGCAGAGTGAGGGGGCAGTCCGACAAGGCCCCTCCAAGCTGGGCTGTCCCCCACTCCTCACCCCAACTTCAGCCCTTGGGGAGCTGTCACCCTTCCAAAAGGTCTTCGTATCGGCCTGAATCTGCCTTCACCCTCCCCCACAGCCAAAGGTTACTCATCCTTCAAGGCCTCGTGCCTATGTCCCTTCCTCCAGGAAGACCCCTGGCCCTGCGCCGGCCCAGGCAGACCCCCTCCTCCTCTCACTGGGTTTCCACGCTCTTGAAGCATGCAGTGAGAAGCCCCTGATCGATCCAAATTCCAGATCTGATGGGCCCACCTGGTAATGGAACCAAATCATTCTGGTGCCAAGGGCAGAAGAAACCCCAGGCTCACTGCCAATCCTGCCAGGGGGCAACACTGCTTCACCACTGCTGCAGCATCTGACTCTAACCCTTTCTGGTGCATGGTTTCTAGAGGGTTCCAGAGGAGGAAGCACAGAGGACCCAGATGACCAGAAGGCAGATGGGAAGGGGGCCTGTGCACAGGGAGGCTGCAGTGAGGCACTCCTTTCTCCTGGCTGAGGCTAAGCAGAGGCCAGAAGGCCGAGTGGCCGCAGGGAGGTGCCCGAGTCTTGTTCCTGCCTGCTCTGCCCGCCCTCACCCCTCACAGCAGGTGGGGCATCGCCCACCTGGCCCCAGCCACCCTGTCACCAAGCAGTACAGCAGAGAGGCCACACCAGCTGCCCCCCATCCCTGCTCCACCACCCTCCCCACCAGGAGCCTCTGAGGGTGTGTGTGTGTGGAGGGTCTGGGAGACCAGCCCACCCGTCACTCCAAATCCCCCACCTCCCACCCAGGAGGAGAGACCCCTACTGGAATGGCGGGGGGGGGGGGGGAGGAGGCCCCAGGCTAAGTGGGTTGCTGGGTGGGAAGGTGAGGCTGAATGCTAGCAGGTCAAATTTGAAGTGACAAATGAGACTAGCGTGACAGGGAACCTGCCTCCTGACCACCTGTCAGCGATGCCCCCGGGCCACATGCTAGAAGCTGCCTGGGGGAGTGGAGGGTCCCTGCTAAAACAGGAACAGCTGCAGACAAAACTCTAGGCCTCAGTTTCCTCTAAGAGGAAAAGGACAGTCACAACACTCCAGGCGGCTGCTATGAACCAAAACTCAGGGCAGCAGCCCCCAGCAGGCCCTCAGGGAACGTGTGCCTCCAGCACCCCAGTGGCACCAGGGCCCTGTTACAGAGCGGCGCTGGCTACTGGTTTTGGGATCTCTGGGCGGCTCTCCTTTTAAAAAGCCACCAAGACTGAAAGGACACGTTTGCAGAATTGAAACCAGCAAAGTGCTTATTTGTTCTAAGAACTCAATTTTTAAAATGTGAAGGTCAAATAGGAGCCCATGAACAGAGCGGGGATGGTTCTGCAGTAGAAAAATACAGTTGTTTGCACACACCAAGGGGTGCCCGTGTTAATTCAGAGAGGGACCTGGCCCAGTTCAAGCTGGGCATCAGCTTGGGGTCAGGGAGCCACCTCCTGGCAGAATGGCTTTTGCCCCCTGTGCTTCCAAGCTGGTCCTGCACCTGCATCTTGCACACACCCTTGGTGGGAATCCATGGGCCAGACTCTTGGGATCCTTGAGTCCCAGCCGTGAAATGGGGCAATGGCAGCACCTGGCTCCCCAGCTCTCCACAGCTGGGCATGGCAGCTGCCCTGTGAGCCCTCCCATGTGCTGGCGTCACCACAGGACTGTGAATGCTCAGGGACACCAGTAACAGCCTTTAACAGGCGCTCCAGCGGGGCCTGCTGCAGCTCCCCTGCTGCCCCCCCGACTAACCAGGGCGGCCCTCTCAGTCAGCTGCCAGCCAGCTGCGAGTGCCCCCTGCAGGCCCCTCCCCATCCACCATCTGACTGACACCGGGGGCAGCAATGCGCGTCGTCGTGTCATCAGAGCCCAAAGTCCTGATGGAGAAAAGAGAAAGAACAAGAGAGGTGGTGACCCACATGGCTGGGCCTCTCACGACCTCTCACTCCAGGCCAGTGACCTCAAGGGGACAGAGATGAGGTCAAATGGACTTGGGGCAGGCCCCAAAGCCAGGGCCCTTAGGCAACGTGTGGCACACCTTCCCTCTGCTGGTGGCCTCACCTGCCATCCAGTGTGTTTTCTCTCTGCCCTGCCCAAGCCTCTGAGCTCAGATCAAAGGGACATGCTGAGCCCACATGCATGGATTCACTATTAATTAATAAACATAATTCAGAATCAAGAACAGGGCATCTAGAAGACAGAGGAGACCTTGGCGAACATCCAGCTAGTGGCTCATTTCAGAGGGGGAGACTGAGGCCCAGAGGGATGGAAGGTGCCCAAGGGCGTGTTTCAGGGAGTCAGGGCTCTCAGCCTTGGGAAGTTCACCACCAGCCAGTCCTCCCAGAGCGCCATCCCCAGCTGGTCCAGCAGTGGGCGCTGCAGGAGACAGAGGCCGGGCATTCCGGGGCCGAGGTGGGAGCCTGGCTCGGGAAGCACCCCGGCCGCCTCTCACTGTGTGACTGAAGCTTGTCACCCACCCCCACCCTCTCCGACCTCAGTTTCCACATCTGTAAAATGGAGCACTAGCAGCAGCTGCTTGAGAAGGCTGTCGTGAAGATCATATTGAAAACCTTCTGAGAAGCATCTGGCATGGTGCAAATCTCAATGAATGGCAGCCAAGATGGTGGTGGTGACAGTGACAACCACTCCTTTGGCGAGCCCGGTGCTGGGGACATCTGGGCCCTCACAGCAGGTAGTATGACAGGAAACCAGATGCCCAGTGAATGGGGACAGCAGGAGGACCCAGGGGAAGAGGAGGCTGTGGGCGGGAGCCCAGGGAGCATAGCCAGGGGCACTGTTAAGAAAGAGGGCAAAGTTCAGCCCAGCAAAGGGAGCCTGGGGTGCCACAGCAGGACTGACTGGTCCCAGGGGACATCCCTGGGCATGCAGGACACAGGGAACCCCAACCATAGATACGGCAGCTCCCGGGGACTGGCCGCTAACCCCTGCCCCAGATATTACCCACACGCTCACAGTGAATCCTCAAGACAATCAGAGAGACGGGCCAACATGCCATTTACAGGTGAGGACTGGCGTTCGGAAGGCTGGGGGCTCCGCCCAGGGCAGAGCTTGGACGAGAACCTTTCGTTACTGGCCTCATGAAAAAACATACAAATATCAAAAATAGAGCTGCCTGGGCAGAGCTGAGTGATTCCGGGTTGGGTCTGCACCAGGTTCAACAACTGAAAGACTCTCCTTATTTGCAAAGTAACTGTCTCTACACTATCTGACCCTGCAAGCAATAAAATGCTCCTTTGGCCCCTTGACGTGAGCAAGTAAAATGATGGCTTGAAAGAAGACATCTCACTTAATTCCTACACCCATGACACAGGTGTTGCAAGTGGGAAACTGAGACCCAAACTGGCCAAGAAGCTTGCCTGAGACCTCATCGCAACCACAGGGCAGAGCTGAGACTCAAAACCCAGGCCCTCCCACATGGGTGCTGACACAGCTGCCATTTTTTAGGTGACAGGTTACCTGAGGCAGTGCCTGCCCTGGCGAGGGCGGCGTCCCCACCCTCCTTCCTCAGGAGGTGTCTGAGTGAGTCCCTTCACCTCTCTGGGCCTCACAGTCGTCCTCTCCAAACAGGTGGCACCCTGCCGGACCCAGGATCTTGGAAACTAGCCCTGCACACCACCATGGGCAGGGCCCAGACAGGGCTTTGCTAGTATGGCTTCTCTATACATTCTTGGGGTGCTGGGGGGCTCATGACTACATCTGTGAGCTTCTGAGTGACCTGTGCCACACTCGCCTCCTAATCGGCAGGGGATTCCTACCACAGGGAGGTACTTTGTCCAGGTGAACCCTTTCCTCTGTCCCAGAACCCCAAGCCTGGGCTCTTGATTTCCACAGGGTGACCCTGCTTACAAAGGTCAGAACCCTAGAAAGAGCTCGTACGTGGTGAGGCCTCACACACCCCTGACGTCCCTCCATTTCCCTCCACAGGAGTCAGATTCGTGATTCTATTACAGATGTGTGCAGGGTGCTGTGTCCCCTTTCTTTCTCTTTTTGAACAGAAATGGTATTCCCTACACATTATGGTATAACTTCTTCCCTGACTACATGCAACATCCATGTTACTTAAACTAATGCTGACATCAAACAAAGCTACTTTATCCTTTTGAAGAGCAACAGAATGTTCTGCAGTCTGGATAAACCATAATCTATTCCCTTCCTGATAGACATAAGGGTTGTTTCCAGACATACATATAAAATTATAAACATATAAACGACTGAGCTGTCCACTGCCCCAGACTGCATATTGTTATTCATCAAAACACTTCCCATCATTTTCACTGACTGACCACATAACCAATATTACAGATGTGAACACAGAAAATGTACACTAGTCAAATATTGTTCTTTCAGCTGTTTTTTAATTTTGGGTGTTCTACCCCAGATTTCATTTGAGGGATGAATACTCTGAGGCCACGGAAGACTTTGAAACCCCGACAGAAGACCTTCCTTGCGCATCGGTCTGCCCCAGGGTGGGGGCGGCAGACCACCTGGGCTCTGCACTCCTCCTTTCCTGCGCTAGTGGACCTGTTTACAAGGCAGGCATCGGTGAAGGCTTAACTGCAGATGCTACAAAACTGGAACCCAACCTGGAGGAGGGCACTGTGCTCCGGCCACCCCCGTCTCTGAAGACAGCAGAGTTTACCCCTGGCAGTAAAGGGCAGCACGAGTTAAAAGGCATTCTCAACAAAAGAACCTTGGCCCAGGTCCCCGCAGGTCCTAACAAACACAGACAAGAGGCCCAGCCACTCATGTCCCTAAGAGACCCGGGGGCAGGTGCTGGACCACATGGTTGGGGGGGATGAGGCACCAAGGGGAGGCTCCTGGCTGGCCCACGGTCCTGGCAGTACGGTGATGGCTGCTCCTGGGGAGCCGAGCCCCTGGGGCCAGATGGTGCCAGGGCGGCCAAGCATTCAGGAGGTGGGTCCTAAAGTCTGTGGGCTGGGCGACTTCCGACAAGGTTCCCTTGGCCCTATTCCTCACTGCTTCAAGACCTGCCCAGGGCAGGGGTTGGGCGGGGGAGAAAAGGGGGGGGTGTCCTGAGTTTTAACAGGGTCCCAGGACTTCCGGTGGGTTGAGGCATTGAAAGGCCCCACTTGGAAGGATGGGCTGAGGGTCTGCGGTCCTGGGTGACAATTGCTTTATGAAGCTGCCCTGGGCCGAGGCTGGACCTGTTTCCTTCCGCCACAGCCCACAGCTGTGCTTTAGTGGCCAGAGACAGGATGCAGTAAATACCCACCTGCCTTTCACATGCAGATGCCTCCGGGGCTCTCCTTTGTGCCGGCCAGCCCCAGGGACAGCCCCTGCAGCCCCCGCTGGGCCCGGCCCTGCCTCTGAATGGCTCCCCTCTGGGAGCCCAACTGCCCAGGAATGGGCTCCAATAAAGGACCTGTTGGGGGGGACCCAGGCTGGTTACAGATGTCTCCTGACCACTCCCGCCCACAAGTCCTAGAGCAGTAAGAGGGCCCCGCCTGGGAGGGAGTCAGTGTGGCCTCAGAAGCCTGCGCCTCCTGTTCTCCCATCTGGGATGCCCAGATGACATCTTCAGATCCCAGGTCACACGTCACCAGATCGCTGAGGCCACACTCCTCCAAGCCTGGCTCCCCAGCTGCCTGCCAGCTGTCCCTGTCCGTCAGACACAGCCTTCCTGTGTGCTGTTCATGCTCATCTCCCCACGGTGGACAGCCAGCTTCCCAATGGCAGGGACATCCATCTGCCCCCGGTGCCTACAGCAGTGTTTCTATGGTAGTGAAGCACTCAATAAGCGCATCTTTACTGAAAGGCAATGTGACATGGGGGAACCTGGGGCTCAGGAGTCAGGGGCACCCAGGGGGATCCTGGCTCCGCTACTTTTTCTACTTATGCAATTCCTGAGTCTCTGAGCCTCAGTTCCACCTCAGGGCTGGTTGTGAAAGCAGCAAGTGTGGTCAAGTACCCACCTGGGGCATCATGGGCCTCCCTCAGTCATAGCTGCTCTTGCTGTGGTTGAGGTTGTTTTAAAAAAGCAGAGTTTATATTCTCCATGTGCTCTAAGTGGGAAAACTTTGAGAACATCTAAGGACCCCTGTCACCACGCTAAGTCTAGGAATCAGAGTGGTAAGTGGTTGTCTCCTCTGGGGTTCTCCACAAGGAAGGTGCTGTTGGGGAAGCCACAGTGCTGGGGATGCTTCCCAAAACCCAGGTGCCCATCTGGCCTGTTCCCCTGCGGGGTCCTTTGAGCCCCTGTGATTGCAAGCAAGCTGCACACACCAAGGAGGCCCCGGGCGCAGGGCACAAAGTAACTCACTCCTGTGGCTGCAGAAACTACGGAAAGTGGCTGAAGGCCCAGACAGTTTCACCTTGGCAAGCAGGGCCTGTTATGCAGAGGATGCCTGAGAGAGTCCATTCTTGGATCAGCCACCACAGGAGGGAAACAGGGGCATCCACATGCCTGAAACATCCCCGTAGAGAACCACAAAGGCAGGCAGATTGTCCTGGGAGAGTTTCCCACACTACACACGCTGCCACTGAATGTCTGGGCCCTAGACTTCATGCAGGCCTGGGACCATCCATGAGGAGGGTATGTGGGGCTTCCCAGAGCCCAAGTGTGACCAGGTGGTCATGGGAGGCCAGGCCTGGTGGAGGCACCTAGTCCTAAAGCACTGGCAGAAGAGCCAAAGAGAGAAAAGGAACTTTGGGGGAGCCAGGGGGCTCGGCAGCGTGAGCAGACCCCCACTCCATGGGGAGTGGGGCTGCTGAGGGCTCGTCAGTGAAAACCCCACCTGGAAGTCTGTGTAACTGGGAGCAGTGGGATGAGATGGGCAGAGGGGGGAAGAAGGGCCCACAAGGCCCCCTTTGGAAGGCCCCAGGGGACTGGGCAGAGGTGTGGGGCCTTGTTCCAGTGGCATGGGAGCTGCTGGGGGGCAGAGGGACCAGGCCATCAGCTCTCCAGGCCCTTGGGCAGCAAAATGATAAAATTTTCCAGGAAAAAGGGTACATGTCCCCTCACCAAAAACAATCCTGCATGGTCTGGGGGGGCTACCCCTCTCTCAGCTATGTAACTGGCTGCAATGTACTTAAGGACTTTTACCCTATCACTGTTAGACTCACACGGAATAGCTGCTACCAGACACCCCAGGTAGGTAAGTCGGCCTAAGAGCAAATTCCAACAAAGCCCTCTGGGAAAGAGTCGGAAGACACCAGCACAGAGCCTACATCAGTTAATGGAGCAGGATGACCCTCCGCACTGCCATGCCCTGGAATCTGGGCAGGCCTTTTTTTGGGCAGGTGGGAGCATTAGTCAGGAGAGGCTGCTGGAAGCCCCTGACTTTTCTCAACATCAGCTTCCTCCTCAAAGGACTCAGTGCAGGCCTGGCACAGGGTATGTTAGGGGTCAGGCAGACCTGGGTTCCCACAGTCCCTGGGCCATCCCACTGGAGACCCTGAGGTGCAGTTACTTCACCTGATAAGGGGGATCACGGCAGTCCCCAGGTCTGCTGGGGGAACTGAATGAGACAGCGAGGGAAAGCACGAATGCTGGCACGGGGTAAGCGCTCTCTGAGAGCTGCCTCACCTGCTCGGGAGGGGTGCACATCAGATGCCTTGTTACTGACTAACTGCAAGACAGGCTGGCAGGCAGCCCCAGGTTTTCCACGGCTGCTGTGGGATCCATTCTGGGCTCCTCAGCAGAAAGTGGATGGGGAGGAACGGAGGCTCTGTCAATGTCCTTCATCTACGTTGCTTCTCAGTTTTTTCTGGGGCAAAAGTGACCATCAAAACGCAAAGCACTAACAAACCCATGTGCCGGTGAGGACCCGGAGCTGCTGGGCCCCACGCTCATCACTCCGGGAAATGATGTGACAGTGTCTATTAATACCCAACATCCATCTCGTGAACCAGCAATTCCACTCCTATATCTGTACCCAACAGAAACACATCCCTGCACTCACCAAAAGACATGTTCTAGAATGTGTGCTCAGAGATATAATTGAGAAATAACTGAAAATGGGAAACTAACACCCACTGATGGGATAACATGTGCATATTCTACTTTAATGAAAAGTTGTTTCTAAGTGGCCCTGACTTTAAGGTAATTAAGAGCATTATAATGGGAATTCCTGTAATAATAACATGAGATTTACACTATCATGAGGTCTATCATGTGCCAAGCACTGGGCCAAGAACTTGACATACATCACGAGCCACCACGGTACCTGCCCTGCGCCCCTCCTCTAGCCCCATCTTCTCCCTCTTAGGTGCTCCAGTCCAATCCTGGGCGACGTTCTCTATTTCACCTTCTCCCTGGCCCCACAATACCCAATATATCAGCAGCGCCCATCAATCCTATTTCCTAAACACCTCTTTAATTCATGGCTTCTCTCCATCTCCACTGCCACCCCCTAGTCCAAGCCCCAGCGCCTCTCTCTGGACCCTACAACAGTCTCCCAGCTGGTTGCAATACTGTTTCCTCTCCTGAGCCCTGTCTGCCCCATTGCAGGCATTCCCCACTCTGCAACCAGAGAGATCTTAAAATATTTGTAATGTATTTTTTGGTATGGTATTTTTTTTACAGCTTTATTGAGATGTAACAACAAAATATTTGTAATGCAACACTTTGAATGAGAAATACATTCACAGAAAAACTTCTAAAAAACATTTATATACAAAGTTATGTAGTAAAAAGTCTTGCCTCCAACCCACCCAGTTCTCCCCAATGGCCTGCCTGGCACCTCTTCACACAGGGAAGCGCTTCTCTCCAACTTCTTACGGAAACAGCAGGAATACATGCTTGCATTTCTCCCATTTCTACCCCAAACACACACCACATATCCCATTCTGCACTTGCTATCTTCATCGACATGCTCTCTTCAGGTCTGCATGGCAGGTGTGCACGTTTCTTTTTCTGCATCTGTATAGATAGATGGACCAAACTCCTCCCCATCAAGGGATATTTGACTCATTTCCAGCCCTTTGCTACTTCAGCAGGCGCTGCTATGATCGACTTCGCATTTACGTCATTTGTTTGTTAGGTGTGAAGCAGGGCAAATTCCCAGAGGTGGGACTGCTGATAGACGATACATGTACCTTCCACAAGCAATGGATGTCTGTTTCTGCACTTTTGCCAAGAGAAGGTGTTCCCAAAGTTTTGAGTTTTGCCAATTTCCTCAAATTGATGAAAAATGGCATCTTGGTATAGTCCTAATGTACATTTCTCCTATTTGAGTAAGGCTTAGCATCTTTCATATGGTTGAGAGTCATTTGTTTTTCTTTTCTGGTGGAGGAATTGTTTATATCCTTGTGCATTTTTCTATGGGGCTGCTGATTTTTTGCTATCAATTTCTAGATTTTGAAGCAAAGTTATAAAGGTCTTCTACTCCTAAATTTCGAAGGACATCTCCCCTATTTTCATTTGCTATTTATATCGTTTCACTTTTTGCATTTAGATGTCCTTAAAACTTAAATCAAATCACATGACTCCTTCCTAAAATCTTCGGTGACTTCCCACTGCATTCAGGATACAATCCAGACACGTCTCCATGACCTGAGAGTCGTGTCTGCTACAGCCACGCTCCCCCTCACTATCCCCACTCCTCGGTCCAGGAACACCAACGTGCCAAGCTCTCTTCCACCTCAGGCTTTTGCAGGGCTGTTCCTCTAGCTGGAATGCACTCCCTCCTCCCCTTCACCCAGATGGCCCCTCTACCCTGTGGTTCAGTTCAATGCTCTCTCTGCAGAGCTGTCCCTTGGTCCCCTCTAGCACAGGCCAGCCTCACCCATCACATTCTCTGTACCCACTCTCTTCACATCACTTATGCTAACCTCAGTTTACCCATCTGTTTCCAGGTTTCTGTCCATCTCCCCTCTAGATGTGGGCCCCATGAAGCCTCATCTGCCTCAGTCACAGCCCTGAGGCTCTGGCCTCCTGCTAGGAGGTCTTTCCATTTTTCTAAGTCTTCGAAATATGGTGCGGACGGCACACCTACTGCTCCTCTCAACTCAGACTAGACACGTTCCATGTGCGTAGCTGCCACAAGGAGCAACGGCCGCCCGGTTGGCCAGCGGCGCAGCCCCGACCCGCGGATCCCTTGCACGACCCTGGGCGGCAGCTGGGTCGAATCTCAGGGGGCGTGGCAGGGGCGTGGCCACACCAGTAGCCCCGCCCCTCACAGCCCCGGGCAGCGGCCGGATGCGGCCGGCGGAACCCGGCGTTCGCACTGCCGACGAGGGCCGCTCACCTCGCCACCGCCTCCACGGAGCCGGCGATCGCCGCGCCGCCGTCCTCGCCGCCGTCGTACAGCACGCCCGAGATGTCGAGCAGCACCCCGCGCACGCCCGCCAGCCGCTCGCCCCACTCGGCCATTGCGCCCGGCCGCGCGCCTGTCCCGGCGCGTCCCAGCTGGCGATAGAAGCCGCGGCCGCGCTGGCCGTGCAGGGACGCCTGGGAAATGTAGTGCGGAGGGGCGGGGCCGCCGGGGACTCGGGCGCGAACCCGGGACCGCCAGGCACTAACTCGGAACCTCCGGGCGCGAAGGCGGAGTGGCACGGCGCCTATCTACTCGCGGCTCATGCACCCTCGATATGGGAACCTTGTACCCAGGAGATCAGTGAACAAAGGGCAGGAAAAGCAGAAAACAAGCTCCTGGGAAATTGTCAACCTCCCTAAAATTCAGAGCAATTAATTTGAGACAAGGAGGCACCTGTAAAACCAAAGATTAAAGAGGACAGATAAGATCAGTGCTTCATTGGTGTTTTCGTCCTGGTCACAGAGTGTGACAGCGCTAAAAGCAGTGGAGATAGTTGGACCCATTGACCCAATAATCCCACGCCTGGTAAACAATGCTAAGGAAATGATTGTAAAAACCACCACCGCAGTGTCAGCTGTAAAGCCAAAACAAGCTGGAAGAAAAGTAAGTGTTCAAGAACAAGAAGTGTTCCAAAAATTATAACACTGCTACCGAAAGAACTATTATGCCATCAAAAATAAAGACTAGGTAATATCCTGGAAAGTGCTCCCAACATGATATGAAAAGGCAGAATACAAAATTGTATATAGACCTCAGACCTGCAGAAATAAGGATGCATCGGAATAGGGCTGGGAAGAAAATGGAAATGTTGCAGTTGTTTTAGGCCAGTGAGATTTGGGATGAATTTTTACATTCCATGTAATGTTATATTGTTTTTGCAATAAACAAAAATTGATAGAAAAGGGGAAGAATTTCCTTGTTTGCTCCTCTGAACGTTCCAAGTATTTACATTGAAACTTGAAAAAAATTTGACGTCTGGCCTGACTTAGCTTTGAGGTTTCAAAAGAAGACCATATTAGGATGGCCACTTCATTTCATATTCTTGATTCACAGATAGGATGAAGTATTCATCAGAATTTTAGAACTTAAACCCAGTTCAGTGAAATTGTGTATATCTTGTTGAGAAGTTTACTGGGGGCACTGTGTACTTTGTTGATAATACAGGAAAAATATAAAATGTAGTTCCTGTCCTTTGGGGAGTTACAGCCTGACTGGGGAGGAAAGAATATTAGACCTTATATTGGCCAGGGTTCTTAATTGCAGACAATAGAAACCACTCCAGTTAACAGAAGGCATTAGGGAATGTACAGATTTCTAAGGGGGTCTGGGGAGCTATGGGCCACACCGTTATGAGAAACGCACAACTGCATTGTTCCAGCAGGACTTCTGCCCTATCATTTGGCATTTGGCTCCTAAGATGCCAGGGATCTGAAAATACAGCCCTCAAAGAACCAGCTCTGCCCACTACTGTGCTCTCTAAGATTCTCCCTATGTGCAGCTAACCACGTCTAGCTCGGTGGAACCTAGCCAACCTGCAAAGGAGTCTGGGAAATGTTTTTAGCCTTCTAGATTCTGTAGTACAGGAGCTGAGTGAGTCTGTCTGGAGAGTCCACCACAAACATCATCGTCCATACACATGTACTGAACCACTCTGTGGGCTCAGTGGGCTTCAGGGCACAGAGGACTTCAGCGTGATCTTTGCCTTTGAGTGAAGACTGGGCAGAGAATACACCTTTAAGGCTGTGGAACAAGTGCCAATGAGTGACACAGACACAGCTAAGAGCTGTGAGCCATGGAGGGCAGCGGTGGTTTCTAAGCAGAGGGACAGCCCAAATGGACTCTGCAGAATGGCTGGGCTTGAGCTTCATGCCAAGGAAGAGGAGGACAAAGGGCGCTTCTGCCAGTGGTGGTTAGCCTGCACATAGCTCCCCCTCTCCCACTAGCTGTGCATGACCTTGGGCAAATCACTTTCTGTGTCTAGGATTATGGTAGACGAATAGTGGTCCCTTAAAGATGTCCACATCCTACTCCACAGAACCTGTGAATGTGTTACCTTCCATGGCAAAGGGGACTTTGTAGATGTGATTAGTTAAGGATCTTGAAATGGGGGGATTATCCTGGATTATCCAAATGGGCTCAGTATAATCACAAGAGTCTTTACAAAGGGAAGAGGGAAGCAGGAGAGTCAGAGTCAAAGAAGGAGACGTGGCAATAGAAGCAGAAGGGAGAGAGAGACGTGAAAATGCTACGCTGCTAGCTTAGAAACAAAGGGGCCATGAGCCAAGAAATGCAGGCACTTCTTAGAAACTGGAAAAGGCAAAGAGATGGATTCTCTGCTAGAGCTCCAGAAGGAACACAGCCGTGCTGAAGTCTTGATTTTAGGGCATCTTATCTCTTGTTTTAAGCCACGAAATTTGAGGTGATTTGTTACAGCAGCGATAGGACATGAGTTCAGGGAACCAGGTCTGTCACCCCAAGAATGACATGTTGGTCCAGCAACAAGCCTCTGAGTGTGGGCCACTGATGGGCTCAGACCTCACCCAAATGTCCACAATCTTCCTTTGGATGTAATGGGTGAAGGGCATGGTATAAGTTAGAGTTGCATTTGCCTGCATGTGACAGACCCACCTGTAGTCGCACAACCAAACCGAGTTACTTTTTCTCATATATTAGGAAGCCAAGAGGAAGGCAGTCCTGGGCAGGCACCACAGCTCCCAGGACCATCAGGGGACAGGCTCCTGCCATCTTTCAGCTCCATCATCCTTAGCGTGAGGCTCTTACCCTCATGCTCTCCAGGTGCCTGCGGCTTTTCAGGCAAGAAGGGGAAGGAAAAGGGGAAAGGGGCTGTGACAGCTGAGTCTTACCCTTTATACCAGGAGAACAAAGGTTTTTGGGAATTTTGATGTAATAGACTCTTGTTTACATCTTTTGGGCCAGAGGTCATCAAGTGGCACATTCACACTGAGTCTGTGGGGGGTGTATATTTCATCAACAGAGCTTTAGGTCTGTTACATTTCCAATGACAAATCTATGAATCATATCTTAAATTTCAGCTCAAATATGAATCCATCCAGTCCTCTATTGCTATAGTGGATGAATGTATAATCCTCCCAGATTTGTGTGTATTAGCTAGGACTTTGGTTGCCACTGACAGAAACCCAATTTTAAATGGCTTAAATTTAAAAGGAATTTATTGGCTTCCATAACCAGATAGCCTAGCAATTGATGGCTGGTTGTAAGGCCGGAAGGGTGGCATTCTGGGCTCCCTGACTCCATTTCTTGGCTGCGCTCCTTCTGTGGGTTGACTTCCTTCTCTCCCAGCGTAGCGTGGTTTTCTCCAGGCAGCCTGGGAGAGGGCTGCGGCAGTTCCAAGCCACGAGTCCCTGGTAAACCACATGGTGAAGAACACTTCCTCGACTTGGTCTGACGGTTCCAGAAAGAAGTCTGACTGGCCCTCTGGTGTCAGAGCCCCCAGTTCCTGGTCTGTATTCAGAGGGAAGTGTTACTGTGATGATCCAGGCTGGCTCAGGCGCCCTACCAGGGCTGGGGAGGGGCACTTGTACATACTCTGCATGGCCACATGAATGAAGAGAAGCCCCCCAGCATAAAGCAAGGCACTGTTACAGGAGTGCTATGGTCGGAAAGTTGTCCCCACAAAATTCCTATGTTAGAATCTTACCCCTTAAGGTGATGGCATTAGGAGGTGGGGCCTGGAAGCGATTAAGTTATGAGGGTGGAGCCTTCATGTATGGTATTAGCATCCTTATAAGAGACCCCAGAGTCCCCTCATCCCTTCCACCATGTACAACACAGAAGTCAGCCATCTGCAACCCAGAAGAGGGCCCTCATCAGAACCCAACCCTGCTGGGACCCTGATCTTGGACTTCCAGACCCCACAACTGTGAGAAATAAATATCCTTGTTTTATGAGCCACCCAGTCTGTGATATTTTGTCATAGCAGCCTATACAGAGAAAGAAGAGACCCTGTGCAGGCAGAATAGCAGGTGCTCACTACCCACAGGGACCTTTGTTCTCATTAAAGGCTGTCTCCCCTGGAAGGAGAGTGACAAAAACCGGGAGCCATTGGTCTAGAAGCAATGTGTGCATTAGAATCACCTGCAGGGCTTATTAAAGCAGGTTTGGATTCAGAGGGGCATGGGCCTTAGAACCTGCATTTCTTATAGGCTCCCAGGCAATGCTGATGCTGCTGGTCTCTGGAGCTAGATGGGTATTTCTCAAGTTTTAGGGTACATGTCAGTTATCTGGGGTACCTTATTAAAATACATATTCTAATTCACTAAGTTTCGGGCAAACTTGAGACTTTTGCATTTCTAACAAGCTCTTAGGTAGGCCAATGCTGCTTGTCCACAGGCCATACTTTAAGCATGAGGATCTAAATTTTAAACTCTAGAATGACCTGTCTTGTCTCTAGCAGCTCGGATATTCTATGATCCTGTGATAGGTTTTGTTTTTCCTGAAAAGAGACCCCTGTGCTGAGGAACAGCATGTTCAAGACATTGTCCAGATGTCTGCATTTTGCTGATAAAGGTGCTGACCGTCCAGCTTGTGAATGGTCCTCGTTTGCTTCTTCCCTCCTGCCTGCTGCTGCTTGGCCTGGTCTCCTAGCAGACGAGGAGGGGAGGCGCAGGTAACAACTGCGGCAAAGGTTTGTGGGAGAGGACACATTAGGTGAAGCTTACCCGGGATTTTCATATTTCTTTGGGCTCTCTGGCCATGGACTGGGGAGTTAGCAATTTTGAATAAATGTGTTGAATTATTAGGATCTGGCATTAGTCCATCAGCACACTCACATGAGGTACCTTTTTATTGAAGAGACTATTTATAAAGTTGTGGGAAGGGGTAAGGGAAAGCAGCAAAGACTTTGTACTCAGAGACTAGCAACAGCGGGACCTTAACCATTCCTGACCTGAGGATTCTGCCCACAGCTGCCCAAGCCCCGAAGCTGCAGGACCTTTGGCCTTCAGTAGAGGACTGTGGCCATTGCTAACCTATAGCTGGGTGGAGCGGGAGGACAGCGTCTCTCCTCCCATCTCTTCTACCCTGAGGTTTTCTTTTGCAAAGAGCATGGCTTCCCAGTATGGATGGCCCACTTAAAAGCTTAAGTTTGTTTCACAAATGTATGAGATTTCCCCTGAGGAGATCAGATCCATTATGAACCCAAATCCTTAGCTAAATAGTCCTGGGCCTTATTGTTATTTTCCACCTAGCCTGTACCACCTATTAAGGTGCGACATTTCCAACCCATCTTCATGAGACTATGGAGCTTTGGATTTATGCTGTTGGGCTACCATTTACTCCTTTCAAATGCTAGGGTGTTGCTGGGCACAAAGACAAATGGAATGTGAGCCCTGACTTTAGGATGGTCCCAGGGCCAGACAGTCTTTATCCCATACTTTGTGATAAAGGCTGTGCCAGGCGGCATTCCTTGACTCTGACTAACTGAATTCCAAAATGGGAGGGGGTAAGGATGGAGTTGGGAAGTTTCCAAAACAATCTGCAGAATCCAAGTAAATTCTGGAAAACCAGACCTTAGACAACCAGAACCATCAACAAGCAGGGTGGGAAAGAGCAGATGATTTCTTCCAGGCATTGCTGCCAGGATCACAGCCCCAAACCAGGGTCACTCTGCTCGGATTCCCAGGGGAGAGAGACCCTGACTGTTCCTCTAGGAGCCCACTCCCGCCCTGTGGCCAAGAGAGGGCAAGGTGGACCCACCACTACCACATATAAGGGAGAAGTGAGGTGGGGAGATCTGAGCAAAGTCAAGCCATCGAACCAGAAAGGGGTGAGGATGCCGATCAGCCAAAAGTAAGAGATGTCCACCCAGGCTGGATGTGAGCTTGGGGGCCTGTGGGAAGGAGCGCCAGGTCAGCGTGGGCAAATCAGGGGCGGCTTCATGGAAGAAGCAACACTTGAACAGAGGAGATGGGAAGATAAAAGGAGGTCCCCAGGTAGGCTCAGGATAGTGAGGGCATTGCTGGAATGACACACACAGATGTGAGAGCACCTCTGCCCAGGGCTCCTCTATTATTAGCATTAGAGCCCCTCTCAGGGTGTGATGATTAACTTTATACATCAACTTGTCTGGGCCCCAGGGTGCCCAGATATTTGATCAAACATTATTCTGGGTGTGTATATGATGGTATTTTGGGATGAGATTAACATTTTGATTGGCACACTCAGTAAAGCAGATTGCCCTCCCATGTGGGTGGACCTCCTTCAATCAGTTGAAGATCCAAATAGAACAAAAGGGCTCACCCTCCTCCATGTCAGAAAGAGTTCTTCCTGCCTGACCACCTTTGAACTGGTACAAGAACTTTCTTTCCCAACTCAAACTGAAACATCAGCTCTTCCTGGGGCTTGGGCCTGCCAGCATGCAGACTAGAACTACACCATGGGCTCTCCTGGGTCTCTGACTTACAGACTCACTCAGCAAATTCTGTAACTTACCAGCCTGGATAATTACAAGAGCCAATTCCTTACGAACAAACAATTTTAATCTCTAGCTCTATCTCCACACATCCTATTGGTCCTGTTTCCTTGGAAAACCCTGACTAATAGGGGTGGTGCACATCAGAGTGAGAAGAATTGTAAGGACGCAGAGGGGCTCCCAGGGAACCCAGAATAAACTCAGGAAGGGAACTCAGGCAGCAGCTGGTGCCCACCCAGCTGTCGGTGTCTCTTGTGGATTCTCCGCTCTGTTCTGCGTGCCTGTTCTGCTCTCCCAGCCCTCACTGAGTATCTACTTCCTCATAACTTCCATGCTCATCTGGCCCCTCAAGAGCCACCTCCATTTTTATTGCCCATTGAGCTCAAGCACCCCCCACTGGCAAGAAATGCCCCCGGGTCTTAATCCAACAGCTGGGCCACAGACCTGACTGGTCCTGCTCACCTGGTTTTGCTGACTGCTTGACGCAGCCCAGGAATAGGCCAGTCCATGGATCAGGTGTCCCTCCACCTGGCCCACTGCCCACTCACTGGGATCCAGGGGTCAGACAGAGTGTCTGAGAAGGTGATATGCATGGGCAGGGGACGCACACACATCTCACATGGAACATCACCTGTCTGGGGACCAGGCTGCACAGACAGTGGGCTGGGTTCTGAAGAATCTTGCATTTGGGGCTAAGGCATTCAGTTTTCACCCCAGGGACCACAGCAGCCACGGAAACAGCATGAACAGTGAATAAGTGAGTTCATTTGGCATGTGTATAGCTGAGTTTGGCAAACTCATGACCCATGGTTGTGTTACTTACTGATGGCCTATTTTTCAATATTTTGAATTGGTTGCCAGCATTTAAAACTTTGGAGATGGCACATAAGAATCCAGATTTCCCTAACATCAACATACTCTGGAAGAGTCATTCCAGAAGATGATCATCAAAAAACGTCAACAAAGATCCTGGCACTGTTGCAGTTGTAGCTGCATTCATCTCACTGGTTCCTGGACTTGCCATTGGAATGAAGAAGGAGATATCTAAGCTGGCCTGTGCATACAGTAAAATAACAAATTTGACTGGATCTATGCTGTTGGAACTCAACCAAGAATTAGGAGAAGTGCAAGTTGCAGTGCTCCAAAATCTTGAGAGTACAGACTATCTACTGTTAAAAGAACATATGGGATGTGAACAGCTCCCAGGAATGTGTTGTTTTAAATTGTCTGATTTTTCTCAAACTATTCAAATTCAGTTAGACAATATCCATCATATCATAGATAAGTTTTCACAAATGCTTAGGGTGCCTAACTGGTTTTCTTGGTTTCACTGGAGATGGCTGGTAATTGTAGGTCTGCTTTGGTTATGTAACTGTATTCCTATTATGTTAATGTGGGTGCGCAATTTAATTAGTAGTTTAAAAACCTATACATGCTGAAGTTACTCTACAAGAAGATAGGTCAAAGAAATAATCAATCTTCCCATGCTTTCTTCCGCCTGCTACTTCTATAGCTTTTCTTCTTCCTTCCTAATTACAACCCTTAAATAAAATTCATGCTTCATATCGAATTTACCGAGTATCATAATTCTTCCAAGTGGTAAAGACACCTCAAGACAAATGCTGGGCATAGAAGTCACAGGGCATAAATATGCAAAGAAGTAAAAAGCTAACCTTTTCAAACAATAAGGCTTTTCTCTCACTTACCAACTTAACATTTCCCTGTATGGCCCCAGAAGATGACTGGTTAGCCAGAGACGGGTAAGATTCCTCAAGGGAGGAACAACCTAAGACAGGCACAGTCACAGGGGGGCCATCAGGTGAGAAATTGGGGATCAACAGAGGTGAGGCTTAGAACCTCACCCCCCCTGTTCTGAGAGAAATCTTCTGCATCCGTGGATGTTTTGTTGCCCTTGTCTAGCTTGGATTAATACTTAGCCTATAGGCACACACCTGATCATCTACATTTGCTTTCTTACAGCACTAAAGTATGTTTTCTACCTTTATCTTGCATCTACCTACCACTTCAGCATTTTATTAAAAATAATAATAATAATAATAATAATAAGGGAGAAATGTGGGATTCACATATAAATCAAGTATAAAAATCAAATGAATATTCATATTTGACCTGATTGTTTATAGTTCATAATGCGTGATCAAAACCGAAAGTTTCTGTGATATGACTGCCCTTGTACTGTTCACCATGTAAGAACTTATTCACTATGTAAGAATTTGTTCACCATGTAAGAACTTGTTCGTTGTGCTTCAGAAGATCGGAGACTGATGAGAATTAGGCTTGGGGTGGATTAATGATTGTGCATTGAGTCCCCTGTACAGAATTTTATTGTTATTAACTGTTAACAACCATTTGATCAATAAATATGAGAAATGTCCTCTCAAAAAAACAGGCTGAAAATTAAATAAAAGGAAAAAAAAAAAAAAGAATCCAGATTTCCAACGTGGAGATCTGGCTGTGCTGATCAGTATTGCCTCAAGGTCACCAGCCACCACATGGAGTAGCAAGCAGCATCCCTTGACATGGAACTCCAGCCAGCACTCCGGCCTACCAGGCTTCACTCGTTTAGGCCACAGGCTGCCCTTCAGAGGGCTGGGGAGTTCACACACCCATGTGAAGTGAAAAGCCTGCAGAGGTGGCAAGGCTAGAGGCATGGAAATCAGGGAAAAGAAGACAAAGGCATGAAATTTGGGCACAGATGTGGGGACAAAGGGTGTTGACACCCACCTCACAGGAGACACCCTAGGAATGATGGATCATAGTCATCACACATACAGCAATGTGCTCGGTGTACATGCAAAGTCACCTTGCTTCCTTGTCTTTATTCTGCACATCTTTGGTATAGTATTAACATGACATTTGATGCTCACGGTTATAAAGAGACCAGACTGCATTTGTGTACCTGCTCCTTCTGGCCCTGTCCTTCCCCAATTCTCTTCTTATATGTCCTCAGCTTGTCACTTGGCATTTTTACCCCATTCCCTTTCTTCCAATGACATGTCTCTACTTTTCCAGCCTAGCACAGTTGGCAATTCCCTTCTCTTGGGTTTCTCCTGGGAATATCCTAAAATGTTAGAAAACACAATGTAAGAGCTTCCAAAACAGGATCCCCAGACCTGCACCACAGCATCCTCCCAGGCAGTGCTGGGCTCTGGTATTTTCTGGGAGATCCTCTTACACACCCCAGCCACATGTGTAACTTTGAAGGAAAGCCATTTAATAAATGTCTGCAATTAGATTTCACCCTGGGGCAGGAATGTGATTTCTTTGGTAAGAACCTTACTGAACGGGGGCTCCGAAAATATCACTACTGGGGTTCAGATCTCAGTTTTACGACTTTCTAGTTCTGGAGTCATGGGTAACAAGATACTCAAGCTCTCTAAGCATAGTTTTCTCAAGTACAAATTGAGGAGAATTATTTTGACTATGTCGTGGAGTCATGGAGAGGGTTAAATACAATGACCCCAAATAATAAAAAGCTGGACTAAGTGCCTGGTCCAGAGCTAGTGCCCAAAAAGGAACAGCTATTATTGTTAATACCAATTATCAGAAGCAATTAACGTGTATTCTACTTACCAACCCCTGTTGCTTTATCACCTTCTTTGATGCTTCCTCAACAATTCTAAGACATGGAAGTTGACTGCTTTTTAACTGGCTGATTTCCAAGAAGAGAGACTGATTTCTTAATGCAAAATATGTCGAGTAAGCATTTTTATTTTGGTTGCCTTTGGGGAAGGGTGGGAAGGCTACGCTTTGAGCTTTCGCAAATCAAAGTCACAGAGGTGGGTTTTTTAAAAGGAATACTTGCCTTGCTTGGCAGCCAGAGTTCAAAGCCCTGGTGGGGAAAGGTAAATGCTAGGCTTTAATTGTAAATGAACTCTCCAGCAACAAGGGGTATAGAGTCAAGTAAACATTGAACAACTGATTCTGCTGCTATCAGTAATCTTTTAAAATCCAGGGCCTTCCCCCTCCCATTCTGTAGACAGATTTGAATTGAAGTAGTACATCTTAAGGAAAGCTGACTGAGGTCTTGAGTAAAGGGGCTACTCACAGGGCTATCCCCACAATTGACTTCTCCCTCTTTGTCACCAAGCTGGGCCTTATGAAGCTGTCTCTTTGGCAGTATGTCCTATTCCATGGGCTGGCCCAAACTGCAGGGTCTTACCTAAAGAATTTAAGTTTATTTCACTTCAGGAACTTAAGATTTTTATCACAGGTGCCTTGACATGGCTCTTCATATTGTCTCCCTATGCATAACAGCAAATTCTTTCCATGTTAACGCTGCTCAAGGCTTAGGCAGCAGCCCGAAATTGTGCTGAAATTATAGGCCACTTTGTTTGTGGAATGGCTTGGGGAAGCTTGGCACCATTGATTTGCATCAGTGCCTCCGAAATAGCCTTTGCCTTCTCCTTAAAGATACTATCTAAACTGTGAAATTCATTAAATAGCCCCAGAAATGGATCAGGTTATTTAACACAACATCCCTAATGGCGCAATATCTCAGCTGTCTGCACTGATAGTGAACATTGTCTTGGATAGTGTTATCAGCCCAGGACACCCGCTATGAATATTGATCCCAAGCTTGTTACAGCCATCACTTGCCATCAGGACAGGTCAGGGTTGGAACCCACCTAGCATCAAAGCAATTTAAAGACAGCACTCAGGCAGAATTTTAATGACTACGCTGAAGAAACAAATCAACTGGATGCACAGAGGGAAGGTGGCTTGCTGGTTATGGATATATTTTTACATAGAAATACCTCGGAGATAAATACGTGTATGAGGATGTTAGCGAGTGACTGCACTGCCAAACTGTACCTACAGGAGGTCTCACTGCTTCCTGGTCATTTACAAAGCAGGTGGCCAGAAAAACAATTCCTTAAGGCCCCCCTTCCCTTACCAAATTGACGAATTTACCCTGTTATTTGGGTGGGGGATTTCTCTTTAAGTTGAATGATAAGAGGGAGCATTTTCTATTCCTTCAATGTTGGTGGGAGACTGTGTTGTTTCTTTTGTATCATCCATTTCCTGAGGCCAAATCTATAACCGCTGCGCTGAACACACACACGAGAAATGTAGAAAAAAAATAAAGGGCACGAAAAATAAAAAATAACTAAAAGAAGTTCTTAAGATTCAGTCATAAAGAAGAAAACCTTTATGTGTTCTAGACTTTCTTTCCAATTTATTGCTTCTTTTCTGTTTCTTTTCTATGTTTAACACCTGTGGACCTTAAAGAAAAGATGATTTCTATCACTGAAACAAACATTTTGAAGGCATTTTATAAAGTGAAATGAAAATGACCCTGTTCGGGGCCGCTCTTGGCTGTCTGCAGCCTTCCCTGTCCCTCTGGTTTGGGATATGGGGTGCCCTCTGGAATGCCATCCCACCTTCCCGTGATAATGGCTTCAAGGTTTCTTACAGGAGAGTAGGTGGAGGGCCCATGGAAGCCACAGTATGTCCACTTGGGAGCTCCCTTAGGAAGATCTATTTCTACCCTGAAGAACGGAAACATGAAAAAATGTGAACATGGGTGGAAAGAAATAAAAGGGGCCTAGGAGGAGGGCAAAAGAAAAGGAAGATTTAAAAACAAGTGAGGACGAGGTGGGAAAGTTGTTGAAACTGAAAGCAAAGTAGTCTGTGCAGTTAGGTTCTCTGATTGGCAATCCAGGTTCCTGGGTGCCGCTGTTGAGTGATAGGGCGGCCGCCTTTTCTTTGGTCTCCACAGGGCAGGCATTCCCTCGGGTGGGAGTGGTCCAGTGGGCTTGGGCAGGGCACTCACTTTGAAGGCACAATCCATCTTCACTCAGACTGCAGCAGGCTTGAATTTCGGCAGGGCTTTCAAGTCCACTGGGGAATACGGGGTCCGCCTCTGGGAGGGGCCCAGGGTTTGAATGAGAAAAGCTACAAGGAGCTGCTGGCCCTTGAGGCCTTCTCTTCAATAGCAGACAGGATTAGCTGCCCCCGCCCCACTTTAATGAGAAGGTTTCTCCTCCTCTTCCTACTCTTACCTTCTTGGACAATATTAATTGCCAAGTCATTGTTTGGAAACCCCATGGGGTCAGAGAAGAAAGGAACAGCTGAGTTAGAAGTGGTTCTGGCAGAGCCGTAGGAGAAGCCTCAGAATCTGCCGCCAGGATAAGATGCTTTGTGCTCACAGACTGCTCCGCAAGGGACAAAGGAAAAAAAAAGCTAAGAAGGGCCCAGATAGGGGAAGCTTCCCCAGGGACTGAGGCTCACTATTCCTTGGGTCTTGGTGGGGCAGAGAGGGCCATTTCAATCATCTGTTCCATGACCTTAAATTCAAACCAGCCAAGCATCTTTTAACCTTCCTCATCATGGGGCTGGAAGGGCATGGGGGGTGGGGGTGGTCAATGATGCAGCCTGATTCCCACAGACCAAATTCCTGTTGCAAGTGATGGAACCTGTGACTGTAAAGAAGGTCTGAAGGGCATTAAGGGTTATGCTTGGCGTCTCAGCAAGTCAGGGCAGCCATCCCCATCTGGCTCACTTGCCTTCACCAGGGCATCTCACCTGGCTCTGTGCCTGGGACCCGCCAAGATGTCCAAAGCGAGGCAGCACCTTGACATCTCTGCCAACCCCTGCTGCTCTCTGACCCAGCTCACTCCAGGGTGGAAGGGGAAGCCTCGGACACGGGGCAGGATTTTCTTCCTCCATGTCTGAGAGAACAGGATGAACCGAAAAGGGTGCGAGACCGAGAGAAAAAGCCCTGGGTTCGAACCGAGCCTGCCACCAATCAACAGTGGCCCCAGCAATCCACTTCCTAGCTTTGAATCCCAATTTCCTCATCTTTAAAACGGGGATAATAGTCTTACTAGGAAACGTCCACCCCACAGGGATGTTCAGAGAATCAAATGAGATCGTGCAAACCCAAAGGCTTTGTAGCTGCAAATTTTGAAAAGGAGAGATTTTAAATTCGAGATGACCGGGTCTGAGGCCATCACTGTGATTCACGGGCGGGAAAGGAGATATGCCGAATGTTGCCTTGAAGTAATCAACGCTGGCCTCAATTGCATCCCCAATTCAGGGGCGCATGCACTGGGGAAAAAGCGCAAGCCCAAGCTCAAATCACGCTGTGTGTGTCTGTGTGTGAGTGTCTGTGTTTGCGGGGTCCCCCGGATGAGAGCGTCCCGCCCTCCCTCGCTGGCTCACACCCGGAGTCCCAGTGGGTTGTGCGGGGGCGCGCGGAACAAGCGGCGCTGTCCTGGCGGGCGCGCGCACCGGCCGCGTAGAGGCTCCCCCGTGGCGAGGCGAGGAGCCTCGGCGCGGGGCCGGGCAGTCTCTGGGCTGCAGCGAGCGCGCCCAGTACTTGGCGGGGGCCTGGGTCGTGCGAGTGCCAATCCGTGCGCAGCCCCCCGGAGGCTCTCTCCCGGCCCCGCCTCCGCATCACCCTCCCCAGCCTCTCTTGGCCGCCTGGGTCCTCCCACCGGCTGGAGAGCTGCGGCCCAGGCACTGCCCCAGGCAAGCCCCCAGCGCGGCCATCCCGGAGCTCGCGCCGCCGGCCTCCGGCCCGCAGCCGACGGGCATGCTGGCATGGCAGGACGGCGGGGCCAAGGCGGCTCCCTCCCACCACAAGATCTCCTTTTCTGTCCTGGACATCCTGGACCCGCAGAAATTCACCCGCGCTGCGCTCCCGGCCGTGCGCCCTGCTCCCCGGGAAGCCAAGAAAAGTTTGGCAGAGGGCGAAGCGGAGAAGGACGCCAGTCCGGGGGACCCGGCCCAGCAGCGAGAGACTCCTGGTAAGGATGCCAGGCGGCCGCCGGCCCCGGGAAGCCCCAGCCCAGATGACGCGAAGGGGAGGTGGGGACAGTCAGGGGCCGGGTTTAGGGCCTTCAGTGGCGCCTTCCCCAGAGGGAGAAAGCGCACAAGACGAAGTGCGAAGTGTTGCCCCCGTCACGGAATTGAATTGAGGCAGAAAAGAGGCCCTCAGCTTCCTGGATCAGAGATTTGTCTACCAAAACCCTTCCTCGCTCACCGGCCAAGCGAGTAAAGCACCACCGCTCAGATTTGCTCAGTGGAAACTAACACCCAGAGCCTACCTGATCCAGGCTCATTCACTTATCCGTCATTTTTGCGCCCGCCACGTGTCATGACCTAAGGCTAGAGACTGGCAAAAAAAGCCATGAAAAACTTAGGGACCTGTGAGGTAGACAGCGTCATGAATATCGCCCCCATTTTATGGATGAGGCTACTGAGGCAAAATCATGTGCCGGAGACTTAGGAGCGAGGTCAGGTTTAGGCTCCCAGGTGCCCACTTGCAGCCATTCAGAGACACCTGCATAGACTCCACTGTCCCACCTGCCTCCTCTCCCCAGATCCAGCTGTTGATTGGGCCTGGGGACAGGAATGGGGTGGGGGTGACGGGAGGCTTTGGTCCTTTCCAAAATCTTTTGACTTACTCCTAACTCTGGCAGACACCTGATGGAGGGGTCCGGGAGAGTTTGGAAGAAAGGACGAAAGACAGGCAATACGTGCCGGGTGGGACACTGGCACGAGGTTCCCAGGAGGGACGCTGGGGGTCAGGGCGCAGGTCCTGGAGAGGCTGGAGGCTGCGCAGGCCCCCCAACCCGCACTTCTCCTCCCCAATTTTGGCGGCGATTGTCTCAGGCTGGGGCGCCTCTGGCGGCTGCGCTCGGGCCGGGCGGTCCGCCTGGTGATTGTTCGGATCTCCCCTCGGAGGGGCCGTGCTCCCCTCCCCCCACGCCCATGATCGATATTCTATTACTGGAGCCTGCATATCTCCTGCCCGCAGCTTGCAGGTACCGACTTCAAACCCCCTTTCCCTGACTGATCCTAATATTGTTCGATTAAAACTTACCTTTAATAGATGACATCTATCGATCTGGCCCCGCACAAATCTGAAACTCTATTAACACGGCAGGATAGAGAAGATGGGAAAGAGGGAATTTCACTTTAAAAGGGGAGGGTGGGGGGGGGGCAAAGCTTAATAACTTCTTTTTTAATTGCTAGGAGTTCCAGCCCAAAATAGGCTTCTCGGGACTGGGGAGACACAGCCCCAAAGGCATTTGACATCTGAATGTCTTAATGCACAGTGATCCTACCCTGCCCCCCACTACCCATAAGGTTGTCCAATAAGGTCATTATTTTTTTTCTTAACGTGGGTGTCATTCATTCATTCATTCATTCATTCATTCAAAATACATTTCTTGGACTTCTGCCAGGTGGCAGATGAGTTAAGGGCAAGGAGACCCTGCACCCCTAAACCCCAACTCCACGGAAGGGCTTGCGGGGATGGGAAGTGTGGGGGAACGCGAGGCCGGAGAGCCGCAGGGGTTGGGGGCCGGGCTGGGGGGCTGAGCTGCGTGCTGGGAGAAGACGAGGACGTCTGGGGACTGGGACAGGCCGGGTCATTCCAGGCTTCTGGTCACCGCGCCCTTCTCCCCTAGATGTTGTGGACCGAGGCGTGGGCGCGGCGTCCCCCCTGGAAGGCTTGGAGGCAGAGATGGCAGAGGAGGAGGAGGAGGAGGAGGAGGAAGCGGAGGATGCCGGGCGGCGGCGGCGGCGGCGACAGCAGGAACGGGCAGCGGGCCTACTGGCGGACCCGGCGTGCTCCCCCGGGTCGCAGGCGGCGGCGTTGACGGCCAGGGAGCGCGGCGCGGGCGGCCCCGCGGGGTCCCCAGGCTCCCCCGGCTCCCCGCGGCCTCGGCGCCGGCGCGCCGAGCCCCGCTGCGCCAAGCCCCGGCGCGCGCGCACCGCCTTCACCTACGAGCAGCTGGTGGCCCTGGAGAACAAGTTCCGAGCCACGCGCTACCTGTCAGTGTGCGAGCGCTTGAACCTCGCGCTGTCGCTCAGCCTCACCGAGACGCAGGTCAAAATCTGGTTCCAGAACCGCAGGACCAAGTGGAAGAAGCAGAACCCCGGCGCCGACGGCGCGGCTCAAGCGGCGGGCGGCGCGCCCCCACCGGGGGCAGCGGCAGGGGCCGGGGGCGGAGGCGGCACGGGGGGCAGTCCCGGCCCGCCAGGCCCTGGCGCGCTGCCCTTCCAGAGTTTCCCCTCGTACTCGACGGCTAACGTTCTCTTCCCGGCCGCCGCCTCCTTCCCGCCGACGGCCGCTGCCGCGGGGGCGCCCTTTGCGCCCTTCCTGGGACCCTCCTACCTGACCCCTTTCTATGCCCCGCACCTCTGAACCCGGAGCCCCTAAGGGCCTCACTTGTTGACTCACGGACTCACGCGAGATCGGTGGCGTCGTGTGGTCCCCGCTCCACCAAGGGGCGCCGACGCGCAGGGGCCGCCCCCTCCCGGTGCGCGGCTGTCTGCGCGCCTCCTCGCCTCCAGCTGCGGGGAGGCGCCGCCAGAGGGCGGGGAGAGTCCGCCTGCTGCCGCCCGCCGCGCCGACTCGCTGCGTCCACGCGGGCCACCGAGGGGGTCAAGGATCTGCCATCTGTGCAAGTGTCCGGAGACTGAGGCTGTCCTCAGGTCTTCCCGCTTCTGGACCTGGCTCTTCACTTTGGGTCAGGCTTAGCTCAGTTCGAGGGCTCCTTTTAAGAGTCTGGGTGTTCCGCGCGGGGCTAACAAAGCTGCGGGGATGGACACGCGAGGGCGCCAGGACCTCCTGCCCGCCAGCCGCGCACACCTGGGACGGAATCTTCAAAGATTTTAGCTCACTCAGAGGGTAAGGAGCTTTTCCTTTTCATAGCTGATTGTTTCCCTTTTCATACTCGACCACTGGCCCAAACCCAGCGATTCCTCCGTATACTGAACAGAGCTGGGGAGGGCTGGGTCCAGGAGCACACACTGCCTCTGTGAAAGGGACTATTTTTTAAATCCATAAAACTACATTTTTAGATCTTTACTTAAGATTCCGACTTGAACACAGTTTTTGTTCCCAACAGACTCCCCCACAGGTTATTCCTGAGACAATGGGTACCTTATTTTTCTGAGAAGACCAGAGGTTTGTACTAGGAAGTGTTAAGAGCTGTGCAGTGAAACTTACCTGCTAAAGTGGACACGGTTCTGCTACACCCCAAGTTTTGAGAGCAGCTTTGAGAAACGAGGCAATGGCCCCAAGTGCATAAAAATGAAACTGAAGTGACCATTGGCTCAACAAAAACCTTGAAGTCTATGTATGAGACTGCTTACTTCTATTTGTAGTATTTGATACTCTGAAACCTGAGTCCTGGCTTCTACTGTCTCTGTCGCAGCAATTCCTGGGCTCCTAAAGAGCGAACAAAGGAGACAGAGTTAGCTCCTCTAGCACATGCTACAGTCAGGAATTGGACTATTTTTAAAAAACACAAACCCAACATTTTTAGAGCTGCATTAAGATTCTGACTTGAAAGCAATTCTTGTTCTAAACAGACTCGCCATGATTGTGAACAAGCAACAGGTTGTAAGGAGCTATGAAAGAAATGATTCTTGGTTGTAAAACCCTATTGTGGAAGCAAAAAACCCACATTCACAGTGGATTCAACTGACTGAATTTAATGTAAGGACATTCTTTCAAACTGCTGCTTTTACTGTCTCCCTTTAAAAATTAGCTCTTCCGTAGAATGCTTGCTAGCTGTGTTGGGAATACTCTTTCTTTAGTTTTCAGTGTGATATGGTTTGTAGCCCCTAACTCAGAAACCTAGATGTTCCTAACAAGGTCATGTGTATTTCATTCTCACAGAGAAATGATTTGGTTACTTGAGGCCTGCTGATGCCTGTATGGCTACCATAATATTTCTTGCTGTTTCTTGAAAGCCTGTGCCATTAGTTATTATATTTAATGATCAATGGCTTCTTAGAAAGTAAAAGCACACCGTTTGGTATTATAAACACATGATATTATTATAATCTTGAAAATCTAGTTCTGTTATTTTAAGGAATGACAGAAAATATTTCCCCCTCTCCGAAATTAAAGGAAGACTTCACGTTCATTTGATTCTCATAAGATTTGGGAATATGTATTGTTTAATTATGTATTTACTAATTAGACTCTTTTCCTTCTAAAGAAGAAATGTGTCCTGAAACGAACTGTAACTTTCTAAAAGGTAATTGGTGCCAGATGAGATTAAATGCAGTTTCTGTAGTAGAGACCATTTTATTCACTTCACATGTTGATAAACATTCCCTTGAGAACTAGTCCTTGGTTTCTCAAAAGCAACTTTTCATGTGTCAGGAACAGGCAGTTCAGGCACACCGAGGCAAGACCAGTAACAGAGAAACTGAATTTCCG
Organism: Manis pentadactyla; assembly: GCF_030020395.1. Classification (NCBI taxonomy): domain Eukaryota; kingdom Metazoa; phylum Chordata; class Mammalia; order Pholidota; family Manidae; genus Manis; species Manis pentadactyla. Next base: position 133,523,080 of record NC_080026.1, on the reverse strand, counting down.
TAAGATGTGGGAAACATTTCATTGCTCTCTGGTACCAGAATGTCAGAAGCCTCCAGATGGAGAGAGGAACTAGGGAGGGAGGCGGGAAGGTTATCTGTAGACTAGGGAGGAGTGCTCTAATTCCTGCCCTGGTTTCTACACATTGTAGCAAAGTAATGCTCCAAGTGGGGGACTTTGGACTTCAGCTGCTTTAAGGGCCCCGGGGCTTTCCAACCAAATCCTTGGATTCAATTTACTGATGTGTTTGCCTAATAAATTCTTTTTGTAATGATTTCTCATTTAATTATTTTTTGCTCTCGATTAGCAAAGCTTTTAACTTATTTCATAATTATCCAGGGTTGTATATATGTATCCCTTTCACCCCACCATCTAGCACTCACATATAGAGGATATTTCTATGCTAATACTACTTTCTTATGCTATCCTTTTCAGACCCATGTTAGGTAACATACAGTGTCTACACTTGCAGGCAGTATAGACAAAGATACATCTAGGGCCATTTCCATAGCAAAAGGAAAAGCATCCTTACAGAATTTTTATTAGGGGCTACAAATTAAGTCAACACATACCTGCCAGATTTAGGACAATAACTCCTTAGCCTTACTTAACAAATTCTTAATACCCCATAAAAAGCCTGGTAGATAACTTTTCAGACATGGGCCATCCACTAATGCTAGGTTTCTGATGTTAAAAATGACCATATTAGATCCCATGTACTACTTGAAACCATGTAGCCAAGGAGCTTTATATTTAAGAGAGTGAGTGGACAGCATTTCTTATATGGTGAGACCCACTTCCATTTTATGGACGCAGATGAGTTTATACTATGTTTGTATTTTTAGAAATAACCCTGAGAACCTACTTAACCAGCTTTTAAATTATGAGTAGGCTAACCTGAGAAATTCTTCAAAAAAAACTAAGTATACTTTAAAACATTATTCTACCTTAAGGTCAGTTGAAGAGAAGCATCTAAGAGTTTAAGAAGTGGAAAGACACAGTCTGGGAAAGGGAAACAGGAAGTGCCCCTGTCCGCCTCTAGCTGGAGGAAAGATCTGGAGGAGCCTGCCTTGGAGACACAGGGAGGGGCACTGCTGGGTGTCAGCCAAAGAAAGCCTGGTTACCCCACCTAACCTTTCCTGGTGCCTTTGGGTTGTGATTGTCTAGGAATATAGGTGAGGCCCCTGGCTTTCTGAGTGGCTAGGTTCAAAGCCACTCCCATCCCTTAGCTGTGGATATGTGAGCCTGGCAAGTTCCCCAGGGCTTTGGGCCTCAGCTTCCTCACCATAGTGCCTAGCTCAGAAGATGAGAGGGAGGACTCGAGAGAATACATGGGGAAGTGCCTAGCTTTGCATCTGGCACAGGGAAGGTAGTTATTTTTTCCAGTTGCAGCTGGTAAGGATATAAAAGATGTGGTACCTAGCCCCACCACCTCACCTCATTCACAAAATTTTTATTGCAATATAATTAACAGAAAACAGAATATTTCAGAAATACACAGCTTGGTGCATTTTCACAAATGGAATATACCTTCAGCATCAGCACCCAGATCAAGAAACAGAACATTAGAGACCCCAGGGCCCCCTGTGTCCCTTCCAGTAACCATCTTCCCAAGGGTAACTACTATCCTGACTTCTAACAGTACAGATTGGTTGTGCCTAGTTCTTTTTTTTTAATTACAGAAATGGAATCCTACAGTGTGTACTCCTTTATGCATTTTCATCCTTGTTACTGTGTATAGTCCTAGATTATTCATTCCTCTTACCTCTTACTGTTGGCATATTATTGTGTATACATGCCACAACTTCTGTATCTATTCTACTGTTGATGGGTAACCAAATACTCTGGATATCTTGATTAAACAGTCTTATACACATCTTTTGGTAAGTATGTCTTCCTATTTCCATTGGTAATCTATCCAGGACTGGGGTCCCTGGGTATGTGCCTGTCTAGCTTTAGCAGATATAGCCAATCAGTTTTCTAGCATGGTTGTATCAGTTTATATTCCCACCCACAAGGAATGAGAGTTTCAGGTGTTGCACATCCTCCCAGCCTTAGCATTGATCACCTCTTCACTCCTTGGTTCTGGAGGGTTCTGCAGTATGTATCACATGGTGGTTTTAACTTTTATTTCCTGCTGAGTAATGATGTTGACTACCTCTCCATATGCCTGTTGGCCGTTTGGGGATCTGTTTTGGTGAAGTGCCTAGTCGAATCTTCTGCCCACTGGTTAACCCCCTTGTTTATTGGTAAAATAAACTGAATCTTAGAGAGGGGGTGACTTGCCCAAGGTCACCCACACTACCTAAGACACTGAGGCTCAGTGAGTTTATGTGACTTGCCTAAGGTCATGCAGCTAGTAGGAAAAGAGCAGTGTCTGAAACCTGGGCCTAATAACTCCAGGGTGATTTAAATTGTACATGGGGCTACTAATCATGTAAAATATTTGGTAAAAAAAATTTTTTTTTTAATGATCTGAGAGCTGTGGGCATTTTGTAGTCACAAGCGTGAGCATGGGACAGAAAGGATAGTCCATTGCCCCCCCGTCCCCCTCCTCCCTTTCTGCTGCAATTATGTATTGAGTGCCCATTCTATGCCAACAGCTCTTTTGGATGATGGGAATTTATTAAGGCAAATGGGGTCCTAGGCACAGGGAAGATTGCAGATTGTGCGTTCCCTTCCTGTGTTCATGGTGGTTTGTGGAACAAAAAAGAGGACCACCCTTTATTTCCTCTCTACCACTTAACTAGCTTTGCAATCCGAGGCTAGTTTCTTAAAATTTCCAAGCCTCTGTGAGGCACAGAGTATGCTCTTGATAAATGGTAAAGCTCTTCCTGCCAATGTATAAACTGACTTATTTAGGTACCCACGAGGTTTGGAACCGGGCCCCAAAGGGGACACTGCATTGTAAATAAACTGCTCTCCCAGGCAGCTGCTAATCACACAATGGTCGTCCTTTGCAAGATTTCCCCAGGAACATTGGGAGCAGGAGATGACAGCCCACACAGAAGACTGAGTGCACAATCTTGTAAAATTACTTCTTTTACAAAACCGATATCCTTTTTGTCACCCATTTTCTTTTGCATGTAGTTAATACATTTGTCAAAGGGGCTGATGCTCTCTTTGTTTCTCAATGTGCAGATCCTAAGGTGCAAGGGGCTGGATGTGGGAGAAATTTAGAGCGCTTTCAGAAGTCTAAACTCAGGAGGTCTCAAATTACCACAAATGTGCAGGCAGGTTTTCAAGTAACTGTTAAAAAGCTGGTTTATTCCCTTTTTGAAAGTTCCATTCTTTCAATAATGCCCCTTTTTCTATTGGGTTCTAGTTTTGCATAAGAAGGCTCTTTTTGGTATATCTTCATGGCTGACCAAATTAAGTTCTCAGGAATTCAGGATAGTTAATTCCTGTAAATATCTCTATAGGGAGAATAAAACTAACCAACTCTTTGATCCTAAAAAGCCCCATTTACACTTGATAATATGGGTGAATGTAGTAACTACAATGTTGCTCATATGAAACCTTCATAAGATTGCATATCAACGATACCTTAATGAAAAAAAAAAGCCCCACTTACTAAGCAAGATTTTGATGGAATCTTTGTCAGGACTTCAAAATTCAAGTAGATCTCTCATTTAAAATGAGCATCCTTCCATATAAGTCAATTCAGGGATACTGGTAAACAAACAGTAGCAAATAGCCAGTATTGTGGAAATACCACAAAGACACCATGTCTTATGTGTTAAGTTCACAAGCTGGCTTAATAAAAATACCTTACAAGTGAATCACACTTATAAATCTTTCAACACACTTTAAGTCTAAGTTTTTTTTTTAATTATGGAAAACATACATAAAATTTACTATTTTAACCATTTTAAAGTGCTCGATTTAGTGGCCTTAAGTACACTCACAGTGTTGTACAGCCACCCCCCTCGCTAGTTACAGGTCTTTTTCAAGCAAAAACCCTGAGCCCATTAAGGTTACTATCCTGCTTCCCTCCTGTCTCACTCCCAGAAGCCCCTCATCTGCTTTCTTTGTGGGTTTGGCTACTCTGGATATTTCTTCTAAATGGGATCATACAGTATGTGGCCTTTTGAGCCTGGCTTCTTTCACATGTGATGTTTTCAAGGTTCATCCATATTGTAGCATGTGTTAGAATTTCATTGCTTTTTAATGGCTAACTAGTAGCCCATGTCATGGATAGACCACATTTTGTTCATCCATTCATCTGATGATGGACATTTAGGTTGTTTTGCGGCTACTGGGAATAGTGCTGCTATGAGCATTCGTGTACAAGGTTTTGTTTGGATGCCTGTCTTTAATTCTTTTGGACACATAACTAGGAGTGGAGTTGCTGGGTCATATGGTAATTCTATATTTAATTTGTTGAACACCTGACAAACTGTTTTCCCCAGCTTCTGCACCCCTTTATGGCTCCACCCACAAAGTATGAGGGTTCCAGTTTCTCCACATGCTTACCAATACTTTTGTTATTGTTATTATTGTTGTAAAACGAAAACCAATTAGTAGGTGTGAAGTAGTATCTCACTGTGGTTTTGATTTGACTAATAATATTGACACACACATCTTTTCATGTGTTTGTTGGCCATTTGCATACTATCTTCTTTGGAAAAGTATCCATTCAAATCCTTTGTTCATTTTTCATTTGGATTATATGTCTTTTTGTTGTTGAATTTTAATTATTCTTTATATATTCAAAACACTTATATCCCCTCTCCCCCATTTCTTTTGTACATTAGAATAAATATATACTCCAGACTCCGTCCTCTCTTCCTTTGCACAAATACTGGGCACAGCAGTGTGCCAGGTGCCACCCTAAGGCACTGGAAATGCAACACAAAGACCCTGGCTGGGCATGAGGAGCAGCTCAGGTGAGTGAAAGTCACAGACAGGAGCGCAGTTGTAGAAACTGCAACAGAGTGTAGAAAATGCCATGGCCCTCTCGTCTGCTCTTTCTGTATGAAGAAACACTCTCCTTAGTGCTTATGGAATTCGGAATTCAGTCTGCAAATAAATATGCTACCAATCTCACCTCTGCCTTGCTTGTTCTATACAGTTCTGGTTTGTTCTAGAAAGGTCTTGCTAGGCATTTATACCTCCCAGGGTGTGGCAAAACATTATTAGCATAGAGGTTAATGGTATTACCAAGAGGCTCAAAAGACAGAGTTGCTTGTTTTCCTGAGTTGAACCCTTTATAAAGTCTTCCCCTTTATAAAGTCGTTAGCTCCATCATGGCATTCTGAAATAGGTAGAACCACCGTCAGTGGTTTAGGGAAATCTATTCCTTCCCAGTAGCAAGGTTTATGGAGTATAAACCCATGTGATTGGTTCTGCCAGCTGCTTTCTAAATTTTCTTTCCACTCTAGAAGCAAAACTACTATGTTTGAATTACAACTTCATGGCAGGACAGATATAGGATGATTTCTCCTGTCTCTCTCTTTGGAAGTATAAATATTTAGCAAACACACCTGCCGATCAGAGCCCACATAATCCCTCTTGGCTTGATGTATGTCAAGCCCTGTGTCCCTGGGGTGCGCTGGAGAGCAAGACAGACCGCACCCCTGCCTTCCAGTCTGTCCACATGTCTAGGGCAGCGTCTTCAGCTCTTTTGATCTCATACCTTTCAGAATAAAAAAGTAGTGAGCCTGCATCCTAGATAATACATATTTCCTTAAATTATGTATGTATACTACAACGTTGGTAGATCATTTACATTGCAAAATAAAAAAATACACTTAAAAGGATAAGATTATAAAAGATGAGTAGAATTTCTAGCATTTTCTTCCTGCACATCCATATTTCATCTTAAACCTTCTTGCCACTTTTCTGGAAATTTGTGTCCTGGCGGGGTGAATGCTGACACATTGCTTTTCTCAGCCCTGGAGGCCAGGTCCTCTTGCAGATGAGGCTTCACCGTATCACCTACCACATTTTGTATGGTGTATTCTTTTCTCACCTGGGAGAGTCTCTCCCGCCAATTCATCCATATGTCTTGCGGATCTTTTATGTCTCACACTGGAATATGTTGGTATTCAACCAATTGCTGTTACTTGACTGAAATATGTTTTCACTTTTCGGTCAGTCTAATTTTGCTTTATTCTTTGGTGTTTAGGGGTAGTTGTGTTTTTCCACAATTTTTTCAGAAATTTCAATGACAAATGTGACAAAATTCCACTTTAATGAAGAAGCTGTTTATAACTTTTGCGTGGCCATAGAAGTAATTGTTTTCCTTCCAGTTGTCACAGATGGATAAGATCATCATGCATGTGGATGTCCCAGAATGGAACACTGCTCTTAAGTTTTCTAAGTACCTCAATTTCTGTACTATCTCATTGCAGAGAGGGGCCCCAGTCTATGGACCGACCACACAGCAAGCAGCCTGCTTTCCTCTTCCCTGAGCCTCGGATTTAGATGTCTAGGCCTTGAAATTGGAAATGGAGGCCAGTCTTGTGACCCAGTGAGACAGGGACGGTGGGTGTAGTCAGAGTAGGGTGAGGGCCTCTGGGAAAAGCAGGGTGGAATAGTTACAGTCAGGGCAATGTAACAATGGGCAAAGAAGTCCCCATTGAAACTCTATTAAGCCTTATGCAAAGTCAAGGTCGCACTAATTCTCTAGGGAAAGATACCTAAGAATATAGATATCTTCAGTGAGATCAGTTGAAGGTCAAAAGGCCAGGAGCAACTTGGCCTGGAATGTTTGAGTGTTCTGCAAGGGTATCAGCATAACCCGTGACCCCGCTGTCAGCCCTGGCAATCAGACTATGACCCAGCCCTCCTTGAGGACAGGGCAGGTGATGCAAGTCCGCACCCCTAAGTTTTTTTTCATGTTCTCGAAAAATCCTCAACTGCCTATAAAACCCCCTAGACAGCGCGCTGCCCCGGCCTCTCTTGTCCCCTCCTGGCATGAGCCAGGAGCTCTATTCTCTCACTTTATCTCTAAATAAAAGCCTGTACCTTGCTCTCCTACCTTGAGTGTTTGTGAAGCTCATTCTTCGGCTTCGTGAACAAGAACCCCGGCATCACCAGCAATCCCACGTCTAGGACTTTATCCTTCAGATACACCTATATGAAATGTCAGAGATGAGGTCATCTGTTATGACACTGTTTGTAATAGCATAAGATTGGAAATAGTCTAAGTGGGGCCATTAGTGCAGCTTTGAACAAAAGAACAATCTCTCCACCTAGACACTGAGGGTGCTCCTGGGCATGTTAAGGGGCAAGGTACAAAGAGCACATGACCCTGTTCTGTCTGGTGTTGTAAAGTGGAGAAAATAATGATGTGTGTTTGTATTTGCTCCTTTTTGCATGAAGAATCAACAGAGCATAAACCAGAAGCTGATGTAAAGGGGTGCCTTGGTGGGGGATGCCAAGGGCCCTTGGCTGGATGGGGTTGGGGCAGGAGGAAGATTCTCACAGGAAGTGTGCCTTTCAATTTGCCTTGATTTGTAAATGAAGCAAATGTACAAACTATTTGCAAAACAAGAATTGCTTGAGTGAGAAAGTGTCTGGGAGGAAAGTAGTTCTACAGGGTTACAAAAAAAAGGAAGGAAGGGAGGAGGGAAGGAAGGAAGGAAGGGGGGAAGGAAGGAAGGAAGGGACAGAGGGACGGAGGGAGGGAGGGAGAGCAAGCTAGATACTTCATATAATGGAAGTTTTTAAGCTGAGTGACACTTCTGTCAGCAATTAAAACAACAAAAAAGTTGCCTTTTCTAAGTAAAATGGACTCCAGTAGATCCCAGTGATAAAATATTGTTGCCTTTTTAATCAACACTTTTCCAGTTAAGTATCTGATTTAGGTTTTACTAGAAAACTGTAGAAGTGGGAAGATTCAGGTCCAGATGATAATCATGAAGACTTGGAAAGGCACCTCTACTCGTCTTTGTAAATAAAAGTAAGTATGCCACCATGTTTTGAGCAGCTGGTGGCTTAGAAATAGCTTGATGTTTTATAGTATCACGTATGTCAGCGGTCCTCAGGACACCCCATTTTACAGATGGGTCAGCGAGCTCTTGGATTACCCAGCTAACAAGGGGTGGAGTCAGGACTATTTGTGGATTGTCTGACTTCAAAGCCTGCATCTTACCATGTTGGGGAGGAAGAAATTTCCTCTACCCCTCAAGGAGTTTCTAGGTGGTTCAAGAATAAATTGACATGAGACCGATTAACAGGAGGAAAAAAAACCCCAAAGTTTAGTTACATATAGGGACTCCACAGACATGAGATTCTCAAGACAGTCAGGGACATTGAGTTGAGGTATATAGTCATTCTGAACCAAGGAGAAGCGGGTAGGGGTCTGACAAAGGAAAAGGAGGAATAGAAATATTTGTTAAACAAATGTTTTTTGGGCCACACAGAAATAATGGGGCACCAGAGAGGAATTTTAGCAGGCTTAGCCCATTCATCCCAGTCTCCCACACTCAGTTCACCTTATAATGTAGTTATCTATGGTGATAGCTTGCCTCTTGGGGCAGGTCCCCATCTAGGTTCTTTGTATGCATTTCAAACGGGGGAAGGTTTCATGGAATCAAATTTTTAAAAACTTTCTCAGTCTTTTGGGCCTTGATTGTTTTCAACTCTGACAAAACTATCACAGTGGCACACCTTGGGGAAGCGTGCCCTTGGGGCCCTGCAGCCACTGTCTGTACAGCCCGATGTGAGGTGCTCTGATGCCCTGTGAACACATTTCTTAGAGCATTGATCAATCAGACTCACATCTCTGAAGGCAGAAGCTACAATTCATTCAGTCCCTTCATTCTCTTGAGCTCTGCATAGTGCTTTGTGAATAACAGGCACTGATAAATAGTTCAAAATTGAATTAAAAATGGGGAGACCAGTGTAGCAGAGATCTTCTGGTGCTTTAATCTAAATTTAAACTAATAGAGACATCAGAAAACAAAGTAAATTAGTTTCATGAGTGGAATAAGTCAAACTTATGGTGACAGAGAAGAATATAACTTCTTACCCCTAATTTAAGGATTTAATTAATCTTTATCAATAAAATCCTTCTGGGGGAGAATCTAGGTCAAAAACGAAGGCCCATATGCCACTATTAAGGATGTGACAGCTACAAATGCAGTGCACACTAGTGACTTGGATGCCAGCATAGGCACTGCTGTGTGTGTGACTCGCCTTTACAAAATAGTGAACAACTCGTGGCAAAATTCTGAGCAAAACAAACATTAAGTGTCTTCAACAAAGATGAAATGATTTATCATACCATATTATATTTATTTAATAGCTTTAATCTTTGAAATTAAAAAAAAATCCTGAAACCAAATTATTTATGATATTAGAAAAGTTTGAATTTTTTTCAGTGAATACATTAAGGTAGTTTTTTTTTTTGTTTTTTTTTTTACTATAGTCCAACTAAAGAGTCAGAATTATTAAAGTTCTCCAAAGAAAAGTAATTAAAGTTATCTAAGTTTTGGCACTCAGAGCTTTCATGGAATCAATTTAAAAAAAAATCATTGCAAAATGATTGTGAGCTTGTTAGTAGACCTGATAGATAAGGATGTAAATATTTAACTCGTACTTGAGGTTTCTCTTATTTTATTTTTTATTAATGAGCAAGATAAATATTTTCCAAATAAATGCTGCAGCTAACTTAGTACTTACATTTTTGTCAAAAAATTTTACTTTAATCTTTTCTTTTCTGAGTTGAAATTCTTCTTCTTATGTGTCTCAAGCATGGAATCTGATGGGGTGGAACACCTGGCATCTTGGTGTTATTTTGTAACACTGGCAGGGCCCTCTACCTTTGAATCTTGAATGTCTCTGTCTTTAAAAGTATTAGATTAGGTCTGTAAAATTCTTTGGCCCTGAAATCTATTATGTGCTTATATCTCTAATTCATATGTTCAAAATAGCATTTTTATTATATTTCAATATTGCAAATGGCTGACTTTTCAGCTCTGTGAGGTGAGTCTTATCTAAACATTTGCCACTGATTTAAATAGCCTTCACTTCTAGCTTGGTGAGCTCAATTGGCCTGGTTCACCTCCATCATATAAGAGTGAAAAAGTGACCTCTCTGCCTCCATACTGTATTTATCCCCTTTGCTGCCTTAACCTTTGGACCAAAAGGAAAAGGGCTTCTGCTCTGTTCTGCAGCCCTGCACATAGGCTTGTTAATCATCAAAAAGAATTTTTCTGACAGCTTGAGATTTCTGCAAATAGCTCCTTATCCGAAGCTTGCCTCCTCCAGGAGACAGGGAAATATGTATGAAAATAATAAGCACCTTGTCAAAGAGTTTTAGGAACCCAGTGACCACACGTAGGTAGGTCAGTCAGCTAACCAAGAACACAGTTTCTCAGCTCTCCCTCCTCACACGCTCACTAGCACCCAGATGTCTGCAGCCTCCAGTCACCCCCTCACCTGCTTCCACTTGTGCTCTTCCTTTCTTTAGCACAAAAGAAGCTTGCATTCAGCCCTGAGTTAAGATGAGGCTCTAGGAATTTATCTGCCATCTTCTCAGTCTGCTGGCTTTCTGAATAAAGTCGCTTTCCTTGTCCCAACACTTTATCTCTGAATTTATTGGCATGTCATGTGGCAAGTGGCATTAGCTTGGACTCTGTAACAATCCCTCTTCTGGTATTTTCTGTTCCCCCTGCCTACTCATAGGCTGTCCATGTATAGTCACCAACCCCCAAGACCCTCTCAGAGTCTCCTCTTCTGGACGCAGTCTGCCATCATGAGATCCAGCAAGCAGACCCCCGCTAAAGAATTGGTTCATGCCCTTCTCTCTAGCACAGTTTTATAAACTTTTCACACCCGCTGTCCTTCCTTCAGTACACCTCGAGAAGTAACATGGTGTTAGTGGAAAATAATGATTTGAAGTGCCTCCTTCCTTCATCTGAACAGCTATTATTATTCTAGGAATGGGAAGGGCTTTGGGCCTCTTGGGCTTCTGGGTCACACTCCCATAATGGCCACTTGCTCTGCTGCTAATTCCTGCCCCTGCGAATAAAGAGGAGCAGTGACATGCTCAGAAACAATTCTTACTAAAAGCAACATGGACATAGGTTCTGGGAGGCTGTAAAAATCCTGCAAGACAGGCTCTACCTTCAAGAAGTCTGGTTGGGAAGATAAGACATAGATAGAGCTAGAGATATGTAGTAGGTTAAACAAGGACTCTGAGAAGTGGAGGGGCAGTGCTTAGTAGGGGGACCTCTGCGGCCTGGGTAGTGAGGGCGGGTGTCACTTGGGGAGACAGGAGCTGCAGCTGGGGTTTTGGGTGGAGTTCAGCTACAAGGGAGGAAAATCCAGTACTCCTGACAGGCATATTCTCATATCAGAACCTGAAAAACTTCTGAATCTCTGCTGATCATCCCCAGTTCAGACTTGAGTTTAGAATTTTTACCAGATCTCCCTCCCCAGTTCTTGCCACTATTTTGCTGAGCTTGTTCTTGCCGTATCTCTGCCATTCCGGATTTGAAGTTTACTCTCCTCTAGATACAAATGCTTGCCGCAGCAGTACAGTAGCAGCACGAGGGACTGTTAAGTCTGTTGCCGAGTCTTTTGTTGGAAGAGATCTTCTTAGGGTAAGTAGGCCTGGGCAAAAGAAAAATCTCTGCAGTGGGATAAAAACCCCCAAACACTTACATTTTCTGAGTATCTTTACCAGCCTTTCTCCTTGGCTGTCAGCCCAGGTGTATATATAGGCTAGGTTAGTAACAAGAAATGACAAGTTGGACAATGAAGGAAGTAATGAAAAGCAAGACACACACATAATCCACAACTTGTTTTTCTGGTCACTAAATAATGGAGAGATCCTTTCCTTTATAAGGAGACCTGAATGCTCTTGCCTGATGTGAAACCCCTTGCAGTGTGAAGCATGTAGGCACTCAAGGGATATTTGTTGAGGAAAGAAATAGAATAAATTTAGGTGTTGGATATGTGCTAGGGGGCAGTCTTTATATCTTACAGGTTTATGGCTCCTGTGTAGTTAATTATTGAATCTGTGAGTAGTTTTAGAGGCTCAAAAATCTTTGTAAAATACCCTCTTGTCCATATGTTTCTAGACTGAACAAATAAAAAAGCATACAAATAGAGCAGATCTGTTTCTCGGTTGAACATGAGCTGCTTTCAAGTCAAGGTCTCCAAGGCCACGTTATGCTAAAAAACTGCTAGTAGAGAGACCATAAAATATTATCAGACTCTCTGTACCTATTGCATTTTTTTCTGATAAGAGAGACGGACATTCTCAGCAGTTTCTTGCCTGAAAAGTTTTTGTTAAAGAGTACCTTATCTGTGAGTCCCAAAGTATTGCAACATTTTTGATGTTACACTGAGATCTTGGATGTCATGCTTTTCCCTTCATGAACTCAGGAACACCTGCACCTGTTCCTATGTGCCAAGGCATAACTGGGGATCCCTGGGCTCTACGAGAGTTCCAAGAGCTGGGCTTGCCTGCACACACCTGCCCAGGTTTGTAGAGCAGGAGTGTGGAGGAATGATTCCTCTCTGACCTCTTGGGCAGAAGAACCTCACTTCCAAATAATTTATCACACTGTATTCACACTGATGGAGGGACATCAAAGAACAAAAATCAAAGTCTTGCCCTTAGTGAGGTCCACAGAGGGCATGGCTGTACCAGTCTGAGCAAGCGACCTTGGTTTAGTGCAGATGGAGCCAAGGAGGACTGAAACCCTTCTGTGTCTTGCTCTAGACGTCTGCAGACACAGGCTCTGCTTACACCTCTGTGCCCACACCATTTTCCAGCCCTCACCATATAGCTTTGACTTTACTTTCTACTTAGCTAAGGCTCATCTTTGTTATGTGTGTTGAATATCTTCCATTTGCCCTCCTGCCCCATCTACTCTTCCACCCCCCACCCCCCTTTTGTGTCTCAGGAGGCTGACCTGCAGACACTGCCTTAAAGGGCTCCCTGGGTCTATGGCTTCTTAATGGGTTCAGCCTACAGACAACCCTGGCAGGAGATGAGAGGTGGGGATGCTTATCACCCCAGCTCCCTCCTCCTGGGGTCACTGATGACCAGCTCAGGCAGGTGGCCTAACCTCTGTTACTCTCTTTGGGTCTGGGAACCTCTACTTTAGGCCTAGGTTGACAACAGCCTTCCCTGGTGCACTGGCCGCAGGTTACTCCACTCCCTGTCGTCTGCCTGTCCACACTTGAATAACTCCTTTAGCAAACTCTCCTTACATTTCCATTTGGAGTGTGCCATCTGTTTCCTGCTGGGCCCATGACTGATCATGGTGGTGTAACAGAACATGGTGCGGATATACAGTCCTTTGTCCCTGCATCAATCTGCTGCGGCTGGGCAGCCTCTCACCTGTGGATGATAACCAGGGGCAAATTGCTTCCCTTCTCCCAGTCTCCGTTTTCCAATATTTAATAGAAATGTCGTCGATTAAATGATGTGCAGGTCCATCCAGTTCTAACTTGACATCACCTTGGACTGTCCATTTTGAGTTCTGAGTTTTGTAATAGTTGTGGAGAGTGCTGCAATCTTACACCGAGTATGTTCCGGTCATTTAATTATCTAACAGCAGCCACGAAGGTGGGCAGTGTTTTACAGATGCAGAGGTAACTTGTACTGGTGGGCTCAGAAGCGCCGCAGCACCAGGGCTCAAGGGCATGGGGCCCGCACTGAGTCGGGCAGAGCTGCGGTGGCCGCTACACAGAGGCTCTGCGGGGCTGGAGCGAGGATAGGGGGTGCCGGGGTGCAGGTCGAGCCCACCGCCCAGCCCTAAGGGCAGGGACCCGGGAAACGCCGGAAGCCCGAGGAGGCCCAGGTGACGTTTCATCCCTTGGGGTCCTGTCTTGCAATTAGCACGGGGAGGGCACCGAGCAACCGCGGAACCAAGGACCCAGGAGCCGCCCAGAGCAGCTCCGCCCGCAGCGCTCAGAACGAGATGGGATCCCGCGGTCCGGGTCCCGGCTGCACCCTGGGGCGGGCCCGCGGCGATTGGTGCCCAGCCCTCCGCCGCCAGCCAATGGGAGGCGAGGGCTTCCCGGGGCGGGGCTGCAGGCGCGTCTTAAGCTCTGTGACGCGTCGCCCGTTGCTGCAGCCGCGCAGTGGGCGCCTTGGGTATCTAACGGGTGCGCAAAGCGCCGCCAGGTACTCCCCGGGTGCGGCGGGCCGGGGCCGGGGCCTGGTAGGGGTCCCCTGATGGCGGCCGGCCACGATCCGGGGCTCAGGGGAGCGGGCTGAGGGGGCGCGCTGGGCCTCGCCCGGCTGGCGGGCTCCGCCTCCGCGGCCGGTTCATGCGGCCTACCAGCCGGCGGCGAACACCGTGGGGCGGTGGGCACCGGGGCGGCGAACTCGCGGACGGCAGGCGCGGGGGCCGGAGAGGCGCGGGCCGGTAGGGGCGCAGCCTGGGCCCGGGTAGGGGCGCGGCGCATCCCGCCGGGAGCGGCGGGCGGGCGGCCAGGCAGGCGAGGGCGGCCCCAGCCCAGAGAGCTGAGGATGTGGCGCCTCCAGCAGGGGCGGGCGCGGCCGGGCCGGCCCTGGGTCCCGCACACCCCGAGGCTGCCGCGGGCCCCTGGCGCCCCGCATTTCCGGGAAGGCGGCGTTTGCGCCTCCTGGGCCCCTGAGGTTGGCGGCGGATGGTGATCCTGGATACGGAAACTGCTCTGGAAACGGTGGCTTGCCTTCTGGGGCGGGGACGCCGATGGAGACCACTGGAAGGGGCCTGAGTCCTCCCGGGCAGCGTCTGGGCCTTGCAGCCAACCTGTCCATCTCTTCGCCAGCCTCTGTTTTCCTCCAGCCTTTGTACAAATAAAGAATTACCGAAGTAGAGCCTTTAGAGTAACGTGCACGTTCTCTAATAGTGCCGAGAGGTTGGGGCCAGCCGGGCTTTCGGCACGAAGACTTCCTCCGCAGTTGCTTTGCCAACAGGGCTGAGCATCAGTAAATTCTGGTTGAATTCTGCGGGACGCTTGTTCTTGGTGACCGACGGTCTCCTCCCTTTGTCACTGTATCTCTGGCTTTCTTTGTGTTCAATTTTACCTCTTTGATTAGTTAATCAAAAGGAAGGAGTGATTTTGAAATGAGGTGACTTTACAAGAAATTACTATCCCCAGTTTCCCAGTTCTCTTTTATTCGGGTGTGTAAGCTTAAGAGTTTCTGTAGGAGAACCAGCGCTCTAATTTGAACCTGGAACTGTTCTTTAGGTATGTAATCCAATTTTTTTTTGTCTTCCCCATTTGAAATAAACAACAGACTTCTTTAGAATACCGTTGTTGCCTCTTCACAGAATTTAGTTCCCGACTATGAAAAAGATCCAAGTATGAAAGGATCTTTTAATAAAAACAAGATTTAAATAAAACGGTGTTTTGGGTTAGCGGTTTTTCATGGTGTAGAAGATTAATTTTGCATATCCTCCCCAAAAAGCCCAGTATGACTCTAAATAGTAACCATTCTTGGAAAGGAGTTTTTTCCCTCAAAAATGCCATCTTACTTGTAGTGCCCCCATACTTTGCCTTTGTTACAGTTACTTGGGGGCATATTTTATGCCCTTTCGTGAGTTCTTGAGGATGGGTTAAATCTCATACATTTTAGAATTGTGATGAATGGACTAAATTTTGGAGGTGTGTGGAGGGTGTGGTCTGATTGAGCCAGTCCTTTTTCGATAGTAGTGATTAAGGTGTTTGCCAGTGACGCACTTGAGTTGAATTTTAACCTGGTTATGTAAACAAACCCCCCCACCACCCTGACAAAGTTTTTTGGCAGAACTTAAAAAAATTTAAGGAAAACATTATTTTTGAATGATTAGCTCAAGATAAGTATTTGGTGAATATAGTAAAACCAAATTTACTTCACAGGTGGGCATTTTAAGTGGCTTTCTGATGAAATTGCACTGGTTTTTCTTCTAGTGTGATTAAAAAAATAGTATTTCATAGGGTACGCTAGGTTAATAACTCTTCAAAATGCAGCCTTTTAGGGAAGTTCTATTTTAGATATGTTCTAGATAGGATAGATTAGATAGGAGGGAGTAATAATAGTTGGAAGAAGGACTTTGTTAAGTGGATTACTGAAAGCATTCTGTTGTTAAGTTTTTTGCTGTCAATAGCAATTAGTTGTTTTCCCCAGGACCTGAGTGTGGGCTTTGGTTAAATTTATGACAACAACCTAGAATGGCTGCACTGGTACATGGTATTTTGACTGTAGAAATCCATTAAGTCTAATGAAGTGAACTCTTGCTGGAAAGGTTAGTTACCCCTCATGACATCTTAGAGAATGCTAGTCTCCTCTCAGAGATAGACTCAATTCATGTGGGTCAACTCGCTTGACTCCTTCAGAAGTCCATATAAGTATATTTAGGAATGACCTTGTTCATTTGACAAAGAATGTCAGTGTTATGCTAGACCTGGCTAGGTTCTGGGGATGCAAAGTGAATTTAAAGACTTGGGTGCTGTCCTTTTATGGAGCCTCATAGGATTCTAGTGGGGGAAAGGCATGAAGCCAAGTGTCCTGAGGTGTTAGGACCTGTGACAAAAGTCTGCAAGATTCCTGGGAGTCTTTAGGAGGGCCTTCAGTAGTAAATTTCATGGGGTAGTGTAGAAAAAGGGTGAATGCATATAGTATTGCTTATTTCCAAATGCGTGGAATTGCAGGAAATTTTCTTGTCCATGTTTCTGATGTTTTTTTATCACTAGAAACATTTTATTTCTTTTTAAAGGAAAAAACTTCCAGTTTAAAGAAGAAACCATGGTACTGTTGATTGTTCCAATGCAGAAATGGGCTAATTCCCTTATGTGTTTAGAGGAGGAAGGGAACTAACAGTGGCCATTTGTGTTCAGTTTGACACTTTTAATATGATATCATTTAATCCTCTAGTGACCTTGAATGGCTTCAACCTTAATTTTACAAATAGGAAAATTGAAAGTAAAAAAGATGGACAAAATCATCCAAAGATATTCTTTAGAGCCCAGCTAGAATTTAAATCCTGGTCTCCCAACTCTGGACTTTCCATTGTATTCTCCTGGCATTCCTTTTTGGCAGAGCATACTGTCGATACTGGCTATATTAAAGCCCATCTTAATTCTGTTCTAGTATGTCTTGTGTGGTGCCAACCAAGCACAGTAACTTGAACACAGAAAGTTCTTTAATAGAAATGTGCTTACAGGATCCTGGTACATCATCTGTATCCAACTGTAGGACTTCCTAGTTGAATTAAGTATCCAGAGTTCATCTTTAAAAAGCTTGATCAGTGTTAGGAATGTTTTGGATATTACTGTTTGTCATTAAGTTGTATTCCTCAGTAAGACTGCCTGAACACTGTAGATAAATGGGTATTTTTTTTCCCACTTGTGTTGCGAATTTGCAGAGAAAATAACTTCTTGTACAAAATGAGAATGTTGAATTTAGATAATTTCAAAAATTCCTCTCACTTGCACTAATAATATTGCATTATTCTATCAGTTAATTAACTTAAAAGATGATTGTCACAGAATTTTAAATATTTTTTAATACCTCTCTCTTTTTGGTGCTTCTCTGGTAGGTTCTTGTGAAGTCACAGAGCTGCAGACCGTGATGGCAAAATTATCATGGACAATAATTCTTACTTTAGAATTGGACCCTGTTCCCTAGAAGTAGATGAACTTTTATACTTAATTGTTGTACTCCAGGCTGTGCTTCCTAGGGGATAGTGACTTCTGTCTTTTAACCACAATCCATTTTGTCCAAGCCTCTGAAATGTTTTGTTTTTCTCTTAGTTTTGTTTTTGTGTGCCTAAGCTTTTTCTTTGCCTAATCAGGCAGACACTGATTCATTTTTAATAATCTGATTATAAATATATTTCACGATTGTTAGAAAATGTGGAAGGAACAGAATTGTAGGAAGGTAACCATAGTGAACTTTTTGTGCCTTGCTGTGTAATTTGTCCTTACATTTTTTGCAGAGTTGAATATTCAGTATATATGATCTTATTGTCTTCACTTAAACATACCCTAAAACATCTCTCTGTGTCATTAAAAACTAATTATTTTTATATTTTGTTAATTCATATTTTTATATTGAGGTACATAGTAAATCTTAGTGTACAGCTTGATGAATTTTGATACGTGTATACACTCATGTAACCATCACCCAGATAAAGAGATCAAACATCCTCACTTTTTTTTTTATCCCCTTCACCTTTTTCACCCAACCTTCCATCTGTCTCCCCTCTGGCAACCACAAGTCTAAAAACTAATTATTTTTAATGGCAACATGTTATATGTCTGTGATATATTAAGCTGTTCTCATATTGTTGAGCATCTTTTGTGCATATTCCTGAGTATTTCTTTATGATAGTTTTTATGAGTGAAACTACTGGTCTGAGAGGACAAACATGTCTAAGGATTTTATTATGGCTACAACTCTTCAGAAAGTGTTTCAGTTGGGGTACCACTAAGGAGCACTTTTTTTATTGCTAATTTGATCAAGGCAACAATTAATGTGTTAATTTTTTTAGTTGGTCAAATAGAGCCTTCATTCTTACTGAGTAGAGCATAAAGAGCCCAGGAAATAAAATCAATGTTTTAGGCTTAGCAGTAGAATTTTGGGGGAAGTTCTGTCTAGTATAGCTAGACATTTTTGCCTTTTTGTTAGCAGTTATCCCTAGTCTAATATTTCTAATATTTTTTTGTTGTTGATACACACCTCTGAGATAAAATCTTGTGAAAGTTAGGGACCTTCTCTGTAGGAAAATGCACTTACACATACAATTCTGCATTTTATTTCAGGAGTTGGTGGGCTCTCTGAAGAAGTTCCTGGATTTCAAGTTAAAAATCTGCATTCTAATCTGAACCGTGTGGAGAAAGGGTGGGTGGTGAGTCTTGGCAAACCAACTGCTGGATTTTGCTTAGTAATTGCAAATTCCTGAACATACAGGATTCACTGGGTAGTGCCAAGTTAGAAGAGAAGCAAGCCAAGCTATAAGCATCAAGTTTTCGCTAATTTGGCAGCTCAAATTGAGTGCTCAGAGATTATGCAAGGCTTGATTTGTCATTGATGGAGTTCTGTTGAAACATGAGTTAAGTAGTCTTTTTAAAAAATAAGCATAAACATTCTAAGTATGCATAGTGTTGGCCAATAATTTTGAATTTATCTTTAAAAAACATTACTCCACCCAGACATGACTTGCATTTTCTTTAATTTCCTTTATTCTTTTTGTTTCTTCCATTGCCCACTCTTTACCTCATGGTTTATCAGGACTATTAATGGTATGATTGGATACAAAGCCATATGGGAAGCATACAGTAGCGCTGGTGTTAGGGCTGGTGGTAGTGGGATGAGGAGCAAAGACTGAAATATGTAAGGAGATTGCTAGGAACTGCTGGGTTGCTTAGTGATGTTTAGGGTTTATTACTGAAATTCTTAGCTTATTGTAGTTGGATGTTCTCTACTTTGTTATTACCTTTTCCCCTTTAAACAATTGCTTTTGTAATGCAGTTTTTTGGGGATAAGTTTTATAGAAACAACCATCTTAGAGTAGTCAGTTTCTTTTGGGAATCACCTGTTTTGTCTCGTCTGTTCTGTGTGTATGTAAATAAGTGTTCTATGTAATTTATAAAATGATAATATGTGTAATATGTATATTTTGTTTGACTTACTGTAAAAGCTCTTCAAAGACTATTACGAATTGAGAGACATTTTTTTCCTAGTCTTTTTTTTTTTTTTGCCTTTCACCTTTATTTATGATGATTTTGACCTATGGAAGTTTTAGATATTTATGGCTAAATAACAGATTTTACCTTTTATAGTTTCTGTCTTTAAAAGTCCTTCCCATCCCCCAGTAATCACTTGATTTCCATACCTGGTCTTTTTTTTTCGCCATTATCTTTTTAAAATCAAATTCTTCTTTATTTTCTTCACTCTTTGTATACTAGCGCAGAGTCAGTTCTCATGGTAGTTCTCAGTCACTCTTTTCCCTCCACCATGCCTGTTCCCGGGCAGGCTCCTTCTCTGATTTGGTCTCCTTGCCTCGGTCTCTGCCCTCCTACCTGTGACCGTCTGATAGTATGACACCTTGCAGAAGTGCCTTTTGAGTGGTTGCTCATTCTACAAGGTCAGGTACCAACTCTTGAGCCCTCTGTCAGTACGCTTTGCTGACGGCCTCCAGAGCGAATTCCTGGTCCTTGATTTAGCTTGGAGCACCGATGACTTAAAATGTGTGTTTATAAGTGGTACAAGGGAGTAAGTGAACAGGAGAGCCCCTGGCCTCCTGTCTGTCCATCCATCGCTCTTCCCCGTTGTTCCTGGGTTCTCTCCACATCCTGCTGCAGTCAGTGCCTGTCCAGCTTTACCGTAAATATCTGTATACTTGTCCTCTGTGGCCCTCAAGTTCCCAAGGCTAGGGTCAGGTCATGGTTTGCTCATTTTCTTGATTTTCTATGGACTGTGGGAGAAGCTCAGTGTACATTTAACGAGATGACACACATCAGCTCTGGGAAGATTCTTACTTTCCATGCCGTCTCTTGTCTATGGACAGGTGGGTGCTATTCTTACTTGGAGGACAGGATGTTTTTCAAACTAGTACATTTGCAGACCATTGCCGTGCTTCGTCGTGGAATTCACTCTTCAGTGGCTTCTGCTACATCTGTTGCAACTAAAAAAACAGTCCAAGGCCCTCCATCCTCTGATTACATTTTTGAACGAGAATCTAAATATGGTGCACACAACTACCATCCTTTGCCTGTAGCCCTGGAGAGAGGAAAAGGTATGTTTTGAATTAATCCAATTCTGCACCCTCCCGTACCTCTTCCTTTGTCACCTTTTTTAAAAGTGCTTTTATATTTTCTCAATGTCCATTTTTCCAGATGCATTTAATTGTGATATTACAGATACAGTTAGTTAATTCAACATGCTATTGGGTGCCGAGTGCTTGCTGTATTATGTGCTATGGGGAATACGAAGGTGAAGTCATTCAGTTTTTGTCATGATGGTTCTTGCCAGGAGGGGGAATGTAAGATACATAAGTAAAGTTCTATAATGTTGTAATTTTTTTCCTTTAACTTTTATTTTGGCATAATTTTAGGCTTGAAGGGAGAAAAGTTGCAGTAGTAGCAGGAAGAGTTTTCTTTCACTCTTCATCCAGATTTCCCAAGTGCTAACATGTTACCACATTTGCTTCATGTCTCCACACACACACATTTGTTCCCTGAACTGTTAGAGGAAGTTGCAGACAAGCAGCTGTGTGTCTTTTATGAAACACGAGGCCTTTTCTTGTGTACAAAAGGCTTTAAGGCGTTAAACCCCCCAATACATTTTAATATCTATAGTCAACTTTTAAAAAAATTGTAAAATGTATATAACTTAAAATTTACCATTTTACCCATTCAGTTTAGTGGCATTAGGTGCATTTACAAGGTTTACAGCTATCACCTCTAGCTGGTTCCTGAACTTTATTACATAAAAAGGAAAACCCGTGCCTACTAAATAGTCATTCCCTCCTCGCAATAGGACCTGGCAGTCACTAACCTGCTTTCTATCTCTGGATTTAGACTGTTCTGGATATTTCATATAAATGGAATCAGACAATATGTGACCTTTTGTGTTTGGCTTCTTTCATTCAGCATGTTTTCATCCATGTGGTAACATGTTAGTACTTCACTGGTTTTTATGGTTGAGTAATATTTTATTGTATGAATAGACTACATTTTGTGTATCCACTGATCAGTTGTTGGACATTTGGGTTGTTTCCACCTTTTGGTTATTGTGAATAGTGCTGTGGTGAGCATTCGTGTACAAATTTTTTGTTTGAAATACCCATCCTCTGCTTTGTGGGATTTATACCTAGGAGTGGGACTGTTAGGTCTTGTGGTAATGTTGTTTAACTTGTTGAGCTGAAAAACCATTTTCCACAAACTGCAGCACCATTTTACAATATATGAGTTTTAATTTCTAGCAGTACCTGAGCTCCATTTCTTCTACGTCCTCGCAAACACTGGTTTTCCTTTTTTAAAAAGTTGTAACTATTTTAGTGGGTATGAAGTGCCTTCACTGTGGTTTCGATTGGCATTTCTCTACTGACTGAGATCCGGGCATCCTTTTATGTGCTTGTTGGTCATTCTTTGGAGAAGTGTTCATCTGAGTTTGTTGCCCATTTTTTAATTGGGTTGTGTGTCTTCTTGTTGAGTTGTAAGAGTTCTGGAGACTAGATCCTTATCACATAGATACATAATTGAAAATACTTTTTCCCATTCTGTTGGCTACAGTCAACTGGTCATTATTTCTCATAATACTTTGTATTCTGCCTTTAAATTCCCAACTCCAGTTTTCTAGGAATAAAGGTTTCACTCTGGAGTTTATAAAACCTTTTCACGTGATGCTGTTCTTGTTAAATGTGTAATTTGAAGCTGGACAGATAAAATTCATTCTAAACCAGAGTTTGTTCTGCTTGAGCTAAAACATGCCTTAACCATAATTCTATTAATAGAGGTTCATATACAGATAACCAAAGGGCTTGCTAGCATTCTTAATCTTTGAGTTTTATGTAATTTAGTGATTTTTTTTCTAAAATTATTTTTCTTATATATTTTAGGTATTTACTTATGGGATGTAGAAGGCAGAAAATATTTTGACTTCCTGAGTGCTTACAGTGCTGTCAACCAAGGGCATTGTCATCCAAAGATTGTAGCTGCTCTGAGAAGTCAAGCAGACAAATTGACCTTAACATCTAGGGCCTTCTATAACAACGTACTTGGTGAATATGAAGAGTATGTTACCAAACTGTTCAACTACCATAAAGTCCTTCCGATGAATACAGGTAAAGTATTTCTTATTTTTGTTATTGTCAAATAGCCAATTGCTTTCTGATAATTTAAAATATTTTTTAAAACTGAAAAATTCTCTCTTGATAGGAGTGGAAGCTGGAGAGACTGCTTGCAAACTTGCTCGCAGGTGGGGATATGCTGTTAAGGGGATTCCGAAATACAAAGCAAAGATTATTTTTGCAGGTGTGTGAAATTCACATTAACCGCTGTGACTTAAACATGCAATATCATTTACCTTTCTAATTTACTGATGAAATATTTCTAATGTGTTTTCCTCTTACATGATATATTGCTGAATATTTCATAAAAATTGAGAGATTTCCTTTTCTTGGATTTATTTCCAAGTATTTCTTTGTATATGCGATTTTTCTCTGCTAAATAACCCCCTACTCTTCCCTCTCTAAAATGAGTGACTGTAATGTATTTCTCATCTGCTTACCTGATTTTTTCATAGTAGTTTTCTGGTTGTCAGATGCTCTCGGTAGAGGATTTTGTTAGATTGTTCAGGTTGACATATTAACATATTAACAAGTGGGGTCATGTCCTAGTATGATGTGAAGTTTGAGTCTTACTATTTGATGTATTGTCATGTCTTGTTCTTAGAAGCTATTGGAAGAGGGCTGGAGTTGCCCTAGATATATTTCTAAGAATGGTTGAGGGTTGAGAGGAATGACGTGAATACTAATTAAGAAGACCACTAGTTAATTCAGATGATATAATCTAACTTGTGGAATCTTTATAATGATGTTGAATTGCTAGGTTCTGATTTTTTTTTAAAGCTTTGATTTTAATTTTTAAAAACCAAGTACAGGTAAATTTGTTACTGCACATGATCAACATTCATTCTTGTGATAGTTGAAATTAAATATTCTGCCTTGTGAACCAAGCAGTTAAATTATAACCCTCCATAATAGAATCCAGAGTTCAGCTGATGGCCAAGCCATAGTTGGTATTTGGGGGTGACAGATTACTATTCCTGAAGAAGTCTTTGCACAGCTCTGGAAGTGACCTGCCATTTTGGGATCTTGTGCCTTAGTCGTGGGAAAACATAACTGTCTTCTAAACAAAAAATGGCCTTCTTAGTGATTTTCATTTTTACAGTCTGTGTCTATACTCTATCATATTAGCAAAGGGTACAAAGGTGTTTTTACCCAAGTAAGGAGAGAAGCTGGTAAGTCAGTGGGGTGGAGAGACAGGTCTGAGGCTGGTTGGAAGAGAGCATGTAGGCCCACGGTCTAGTTGGGGCATTTCCCCTTAAGCAAGCCTGGTCAGCCTCAATGTGCTGTTGCTTGTGGGTAAGTAAAGTGGGGATTACTCATAGGTGAGAGGCTTGGCAAGAGTAGTGTTTAGAGACGCCGTGAAGCCAAAATACAATAATTCAGTATGTGGTTAATTGAGTTGGTGCTTACAGAGGTGGTAGGAAGATATTAAAAAAAAAAAAAGGAAATTCTACAACCCCCACACACTCCCATCCCAACCAAGTTTCTCTCTTATTCTACACTGTTTCTTTCTTCCCTTGAATTTAACCTGCTTGAAATTATCTCATGCATTTGCTTTGCTCTGGTTTAGGTTGTGGAATTTCTTCCCTGTTAGTATTACAAGCTCCTTGAGGGCAGGGAGCTTGCCAATCATCGCTTTCTATCCCCAACACCTAGAACAGGGCCTGCCATTCAGTAGGTCCTCAAATTTATTAGAGCAGTAAATTAATGGGTAAAAATGTTCCTGAGCAAAGGCAGGCATCTGTCATTTAGCATAGACAATACCAAGGAGGCAAAATTGAAAATACTTGGATCGCCTGAGGATATTTTCTCCAAATGATATTTAAAATTCATGTTGTAGAATAGTTGGTGTGTATTATTGGATTTTTTAAAAGTAAAACTGCCAATTCTCTAAGAAAAATATTCTCTCTCATCACTGTCATAAATGTACCATCTCCAGAAAAATACATATTGAATGCCTCAGTTGTTAGGGTTTGGGATTATTGAAAGAAAAGTCAAGTATTATCTTCTGGGGTGATATATAACTGTTAGGAGATTGAGTAGAGAAGTGGCCTAAAATAGTAAGTGCAAGGTCAGACCTTAGTGGTCTTGTGAACCAGGGGCTTAATACAAGGTTTGCTCTTAACAAATGGAAGCTCATGGAGGTTCTGTAAAGCAAACCCTTGCTTTTTTTAAAAACCAAACATCCTAAGGTATTTTGGGAGATAGTGTATAAAATTTGGGAGTTTGTTTGAAATAACCACTGTTTATTTCTCCTTTCTAGCTGGAAACTTCTGGGGTAGAACATTGTCTGCTATCTCTAGTTCCACAGACCCAAGCAGTTATGATGGTTTTGGACCATTTATGCCAGGTTTTGAAGTCATTCCATATAACGACCTGCCTGCTCTTGAGGTACTCACTAGCATCACTGTGTTTTAGCTCTTAGTAAATAGGAATTAAATTAGTTTTATGGATGAGTTAAAAATAGATATGTGACTGTAATGAAAATCTGCCTTAAGTTAGGCCAAGATTTCAGACTTGTCTCTGTAATGGTCAGTTTCCAATATGGGAAATCAGGTTCCATGGTCTAATCCTGACAACCAACTGACCACTTTTGGTTTGTATCCTGCATAAGTAATTTGGAGACTTGTGGAGTTATTTTACTAGATAAAACTAAGTTTTCAGCTAGCTTTTTAAAATTATGAGTGAAGAACTTGTAAAATAAAGATTCACTTAAAATGGCTTTTTAAAAGGCCATTTAGTTTTTATTAATACTACATTTAACTGTATATATTTTGGTAATTGTCAGTGAGAAATATTATAGTTTGAAGTCAGAATATAAGTTAGTGTGAATACTTGCTTTATATACTTACTCTTAACAGAAAATATGCATAGTATATAATCATGTTTTCTAATAGGTTAGGAAGGAAGTTATTAAAATGTATTCATATTTTTTTTGTAGCGTGCTCTTCAGGATCCAAATGTTGCTGCATTCATGGTAGAGCCAATTCAGGGTGAAGCAGGTGTTGTTGTTCCTGATCCAGGCTACCTGATGGGTGTGCGAGAGCTCTGTACCCGGCACCAGGTCGCCCCCCTTGCCGCCTGTCTGCATTGGTTAGGGGTCCACTGATAGGATGTAATGCCAAGATTACATCAGTTTTCCACTAGAGGGAGCCATCATTCCAAGAGCATCAGAACTTTTCGTGCTCTCCCAGCAGCCTGCGCACAAGCTGATTTTTTACTGGCTCTGGAAACTGGCCAGACCCTGGGCCCTGGTGGAGCTTCAGGCTCCCTGGCCCTGACCGGGTTCCTTGCCCTCTGCTCCAGCAGCTTGGACTGTGATACTTCCCAAACCATTGGTTGTATCTCTCTACTCCAACATTTAGGTGTTCTCTTCCTCTTCCTACCAAGCTAATAAATTACTTAATAAGAAGCAAATATTTAATTAATATTTGTGGAATATACAAGTGAATTAAGTTGTTTGCAGAGAGTAATTAAATCCGAAAGAACCCCACAAAGCCCTCACTTTGCCTAAGTGCCTTTCCATTCTGTGGGACAGTTCAGAAGGGGCCTTTGGGGAGAGAGTGACTGACACAGGAGATGACTGGCGTGTGTGCAAGGTTTCTGTAGGATGCTACTGAAGTTGTGTGGGTAACTAAAACAGTTTCACAAATCTGAGGGAATGTTAGAACAGTGGGTTTGTGTGGGGAAAAGTAAAGATCACTGTTTTCCCTATGGGATCAGAATTGACCATTAATATAGTTATATTGTTTTCCAATAGGTTCTGTTTATTGCTGATGAAATACAGACAGGATTGGCCAGAACTGGTAGATGGCTGGCTGCTGATCATGAAGATGTCAGACCTGATATAGTTCTTCTTGGAAAGGCACTTTCTGGTGGCTTATACCCTGTAAGTTCAATGCTTAGCTTTTCTTTTTGTTCACTACTCTCATGAAATAATATCCTTAAGATATTTTTACATCAGCCGATTGTGACAATAATGGCTTTTCCCACAGTTAGTTTTACTTAGTGTGCTCTGGTGCCACCTGGATTATGTGTACAAAAAACGCTTCACACTTCTGTGGGGTGACATACTTAGTTTTAACTGAAGACTTGAGTGTGCCTTAGAATTTGCTGTGGCATTTGTTTTGGGTGGAAACATTTTACCCCAGAAGTACTCCATAGACTCATATGGTTTTTTCCATTGTTAAGAAATAGCATTCCTAGTTGTTTATAACCTTGACCTGTTAAATGTAGAGATTAGGAAAAATTAATGTTTTGTTTTAGTTCTGTTCTTGGGTTGCTATTCACAGCCCATAATTGATACTGGATTAATGGGCTTTGAAGTACAGTGCAGAACATTGTTTTCTAAGCAGCTAAAGCATTTCACCTTTGAAGTGGAATGAATTATAAATTATATCATTGCAGAAACAGCTTTCCTCCTAGTTACCAAATGCTCTTGTTCTGTGTCACTGAAGTGTGCCTGATGTGCTTGTAATGTGTTAGGGGATTTATTACTGATTCACTGTTAGTTATGATAGCTCTTAGATGTTCAAGCTTTATGTCGGATTTAATATCAGCTTCATAAATATTTGTGTTCCTGGTGTGCTAAGTATGGGAGTAGTTAGTCTGAGTCTGAGATAGGACTTGGCTAGCACCCAGCGCTCTGTCTTCCAGGTGTCTGCAGTGCTGTGTGATGATGATGTAATGCTGACCATTAAACCAGGGGAGCATGGGTCCACCTACGGTGGCAATCCGCTAGGCTGCCGAGTGGCCATTGCAGCCCTTGAGGTAAAACTGATGCAACCGCGTGGTATCCATTCCTTTAACTAGAGTTGAAGTGACTTAAGTTTGAGCCCATTGGTGTAATGAGAAATGTAGTAAGATTGCCAGGTATTTTGAACATGAAGTAGGAGGAAAGATTTTAGGGGCAAGGCATTCTCAAAACAGTTTAACTAGTAGACAGGAATCCTCCATGGCTTTCCGAGTTTGCGGTCACCTGGGGCTTTGGGCCTGTAGGCCCTGGGTGGCCCTCAGAGAGCAGAGCTCTCACTCTGACTAGCCTGGTCTGTTGGGCCTTAGCACACATGGTTTTCTTTTAAAGTGTAGATTTGAACACTTTTAGATTTATTCCTTAAGTGCCTATCAAAGACATAAAATTATAAAATCTCTAAGGGTGGACTTTTTTAGGAAAAAAAGTAAAAGGAAATTCTGTTGCAGTTAAAAAATTAAAGTATGTTTAGCCTATTGATTTATTAAACTACAAAAGTATCACTTAAACAAATTTTAATCCTTATTTTGCTGTGAAATCAGATTGATGATGGATCTGTGGCTAAAGCAAGGTTCTGTCTGATGAAGTTTGTGTTTGATTAGGAATTAGATTGGCATAGGCTTTGAAACATAGAAGTCTTTATCTGATGTGTTTGTCCTTTGCTTAGAGTCCATATTCCTTTCCAAAGAACAACATAAAAGAAGGCAGTCATAAAGAGAAATTTGTGTAATTTCTCTTTAAATACAGGTTTTGGAAGAAGAAAACCTTGCTGAAAATGCAGACAAAATGGGTACTGTGTTGAGAAATGAACTCATGAAGTTACCTTCTGATATCGTAACTGCTGTAAGAGGAAAAGGATTATTAAATGCTATTGTAATTAGAGAAACCAAAGGTATGGAGATGTCATTTTTACCGGGAGAGCTAGAATATGTTTGGTATTTTGTCTGGTGGTTGGGTTCCTCCCTTTGAAATTGTTGACCTCCTGTTGACCAAGTCTTTAGCAGAGTGTCATCTAATTTATATTAATGGACATAAAAACGGCTCTTTTCCACACAAAGACACTTTTATTTGACCTGTTTTTGTTCTTTTAAGTCATTTGTGATTTTGTGTGGGTTAGGTGTGTGGTACTTGGAGATCTGTCTGGCTTTAGTAGGTCTGCACAGAGCACTGCCCTTGAGTCTTCTTCGCTGTCCTTTTCTCCCTCACTTTCACACTGTGTGTCAGGAGGGGTAGTAGGTGCAGTAGCAATAGGGACGTGAATGACGAAGACCACGATGCGGAGGATAAAAATAACCCCAGGGCCACTTAACTGACTGCTTGGTGTTTAGTACATCATTTGTAACACCTAGGGGTGCCTTTCTGGATTTTCTTGTGATAACTTCCTTTTAAAGCAATGATTCAGGTGTCTGTACTTTAGAATCATCATGGGGAGCTTTTTAAAAAATTAATCCAAGCCTAGCCTTGGCCAGGAGATTCTGATTGGATGGCTCTGGTGGGGCGCAGGCATTGGCCCTTTGGTGATTCTGATGTGCAGCCGGGGTTGAGAGTCATGCTGTGAAATAATGAGAGCCTAGTTCTACAAGCCCAGGAAGCAAATCCATTTTAGGGACGTCTAGGGTTCACTAGGATTTGCGTATTGCTCATTCTGTGCTAATTTATTTGTATCATACCCAAATTCTTTTTACATTGGTTCCTCATGTAATTAATACAGCAGCCTCATTGCTTGGTCCTTTTCATTTTTGAAAAGCTAACAGAAACCTCATGTCTGATGACATCATTTGTTCCTAGCTGTGTACTTGTTGAAAAGTAACTTCATCTTTGAGTAAGAGCAAAGCAAGCTTGCAACTCCAAGCTTTCCTGCGGAGGGGCTGGGAGTGCTGTTGGTCAGGCTGCCCTTGCCCGTGCATGCTGCAGGGGAGGTTTAGCGTACATGTTTGGACATTTTCTTTTCTTTTTTTTCAGATTATGATGCTTGGAAGGTGTGCCTGCGACTTCGAGATAACGGACTTCTGGCCAAGCCAACCCATGGTGACATCATCAGGTTTGCCCCTCCTCTTGTGATCAAGGAGGATGAGATTCAGGAGTCCGTGGAAATTATTAACAAGACCATCCTGTCTTTCTGAGGGCGGTGACTGTTTTCAGTGGCACCTGGGAGCTGGCCAGAGATGGCAGTTCGTTGATGTCCTATGAACCGTCTGTGTCTGTGCTTAACGTGGGTGCACTTCACTCCCCTGTGTCTTCAAGGACTTTTTTAAAAAAAGATTTTTTTTTTCAGTGCATACATAACAATGACATTTATAAACAAAACATGTGTTTTGTTGTGTAATATAACTAGGAGAATGTAATGGCATCTATACTTGATTATTTGTGCTCATGTGCTTTCTCAGATGAAAGGCACCTCTGTATGTACTCAAGCCCTTCAGGATAATTTATATGTGTTCTATAATATCCTTGCTGGTATAAATGTTTTGCATTTGAAAAAGTTATATGGGTTATTACATATATGACTTGCTTAACCTAGTAAAGTTGAGCCATAATCATTGAATTTTAGGAAGGATTAATGGTTAAGCTTATATAAAATACTAGACTTAAGTAAAACTTCATAGTCCCAGCGTCAGGATGTATTACCATTTTGAATTGAGAATTAATGTTTAACATTCCCAAATTATGTTATAAGTGTTTGATGTAATTTGTAAAAAAAAAAATTTATTTTGTTTTTCTTTACATTTAAAATAAAGCTTATATTTAAAATGTGTATTTTATTGTCAGTCTGCTATTACTGCAGTATTTTTTTTGAAATTAAAGCATTGTTTGTTATCTTATGTTGGTTTCAAATACAAAACACAGTGGTTCAACAGTTATGCATATTATTAAATTCCCCTCTAGTGTGGTTACTGTCTCTTAATGTAGTAAGATGTCACAGAATCAATTATATTTTCCATGCTGTACTACTGTCCCTGTCACCAACTTATATTGTGATTGTGAATTATTATGCCCCTTTATCCCTGTCAACCACCCCCTACCCCTGCCTGGCCAACCCCTCCCCCTTGGTAACTACTAGTCCCTTCTTGGTGTCTGAGTCTACTGCTATTTTGTTCCTTCTGTTTTGCCTTGTTTTTATACTCCACAGTAAGTGAAATCATATGGTACTTGTCTTTGTCCACCTGGCTTATTTCACTGAGCATAATACCATCTATCTATATACATCCATGTTGTTGGAAATGGATTTCTTTTTTATGGCTGAATAATATTCCATTGTGTATGTATATGTACCACATCTTTATCCATTCACCTACTGATGGACACTTAGGTTGCTTCTGTATCTCGGCTATTGCGAATAGTGCTGCAACAAACGGGTGCATAGAATTTCTTTAAATCAGGGATTTTGTTTTCTTTGGGTAAATTCCTAGGAGTGGAATTACTGCGTCAAATGGTGTTTCTATGTTTAGTTTTTTGAGGAACCTCCATATTGCTTTTCACAACAGTTACTGCAGTATTATTGATTTACATTGCTTTATTTTCATGTGCTTTCAAGAGCATTCCAGCTTCTTTGGTAATTTCTAGAAAAATAGAAAGTATAAAAAGGAAGTTTCATAATACTCCCTTCTCCCTGTTCAAAATAATTGCATTTTCTCCATGTGTATACTGGTGTTTACCATTTTTATTAAAATATCCTTATTATTCATAGTATTGTGCAACTTTTTTTTTTTTTTACCTGAACCAGAGTATTTTGGATGCTTTTCTGTATCACTAATTAAGTGTTTCTCATTCTCGAATGACTGTCATATTTCCTATGTGGATGTTTTAAAATATCAGGGAACATTTGGCTTTCACTCTTTAAACAAAGCCTGTTGTGACTACGTTTATATCTGTACAGTCGTGTGTTTGTGGAGCAGGTTCCTAGAGGAGGATTGCTAGGTCAAAGAGGATGACCTTTTGAATATAAGTGTCACCTTACTTCCTGCCTCCCCTAGTTAGTTGTACCGAGTTGCCTCTTATTAGTATGGAAGTTAGTAAATGTGTGAGCAGTTACAGGCGAGGGCTCATTCCTCCATGGTGACGCCTGTTGGTCTGGGTGGGGCCTCTGACCTAAATGTGCGAGAGCCGGTGGGTCTGTCTGTATAAGAAATGGCAAACTGGAGTCAGTCCCTCTGCCTGGTTTGGACTGTAGGACGCCGATACGCCTGGTGCTCGTCCCAGTGTCTCATCCTAAACAACAAAACCTTCCAGAACCCCCAGATTGGAACTCCCAGAAGACCTTGTAGCTGTTCCTTCCTGTCTCCAGGGCTGCTCCTCAGGTGATTCAGCTGTGCAGTCACGGTTGAGAACGATCTTAGGAATCTACTAAAATGAAAATTCTGATTTGGGATATGTGTGTGGAAGCACCTCACATCCTGTGCCTTCAGGCAGCTGATCATTATCTGGAGTTATTTAATTTGCATTCAGCAATTCTCCATCAGAGAAGCTCAGAAAGCTAGGTGAATTTAATAAATCAATAGACCTTGTGCTAAATTCTTCCAAGGCCTTAATAGTTTGAGAAAGGTTCGGGTGGGAAGGTATGGGCCCGTGTTTGCTTCACTATAGCCTATGGACGGGGCATCTGGTAAGCGGAGCGCAGGGCGTGGGGAGGCGGGAAGGAGGCAGGAAGGAGGGAAGGAGGAGGGAAGGCTTAGCTTTGGGCCTGGCGTGGAATGTCAGAGCTGCTGCCAGACCTTAGACCCTCACTTCTCTCGCCTGAGGAAGTGGGATAAAGACCTGCCTTTCCTGGGAGGCCTGACAACTAAAAGCAAGCCATGGCACAGTGAGTGAACTGCTAATCTAGGGGTGCAGATGGCTGCTTAGGGCCCAAGATCATGGTCAGAGCTCCAGACACCCACATTAGGGGCGTGGGGGCATCTCTAGACGGGCCAGCCAGAGGAGGAGAAATGGGGTAGGGCTGCTGGGGCGGGCTGTGCCCTGAGGGGAGTGGCCTGTAAAGGTCAGGCACAAACCTGTACGAGTTTGCTGGGGCTGCCATAACCAAGTAGCATAGACTGGGTGTCTTAACTGACTGAAATTTGTTTCACAGTTCTGGAGGTGAGAAGTCTTGAGACCAGTGGGTCTGCAGGGCTGGTTTCTTCTGAAGCCTCTCCCGTGGTCCTCTGTGTCCTAATCTCCTTTTACAGAGACGCCAGTCGGACCGGATTAGGGCCCATCCTGATAACCTTATTTTAATTACCTCTTTAAAGCCCGATCTCCAAATAGTCATATTCTGAAGTACTGGAGGTTAGCCACGTATGAATTTGGCAGGGGGTGGGGTGGGGCAGGGAGGGGAGACACACTCCAACCAAAGAAACCCCAAGGATGACTCGTTCTCTGGGTTTTGACCTAGGACATCCCATATAAACTGATCACTGCACACGTAAGAAAACAGGTTGGGCCAAGATACCTGACTTACCGAGGATAATACTAGAGGTGAAATTACAGTGCATTTCAGGCGCTAGGGACTTAGAGTCCCCAGCATCCTCCCTACACACATGGCGACACAACCACATGGAGGTCCCTTGTGGGTTGAGATCTGGACTTCTCGACTGGCTGCATATTAGTGTGACCTGGTGTGCTTAAGGATTCAATGTCTATATCCAGACTCTGTCTCAAATCCCATTGGAATCTCTGGGGGGTAAGGCCTTGGCATCTGTGTATTAAATGCTCCCCAGAGGGTGCCAGTGGGCAGCCTCTGCAGAGTGGGTATTGAATGTGGTTGCGTGAGTGGAGATTGAGTCCACCTAGGGTCCACCGGTGAAAGAGACAGACATGGTCCCGCACCTCGTGGGGATTTTTGGTCTGGGCATTTATTTGAGAAGTACTTAAGGAGTACCACTTGGCTAGTCCCAGAGAAGAGGCAGTGGTTCAAACAAATAACCATTTATTAAACAGCATGTGCCAGGCACTATTCCAAATACGTTATTTCACCACAGGTATAATGATCCTTACTTTACAGAAGAGGAAACCAAGGCTTAGAGAGGACAGACTTGCCTTATGTCATTAAAATAGTGATGGAGCCCTGGGTGGCTAGGCTTCTGGGGGAGTCAGGAGGTGGTCCCAGGGGCTGGGAATCTGGGGGACAGTTCCTCCCTTTGTCCCATGAGCTTGGTTGAGAGGCTGTATAGGGGTATGTAAGGGCATTTCAATTTGTTTCTAATGTGGGAGGTGGATTCTTAAAAATACCAGGAGGAGTCATTCAAATAAATAATATATACACAAAAGTTGCTTAGTCCATTTAGGAAAAACTCAAAATATATTTCAGGACTTACTCTGCTGCTCCATGCATTTATAATGGATCAAAGGAGTTTTACAGCTCCCCAGACTTTATTTGGACTATTTTGCAAATGAGATTTTCTTCCCTATGCAATTGGTCAGTCCTTCAAATCGTTAATGAAATATCTAAGTTAATATGGCTTTTATAACTTGCATCACAATTCTTAAAGCACAAAGCAGATGGTAGCTAAAGATAAGGGTGTAGGGCAGAACAAGGCTCAAGGCAGCTTGTTCAGTAGGCTTATTTATGGCTCTAGATCCTGTATGAATCCACCAGGGAGGGCCTGGGTGCTTTCTGATCTTGGCGGGCTTCCCCTAGGCCAGTGGGGTGGATTTCTCTCAAAGATGAAAGTGGAGGATGCTAGTAAGATATCCATCAGCCCCCATCTCTTCTACCTTCTTTTTGATCACAAAAGCTCTTAGATTTAGTGGTTCCTAAGTGCCATGCTATGTGCTTTTTTAAAAAAAATTTTTTATTAAGGTATGATTGATAAACACTCTTATGAAGGTTTCACATGAAAAAACACTGTGGTTACTTTATTTACCCATATTATCAAGTCCCCACCCACACCCCAATGCAGTCACTGTCCATCAGTGCAGCAAGATGCCACAGATCCACTATGTGCCTTCTCTGTGCTACACTGTTCTCCTCGTGATCCCCCACACCATGTGTCCTAAACATAATACTCCTCAGTCCCCTTCTCCCTCACTCCCCACCCGCCCTCCCCCACCCCTCCCCTTTGGTAACTGCTAGTTCATTCTTGGAGTCTCTGAGTCTGCTGCCTTTTTGTTCCTCCAGTTTTGCTTCATTGTTATACTCCACAAATGAGGGAAATCATTTGGCAGTTGTCTTTCTTCGCCTGGCTTATTTCACTGAGCATAACGTCCTCCAGCTCCATCCATGTTGTTGCAAATGGTAGGATTTGTTTCTTTCTTATGGCTGAATAGTATTCCATTGTGTATATGTACCACATCTTCTTTAGCCATTCATCTACTGATGGACACTTAGGTTGCTTCCATATCTTGGCTATTGTAAATAGTGCTGCAATAAACATAGAAGTGCATATGTCTTTTGGAAACCGAGAAGTTGTATTCTTTGGGTAAATTCCAAGGAGTGAGATTCCTGGGTCAAATGGTATTTCTATTTTTAGTTTTTTGAGGAACCTCCATATTGCTTTCCACAATGGTTGAACTAATTTACATCCCCACCAGCAGTGTAGGAGGGTTCCCCTTTCTTTGCATCCTCGCCAGCATTTGTTGTTCTTAGTCTTTTCAATGCTGGCCATCCTAACTGGTGTGAGGTGATATCTCATTGTGGTTTTAATTTGCATTTCCCTGATGATTAGTGATGTGGAGCATCTTTTCATGTGTCTGTTGGCCACCTGAATTTCTTCTTTGGAGAACTGTCTCTTCATATCCTCTGCTCATTTTTTAATCAGGTTATTTGCTTTTTGGGTGTTGAGGCATGTAAGTTCTTTATATATTTTGGATGTTAAACCCTTGTCGGATATGTCATTTACAAATATATCCTCCCATACTGTAGGATGCCTTTTTGTTCTGTTGATGGTATCCTTTGCCATACAGAGTTTTTAATTTGATATAGTCCCATGAGTTCATTTTTGCTTTTGTTTCCCTTTCTCGAGGAGATGTGTTCAGGAAGAAGTTGCTCATGCTTATATTGAGGACATGCTATGTGCTTTTTAATGACCTGTAAGTAATTATGACTGGGAGTCATTTAAAAATATGCAAACAGCCCATAAAGCTGCAAGCCACCAGGGTGACCTGGTTGCTGGAACATGGGTGAGGGTCTGCATCTGCCTGAGGAATTCTAGAACTATGGAGGGTCTACTGGCAATCATTTCATGTTAGAACTCAGACCAGGGAGACTGGGAGAGGGGGAAGGACTTGCCTATTGGCACACAGCAAGTGTGGCAGAGCTGGGATGGCAACATGGTGACAGCCTCCTGGTTCCTCTAACTGATGGGGGTTGTGGCTAAAGTGATGGTCCCTGTGGCCAGGATTCTCATCTGGCCCTGGTTGGCTTGCTCACTACACACATGCAGGCAGTATGTTGTTATTGACTCTATATAAAGAGCTCCGCCCAGTGCTCTGGGTGACAAGGTGGCACGGCTGCAAGGCTGCAGGAGAGCAGAGCAGAGGCTGGAGTGGTGGCAGCGCCGAGGATGGAGACTGAGATGGCTGCAGGAGCAGAGAGGCCCAGAGGCAGAGACCCGCCTGCTGCATGCAGACTCTCTGAGTGGACAGGATTCTAGTGATTGACCTGCCACGGTGGGAATAAAGCTGGGTATAACCCTTTCACCCCAAGAACATTCCATTGTCAGTTTCCAGTCTCACTGAATCCATAGTGAGCTTGTCCAGGGCTGGAAGCCACTGCAAGGTGGGTGGAGTGGCAGCTAGCTGCGCTGTTGGAGCTTCAGTTTTGCCGTTCCTTCTGGGGCCGTAGGCCGGTCACCGCCTGTCTGTCCTTCCTGAAAGGAGGGGTTGATGAAGCTACCATTTCTTAAAGCCTGTCCTGGAAGAACTGGCCTCTGGAGCTGGGGCTGGAGCCTGTGCCCCCACTCAGGGAGCACCCGGTTCGAGCGGTCCCGGTGGTCTCTCAGCACCCCTTGTGAGCCCATAGAGGCGCCTGGGTCTGAGACCCCAGGCAGAAGGTTCAAAGAGGGGCAGCCAGAAAACAGCCACTGTGTTTTTTGAGGTACCCATGCCCCATCTTGTGATCCTGTCATGATTTAGTTCCCTCCGAAGTCAGTTCCTTGGAGATGGGAGGTCCTATTTCTGCGGAAAAGGGGCTTCAGGCTCTGGGTAGAGGTCAGGGCTTGGCTGGTTGCCCTCTCATCTCCAATATCCGGCACCCGGGATGCAAGTCAACAAAGCCAGTTTGGATTTAGCTGGAGCCACTAGCAGGCCAAGGGCCCAGGAGCGCGGAACGGCAGGGGGCGCTGTCCACAAAGCTTTGCTCCCGGGGCACGATCCCAGAGCCCCGCGGTGCTCGTGCACTGGGCGCTGGGGTCCTGCCGGGTGGGCGGGGTGGGACCTGCGTCGGGAGAGGGAGGAGCGGAGGCGGGGCGGGGCTTACACTCGGGAGGGCCCGCGGTCCCGTGGTTCCCGTGGTTCCCGTGGTGCAGAGCCGGGTGGTGCTGGAGGTCCCGTGGAAGCAGTGGCCGGGCCGAGCCTCGTGCGCGGAATGCAGTATACTTTTGCAAAAGTTGTTTTATCATTATTAAATGTGTTCTTTGAAATGCGAAAATGTAGAAAGAAACCCCCCACGGCAGTAGAGACGGACGCTGTTGACGTGGAGGCCCGGGTGCTGCCTCCGGGGCTAGACTTGCTGGCTTGCTGGTCTCTTTAAATTGCACGCCCCTTCCCAGAGCCCTGGCGCCTTGCGCTGCACCCCTCCGGACCCGCTTTGTTCACCGTGCAGAGGGGAGGGCTCCCGAGTGCTGTGCAAACACCCGCTGCACAGGGATGGTGGTTTTTAAAGAGCCCTGTGGGCAACTTGACAAATTGTGGTCGCCTGTGCTTCCACCGGGCGGGCTCAGGGGGCGCCCTGATCCTGTGTGAAGGGCCTCCCCGGACTCCTTGCGAGCCCCTTAGACCGACTGCGGTGGGAGGGATTTGCAGCCTGAGGTGTTTGGGGAGGTCTTTTGGCTTCTCCGAGCCTCAGATTTTGCCACCGTACAGTGTGGTTGCTAATACTTGTGGTTGGGGGTGGGGGTGGGTGTGGGTGTGGGGGGCGGAGTTGGCCAATGAGTGGGAGGATGTGGGGCCTGGGGCTCGCCTGGCTGTGGCAGGCTGAAGACCCCGACTTCAGGTCACTGAGACAGTGACAGCCTTGTGCCAGGGAGGTGTGTCAGGCCTTGAGTGTGTGGGTGCCAGGGGCAAGGCCAGTGTCTGTTTTCCTGCATGGGAGGGGTGAGCAGAGGAGGGGTGACACCTCTTCCCCTCCAGCCAGGAGCCAGGTGCTCCCCCCACCCAAAAGGAAAAGTTTGCTTCTGAGTCCTTGGAGGTCAGTCACCAGCTCCGGGGCCTTGGGTGAGTCCTGAAACCTCTGTAGTGTCAGTTTCCTCATCTAGAAAATGGGAGCAGGGTGCCTGGGGGCTGGGCAGTGCTGTCCTTGGCCCCACCTGCTCCCCCCCTGCCCCAGACTCTGGGAAGTGTCAAACTCCAGAAGGCCCTGGGACCACCTGAGGCTTGATAAACTCGCAGGTGCCCCAGGTTCTGCCTGGACAGGTGGGTTCTGTAGGTCTGTGTGGCACCGGGAATCACCCTAGGAACAGCCCTTCTGGGGTCTCGTTGTGGCCCCCATCAGCCCTTGCACTACCCCGGGGTAGTGGGGTGGGAGGAAGTTAAACACCCATTAACCTACGAGGCTATGTCAGGATTGAAAGATTTCAGCTGGTACTCTGGGCCAGACGCGGAGCTGATGTTTCACTTAGGAAGGTTCATGGCTCCTAAGAAGTGAGGACACCCTGGGCTTGGACGGCCCCAGGTCCAGGTCCTAATCTTGGGCTCACGTGCTCAAAGGCTGAATTCTAATCTTCCCTTGCTTGAAGTCTGGGTTCTAATCCTGAGTTTTCTTGCCCAGGGCCTGCCTCTCTCGCCGTGGGTCTCAACTTGATGAGTGAATAGCGATAATAATCCTCTTCTCTCTTTCTGATTGAGGAGCAGTTCACGCTTTACAGCAGCCCTGCAAAATTGGCAGTTCCCAGACCCAGTCCCCGGGAGGTCAGACAGCTCTTCTGTGCTGGGGAGTGACCTGCAACTCCACACCCCAAGCTCCAAACCCCTGTCTTGCCTGAAGGTTTCATTCCTGGGCAAGTTAACTACAGATTTGGTGAGACTGAGAAATAACAACAGAATGTTTTTGGGGTAAAGGGTTTATAACTGGCTTTTTTCTCCCCATAGGTCGAGCACTAGAATCACATCTGCATCCAACTGTCTGCATGTCTGTGATCCACGTCTGTCTGTGCCTCTGCCCAGACCACTGGGCAGAGCTCTTTATGTAGTCAATCAGTCAATAACAGCTTATTGCCTAGGGTATGGAAGCAGTAGCCTAGCAGTAGGCCAGTCACATCATCAAGCAGTTTAGGGTCAGGTGAGGATCCTGGCCATAGGAACTTCCATTTTCCCAACCCCCCCAAATTCTCTAAGAGGTGTTGGGGCTGGGTCCAGACTGTTCTAGAGGCCAGGGGTGGGGGGAGGCAGCCTCCACCCAGGGCTCCTGCACCCTCACCTGTTCCTGCTGCGTGGGGCCTAGCCCCAGCCCCAGCCCCAGGGCGAGTTGTGTTCTCTGGAGAGGATCTGCCAGTTTGCCCTTTAGCGGCCTTGCTCCACTATCTGGAGGAATGTCTGCCTCAGTGTAGCCTTCTTTGGGCTGCTTTACCTCAAGGTGGGGGCGTGTCCCTAGGTGTGGGGTCACTGGGATTCAGGAGCCGTGCCTGGCCCCATTTACTAGAACCTCTTGCCTGGTCCAGGCTGTCTGTGCTTCTCCCCCACAGAGCATGTTTGTTTGGGTCGACATGCCCCCTGCAAACAACCAGCCCAAGGCCGGTCTGTGGCAGCCAGACCAGGCCCCACCTGCAGCTAGCCACATTTCCAGAGGAAAACATGGCTCCACAGGAGCCCACACAAGGCCCTGATGGCAGCTCTGTTGGTAGGAGTCAGGAGGCAAAGTCCAATTGCATGGAGAGAAAACAGCTGAGGACCCTGTTTGGCCTGGCTGGGATGTGGGTGGCTATAAAGGGACACTGTCAGGGCGGCCCTTGGAGCAGAAGGAACCATTCAGTTCTCCTGCAGCAAGACAGCCTGCTAGTCAGGTGAGGAGGACCCTGGTGGAGGATGGGCTACAGGAAAGGGTGGGGTGGGTGGGAGGAGCCTGCTGGATCTGACCAGCTGGAACCAGAAGTCTAAACCTGGCCCTGCAGACCAGCTGCTCCAGAACCATGCAGGGAGTTTGTTAAAATATGGCGACGTGTCAACTCTGTCCCAGGCCTGCCTGATGAGACAACAAAACCCAGCACAGGGCGGGGGTGCGGGGTGGGTGGGGAGGCTGAGCACATCCCTGCCTGGTGCTCTGTGGGGTTCAGGCCTTCAACACTGCTGCCTCCCCGCATCCTGCTCTCTGTGAATGGAGACGGGCTGATGGGGAGCCCACCAGCTCTGGGGTGGCTGGGTGGGGCTTGGGCAGGAGGACCCACAGGCAGTCTTGTTCCTCTACCCAGGGCACTGTGCAAATACTGTCCAGTTCACTGCTTGCCCTGTGAAGCACCAGAGCTTCATCTCATCTCACAGCAGGGGCGGGGGTGCCACATTATTCCCATTCCATGGTGGGAAAACAGGCCCCACAAGGGTAACTGACTTGCCCAAGGTCACACCAGGCTGGGGCTGGGCCTGTCCCCATGTTTCTGCCCTCTGGGGTGGATGGGGCCTGGACACTGATGTTGTGAAAAGCCCCCCATTGATTTGATTGTGCAGCCTGGTGGGAGCCTCTGTCCACATAACTCTTGCTGCTACTCCATGTGGCCTCACTGCACATGGGTCTCAATTCAGGGCCACCCAGAGCTCTGGGTGGGGAGGTATGGGGGAGCCCCTAAATGTCCTATGGCTGGCATGAAGACATGCACCAGGGAGAGTCCTGGACTTCCTGGGAAAGGGACCCACTTCTGTGCCGGGACACCCACCTACGCAGTGGTACTGTGTTGGCCATTTGGGAGTGGTGGCAGCTGAGAGTCACCCTTCTGGAAATGCTGCTATTCCTGGAATAGCACCAGCTTGTTTGCTTAAAAATGGTCTTAATGAATCTTGGTGGGCATCTGGTGGGCTCATTTGAGGCCACCTGATTTTGTGCCCAGCCTCTGTGCCAAGCCAGTGAGCACTTGTTCAGGGCTTGTTTGGAATTCACCAAATGGATCCTAAGGGTGGGGCCAAGTGGGGCGGCTGGCTGCCTGCTGCTGGAGTTGGGGCTGGGCCCTGAGCAGGGCTTGGTTTTCCCACCAGAGGCAGAGAGAGGGTGAGTGGGACCGAGGAGGGCTGAAGGGTCCTGAGCAAGGGGGTGGGTCCTGGGTGGCTCCCTGGAACATACCCAGGGGTCTGAGCACTGTGTGTCGGTGGCCAGGTGCTAGCAGTGATGGGCTGACCACAGGCACAGCTCAAAGCAGGAGAGGGAACTTTGCTGGGATGCTGTGAGGCTGGATCCTGGAGCCCAGGCCTGAGGCTCCCTGGCTTGATGGCTGGGGAAGCCCTGGGGTGGCACCAGGTCGCCAGTGCTTCCTGACTGCACGGCTGCTCATCAAAATCCCCACCTCCCCCTGTGGTGTTGCTGTGGATCAGCCAGGGAAGCTTGGGGACATCCCTGCAGCAGACCTCTCATCCTCCTGGGAAGACCCACACACAGAAGCCACACACCCAGTCAATTTCTGTGCGAATTACTCTGAGATCCAAGCTCTGGGTGTCTGTGGTTCCCATTGTTCTCTCTCAAGGACTCAGAAGAATGCACCTGGGCAGGTAGATGATGGCAGAGCTTTGCTTAGCTAGCAGATTGCTCTCAAAGCAATTCACAGTTTGGATTGAAAAGTGGGTTGCAGTTCCTTAAGGCCGTCCCTTGAAGCCTGGTAAGTTCTTCATTGCAGCTCAAAGCAGGAGAGGGAACTTGGCTGGGATGCTGTGAGGCTGGATCCTGGAGCCCAGGAAGTCCCCTTGTCTGAGTCCCCAGGGAAACTGACATCTGCATTGGTTCCCTGTGCTCTGGGTTTGAATGAAGGATCTGTGGGTGGATGGCATTGAAGATGAGAGAATCTGGAAATAAATGTGTCTCATCCCTGTAGGATCTTACTCTTAAAACTAGAGACAGATTTCAGAGCTAGAAGACTGTACAGAGCTCCAGGCCCCTGAAATTCATTCAAGGACACAAAGCAGGTTAGCAGCAGGGGCTAAACTTGAACCCAACACTCTCTCTGGAGTTAGAAACCAGAGGGAAGGGGCCCGATGTGTGTCTGCTTTCTTGTAGACCCAAATCCTCATGGGTTAATGATATATTCACTCAATGTGGTGAAATAGGAAAGAAATTGTATTCATTTGCTATTGCTGTGTGACAAATTGCCACAAACTTGGCAGATGAGAGCACATACCGTCATCATCTCCCACTGTCTGTGGGCCAACATTCTGGGTGTGTCTTAGCTGGGTCCTCTGCTCAGGGTGTCCCGGGCAGCAGGGTAGGTGCTGGCTGGGCTGGGCTCCCTTCAAGAGTGTGGGGCCTCTTCTCGGCTCACGGGGCTGTTGGTGGACTTCACCTCTTTCTGGTTGAAGGACTGAGGTCCTCGCTTTTTTGCTGGCTGTCAGCTGGGGTTGCTTTCAGCTCCTGAAGGCCAGTGGTACCTCGCCCACCATGTAGTCACTTGACACAGGCCAGTGGCTCCCTTCTTCAAGGCCAGTGGAGAGGCTCTTGCTCCAGTCTGGTTCGGCGAAGTCTCCTATGTTGTAACGTGCCAAGTGAATCGCTGAGTGACTAGCCCATGCCTTTCCCATATTCTGTTGGCCATAAGTAAGCCACGTTCCCATCTGTACTCGGGAGGGGAGTGGATAAGGAGGCAACTCAGTGAGTCCTCCGTAGAATGGGGTCTGCACAAAATGAACACGTGACGGTGCAAGCAGAGTGTGGAGTTTTCAAGGTGCATTGACCCAAGGCATACGGCCTCCCCAACCTGGCCCCAGTTTAGACTGTGTGTAAGATAAGACTAACCTTGGCTTAGGTCTGCCTTATCCTGCTAATGGGGGTGCATGTGGCCAGAGGCTTTGCTGAGACACGAGCCTAGACTTGATCTTGTTGCGGCAGGAGGCTGGGAATACTGAACAGGCCGATTTCTGCTCTGTCGGCCGCTCGTCTTGGAAGAACAGCCAGGGCTCTGTGTTCTGACCCCTTGGACCAGGTGGTAGGTTACCAGTTTCTTTCTTTTTAAGAAAATCTATTTTATATTTATTATATAATGACCATCTACATCATTATTACTCTAAAACCATTCTAAAGTTGATATTTTTATACACTAAAGTAATATTTATGATACAAAGATATATTAACAATGGAGAACTGCAAAAATTGGCAATGTGAAAGCTTCTGATATTCTATAAGCACGGATCCTAGCATAATCCAAACTAAATGTTTTATTTAACTAGTAGCAATTTTCAAAAAGAAAAATGTTTATGATTTGTTCCCATTGTATTTCTACTGTCCTGCAGCTCTGTGTTTTGCCCTCTAAAGAATGTGGCTATCTCCTTATTTATGCTGAAGTTCGAGTTTATTCTTTTCTTTTTTATTAAGGTATCGTTGGTATACACTCTTATGAAGGTTTCATATGAGCAACATTGTGATTTCAACATTCACCCATATTATCAAGTCCACCGCCCCCCCACCCCACTGTAGTCACTGTCCATCAGTGTTGGAAGATGCTACAGAGTCGCTACTTGTCTTCTCTGTGCTACACTGCCTTCCCCATACCCCCCCTACATTATGTGTGCTAATCATAATGCCCCTTGATCCCCTTCTCCCTCCCTCCCCACCCACCCACTGTCCCAACCCCTGCCCTTTGGTAACCACTAGTCCCTTCTTGGAGTCTGTGAATCTGTGAATCTGCTACTGTTTTGTTCCTTCAGTTTTGCTGCTTTGTTACACTCCACAAATGATGAAAGTCATTTGGTGCTTGTCTTTCTCTGCCTGGCTTATTTTGCTGAGCAGAATACCCTCTAGCTCCATCCGTGTTGTTGCAAATGGTAGGATTTCTTTTCTTTTTGTGGCTGAATAATATTCCATTGTGTATATGTACCACATCTTCTTTTTTTTTTTGTAGTAGTATTTTTTTTTTTATTTTGGTATCATTAATCTACAATTACATGAAGAACATTATGTTTACTAGGCTCCCCCCTTCACCAAGTCCCCCAACACACCCCTTCACAGTCACTGTCCATCTGCGTAGTAAGATGCTGTAAAATCACTACTTGTCTTCTCTGTGTTGCACAGCCCTCCCTGTGCCCCCCACACACTATACACGCTAATCGTAATGCCCTCTTTCTTTTTCCCCCCCCTTATCCCTTCCTACCCATCCATCCTCCCCAGTCCCTTTCCCTTTGGTAACTGTTAGTCCATTCTTGGGTTCTGTGATTCTGCTGCTGTTTTGTTCCTTCAGTTTTCCTTTGCTCTTATACTCCACATATGAGTGAAATCATTTGGTACTTGTCTTTCTCCACCTGGCTTATTTCACTGAGCATAATACCCTCTAGCTCCATCCATGTTGTTGCGAATGGTAGGATCTGTTTTCTTCTTATGGCTGAATAATATTCCATTGTGTAAATGTACCACCTCTTCTTTATCCATTCATCTACTGATGGACACTTAGGTTGCTTCCATTTCTTAACTATTGTAAATAGTGCAGCGATAAACATAGGGGTGCATCTGTCTTTTTCAAACTGGAGTGCTGCATTCTTAGGGTAAATTCCTAGAAGTGGAATTCCTGGGTCAAATGGTATTTCTATTTTTAGTTTTTTGAGGAACCTCCATACTGCTTTCCACAATGGTTGAACTAACTTACATTCCCACCAGCAGTGTAGGAGGGTTCCCCTTTCTCCACAACCTCGCCAGCATTTGTTGTTGTTTGTCTTTTGGATGGTGGCCATCCTGACTGGTGTGAGGTGATATCTCATTGTGGTTTTAATTTGCATTTCTCTGATGACAAGCGATGTGGAGCATCTTTTCATATGTCTGTTTACCATCTGAATTTTTTCTTTAATCACCAGTTTCTTTGTATTTCTAGGGGCATCCTAAAGACAGGCCCACTTAGCCTTCTTTGGGTCTGCAGAAGGGAGGAATTGTAGGTGTTGGGGAAGGAGGCCCTGTGAGCTCTGAGGGAGAGAAAGGGGCTGGGGTGTGGTTTCTGTGATTGGCAGAGACCCAGCTGACCGAGGACCATGCTCTTCTGCCATGGGCCCTGGGTTCATGTGCAACCGAGTCTTTGCAGGGGGCAGGGGGTACTAGATCAGTGTTACTAGTTCTGGATGTCTGGCCAACCCTGGTGAGTGGGGTTTTGGGAAAAAAAAAATGCCTATGCAACCAAGTTTGAGTGCTAAGT
This sequence comes from Manis pentadactyla, assembly GCF_030020395.1. NCBI lineage: Eukaryota > Metazoa > Chordata > Mammalia > Pholidota > Manidae > Manis > Manis pentadactyla. The sequence goes on along the minus strand of NC_080026.1, from coordinate 133,478,162 downwards.
GGAAATATCTTACTGTCAAGTGGGGAGTCCAATCTAGCCTGGCCTTGGTGGGCGAGGTTTGGGAGAGGAAAAATAAGGCAGGTCTCCCAAAGCCTAAAGACCTTGAACCAAGTCTGTCCCTCGTCAGGGTTGGAGGGTCTTGGAGTGATGGCTGGCTAGAGAGGGTTTGCTGCATCAGTGAGGTGCTCTCCTGGGAATATGGTGTCCAGCTCACTCAGCTGTGCATGCAACGAGTCCAGACTGTGGTGCTCAGCCAGGTCTGCCCTGGCATCGGCACGCCGGGTGGCCAGGTCGGGGTTTGTCAGTGGCCTCAGCTAGCTTTAATTTATTTAGAAAAGTTATCAAGTATGATGTTCCTTGAATCTGGCTGTCATGGAACAAAGTCATGCTTGTTGCATAAATAATGCTCGTGGCCAGCAGCTGCTCTGCAAGGTCTGCAGCGTGGGTCCTTGTGTCTCGTTATGTGCACCTTTGTGGTCAGAGGCACACAGCGTTTTATCGCATCTGTTTTAGAGACAAAGAAGCCAAGCTCCTGAAGAGTAAGGTGAGTGGCACCAACTTCACAGGGCATCTGTGGTGGAGCTGGGGCAGTGCCACCCTGCTCTGTCCCCCTTGAATCTAGGGGTCCTGCTTCTATAGCACCCACACTGGTCTGGGGTGGGTCCCTCACGTGCATCTTCCCAGGTGCTTCTGATGCACAGCCAGGGTGAACCCTTGAAACAAACTTTTGATGATCAAAACCAGAAGCCTTGGTCGGTGGTGAGGTGAGGGAGGCGCCGTCGCCTTCCTGAGTGGCGAGTGATCTCACTTTGCGCGAGTGCTGACAGATTTGTTTTCCTGGGACTGATTAAGACCACGCATTTGTGGTGATGTGTTTGATGCTGACCCACAGCCAGCACGGGGAGTTCAGGATCTGTAATTTAGCAAATGTATCGAGAGACCTACTGTGTGCGAGGCAGGGGTGTTGAGCTGGCTACTACAAAGCGCGTCCCTTAGCTTTACGCCATGTCTCCATGCTGCCAGCCAGCGTCCATGGGGCAGACAGCAGAATAGACTTCAGAGCTTTGAGGGACATAGAGCGAGTGCTGTTTGGGGTGGTTAGGGTGGGAGAGGGTCCTGCACGTCTCCTCATAGGTGGGTGCCTCTTAGGACCTGTCCTGTTCTGCCGTCACTGGCCCTGTGGCCTGGGCCACTACCTGACCTTCCCACTCACAGTGTCCCCAAGTCTGTGCAGTCTGTGCTCATCACAGCCTGAACCCCACAAATGGGACACATGAGCTGACTGGGACCCTCTGTGGGGAGGGCTTTGTGGTCCTCCCTCGGCGCTGACAGCCTTATTGAAGTCGCTGCCCTGCCAATACTGCTTGGAAAGCAGTTCTGTTCTCCGCTGTGAGAGGTGCCTCTTGTTGCTAATGATTTATTGCAGTTACAGCCCTGATGTTTGTAAGGAACTGCGTGTTCATCCAAGCACAGAAATTTGCTCTTCCAAATACACACGTGAAGGAAAACAGAAGAGTCAGAGTCTGGAATTTTTCTGAGGAGGTGGGAGAGGCTGGTTTCCTCCACTTCCTCCCACACCTGCCCCCTGCCCAGCTGGGCATCTTGAATCAATTCCCAGAGAACTGCCAAGAAAAGCTTGAGGCGGGTTAATTTCAGGAAGGACCTGAATTCCAATTTCATCCCGAGTTTGTAGGGCACTTACTGTGCTGGGAACGGCACCAGGGGCCAGAAAGAGAGAGTGAAGAGGAGACAGATGACCCCTGGTCAGGGGGAGGGAGAGCCCAAAACAGTAAAACTCAGGCAGGTCAGGATGCAGAGGAGCTGGTTGTCAGGGAGGAGCAGGGAGAAGCTGGGCATCAGGGCAGGTGCGTGGAGGAAGTGGCATTTCAGGGGGGCCTTGCTGCCCCGCAGCAGTGTGACAGGCAAAGAAAAGGGGGAGTCGAGGCCCTGTGGTTCGGTGTTGCCAAAGAATGGGCAGAGATGATTGAAGGGAGGGTCAGCCAGGCAACTACCCAGGACACCTGTCTAAGGGGCATAATAGCATCACAGAAATTAAGCCTATTTGGCAAAATGTAAGCTTGGGCTCAGGAGATGGAAAGAAATGACCAGCTTCCCAGGTGGGGCCTGGGCTGGGATATCACATGCAGTGAAATCTTTACTTGGCACATGGTGTAGAAGGTTTCGTCTCTTCCCCGCACTCAGCAAATAAATGTGAAAACATATCAAGAATACCAGTCAGGAGGCACAAGATTGTCAGCCTACTTGGGCGCCTGCTGCCTCTCTGGGCCTTAGAGTCAGGCCTGTGCCTCGAGCTACTGGACATGCATGTTTGGTGTGGGGGCGTGGGGGCCCGATGCCGAGGCATGTGTTTGCTCCATGTCCACCAAGTGAGGAGGGTGCGCCAGGCTCTCAGGTGGCCCTGTGGGATTGAGCGGCCTGGGAGAGGGGCAGGTTCAAACCTGCTCTCTTGGCTGGTATCTGGCTTCCTAGACAAGCCTGTCTCTGCAAGTCTTTTTCATCATCCTTCATTTATTGGGAATGGTCTTTGTGTCAGGCTAGGACTCCTGCCACCATCGCAAAGGCCCGGGAGGTGACTACACACCCATCACTCAGGAGGTTTGCTACCAAGGGGCCCTCCTCCCTCCCCTAACCCCCCGTCCTGCATCAGGATGCGTGCTGCAGCTCCCTACCTGAGATCAGGGGAGGCCAGAGAAGGATGGCTCGACATTTTGGGAATTCCAGGCCACAGATACACCCTCAGTGTCTGGAAGGCTGAGAAGTGCCCTCCTTGTGCAGCCGGGGCAGGGTTTGGCAATGCCAGCAGGCAGCCTGAGCTCTGTGCCAGCTCCCTCTGGCTGCTGCTCCACCTGCTAAGTATGAGGATCTGCTCTCGGTAGCCTAGGGAGTGAGGGAAAACTTGGCTATGTTATAAATGTATATATATATATATATATATATATATATATATATAATTTTGGTATCATTAATCTACAATTACATGAAGGACATTATGTTTACTAGGCTCCCCCCTTCACCAAGTCCCCCCCACATACCCCTTCACAGTCACTGTCCATCAGCATAGTAAGATGCTGTAAAATCACTACTTGTCTTCTCTGTGTTGCGCAGCCCTCCCCATGCCCCCCCCACACTATACATGCTAATCATAATGCCCCCTTTCTTTTTTCCTGCCCTTATGCCTCCCTTCCCACCCATTGTCCCCAGTCCCTTTCCCTTTGGTAACTGTTAGTCCATTCTTGGGTTCTGTGATTCTGCTGCTGTTTTGTTCCTTCAGTTTTCCTTTGTTCTTATACTCCACAGATGAGAGAAATCATTTGGTACTTGTCTTTCTCCGCCTGGCTTATTTCACTGAGCATAATACCCTCTAGCTCCATCCATGTTGTTGCGAATGGTAGGATCTGTTTTTTTCTTATGGCTGAGTAATATTCCATTGTGTATATGTACCACATCTTCTTTATCCATTCATCTACTGATGGACATTTAGGTTGCTTCCAATTCTTGGCTATTGTAAATAGTGCTGCAATAAACATAGGGGTGCATCTGTCTTTTTCAAACTGGAGTGCTGCATCCTTAGGGTAAATTCCTAGAAGTGGAATTCCTGGGTCAAATGGTATTTCTATTTTGAGCATTCTGAGGAACCTCCGTACTGCTTTCCACAATGGCTGAACTAATTTACATTCCCACCAGCAGTGTAGGAGGGTTCCCCTTTCTCCACAACCTCGCCAGCATTTGTTGTTGTTTGTCTTTTGGATGGCAGCCATCCTTACTGGTGTGAGGTGATATCTCATTGTGGTTTTAATTTGCATTTCTCTGATGACAAGCGATGTGGAGCATCTTTTCATGTGTCTGTTGGCCATCTGAATTTCTTCTTTAGAGAACTGTCTATTCAGCTCCTCTGCCCATTTTTTAATTGGATTATTTGCTGTTTGTTTGTTGAGGCGTGTGAGCTCTTTACATATTTTGGATATCAACCCTTTATCAGAGCTGTCATTTGTGAATATATTCTCCCATACTGTAGAGTACCTTTTTGTTCTATTCATGGTGTACTTTGCTGTACAGAAGCTTTTCAGCTTGATATAGTCCCACTTGTTCATTTTTGCTGTTGTTTTCCTTGCCCGGGGAGATAAGTTCAAGAAGAGGTCACTCATGTTTATGTCTAAGAGATTTTTGCTTATGTTTTTTCTAAGAGTTTTATGGTTTCATGACTTACGTTCAAGTCTTTGATCCATTTCGAATTTAATTTTGTGTATGGGGTTGGACAGTGATCCAGTTTCATTCTCTTTCATGTAGCTGTCCAGTTTTGCCAGCACCATCTGTTGAAGAGACTCATTTCCCCATTGCATGTCCATGGCTCCTTTATCGAATATTAGTTGACCATATATGGTTGGGTTAATGTTTGGACTCTCTATTCTGTTCCATTGGTCTGTGGCTCTGCTCTTGTGCCAGTACCAAATTGTCTTGATTACTGTGGCTTTGTAGTAGAGCTTGAAGTTGGGGAGTGAGATCCCCCCCACTTTATTCTTCCTTCTCAGGATTGCTTTGGCTATTCGGGGTCTTTGGTGTTTCCATATGAATTTTTGAACTGTTTGTTCCAGTTCATTGAAGAATGCTGTTGGTAATTTGATAGGGATTGCATCGAATCTGTATATTGTTTTGGGCTATATTTTTTAATTATTGAAGTAATATATGCTTGTGGAGAAAAAATGATGTAGGATATACAGGAGGGCAGAAAAGTCCATAATCCCATCTTGCACAGAGAGCTCCTGTTGGGTTGTGAGCACCTCTCCTCCTGGGCTTTCTGTTGATACCCTCCCAGTCCTATTCCTTCCCAAACTGGAGCACCACGGGTAACCCACTGCCTGCTCAGGCAGAAGTTAATTTGCCATCTGTGTTTACCTGAAAAGTCCCAGCTGTGGGCCAAGTTCTGTTGATGGAGAGCAGGCAGGCAGCCGGCTCTGGGGGGCAAGGCGTGAGTCCTGAGCCTCCCAGAGAGGAGGCAGGCAAGGAGCCAGGGCCTTTTGGGAGGAGGCTGGGCACTGAGTCCCCAGTGCCAGCTGCCCAAGGTTACAGGCTGGGGAGAGCGGGTGGGGGCAGCTCATGTGGCCCCGTCTGGTTGGGAGTCAGAATAGGCTCACAGTGTTTCTTGAAGGAGGGGGCCATCTAGACTGGAGAAGCGGGCTCTACCCCACGGCAGAATGGCCTGCCTCCGGTCATTCCTGTCCACCAGGTGGCCAAGGTCTCTAAGGGTAATGCCTACAGACATCTGTGTGGTGGATATATGTTCCAGTATTCCCTTTCCTGCATAGTTCCAATTTGGTGTGAGCCGTGAGAAATTTCTGCATGAGATTTTGAAGGCAAAGTGAAGCTGCAGCCATATTCCCTTATACTCGGGCGACTGGAATAGGGCCCAGCACCGCGGCAGCTCGTGCACATGGTCGTGCACGGCAGGCCCCCTGGCGGGCGTGGGCTGCTGCTGCTCCAGTCGCTGCCAGCTTCCCTCCTTCAGCCTCTGAAACTCCTGGGCCAGGGGCATGTTTAGCTCCTGACGAAGGGCACCGCAGTCAGGACACCGCCGTCATCCGAGCTGGCTCCCGTCCGTCCTGTGGTCCTGCTCATTCTTGTTTTCCCTGGTCTCCTCCACGCCATGTCCACCCTCCCTTCTTGACTGTTGACGTCAGGCTGTGGCACCAGATAGAAAAGGGACAGCCCCCTAGAGATGGTATAGCCAGCTTCCACAACTAAGCAACACCAAATCCCTGTAATAAATTCTATATGTATATGTATTTATTTATATATATGTATTTATATAATAACTGTATACTTTTATTATAAAGTCATATGTATTTGTTACATGATTCTTGTGCCCATTTTATTGGGAGGGAGGGAGATCCCAAAGACTAAAGGGCCCTCATGTGGTCTTCACTCCAGAAGAGGGTGGAGTATTAGGACACTACTTGGCCAACAACCAGCCCTCTGAGAAAGCCCAGCAGCCTGGCAGGGAAACCCCTCTCCCATCCCCTGAAGACCCCAGCAGCATCCCAAAGTGAGGAGCTGAGCTACAGTCGCCCAGGACTTCTCTGTAGGGGATTCTCACCCTTGACAGAACACACAGGCCCAACTTCTGTGAGCAGTCCTTGGGGGGTTTGGGAACTGAGAAAGGTGCCACCTCCCATCCCTCAAGAGTGGGTGCCCAGAGCGGGCGCTGGGACACACCAACTCTGCAGTGGAGTAGTGAGGAAAGAGTTCCTTTATACCCAGGTTCACAGGCTGGAACATCACGTGGGTCGGTGGTGTGGGGGTAAGGGGGTTCCCGTCCTTGAACCTCAGTGGGGCTTTACCACCTGCTAGCAGGTGCATTGGAGAGGGTTATAATGGGTAAGGGGATGAAGACAGAATGGAACTTGGCTCTGCCCACCTTCTCACGGGAGTCACCTGGCAGCTGTTAAAAGCCAAAAAGGCATATTTACCATTTTAAGAGTTTCAGCTAAAGTTGATTTGAATTGCACAGCATACAGTCTAGCAGACAGAAAGGAGCTCTGAGGAGCTGTACAAAATGAGAGACTTCTCTAGGCAGAAGGGAGCAGGAACAGGAAGTTACCCTGGCAAAATCCAGGTGGGTTTGTAGTTGTTTTCCAATAGCAGATGGCAGGGTCATCAGGCCTGACTAGTGCTGATCAGGCGGTTCTCAATCGACTGGTTTAAGGTTCCATTTCTGGGAGAGCTGAGACTGTAATCAAGTCTTGGTTTGGTGACATTGGGCTTAGCGTAAGTGACTTCATTTTGGGGCTGTTGTCTTTTGTTTTAAGCACAGCTCTTCCATAACAAGTCCTTCTGTCCATAACCCTGTTGAAATAACTGCAGGGAAATGACAGCATTTCCCCCAAACCTTTACCTGGCTGTCAGGCTTGCAGGCTGTAATTTGGGAGGAAATTATACAACATGATGTCTTTATTAATGGTGCCTTCTGGGAGAAGCCGCAGGCAAGCCGAGGTGGCTGGGATGAGCTGCCTTCACCTTCACGCCGCTTGTGCAGGGGCTCTGGGTGGACCAGAAGGAAAGGGGCCTTAGATCACAGTGGAAGAGCCTGGGTGGGGGACACACAGTGGAGGGTGGGGACACCTGTGGGGAAGAAATCTGTTTGCTCACTGCTGAAGGGGGCCCGGGTGTGGCATTCAGCCCCTTGTTCCTTCGCTACTAAGTCTCTGTCCCAGACACCAGCCCCAGCTCCCCAGAATCAGCTGGCACTGGCCCCACCACACGCTGATGCCGGGGTTCTTGTTCATGTAGTTGAAGAATCAACTTAGCAAACACTCAAGGTAGGAAAGCAAGGGAGAGGCTTTTATTTAGAGATAAAGTAAGAGGACAGAGCTCCTGGCTCACACCAGGAGGGGCCAAGAGAGCCCATAGTTATGCCTTGTCTAGGGGTTTTATGGGCATTTGAGGATTTTTAGGAATGTGATAAAGGGCTAGGGGTGCAGACCTACCAAATGGTCTTAGAATGTTTATTTTTGGTGACACACTTAAGTCTCTTTTCTTCATATCAGTTCTTTAGGTAGCAGAAGAAATCTATTGCTCTGATTCCTTCCCAGGATAGCAGCTTCTTGGTCTGGGAGCATATCAATAAAAACTGCCTGCCCTGCCCCCATAGTGGGCTGAGTTATTGTCTGTTTGCTAAAGAGTATGTTAAGAACCTTACTTTTTAATGTCCTGGGTTTTAACATGCAATCTTATCTTTAAGATGGAATCCTTCTTGTTTTTACTATGTTGTTTATGGCTGAGCTTGCTTGCTAAATCAATTGCCCAGGTTGCAAATTGCTTGATTAGTGTCTGGAGGAGGAAAAGCAGCATATGGGTAAAGTTAAAAAAAAAGCTGGGCCTTTTAGCAGGCTAAAGTAAATATTACAATGGCATGATTTAATTGACACAATGAAGATATGGGCTATGCTGAGATATTTTCTTATCTGGGGAATATTCAAACATTTCAGGCCAAGTTACTCCTGGCTTTTTGAGCTTTAACTGATTAGCTCATTAATTTTGAGTCTTTCCTGGCTTTTCTAGTTTTAACTAATCTCACTGAAGAATGCCTACATTCCTAGTTTGATATTTTTACCTTAGAGAATTAATGTGACTCTGACCTTGCTTAATGTTTAGCGTGGAGTTTCGGTAGGGGTTTCTTTGCATATTGTTACATTGCTTTGACTGTAATTATCCTGCTTTGCTTTTTCTCCAGAGGCCCTCACCCTACTCTGTCTAAACCATGGTCCCTGTCTAAACGTGGCCCCAGTGTCCTGGTATTTAGTGTTGACCATGGAACCCATCCCTGTCCAGCTCGTGATGTGTGGTACGTGACCTCCTGAGATGGCTGGGGGTAGACAAGCACCCTGCCCCACAGCACCTGATTTTCAGGCCCTGCTGTGCCCCTGGCCCCGCTGCCCAGGGTGCTCCTTCTTCACCAGGGTCTTTAATGTCTCAGCACACTGGCCTGCCCCTTTCAGGGCCCTCTTCTGCCAGGCCAGTGGCAGCATGTGGCACAGACCCCACTTTCCCACAGACCCTTCGTTTCAGAGTTTCATGCTGGGCATTCCAGGAGCAGAAATACCAAATCCGACTGCAGAGCAAGATTCCCAGAACCCCCTGGATCCTTGCAGCCACCGCCCTCATCTGGGGTTTCTGTACCTGCCCCTGCAAATAATTGCCAAAACCCTCAAAGGCTCTTTGCTGTCTCCCTCATTCCTGAGGGGGTGCTCAGTGAACTTGGCCTACTTAGCACCTGCTCTGCCTTTTTTCACCCTGACCTTGCCCCAGGAAGGCACCCCACAGTGCCATCAGAGGGAACAGTGAACCAGTACCAAGACTGTTGCCCTGCTGACCAAGTTAGTGACTTACATCTCAAAGACCCCAGGCTGGGAGATGCTCTGTTCATGGGGCTTCTTGTCCCACACAGGACCTTTCTTCACGGGTTCATGTGACTGTGCTTTGCTTAGAACTAGTCCTCAAGGCAACCAAGCCTGAAGATCTTAAGGGCTAACCTGCGGGACATAGGACCTGAATAAGTTAGAATGTGCTTCTAGAGGCGTATCTCATTGTGTTACACAGGAAGTGTCCAGGCACCAGTAGGGGGATTTAGTTTCAGGTAGGACTCCCAGGAGGAAGTGACCCCTCCTTCCCAAGAAGGTTTCATGGCAGAAGAACAGGCTTTAGAGTCAGACAAACTTAGAGCACATCCTTCCCCCATCCTTTCTTGGTGTGTGGCCTCTGGCAAGTTGCAAACCTTTAAGCCTCAGTTTCTTCATCTCTAAGACTGGGCAATAAGCTTATCTATGTGATAGAGTTGTTATGAACAAGAAAAGACCCACGGAGTGCTTCCTGTAGCTCTTAGCCCTTTGTACTATGTTAGTAGAAGAATTTTGGACAATGAAGATGGTTTAAGAGTGGAATGGGGTGTTAGAAAAGGGTGCAGATGCTGTTTCAAAACTGAGCACCTCAATAGCTAGAAAGAGCTCTAAAAATGTCCCCAACCCGTCCCAGACCCAACGTTGCTCCTGCCGGCTCATGCAGACCCGCCCCGACTCCACCTCCGCACAGCGACCGAGCGGGGATGCTGGCCCCAAATGCAGCCCAGGTGTCAGGCCAGCTCCACCACTGGCCCGAGGTCACACAGAAAGCAGTTTCTTCAGCTCCCTGCATCTCAGTCTTCAGGGGAAAAGAATCTTCTCTGAGAGGGTATTTGTGAGGATAAACTGCGATTCTATAAAGCACACAATATGTGTTGGCTAGGTGGCAGCTGCTCCTATTATTGCTAGGACAGAGCCTCCAGGGTGTGTGTGGGGCTCCAGGACACCTCTGCTTCCTGCCTGCCATCCACTGGCCACTACACATGCTCCATTTTATTTTTGCTCCTCTCTCTTAGCCATTCTAGGCCTGACTCAGACATCACCACCTCCAGGAAGCCCTCTTTGGGCCAGGTGGAGCTGGCTGCTCCCTCTCTGTGCTAGTACCTCCCTTGCCTCTCAGGAGGGTTGGACATGGACATGGGGGTAGAAGGAACCCCTTGTCACCCTCCAGTGCTCTGGGTTGGAATCCTGGGCCATCACCTATCAGTCTATGTCCCTGGGCTGTTTCTGAATCTGGCTCCTTACCTATGACATGGGGTCGAGGGTGACAAGCTTACTTCCCCGAGTGCCATGAGGCCTGCATGAAACCATTCATTCAAAGACCCCTCCCTGGGGCCTAGCATTTAGGTTCTCAGTAGATGATAGCTTCATCCAAGTAACACATGGAAGTCTCATGGTGACTTGAGGCGGAGGGACAAAGCCCTGAGCGTCTCTGCTTTTAGCTGGAATCACGTCAGCGTCAGGGCCTAGCTCCCGTGCATGGGACCTGGCATGGCCGTCTTTGATCAGCAGGAATGGGATGACACCGTAATCGCTCTGAAGCATGTGGGCTTTGGAACGATGGGATGGTCCGTGGGAGCAGGAGGTGTTCCCAGCGTCCTGGTGTGGCCTGGGGACGGTGACTTGGAGGTTTTGTGTCTGCTGGGGCTGTGTTTAAACATTAGTGGTGGCTGGGGTGGGCTGCCCAGGCCCAGGCATCTGTGTGCCCCACCCCACCCCACCACCAACACCCTTCCTGTGGAGGTGAAGGGCCCTGGCAGGGCTGCCCCCTGGCTGCACGGTGACCAGCTGGGGGTGGGCCCAGCCCCTGCACGGCAGACGAGTGGTCTGCAGTGCTCCCTGCCTCTGTGCCCTGCCTGCCTCACAGGGCCCTTGTACTGACCTGCCTCTATGCCCCCATTGTCTGGGGAGCTGGTCCCATAAGCCTAGTGTGGGCCCAAGGCTGTCAAGGGTCCATAAATGCCTTGTAAAAGTCACTGGGAAACAAGAATACCTATGTTGGAGGTGACTCCAGCCCAGGTCATTAAGTCTGTCCCGACGCGGGGCTGGGGCCCGGGCTGGCCTGGCTCTCGGGCTTTGTGCAGTCTCCTCGTTAGGGCCCCTGTTCCCCTGCCAGGCACTGTGGTCCCCGCGGCCCCACCCTGCTGGCTCTGCTCTGGGTCCTGGCAGGACTCTCAGGCTCCTGGGGCTGGGGGCCAGAGGCTCTCATTAATATTGTTTGATGCCTTCTCTCCCTTTGCTGTGCATTTTCCCTCCTTGAAAGTGACATCCCCCCACTGAGTTCTGATTCTCTCTTTCCTTTTTTTCTGCCCTAGTCCCATCTTGAAGCTCTAATTCCTAATTCCTTGAGGAGGGGCTTTGACTGTGACACGGGGGAGTGGGGTGACTTGGGGGGCCGGGCAGATGGGGCTGAATCTGATGCTTCCAGACAGGACAGGTGTTTGCCAGGTGGGAGCGTCCGCGGGGGCTGGAGAGGACAGGAAGCAGCCTGGGCAGGCGTGGGGGTGCCCAGGGAGGGGGGCTCACAGTCTTTCTTCTCTCGGGGCTGGATCCAGACATGGAGGGGTGAGCGGTGGGTGCAGAAGACAGAGCCCAGATCCTGTTGCTAAGGTCTGGAGTCCTGAGCTGGCTGCCTGCTTCCCAGCTGTGTGACCCTGGCCACGTGCCCACCCAACTTGAGCCTGTTTCTGTATCTCAAATTGAGGGAATAACACATCTCTATGCTGCTTGCCCCAGAGGGCTGTTCTGAGGGCCAGATGTACTGGGAATACGGGCAGGTCCGGCTTCATGGCATTTGACCGGTGAGAGTGGGCAGGGCCCCAGGCCTGGAGAACCTTGCACTTAATGCTCTTCTGCTGCCGTCTTGAAATTCTTAGTCATTTGTAACAAGGCCTGCATTCTTATTTTGCACTGGGCCTTGCAAATTATGTAGCTGCTCCTGGCTAAGAGAAAATGCTTTATGGACTGAAGGGTGCTCTCCAGGGCGGTTAGCGTGGAAGAGCAAGGTGGGTGGGAGCCAGAGTCCTGGTCTGGCAGTAATGCCACAGTGCGCCCTGGGGGTGGTGGTGCAGAGAGTAAAGGGCCCTGGGGGCCACTGTAGGAGCTTTGGTTCTCCTCTGAGAGGAAAACGGAAGGCCCAGGAAGGACAGAAAGATCACCTTGGCTGTTTTGGGAAGAGGCCCCAAGCGTAGCCCCAGGGAGGTCAGTGTGCAGCTGTCCAGGAGGAGCATGCTAGTGACGCGGACTTGGCCGAGAGCCTGGCGGAGGGGAGGCGAGGGCCTCAGGCTGGCTTCCAGGTGGGGCCGCCAGGCCTTGTGATGGACGAGCTGCTCTGGCCTGAGGACTGGAAGGATCGCGTCGGCACCCCTGGGCTGGGAAAGGCTGTCTGGGGGAGATCATGTGACTGGGTGTGGGAGGTCCGGCAAAAACGTCTCCAAAGACAGCTGCCGACAGTTCCTCCCCTTCGGTACCCCAGGCCCCTTGGCCACTGCGGCCTTCCTGCCTCCCCATCCTCAAACTGGGGCTGGTCTGGCAACTTCCTTGGGCCACTGGAGTGTAGGGAAATGGTGCTGCGTCAGTTCCTGGCTCACCTTGACGAGGCCTGGCAGTTTCTGCTTTTGCTGTCTTGGAACCTGGCAGCCGTGCGGTCAGGAAGCTGAGAGAAACCCGGAGGGGAAGCCCCACGGAGGACACCCAAGGCCGACACGCAGCACCGAAGGCCAGGTGCACGGGGAGGCCCTCCATGCTCAGCTCCAGCGGAGTTCCCAGGCGTGGCAGTGACTCCAGGGGCTCACGTGAAGCAGAGGAGCCGTCCCCATGAGTCTGGCCCCAATTCCGACCCACAGAATCATGACAAATAATAAATTGTGTTTTGGGGCCACTGAGTCTTGGGGTGTCGGTGACACATAGATAATTGACACAGAACAGACCTCTATTAGACACCAATCAGAAATCCCACTAGAAATGTGTTGAGTAGACAGCTGGGTACCTGAGCATATAGTTCAGGAGACAGACCCAGTCTGGAAATGTCAATTGGGGAATTTTCAATATATGGATGATGTTAAAGTCGTGAGCCTGCACGAGATTGATAAGGCTGCGTGTGGACAGAGAAGAGAAGCAGACAAGTACTGAGTCCCGGGGCCCTGGGCGATGTGGAGGGGCGGGCAAGGGGCAGGCAGGTGGTTCAGAGGGCCAGGTTCTGCTGGGCACGCACCTGCTGGCCTCTCCAGGCCACGCTGACCAGCCCTCCTGACCACTCTATGAGTGGTATTCTTTCTAACACAGTTCCCCTGGCTTCTGACTCCTGTGAATGCAGGCTCGTGAGGGTGAGACTGACCTTTCGTTCTCACGGGCCGCATTCATTTCCATCTCCTCTGAGCTGGCGGCCCAGCGAGCACCCAATTCCTCCTCATCCCACCTTGGCCCAGGACACAGAGGGTTCAACATCCTGAGCTTGAGGCAGAGGTCTTGGTCCTCTGTTGGCCCCACCGTGGGGGGACAGGGGAGTCAGGTCCCTCCAGGGAGTTGGCCTGCTCACCCGTGCCCTGGCTGGGACACTGGGCCTCCCTTCACCCAGCGGAGAGAGACGTACCTGCCAGGCCCCCAGAGCGGGTAGAAACCAGCTTCCCTTATGGAAACACGACCTCCTGCAGCAGGTTGAGGGCACAGAGCTGGGCATGGGGATAGACCCCAGAATTTTGGCCTATTGTATGTGGAAGCAGGTAATGGACCTGTTACATGGCCATGGGGAGCGGGGTCCTGGTGGTGGGAGCAGCCTGTGAGAAGCCCCAAGATCAGGGAGGGGAGAATGAGATTGGAAATGGAAAGGGGGTGGGGAGTAGGTAGAGGGGGGCTGGTGGATCTGACTGGTGTGACACTCAAGGTCTCGTCAGCCCTGAGGGCCTCATGGCATTACATGTATCCCAGTGAGGACCCTTAGCTTGCTATCCTGTGGGTAATTAAAGCAGGGAGCATTCGTGAATTTTGCAACAGACGTTTAAATAGTTGAAATGAAAATATTGGTGCTTAGGGGGATAAGTTTTATTTGTCTGGAAGATTCCAAAATGGGCTCATCTCACTCCATGTTTCAATGAAGTGGGTTTATACCCTGGCCAGACATGTGCCTGGAACACTAGGTTGTTAAAGGGCCTTCGTGTTCCTTTGCTCGGCGGGTTATCTGTGACACTGGAAGGTTTGTGCTTCTATGTGGTCCCTCCCCGGCCTTCCATCCTTCCTTCCTCCCATCCCATCCTTCTTCCACAGGTTCTTCAAGCAGTTCCCCAGCACCTGTGCTGTGGGAGGCTCACCAGCCCTGTCCTAAGTCCCTTACTGCTCAGACTGTCCCCCTAAAAATGTTCCTAACTGCAGGGAAGGTGGATCAGTGCCACCCACTGACAGTGCCTCCTATGACAAGGTCCCTGTGTTCTGCTACTGCAGGGGTTATATCCCTCCCGATCCAAGCACCCCAGGAATCCCTGAAATGCAAGACTGTCATTCCTCACTCTCTGGTTATCAGGACCAAAATCCATCTGAGAAGGAGTAACACTCAGAAGCTATTCACACAGCTACTGGGACTGTGGCTATCACAGGACATTATCTTGGCCCTTTTTTCCTGGACTCCATGGCTGGGCCCCCCGTGAGGGCTGGGCCCCCTGGGGCTCCCTGACAGAGTGCCTGGCCAGGCATGGAGCCCCCGTTTCAGTCCAGGCACCATCATTGCAATCCTGGGAGGTGGGCGCACCTTCCAGCCTCTGTCTCCTCATGTGAGCTGATGTCTCTGGCTGCAGGGTGCAGGGTTGGGTGGGCTGTGCTGGATGCAGAGGCCTCAGAGGCAGTGTGAGAATGTGGGTGCTCTTGGGTGAAATAGGGCCCTGGGGTCTGGGTCTGAGCTATGGCTGCTGAGGATAGCTGGCTTCAGACAGGTGAGCCTGTGGGCGCCAGCCTGGGGCTGCTGCAGGGGCTGGCGCAACGGGGGCTGGGAAGGCCCTGCAGCACTTGCCTGGGTGCAGGCAAGATCCAGACTCGCACCCCTGTACAGACCCCAGTCCCCCTGGGGGGAAAAGGCCCTGGCACTGTCCTCTCCCTTGTGGGCAGTGCTGGCCAGTCCCAGAGCCAGGCTGCCCTTGGCTGAGGCCCTTGCTCACTTCTGGCCGCACTTCGGTTTGTTTACTCTTTCCCCCTCATCCTCCCTCCTTACTCCCAGTTTCCTCCTCCCGAAAATACCTGCTTTGATGAATTTAATTTACTGAATTTAGTCCTTCCAATCCACTTTCAACACATGATACATTTCCTTATGTACCTGACTCGTTGGAAGAGATATAGGGCCATTTTGTGTGGCCTTTAAAATCTACATAACTGGTATTGACCCCTCAATCTCTTCTGTTCCTTATTTTTTTTAACCAGACATTAAGTTTTTGAGCTTGGTCCTTGTTTTATGAGAATCTGGTTCAAAGTATCTGAGGGCTGCATGGAGTTTTCATTGTGTGTGTATACTTAACTTTCGACTGAACGTGTGTGTCCCCACAAAGCTCTTCCTTAGAGATCCTGCCTCCCAAGGTGATGGTATTAGAAGGTGGGGCCTTTGGGAGCTGATCAGGTCATGAGCGGGGAGCCCTCATGATGGGGTCAGTGCTCTAGGAAAGGGGCCCCTCGGAGCTCCCCAACCCCTCCCACCATGGGAGGTCACAGCAAGAAGACGGTTATGAACTGAAACGGGCCATCACAGGACACTGAATTTGCTGGCACCTTGATCTTGGACTTCCAGCCTCCAGAACTGTGAGACATAAATGTCTATTACTTATAAGCCACTCAGTCTATGGTATTTGTTATAGCAGCCCAAATAGACTAATATAACACATATTAACTTAACAGACCACACACACACACACATACATACACACATGCACGCATATGCACACTTTTCCCATTTCTGAGCCTTGGCCCCCTACAACTCTTTGTACTTCGGTGACACTGTGCTGAGCTCCCTTCTGCATGTGCCTGTGGCCATCAAGCATGTCTGTGGGAGCCATAGCCCTGTGCTGGCAGGCGGTGCACGCACTGAGTGGGTACCCTGGCCTGTGTCTGCCCTCTTGCAGCAGTCTGTCCTCCCCACCGGGAGGGGTGGAACCCCATTTCTGCCAGCCCACAGCTGCCGTTGCTGTGGTCTGACCTTGTATTTTTGGGGCATCAGATGGTTGCGAGGTGGCATCTTGTTCCAGTTTCCTGTCCCAGTTATTAATGGGGTAAAGAGGTCCTCACTTCCTCCTTAGACAGCAGGCACCCCAAGGGTTAATCTCTGCTCATTTTCCTGAGGGGTGCACCCTCTTTCCTTCGCTGGTTGTAGCTTTTGCTTGTATCATTTGCACACTAATTCCTTATCGGTTTCAGATTTTGAAGGAAAATTTCTCCCAGTCTGTCACTCATCTGTTCAGTTTGTCTGTGATATTCTTTAATTGAAAATAAATCTTTAATTTGATGAAGCTGAATCTGTCATTTTTCTTTTGGCATCTTGTTTAAGAAAATATCCTGACTTGGAGAGCATAAAGCCTTTTATCTTTTCTTCTGTTAACTTTATAATTTAACTTACATAGTTTAGTCCTTACATTTTTGGAATATGTGTGTGTGTATTATATACAGTATCATGTGATATTATATACATATGTATAATATTTTCATTTTTATATTCTTATCTTTACGTACAATACGAAGACTTTCCAAATGCCATTGATAGTTGCATCAAAAGAGCTTCAGTGTTTTTCAATTTTTTTCCTTCACAATCTGTACCAAGAATCTAAAAGCTTCTATTTCTAAACGAAGTCAGTACCCAGAGCAAATACTTTCTTTTGCATTTCCTTTTGCTTCTGACCCTCCTGATGTCAGTTGGTTGGGATCAGAAGGCAGTTGTTCAGCTTGGGGGGTTTGCCCCCGACTTTCGAGGAGCTGAATGCTCCAGGAGCTTATCTTCCCCTGGAAGCAGGCTGATTATTTGCTCGTCTGACTCAGTGTAAGGGTTTCAAGAATCTGTTTTCCATTTAGAACTTGCTTCTTTCAGCTGCTCTTCCATGTAGGAGAAGTTTGGATCACATAAGCTCTTAATATGCATGAAACATTGAAAAATATCTCGAATGTATGTCGAAATTATAAGACACACTGCAGTACCCAAACGAATGATTGTCCAATAGGTGAGCAGTATTTAGGCGGGGAAGGAGGCCCATGGGCCAGGGTGTGATGGGAGGCTGGGCTGGGGCTCTCCATCTGGAGTGTGGTCCATACCTGGTAGGAGCCCAAATCTGCTCCAGCATCATTTTCTAAAGAATTCATGTTTTTCTTTCCTTTCTTTTGTTTTTTTTAATGCTACTGCCATCATTTTGATATGCTTTGGGAATTCCTCTTCTGTTACTTTGAGCATCACATCTGTTCCCTTGTCAATATCACTTCTTTGATCTTTCAGCCATTCATGAATCTTTAGTTTTTGGTAAGAATTTTCAAGTCAATGTGTAAAGTTCCTGAAAATGTGTTGCTGTGACTTTGTTTTTAATGTACAGATGAACTTGAGGAAAACTGGCCCCGGCAAAGGTAAGCTGCACCATCCAGGAATGAGGCATACCTCTCTCCGTTTTCTCACATATTCTGGGTCCTTACTAGAGTCAAAATTTTCTCCAAAGAGATCTTATGTCTTCTCGAATAGGCTAATTCCTAGATGCTTTATATTTTTGTTGCAAAAAAAAAAAGATGGTATTATGTTTTTGACTAGATTTTTCCAGTGAGGTTTTTGCTGAGACAAACACTGTTGCTTTTTATGTGTTGATTATGTATCTGGCAACACTACTGAATTTTCTGATTAGTTCGAATAGTCTATCTGTTGGTTCTCTTGGGTTTTTAGTTTCTTTCATGGATATTGATCTATCCAACTTTTCTATTTCTTCTTGAAGCCAATTGTGACACTTCATGTTTTTTTCCAGAAATGGATCGATTTAATCCTTTTTAAGTATTGGCTTGGAGTTGTGAATAATAGCCCTTAAATATTTAATCTAAAGCTATTTTTTTGCTATATCTGAGTTCTTCTCTGTTTTTATTTTGTATCTTCTATATTTGTATTTTGATTGTCTTCATTATTTCTGTTTGGTTCTCCATTTTATTGAATTTCTCCCTGATCTATTCACTTTGGTCTTTCTTGCTGCCCTGAGTTGACCGTTGTTCTTTTTCTGGCCCCTTGAACTAAACTCATTTGTTTCCTACTTAATATATTAAAGGCTTGACTTTTCCTCTAAGAATGACCTTAGCCATGATTCATGAATTTTGACAACTAGTATGTTCATTATTATTTGGCCTTTGTAATTTCAATATTCTGAATAATTATTATTTCTCTTATTCTTATTAACTTTAATTTTTAAAGTGATGGGTCTTTTACACTTTCGGACTTTAAAAAAAGTTATCCTGACTACACTGACCTGCCGCGGGTGTAACCAACCCCGAGGGGGTGTGGCCAGGCGTGGCACAAGGCTGAGTGAGGATGGCGTTACGGGAGCCCCTGCATCCTAACAGCAGCCACCTGCCGCAGTAATCCAGTTTGCGGAGGGATTTCTGTCACTACAGCAGAAGAACTTCACAGTCTGGGGTTGGGGAAAGGCTGTAGATCACAGAGTCTGTGCCTGGACCGATGGTGCCTGGACCATCGGGTGGGGCCAGGGCAGCCCACCAGGGCAGGTTCAGGGTCCGGCTGGGTGTAGCCTGTAGGGAAGAGTGAAGGGACAGGGGGCTCCCTCCAGGGTGAAAAAACTCAGGCAAGGAGGGCGTATGGGTTCATAACAACAACAATAGCAGCTGAAATATCTTAATGAAGCTAGTTCTGTGCCCACCTCTGTTCTCAGACTTTACAGGCATTGTTTGCTTTAGTCTTCACAACCTGGTGGAGGGGCTACAATTATGCTCAAGTGCAGAGACTGAGGCCCAGAGAGGTTAAGAAAGATGCCCAAGAGAATCAGCTAGCAAGGAATAGAGCTGGGATCAAGCCCATTGGCTCTGGGTCCCTGCTTATAATCACTGTCCTGTCTTGCTTCTCCCAAAGGGGCTGAGCAAAGACTCCACAATTGGGGAGAGTAGGGGGCTCCCTCTGCTGCCCTACACTGACTCCAGGTCTCTGGTCACGCCCTTGGCCCGTTAGCAGAGGCTGACACTTTGATTCTCAGTTGGATGGAGCTGAGGAAGCTGGCTGTTCTCCATGTGTTTGGCCTTGAAAGAAGGTCCCTAATACACTGTATGCTCTTTAGGGATCCAGCTCAAATCTGAAAGACCAAACTGGCTTCAGCAAAACATGAAATTTTATTGGTGCCTGTAAATCAAGTGGTGAGGGGTGGTTTGATCCAGGGGTCAGATGATGTAACCAGGACCTAGTTTCTCTCTTCTCCTTTCTCGCCTTTGCTTCCTTGGTGCTGGTATGTTTTCAGGCATATTCTGTCCTCATGGGCACAGAATGGCTGCCTGGGGCCACATCCTTCCTCATTCATATCCAGTGGGAAAAGCTGAGTCTCTTCTAATTGCTTTTTTATGGAAGGAGAGGCCTCATTGATTTTGATTGGCTTGGGTACCCATTCCTGAACCAATTATTGAGGCCAAGACAAATGGAATTTGCCAACTGGCATTGAAATTAAGCCCCGACCTCTGTATCAAGGAAAGACCAGGAAGGCATCCTGTGTGGAGCAGGTCTGTCTCGGCCTGGCTAATTAATGTCCATGCTAAGAGCACGTCATGAGCAGTGCTTGGCTCACACACACGTTTCCCAGTGTCGGGGTTTTAGTTTTGTGTTGGTGCATTTGTTTGGTTTGCTTATAGCCCTGGATTTTGCCTCTTTATTCTTTAAGCTGCAAAACCATTGTGAACCAGGATTCGGGTGGGAGACAATGCAAAGCAGATGGGATCCAGGTCGACGAGATACAAGCTGGTGCTTCTTTCTCTTGCATCCCCCTCTCCTCCTTGTTCCCAGAGGGCCTCAGGCTGCTGTGTCCTCCTGCCTCATGGCTGCTTGTTGCCTGAAGACCATGCCTGTCCCTGGCCTTCTGCTTTGCTCATTGAGGGGACTGAAAGGGGCCCTTCTAGAGGGAGGTTGGGGACGGGGCAGTGACGTGAGAGGAGGGGCTGGATGGAGAGTCCTCTCCGCTGAGGGGCTACTGGGCTATGTGTCCTCCATGTGCCCTGCCCACCCTTCCCACCCCTGAAATGCCTCAGTGGGCGCCCTGGCCCTTGGCTTCCTCTCCCTTTGGGGTCTCGTAGGGTCACAGCCTATTCAGCAGCCCTGTCACTGTCCCATCCCCAGGCTCTGGGAGGCACGCTCCCTCCCCATTGGTAGCCCTGTCCACTGGACTGGCTTCGCTACCGCTGGGCCATGCCTCTGTAAATGGTCTCTATTAACTTTGCCCAAATCACCCAGTGTGATGGGCCAGGGTCTCCCACCAGGCTGCTGCCTTGGGGTCCTAATAGCCATGGTACCCAGGCCCTATGTCAGCAGTGTCCTGAGAGATGGCAGGACCTTGGGGGGTGACCAACTGGTACCCCTGGTCACCAGATGCCCAATCTTAGCAAAGGTCCCCCTCCCTCCCCACTCAGCCCGGGGACATGAGTCCCTGCCCCTCTTCTGCTCTGCAAAACCTCCCTGGACCTTTGCAGGACCCTTAGGGGACAGAGACAGGGCTGTCAGATAAAATGGTGGACATCCAGTTAAATTTGAATTTCAGATAAACAGTGAATAATATTTTAGTAGAAGTATATTCCAAATATTGCATGGGATATTCTTATACAAAAATATATATATGTTATTTATCTGGGTGTCCTGTAATTTTACTTGCTAACTCTAGCAACCCTAGTCCAAGAGGGAGCCCTAGGACTGACAGAGTGAATTTGCTGTCAGCCCAGAAGTGAGGGAGCCCAAGGTCATATTTAATTTGTTTTGGAAAAACACAAGGTGCCATTTCTTGGTGACTCCATCTGTGGAGTGAAGTCCGTTCTGCACATTCTGAGGGGCTGCCTGGTAGAACCAGGATGTGGGGAAGACACCTGACTGCCCAGGTCTCCTATCTCCTCCCTCCTGGAGGTCCTGAGGGATCCCAGGGATTGGAGCCTGGGGCCCCATTGAGAGGGGCCTCAACAAGTTATGCCAGTTTTCTCTTGAGGAAGTCAAGCTGTCAAATCATGTCATGCTACTTTGTCTGAGTGTTACTAGAACATCTTTTCTCCCTGATTTCTGTAATAACACATACTCATTATTGAAAACTGGAAAATACAGGGCAACATAAAGAAGAAATTACAAACTGTTCAGTTCCCCACCATTCAGAAATAACTGCCACCAGCATTTGTGCATGTCATTACATTTACACCGTCTGTCCATATATTTCTATATGTCTGTGTTGCATTTTGAGATAAAGCTTGCATCTGCTCTACAGCTGGTTTTATCATTTTCTTTTCACTTAATAGGAGGGAATACTCTGGCATATGCTCACATACTCTCCCGGTCTTTAAGTTTGTGGCTCTGTCGGATTCCACCTTATTAATGGGCCATGATAGGTCAATGATTTTAATTTCCTCGGTCACACGAAAGGCTTTGGTACAATCGGTTCATTCATTCATTCATTCATTCATACATTCATCCACTCATCCCACACACTAACAATGTGCAGATGAAGCCCTGAGTCCACAGTGCTGACTGTCTTTGTCATTGCCTCGCACCCTGGACACACGTTTCACTGGCCCTGAGCTGGACATTGTGCTTGGCTGTCACCAGGCTCCTCGACCCGTGGAGATTGTTTCAGCAACACCACAGCCTTTTAAACCACGCCCCAAGAGGTCGCTGCCAATCATGAGAGAGATGAGTCTTATTCTTCTATGTGTTTTTAGGAATCCATGAAAACTTGGCCATAAAAAATTTAATAAAAAATAATGTGCTGATTCATCCCCCACCAGAGTTCACCCTGCCGGCTTTGATGGCCCACAGCTGTCTCCCCTGGGAAAACAGAGTATGCTTCCAATTAGCTGAGCTTTCAAAGAGGAAGCCGAGTGCTGGGCTCTCTGAGTCTGTTCAGCGTGGGGAGCAAGCCAGGTTGTCCATGTTCCTGGGTGGCGGAGGCACACAGGGGCTCGTTCCAGGAGGGGTGGGGGCACAGAACACCATCCTGCTCACCAGCCACCTTCTCATCAATCTCCCGGACCTGACAGGATCTTATTTTATTGCCTTCATGAAATGGGTGGCAATGCGCCACTCCCAGGGAACATGCTATTCCTTCCAGCTCTGCCTCTCTGCCTGGAAGCACTGTGGTCTGGGGCCTGGCACCTGGGCTCTGGAGCCAGAGACCCGAGTTTGAATTCTCAGCAACACCTATCCTTGGGTGGGGACCTGGGGCATGTCTGAGCCTCAGTTCTTGCATCTGAGAAACGGGCATAGCAGCTACCCCAAGGGACCATAGTGGGATGAAATGACACGCAGGCACCCTGAGATCTTGATTCCTTCCCACCCCCTTCTCAATCACCCACCGTAGAACAGTGCTGCTCAGAACGGCTCCTCCCTCCCCACCTCTGAGGCTGTGCCCTCTGTCTCGGTTTGACCCCCTACCCCCATCCTGCCCCACCTCCCAGAAGTAGGTCCTGAGACCAGGAGTGGAGGGAAGTCATGTATTCGGGAAGCCATCCCAGAAGCACCTGGAGGGGAGACCTGAGCCAGGGAAGAAGCTAATTCTGGGGAGCTCTGGGATGCACAAGCCTGGGGCACCCCACCCGAGAGACCCCAGCTGAGAGGCGAGGCTGCTGGGGGTTTGCATGGCAGCCCCTGCCAGTGATGAAGACCACCCAGCAAGAGGGCAGACTCAGAAGGGGTCAAGGGCAAAGCATGAGGGAAACCCACCACTGAAGGGGCAGGTGCTGGGGAGGCTGCAAAAGGGGCTGGGGAGGAGCAGCTGGAGCGGAAGGGGGCATCAGAGAGCTTGGAGCCCTAGCGACCGTGGAGGAAGAGTTTCCAGAACTCAGGGCAGTGAGCCGTCCAAGAGCTGTGAGCTGAAGTTATTTCGGGAACTTTGCAGAGTTGCTTGGGACCAACGACACACCCGTCCTGGGTCTCTGCGGCAGCCACGAGCCCTTGAGGGTCTGCCCGGCCCAGATCCACGGGAGGACCATACTTTTCAGTTTGCACTGGCAGGGTCTTCCCTGCCCTTCCGTCCTGCACTCCGGGCAGGCCTACAGCCCAGGGGTCAGGAGCCACCTGTAGAAGGGGTTGTAAGATGCATTTGTCTCGCATAACATGCATCACCAACAGGGAGCCTGGATCGGCCAGGCTTTCTAGGCATTTTGTGGTGGACAATCAAGGTTAGGAGGAGTGTAGGAGACTGGCTGTTCTCAGAGCCCAGAGGCAGGCAAAGCCAGGACAGGGTGGGGGCTGCGGTCCACCTTGAGCGCAGCTGGAGCGGGTGGGAGGAGCTGTTGGAGGCAGCCCGAGCTGGCCACAGCTGCTGACAACTGTTTTGGCACCACGTTGGCTGCAGGCTGACAAGCGCAGGAACCCAGATCCAGCTGTGCATTTCGCCTGGCCAATTTTCTTGCTGAGGCTGGCGATCCACGAAGCTTCCCATGAAGGCGATCCCTGTCATTACCCGGGACCTCCTCCCTGCTCCGGCTCTCAGGAACTTTGAAGTCAAGGGCATCTCATCAAGGCCTGGTTACATAGCCAGCCTGGAGCCTGTGAATGTGTGCGTGTGTGTAGGAGACAGAGGGAACCCAGCCTGGCTGTCGGGGCAGGGAGGTGGCCCCCTGCAGAAGAGAGACACGGGAAGCAGAGCTGATGACTCAGTTCCTGAGGCCACCCCACCAAGCCTCACGCCTGGCTGGGGCCCAGCTCACGGCCGTTCCTCTGGTGTGCCCTGATATGAATACGTAAAGTGTGTCCCAGTCAGGGACAGGTAGCAGGTCATGCCCAACGAGGACTGAAATGACATGAATGTCCTTGGGTTCCCTGGAAAAGGTTTTGCCTTTCCTTGCTAATGACAAAGAGCATGTGACAAAAATTTCTTGGCACATACAGCCAACATTTGGGAAGCCCTTCCCTTTATAGAGCAATGCTATAGCTATTACTAAATTCACCTTCATTTATCATTCGCATTTTTACAGATGAGGGAACTGAGGCAGAGAGAGGTTAAGTAACTTACCCTGGGTCACACAGCCAGGAAGAGTCTGAGCTGGGGATTGAACCTGAGGCAAGCTGGGAGGCATCTTGCCTGCCTAGAATAGATGTGGCCCCATCCCTAGCAAGGTGGCTGCTCCCCACCATAGCGAGGGTACAATGTCCAGCTTTGTCCCCATCTGATGCTCTCATCTCAGGAGCAGTCTTCAGGAGTGATTGAACTTTGTCCTTGGACTCCAGAGCCTGGGCTCTGCCCTGGGCTGCCCAGGCCGGTCTCAGCGTTGAGAGAGCCAGCAGGGCCATTCCTGGGTCCAGAGCGCCAGACCTGGGTGATCAGACCTGGGCACCGCTTGGGGAGCCAGGCCACTGGGGTTTGAATCCTTGCTCTACCACTTCTAGTTGCAGGATTGTGGGCAAGTCCCTTAACTGGCCCACGTCTCAGTCCCCATCTGTAAACTGTAATTGTAGTGGCTGGCTCCCTCCTAGGGTGGCAGAGAGAAATCCATCCGTGTGAAGGGCTGGGACTGTGCCTGGTGTAGGTAAGAGCTCAGTCCTAGCTGTCATCCTGCCCTGAGCCTGGCACCCCTGGTGGCACCCCGCCTTAGCCAGCGCCCTTCTCCTTAGGCCCTTGCACAGCATGTTTTCAGGGAGGTCTCCCCAGGGAGAGCCTGCTCTGTTATTTTCCTTCCTGGCACACTGTCTGTTTCTTTCAGAGCATTTATCACAGCCCTGATTACTTCACCTGGTTTTTGTCTGAGTAGAGACTGTGCTGGTGTCTACCACAGCAAATCCTCCCACTTTTGGACAAAACGGACCTTTGCTGAGTGAGTGAGTCTGGCCAGCATCTGGGGAGGCCTTGCCCTGTGCCTATGTCAGCAAGCTGCCTGGAAGCTCTGGACATGCTCCGTTAGGACTGTCCTGTCCCAGAAACGCCGGGGGCCGGGCCTCACAGCCTAGCTGCAGCCACGTGTCCTGCTCAAGTGTCCTGGGAGTCTCCCCACCCTGGGCACAGAGCACGGAGGGGCTGGCCTTGTTAGTGTTCCTAGAAGGTTGATGGCCTGGGAGGCCCCCTGCCTGCAGACCCAAGACCATACTCAGGCTGACACTGTTTGCACAACTCCAGGGAGGGACGCTGTGAGCACAGGCCTTTCCCAGGCACCTTGAGCTCCCTGGGCTGGAGCCGCCGTCCTGGCAGATTCTGGCCCTTTCGGGTCTGAGTGTCAGCGAAGAAGGGTTCCTGGGGCTGGTCCTTGTGCAGTGAAGATGAAAGTCCCTCTGCAGAGCAAAAGTGAAGGTGCCGTTTTCTCCGGCATTCTCCACTTTTCTCTGGCATTCTCCAGTATTAGCTGCATCTGGCATGGAGCCAGGGGGTAAGACCCGGCTTTCGTTGTGTGCCTGTGTGCCCAAGCCACATCTCTAACCTGGTGGCTGGGCTGAACTTGCCGGGTGGGGTGGTGGTTATCTTTCTGTTTTACAAGTAGGGTGCTGAGGCTCAGGGGTCACAGAGCAAGATGTGGGGGCAAAATCACGATACCAAGACCCATTCTTCTTGCATTTCCCAGACCCCAGGGTGCCTGGAAACTCAGGTGGGGAAGCTGTCTCCTGCTTCTTCAGGCCTTGGGAGCCCCGGAGCAGGCGGCGTGGGTAAAGGACTCAGAACGTGCTCTTCCAGCCAGTGCCTCTGCTGGAAGCCTGCTGGTGGGTGACAGAGTTGGGGTTTGTGCAAAGGAGTCAGCTCTGCAGGTGTCCTTGGGGGCACAGGCCAGCTTTGTCACATGGACACGGCCCGTGAGAAGCCAAGAGCTTCACTGGTAATGGCCCAGGGAGATGGGGCCTCCTGCTTCCCAGCAGGTGCTTCTCACCAAAATAGAGGCGTGGTGACTCAGTGAAGCCAGGTCTGCTCTTCCTGTTACTCTGGGCAAGTGTCTCTCCTTTCTAGGCCTCAGTTTCCCCAGTTGTAAAAGCCAGATAATATGAAATTGATTCCCTGGTGCCGCCAGAGGGACTGGAGCTGAGTCAGAAAGGGGTACTAGAGCTGCAGCAGAAGATGGAGAAAGCACGGACTTGGAAGCTGAAAGATTTGTGTTTACATTCTGCCCTCAATTGTCACTAATTGTAGATCCTGAGCAATTTACACCTCAGTTTCCTTCCCTGTAAAATGGGGTTTACATTAGTCCCACCTTGCAGGCCTGTATGGAATAAATGACATAATGGCTGCAGATGTCTAACATGGGGCCTGGCACGCAGTAAGTGCTCGCACATGTCCCCTCTTGTTCTTAATTTTTCTCTTGCACCAGGATCTTGAGCATGATGACTGGGAGAGAGAAGGGCAATGCCAGGAGATGGGAGGACAGGGCGGGCCAAGGGGCGGCAGTGATCTGAGCCGGCTGCGCTGGTGGGCGGTATCTCTGGGCGCTGTTTGGAATGTGTGGGTTTTGCCCAGCTTTTCCGTCGAAGGGAATTTCAGAGCAGGCGTCTTTGCAGCAGTCGCCCTGGGTTAAGGGCAACCAAAGGAAGTGGGCTTCATCCACTTTTGAGGGGCAGCGTCCTGGGGCCTGTGTGCCCTGGATGGGGGGAGGGAAGGAGGGGCTCAAGAGCACAAAGGGGAGCGAGAGATACACGTGATAGACGTGCACGATGCGTACGACCCCAGCAAGGATGCCGAGTTAGATTTGGTTCTCAGCCCTACTCACCAGGTGGCTGAAAAGTTTGGCTCAGTCGTTATGGAGATCTGTCCACACACCATTGGGGTCTTCAAGAAAACAGGCTTCTATGATCCTGAAAAATGGGGTAAGCCCTGTCAGTTTGCACACGGGTGGCCCTCTGTCCAGGGTTGAGTGGGTCCCAGGCTGGCCCTAGGTCTTGCGTGGGCAGGGCCATGGCTCAGGGGCAAGGGACTCAGTGGTCTTGTTGGAGAGAAATGACCCCACGAGTAGGGGGACACTGGTTCTGCTCAATGGGGCAGTCTAGGGGAAGGAGGGTTGGGGGGCCCTGCAGGGGGCCTGGCCCTTGGCTGTGCTTACTTTCAAGTGGATGGGGAATGTCTTCCAGAGAGGATGCTAAAAATAGATGTATGGAAATTTCGGGCGCCCGTGGAAGTGGAACCCTGAAGGGCATCACACAGAGCTTTCATCTGACAGCCTACGGGGCTGGTAGCCCGCCTCAGGGCCTGCGGGTGTTTCTCCCTGCGGGCAGCCTGTCACTGGGCATGGACAGCTTTCTTGGGAATATTTTCTCGGCAGCCGTTACTACCCCGAGCAAACTCTCAGGAGGCAGCCCTTCTGATGCGACAGTGTGACCTTTGAAGCCGTGACTCCCCTGAGTGAAACCTGCGAGACTTGGCAGGCCGGTGGCCTTGACCCACAAGGAAATCCTTGCTGCAGGCCCTTCTTGCTTTTTGGCTTGTTTCCCATCCACTGCCAACCCTGAAGTCCTGGGTGAGGAGCCTCCGGTGAGCCCACAGGCGGGGCTCCTGTCCTGAACTCCTGACTTTTAAGTCCAGGCTTTGTAGCTGGAGGAAATTTCAGAGGCTACATCATCTCTGCTCCAAGATTAGTTTCCCCACCTTCCTGAGGCCTCATTTTGGAGGTCTCTGATCACCCTTAGGGATGTGACAGAGGCTGCCTCAGTTTCCCTATGCACCTCCTGGGCTTTACAAGAGTTCTCACCTCTTGGTGCCCGTGGGAGGCAAGATGAGGCAGAGTGTGCTCAGCGTGGTGCAGTGCTGATGATGGCAGCTGCCGCAGGGCATTTGCCCACACTGCGAGTTTATGCTAAAGCGCTCAGTTGTGGGCCTGTAATCTGAGATCAGCTGGAAGCTGGGGAGACACCAGTCCAGAGTGGTGTGGGTGTCCCTGGTGGCCAGCCAGCCTTGTCTCTGGGAACATGTACCACACAGAGCTGGGGGACTCCTGCTCCGACTCCAGGTCCATGTGCAGATGCCTAATGAACATCATGTCATATTGAGCTACATTAAATCAGCAGTGGTACAGGAGGTGGTTGAACCCTGCTCAACCTTCCTATTTTTTATCTCAGTGGTGGCAACAGCTAGCATTCAAGGGGCACTGGCCACCATGCAAAGCATTTACACTCATTATAACACTGAATCCTCATGGCAGTGCTGTGAGTTATTATAATAATAATAATGGAGTCCAGTTATTATTATCCTAATTCTACATGGGAGGACACGGAGGTTCAGAGACCACGTGACTCACTGAGGCCTCCCAGCACGTGCCCCCTGCTGGCCCTCTGGCTGCCTCCTTGGCAGGGTTTGTCCCCTGGGGTGCAGAGCTTGGAGACCAGGAAAGTCCCTCCTGAAACCTGGCTGTGCATGGAGCCTACCTGAGTGTCCCAAGCCCACCCAGGGCTGCAGGCAGGGGATTTCCTTCCTGTTGCTCTGGGTATGCACTTGGCTACAGTGGCCTCAGTGAGGAGCTGGACCATCCGCCCTAGGGAAGGAGGCAGTGGTCACTCTGAGGCAGCCCCAGGCCAGAACCCAGCACGGTTGCTGATGGGACCTGCACAGACACCGTTATGAGGGTTTCAAGCAGCCTGGAGGCCCTGGCAGCTGTGCAGCGGCACCAGAGCGTTTCTGCTCTTGGCTGGCTGCTGTGGCCTGAGTTGCAGGCTGCTCAGGAGAGCAGCCGTGGCCTGCAGAGCGTGCTGCTCTCTGGAAGCCTGCCAGCCTCAGGAGGGTCTTTGTACGAGCATGCCTAGAGAAACATAAATCTTTTCAAAGCAAAGAATTTGATGGGGAAAACATATTGGTCAAGTCATGGGAAAATGGCAGGTATGGCAGAAAACTGTCAGCATTTGGAGGCTTTACAAGGATGGGGCAAGATGCAAACACAGCTCAGCAGACCCAGTTTGGACCCTGAGATCCCACAAAAATGATCTGGCATGTACTCACAGAGGAACAAAGATTCATGACAGGAAATGGGAAATGACATCTGTAGACCATGTATTACGTGCAGGTCCCAGGCCTGGGGGAATTTCCTTGGGGTCTGGGCTCAAACTTGAAGTCAGATCTCAGTATAGTCAAGGAACAAGTTACCCCCCATCCCTGAGCCTCAGTTTCCTGGACTGAAGAATGGGTGACAGTTGTACCATATAGGGTTGGCCGAAGGCTAGAAAAGAACGTGCACGTGAAGTGTGTGCACAGCGACAGCCCTGAGTGCCCCTGAATGGTGCGGTCCCTGTCACTGTTTACACCAGTCATGAGTTTGCTGCCACCTGGCATCCAGAGGAGCTGTGTGTGTTGAGGGACCCCAGGGCCTGTGGTTCCTCTGGGAGGCCGCCCCTGAGTTGTGTGCTGGGAGGTCTTGGTGTGCGCCGTGGTGTCCGTGACCCGCTATGGCACCTGCTTATGGGCGGGGAGGTCTTGGAGGCAGGAAGTGCCTGTTTGGCTCTCCTCTTGCTGCCTGCAGCAGATTGCCCAGTGCCCAGAGAAAGTGCTCCAGGGCTGCGGGCTGGGGATGGCTGAACGCAGGGATGAGTGGGGGCACATCAAGCCCTCCCACTGCCCTGCCTTGCGATGCCATTTCTTCCCCCTCTTCAGGCTGTGCTGATGACTCCTGCCAGCTTGCGTTCAGCAGCTCAGGAGTAGGGAGGCTGTTGGCACCCAGCTTGGCCAGCTCCCTACTTTCTGCTCACCTTGCATGACTGTGAGACTTGGAGGCTCTGATCTTCTTTATTGTGGAAGGAGTGTGTGGGCTTGTCTGAGTTACAACAAGTGGGTTGCCCACATAAACCAGTCCCACTGATGGAGGCACTCACTTATGCCCCCAAACTGGGGCTGTTGGCTCACACTTGGTGTGCTATGGGGAGGCGTGGTGGCTTCTGGGCAGAGGGTGACATGCTCACAGTGACGGCTGTTGACTGCATTGTGTCCCCCTCCCCAGGTTCATATGGTGAGTCCCTAACCCCCAGTGTGATGGTATTTGGAGACATCTTTGGGGGTCCTTTAGGTCATGAGGGTGATGGAGACCCCATGAATGGCATTAGTGCACTAAAAAGAAAAGACACAAGCAGGATGACTTTCTCTGCACGTCACAGTGAGAAGATGGATGTCTGCAAGCTGGGAAGCTGTTCTCACTAGACACCAAGCACACTGGGGTCTTGATCTTAGAGGTCTAGCCTCCAGACGGTGAGAAATAAATTTCTGTTGGTTAAGCCATGTGGTCTGTGGTATTAGGTTATGGCAGCCAGAGCAGAGCCAGAGAGTGACCCTCTAGGACAGGAAGGGAATGACTTCTGCTCAGGCACTGAGGGCAGGCGAAGCTGCCCTGACTGAGGGTCTGGGTCATCGCTGTCTCTCAGAGGGACAGAGGGCAGTGCCCTCCGCCAGGCACAGGCCTGCCCCTCCTGCCGGCTGTCAGACTAGCCTGTAGCGGGCTCTGGGTGACCCTGCCCCCGAGCAGGAAGTCCTCAGTTAGGGCCAGGCTGGGCAGAGATGCTGCGAGGCGTGCCCTGATGGGACATCTGGGATGGCGGCTTCTCCAAGTCCCAGCTGCTGGATGGCGGCGGCATCAAGAAGGGAGTGTCCAGGGAGAGGGGGAAGGACATGGGTAGGGCCCAGAGGCAAGACCCCTGGAAGTGTGGCGGGAAGTACAGGGCTAGGAGAAAGCTGCCTTCCTGTCTGTTAGGGAGTTTTAGAGTTGGAGAAATAACAAAGGTTATGCAAAAAGTTTGCTTTTTAAATTAGTATTTTACTGTATGTAGAGATGAAACAGTTGCTGGAGAGGGAACGTGGTGGGAAGAGGGCGCATTAAATACCACCGTGCACACTGCTGTTACCCACCTCCATCCACTTTTCCTGAACAAAGGCTCCCTAGGTTGCTGTGAGCCTTTGGTTAATTTCCAGCATTCTGCAAAGGTGCATCTGACCCTTTCCACCTGGGTCTCATTGCTGTTATGCGGAAGATGCTTCTCATACGCCCTTGTTCTCCTGTTTTCGCTGATGTCACCTCCTCATTTTTGTCTCTGCGTGAAGAACTTCCTTTAACATTTCTTGTAGGGCAGCTCTGTTGGCAATGAATTATCTCAGGTTTTTCAAATCAGAAACAGTCTTTATTGTGCCTTCACTTTTGAGAGATTTTTTTTTCCCCTACTGGGCGTGGAATTCTGTGTTGAATCTATAGATCTCTCTGGGGAGAATTAGCATCTTAACTCTGTGAGTCCTCCAGCTCGTGGCCATAGGATGTCTCTTGGTTTATTTAGGGCTTCTTTGGTTTCTTATGTCAACATTTGTAGTTTCTAGCATACAGATTCTATCCACATTTTGTTATATTTATGCCCAAGTATTTTTTTCAAGATTGTGTAAATTGTATTTTTAAATAAAAATTTGGCTTCTATTTCATTTTTAAATGAAATTCGTTCATGACTAGTATACAAATGTGACTGGTTTCTGTGTTGACTTTTTGTCCTGCAACTTTGTGGGACTCACTAGTTAGTTCTGAGATCTTTTTTGGGAGCCGTTTCCTTGGGCCGATATGACAGACAGCCGTGTTAACTGTAGTGCGCAGGTTAATTTCTTCCTTTCCAGTCTGTATGCCTTTGTTCTCTTCCTTTCCTCATCACACCGGCTAGGACCCCTCTTAGGCTGTTGAATATGAGTGGTGAGATTGGACACTGTTGGTTTTGATTTGGGGGGGAAGCACCCAGGATTCAGAGCGTAAGCACAGAACTCTACCTAGAGATGACAGGGATCAGCTTGCAAAGAGCTGGTGGGCTCACCTCTCCCTAGAAACTCCTCTACTTTCCGAGGAATGTGTGTTTGTTACCCATCCAATGGCATGTGACTCTCCATCCCTGGCCACCGGGGTTTTCGTGCAAGCTCTAACACGGGTGGACTTCCCTTCTTCCCTCTCACTTCCAGAACGATGCAGTGCTGGCCTTCTGTAGGTCAGGCCGACAGGTGGAGCGTTGGGAGGGCAGAGCAGAGGTGAATGTCGTGCCACCATGCCAGAGCCAAAGGCAGTCAGTCGGAGCTGGGCAGGGAGAAGGACCTGAGACTGGGGCTGGACAGAAGCCCTTTCCTCGTTTCCCAGGACTCTGACCCCTGCTCCTCCATCCTAGCCTGAAAGATTGGCTGGGGCCAGGGATGAGGAAGAAGTGAGCTTCTAGGGGGCGGAGAGGGTTTAAGTGGAGGAAGGGACGATGGTGGGGAGGCGGTGGAGAGGGGCGTCCCTTCCGCCCGCCCGTTCAAGGTGTGCTCACTGGCCCAGTGGGAGACTTGGGGAAAATGAAAGGAGTGTTTGGCCTCAACCTCTGGAATGCTGGGTGTGCTGAACATCTAATAGGTAGGCTTCTGTGGGCGTGATCCTTCCTTCCAAATACCCAGGGCCTAGCAGAGGGATCCTACCCTCCTTCCCTAAAGAGTGCTGTAGGGGTCCTTTGCGCCTGAGTGTGAGCCTGGCTGAATCAGACACGGGGGACACGAGATGAGTGGGACCAGGTCTCTGTCCTCACCGAGTTCAAATATTCAGCATTGTGTCAGATCCATGTTCTGAGTATTCAGGGGGATTTGTTTTATGGAACGTTGCTGTGGGTTGGCACAGTGTGCTCTCTGGCTCCCTGGGGAAGATCTAAAACATGGGAGGGACTGGCATGCTTTCTGTCACATCTAACTGATAAATTTAATGAACTCAAGGCAACATTTGCCAGCACTAATTCCAGACCAGAAGCAATGAGTGAAGTGTGCTGGCAATTTCTTGGCCCCTCGGGGCTCTAACAATTTGTTCTGGAAGGCCAAAATGGGCAGAGGCTGTACCTTTGGGTTTTCTGACTGGTGAAGCTGTCTGCCCAGCTTCCCTCACACAGGCTCACCGAGTTGCAAGAGAAGGTGCCGCCCAAACTCTGCCTTTACAGCTGCCCTGTGCCCTTGTGCAGAAGCGTTTGTGTCTATCTGCGCTGACCCTCCACACCAGCAAGCTGGGGCCTGTGGATTTGACTCTGTGATGCAGACCTGCTCTAAGTTTCCAGGTTAAATCCCAGGCAGAAGCAGTGTCCTCCCTTCCTGTGCGTGGAGAGTCACTGTGAGTGAGGGGCAAGCTCATCCTTGGCAAGCCTGGCTCTGGGCATAAGGAGAGGGGAAGAGAGTACCCAAGGCAGTCCTGAATGTCCGTTACTGTTCCATCTCAAACTGAACCAAATACCCAGCTTGCACTGGTCTAAAGTGAATGTGTGAATGAAGATGCACATGAAGGCATCAGTTGGCTTATGTGACTGAAATGTTCATCGCTGATGGTTCCAGTGCCCCCAGAACTCGATTTCTCTCTTTCATTTCTTCTCTTCTCCATGCTGGCTTACTTCTCAGGCTCTTGGTGTTGGCAAGACGGCTGCCAGCAGCATCAAGTTCATATCCTCCCAGAGTCAAGCACAGCAGAGTGGAGAGAAGGCCTCTCTCTGGGTGGCGGCAACGATGAAACACAGAGTTGCCATGAGACCCGATTTGGCCACAAGTAAGCACACGTCCAAAAGACCTGAGAGCGTGTGTCCACACAAATGCTGGTGCACTAATGTTCCTGGCAGCACTGTTCACAATAACTGAAGACTAGAAAGAACCCAAGTATCTATCAACCAAGGAAAGGATAAATAAAAAGTGGTCTATTCACCCAGTGAAATATTATTTGGCAACAAAAAGGATTGAAATACCGCTACGCATGTGGATGCTGTGGTAAGGATGCGGAGGGAAGAAGGAGAGGTGAGCAGACGTGTCCAGGGAACAGTGGGCCTCTGTCCCATCTGGGCTGCCCTTGACCTGCAGGAGGCCAGGGCCCTGGATGGGAGGGAGGGCTGGAGGCGAGGCCTGGCTGGAGTCTGCAGCGGATAGGATGGGGCGCGCGGGGCGTGGGGGATGTGTTCAGAGAGGCAGGGTCCCGGGTTTTTGGGCAACACAGGTCCTTGGGAAGGACCAACAAGCCCGTCATTCATTCACTTATTCATTTAGTTTATTCTTCTTGACTTTTCATTCAGGCAACATGAATGAAAGTGCCATGTCGGGGACTGTGATAAGCTGACCAGGTCCCTGACTGGCCCTGTGGAACTCCCAGCATGGAGAGGCAGACAGAGAAGCCAACAGGCGCTTCCTTCCCACAGTGATGGGGCAGCATAGGGGTGGGGAGTGCAGGGAGCTGGGGAGGGAGGAGGGGCCCTGGTCCCTGTCTGCTGGAGATCAGAGAGGGCTGCCTGGAGGAAGCAACACCCAGGCTGAGACCTGAAAGGCCAGCAGAGTGAGTGGTGTGAAGTAGGTGGGGAGGGGTATCTAAGGTAGAGGGAAGGGGGTTATGCTAGGCCTGTGGGCAGGAGGGGGTAGGCAAGGGTCTCCATGAGCATCGAGGAGCCCAGGGTCGGGCTGCGTTTCGGGGGTCCCGGACCTCATCCCCACCCGGGGTGATGGAATTTTGATCTCTCCTGTCCCCACGGCTAAGGCTGCTGAGGATCTCCTGGTGCTGACGGCCTTAGGCCTGGGGCTGAGGACAGCTGTAGGGGGAGGGAAGAGGCTCTGCTCTGGGGCCAGGGGCATCAAGACCAGGAAGCCAGGGGGTCCCTGACCCTGGGACTGAAATCCTGGGCGTGTCCTGGAGGCTGCCACGGCCACAGCATCCACAGCTTCTGGACAGAGCCTGGCCTTTCTGAGCCTGGAAAAAACACAGCACGTCTAGAAGGATGAAGGCAGCTGGAACCCCCAACAGAGGCTGCTGGGATTTACATCTGTGAGCCCAGAGATGACAAGTGTCCTACCTAATTCCAGGACGGTGGGGGCGCCCAGGGAGATGCGAGCCTCCCCACGTGGGCACGGCCCGGGGCGGGGGCCTCCTTCTCGGCCAGCCTCATCTGCCAGGGGGCGGATGGGGAGCAATGGGGTTTACTTCCCCCCTGACGCTCGGCCAGGGCTCTGGCAATTGAACTCGCTTCCGTTCCGCTGAGCACCTCGGCGCGGATGAAGGAGCACGATGCATCAAACGTGAACAAGCCGCAGGGCCCAGAAGGTGGTATGTGGGCTGCAGGCGCCGGATCGGCCTGGCCTCCTGCCCGCCCTTCCTGCCCGCCTCGCAGCCTCGCTGGCGGAGGATCAAACAGCGCAGACGCGGCACAGGAAGCGGAGCCGCGGGCAGGGGCTTCCTCCACCCTCACGGCTCTCCAGCAGGAAAGCCGCTCCGGGAGGGCCAGGAACTGACCGCGAATCAGCCTTTCTCGGTGATAAGCGGCCTCATGCCAGCGAGGTAAGAATGTTCTGATGAGCGCAGGTCCTTTTGCAAGCAGGAAGGAGTGGGCTTTGCATTTTCTCCCTCCTCTGCATCTCTCTGAAGCGTGAGGCCTTAACGTGTGCCAGGCAGAGGGGAGGGGGGGTAGGTATCTGTTTGATCATCCACCCCATTTAGGAAGGCCTGAGCTTGGTGGTGTCTCTGAACCCCACTGCTGGGCTTGGTGCTGGCTCCGTTGTGAGGGTCCTGCCCCCCATCAGCCGAGCAGCCCACGCCTCTTCCCCGGGAACCTCTGAAGCTGGGGTTGAAGCTGGCCTTCGGGACGAGAGCTCAGATTCGCTTGTTGGCCAGGGTGTCTCTGGCTGCTCCTCCATGAGCTTGTCTGCTGCACCAGTCCAAGGACGGAGGATGTGAAGGGCAGGAGGGAGGCCTGTGTCTGCAGGCTAGGCTCTGGGAGGCAGCACAGGTGCAGGGCCAGTGACTGAAGAGTCTCGGACAGGGTCCAAGCGGGAAGCAGGGACTCACTTGAGCAGAGGCACGAGAGCTGGAGTCCCGGCGGTAGGCCTGAGGACCTGCGGTAATAGCCGGGCCAGCTTGCATGAGGCTGGAGGACGTGGGCTTGATTCAGTAGGTGACGGGGGCCACAGGATGTTAATGAGGGAGAGCGCGGCAGGTACGCTGTGCTTCAGGCGGCCTCCGGTTGTCATGCAGAGGCTGCCTGGGGCAGGAGATGTTAGAGGCGGGAGTCTGGAAGGGTGGTGGGGGCCAGAGGAGGGCGGCCCAACAGGGTGGACTCCTAGGTCCTGGGGACAAAAGAGGGGCAGAGAGGGAGGGAAGGCAACAGTGCGAAAGGGCTCCCTCTCTCCTTCCAGGCTGCGCCCCGGATGTGGTGGGCAGCTCTTTTTGAGGAGGTGGGGAGCCCAGGGAAGGAACAGCAGGATGCTGGGGGAGACAGTGCCTGAGTTTGTTGAGCTGGAGGAGGATGGCTGGCCCTTCCTGCGGCCTGAGGCTGAGTGCGGAGAATCAGTCCCTGGGCCCTGCCCTTCTCTTTGTTGGGGTCTGGAGTGTGTCCCTGCCAGGGCAGGTGCCTTGGGGAATACTAGGTACCAGAGGGCCTCCCAGAACGCCTGTGGTAGCCCTGCCGCCATGGCCCGTGCTTTGCTGAGCTGATGATGGTTTGGGGCGGGAGTGATTATAGTGTCTGAACACCAGGACCACAAGGTAAAGAAAAGCACTGTTGCAAACACATGCCCTCAGAGAACTTACAGGAATTTTTGTGTTTCCTTCAAAAGATAGAGAATTTGCTCTGTTGCCCTGCGTTCATGAGAAGTGTACCTGTGAATAGGCTTCAAAAATAGTGCCTCTCCGAGCTCTGCATTGTGCTCACTGTCTTCAGGGACAGGGACAGGGACAGGTGTGGGTGGGTGGCCTGTGGGTCCAAGCCCAGGACACACTTAGATCATGGTGGGGAGACGAGGCATGCTGTGGAGGGCGCCCCGGTCAGCTGGCTGTGCCCCAGGGCCTCAGGACTGCAGGGTCAAATGCAGGAATGACAGACATCTTTAGGGAATGGAGGAGCTGACACGTGCACCCTGATGCCCTGAGAACCTTAGGGCTCCCTCGGCAGAGTGAACCCCCAGAGAGAGGCCTGTCCCCAGATAGGGCTCCACTGAAGACACCTGACCTTATCCAGGTCTCCTTGCTCATCAGCAACCCATGGGGACTTCCTTCCCCATTTCCCCCTGACCACTCCCCCAGCCTTAGCTGTAGAGATAGGAACTGAGTCTGTCTGTCCTCCGCAGGGAGGAGAAGAGTTTCTTAAGTGGTTGCAGCCCAAGGGTGGAAAGAGGATGAATGCCAGGTGCTGAGCAAGCCCCTCGGACTGAACAAACTGGCTCAGACTGTGCCCAGCTTCTCCCCAAACCCGGTCCCCCTGTTCCCTCACTCCACTGGCTGCGCATGCCTCGAGTCAGCCTGTCCGCTCTGCCCTCCCCACACCCACATCCAATAGGTCACCATGGCTGATGCCAATCCGGAGACATTCTCTGAGTCCGTCCCGTGCTCTCCTTCCCAGCAGTCCCCTCTGGGCTCAGGAGGTCTCTGAACTGGTCACCACGTCCAGTCTCTCCTCCACACTGTCCCCAGGGGGGTGGTCCTGAAACCCGTCTGCACGAATGGCCGTCACATTGATACTTCCGTACCTCCCCTTGACCCCTTAATGTCTGCAAGATGAATTTTAATGTTGGGGCAGGTGGTCTGGATCCTGCTGTTCCCATGTTACACACAGAACTTTGTGTCACCGAGGCCCATGGGCAATTCCACATGTTTTCATATGTTGTTCTTTCTGCCAGTAATGCCTTCACCTCTCCCCTGTCAGCAAGGCCTGGTGATGATCAGAGTAGCCATCCCAGAGTAGATGGCATCTTTGCATGTGAGTGACACCATGGAGTATCAGTCCCTGGGCCCTGCTCTTCTCTTTGTTGGGATCTGGAGTGTGTCATCGCCATTCATTTGCTAAGGTGGTTGGTAGAGTGTGCATGAGTGTGTGTGTGTATGTGTGTGATGTGTGCACCTTTGTACTCATAGCCTGGTTCCTGGGAACATCCTGCAGCACGAAAAATTTCTTCCCAAGGCAGCCCTGGGCTGCAGGCCCTGAAAAGTGCACCATGTCTGCAAGGCAAGCTGGGCCATGCCCTGGCTTTGCCCCACTGCTGGACATCTGGTCATATCAGCCAGCACCACCCGGCATGGGCATGAGCCTTTGGGAAGTACATTCATAAGCACAGCCCATGGACCTGCCAGACTGGCCAGGTGCGGGAATCTGAACAAATGCCATTTGCACAAGTCGACCCTCAGACGAGCACGGCACCAATTATTTCTCCATCAGCAGCTGTGCCAGTCTTTTGCAGCATAATAACCGGGAGTTTGGGGAGCAAGCATCCATGAAGGCTTTGGCTGGGGAGCTTTTTCAGCTGTCTCTGTCTTTCCCAGCCACTGTCACTCAGCAGGCACAGAAAAGACCTCAGCCAATCTCCTGGGGCCTGCTTATGGCCACCCTGCCACTCTCCCTGCAAGGTGGCTCCATGCCTGGCACCTGGCCTTGACCGTTTTCACCACAGTCCTAAGAGGTAGATGCTGTGATCCCCTCTGAAAGAAAGGGACAGTAAACATTAGCAGGGGGCTCTTGGGGGCTCATGGAGGAGCTGGAGTTAAGCCTGGGTGACTCAAACTCTGTCCCCTTCTGCTGTACTTTCTGTCCTCAAGGAGTCGGGAACGAAAGCCTTTCATACCTATCCTGTTGCCTATCTGTTCACCTTCATCCCCAGAGGCTCCTCTTAGACACCCTCTGCTCTAGGTACATAGAATTTGGTCTGGGGAGAGCAGAGCAATACATTCTCTGTGTCCCTCAGCCATGTGGGCAGCCAACATACATTGGAGGCTTACTCTGCAAGTAAGACTACAACAAATGGCCATGGCTTCTTCCCTTCCCAGGTTCACACCTCCTTGCCTTGTTACTTTGGGGACCCTCTCACTCCAGCTCTGGGCTTGGCCACGTGATTTGCTTTGGCTGCTGGACTGTGAGCATGTGTCGTAAGTAAAGGGGCTCGAGAAGCTTGCCCAGGGCAGCTGGTCCTCTCTTGCTGCTCACGGAACTCTGCTTCTGTGTGAAGAAGCCTGGGCTAGACTCCTGCATGAGAGAACCATGGCCCAGTTGCATCTGTTGCTCGGTTGCAAACCTGCCAATTGCCAGACATGTGGATGAGGCATTCTAGAACATCCAGGCACTAGCCAAACCACCACTGACCAAAGGCTCACAAGAAAGCCCAGGAGAGATCAGGTGAGTCAGCCCAAAGCACACGAACTGCCCAACTGACCCACAGAATCATGAGTTACGTAAATGCAGGTTGTTTTAGGCCACTGAATTTTGGGGTGGTTTGTTATGCAGCGAAAGCTAACTGTTGACATTGTGTTGTCAGGTTATTGTATTTCCGTTACTATTGCTGTGTAACAAACCACCCCTGAAGTGAATTGCTTAAAACAACCATTTCATCATGCTCATGGACCGGGCTAAGGATTTGGACGGGGCAGCGCAGGAATGACACGTCTCTGCTCCTGATGTCTGGAGCTGAAGGTTTGGGATGCTGACGTCTGGGGCCCGGAATTATCCGGAGGTGTATTCACTGCCTTCCTGTGTTTGAGATTGTCTGTCAGCGGCGTCTCAGTTGTGGGAGCCTCTCCATGTGGCCTGAGTTTCCCTACAGCATGTGGCTTCCTGGTAATTGGAATTTAATGGAAGCCCAAGGCTCCAAAGGCGAGCACGCCAGCTAATGGGGGAAGGTCACGTGACTGCCTTTCGTGACCTTGCCTTGGAAGTCACACGGCATCACCTCTGCTACCTTCTACTGCTCACAGGCCAGTCACAGGCTCTCTGCTCCCCCCAGATTCAAGGGAGGGGAGTAAGACTCCACCTGGATGAACTCACGGGGCAGGGAGTGCACTACGGTCACTTTTGGACAATACGAACTGCCACTCATTATTTCACCCAATTCCTGCAACAGCCCAGTGAGATAGGGACTGTTGTTGTCTCCTCTTTTCAGATGAGAAAACCGAGGCTCAGGTGGCTGGTACTGTGCTCAAGGGCACAGAGTCAGTGCATGTTGGGGCTGAGCCCAGCCAGCCCTCCATGCCCGTCATAGGCTGCCTTTTGGTACCTCCAGGTGTCAGGCACCCTTGCATCCCTCTCTGTCAGCTTTTTGTTTTGTCTCAACTTCCATCAGACACCATCTAATAAGCAGCTGTGCTTCTCAATGTCCTTGGCCTCTGTTGGGCATCCCTGCCCGTTTCCCTAATCCCTGTCCAGGGCCTAGGGGACTGTTAGTGGGGGGTTGGGCAGAGGGATGAACTCTATATACCTGATTGATCACCATCCCCCCTTTTTCTGCCAAAACAGATAAAATTTGAAGGTACCTAGAGGCAACTTGAAGTAAATCCTAAGAGGATGGACCAGGGGTTATGTCTCTGGATTTTTAAAGATTTGTTTATTTGTGTTACAAAGTTATTACTACATGAGTTTTTGCAGTTCACTTTCCTACTTTGACCCTCCTTCCAGCCCACTAAAAATTCCAACTTCGCCCACTGACATTCGCCCCCTCCTTTCCTGGGGAAAGATGGGAGGGCCCATATTGGCAGCAGTGTCCTAGTAGGGGCTTTTATTTTTATAACTTTATTGACATATAAAACACACTTGTGATACGGGTCGATGGACACAATGCCCATTAACAGAAGAGTGGAGTACGATTGCCTGATAAAACACAGGGTACGATGTTGCATCTGAACCTCAGATACGCAACGAGTACTTTAGCTATAAGCATGTTTCATACTTATAAAAGGGCACATGTCATAAGTGTACAGTTTGGTGAATTTCCACAGAGGAACACATCTCCGGAACCAACACCCATATTAAGAAACCAACATTCTAGGCTACTCGGATGTTGCTTGTATCCCCATCTGGGAAGTACCCATCCCCCCCATCTCAACTTTGAGGAGCTTGGG
Source organism: Manis pentadactyla (assembly GCF_030020395.1). Taxonomy (NCBI): domain Eukaryota; kingdom Metazoa; phylum Chordata; class Mammalia; order Pholidota; family Manidae; genus Manis; species Manis pentadactyla. Next base: position 133,437,336 of record NC_080026.1, on the reverse strand, counting down.
GAAGTTTTGCCCGGTTTAGATATCATATAAATGGAAGCATGTGATTTGTATTCTCTTGTGTCCGACTTCTTTTGTTCATCACCATGTCTGTGAGATCCATCCATGTTATGTATAGCAGAATATCGCTCATTTTGGATAATAGTACTGTATAAGATAGATTTATACTAAAAAATTATTTGTTGTTTATCTGAAATCTGAAAAAATTCACTGGGTGTCCTGTATTTTATCTGGCAACCCTATTCTATTCTGTTAATGGACATTTTATAGTTTTCCATTTGGGCTATTATGAATAAAGCTAGTGTTCTAGTATGTGTCTTTTAGTGAACATATGGACTCTTTTCTTTTGGGTATTTACCTAGGAGTGAAATTTCTGGGTCATAGGGAATGCGTATGTTCAGCTTAGTATATACCCAAAAGGTGTTCCAAATGGTACCAATTTACACCACACCCAGTAGTGTGTGAATGTTCCAGTTGCTCTGCATCCTCGCCAGTACTTGGCATTTTCCACCTTTTTCATCGGATCCTTCTAGTGCTGTATCCTGTGTCAGTTTCACTGTGGCTTTAATTTGTATCTCTCCAGGACTCATGAAGCTGTCTCCTTTTCGTGGGCCTCGTAGCCATTCGGGTCCCTCCTCTGTGAATTACCTGTTCTAGCGGGTTGCCCAGTGTTCTGCTGCGATACCTGCCATTTTCTCTGGAGGCATTTCTTATATAGTTGGGATTCAAATTATTTGTCAGATACATGTATGTCCTTTTGGGGTGTTTTGGGGAACAGTTGAGAGGATTTATGGCTAATTGTCAGTCTGTGGGTGACTTAGAAGAAGTGGGTGGAAAGAGGAGTTTAATAAGCATTGGTATGGATGGTGAAATGGATCTTCACCAATGGCTTTTGAGAGACAAGTGAAGACCAGACTGTGTTTCATTGACTGCCTTACACATTCTGAGACTTGGCCATGTGGAACCCTTAAATATATTCAGATCTTGAAAGGAGGGGGCAGTTAGATTTCCACTACATTGAGTTTATAATGTGTCCTGAGAAATTTAACCTGGAGAGATTGAAAGCAATTCCAAGAAATTTGTCTCTGTCCCAGCATAGACTCTACTGCATGTTTCCATATCTTGAGGGAAGATAGGTCATCTCTAAGGGAACAGAGATCCTCATTTTTCACACAGGGATAATCACCTACCCTGAATACCCACTTGATAAGAATAAAATGTGTAGTATTTGAACACTAGTGGCATCTAAAGGGTACACTTAATTCATAAATCAAGGCTGTTCAGCAGATGATATTTATGGCAATTCTTGCTGGAGGAAATACTAAAATTTGTTAGAATTGTAAATGCTGCAGCACAAAACACCACAGTCACCAGTCATAATTGATGACTTCCTCTTGGATGTATTGAATAAATTAATTTCATTGCTATACAGATGACATTAATATGCTTTTATAATTAATTTAGTTCTGTGAGCTGCTTTGGGTGCCAAGATTTCACTGGAGAGAGAAAATGGCTCAAGGAAAAAGGCAACCCATGAAGAATAATTTGAAACCAAATAAAGAATAAATAACACTCTGAAAGGCAACAGCAGGCTTGGTGGGACACGGTCATAAAAAAGGGGAAGTGGGGAATTGAGGGAGGTGGAGAAGGTCAGGACTATGAGAGCGTTTCCCATGTTGCTGCCTTTTCATGGGGCTCCCTTGTGGGCGGAGTCTGTGGCTTAAGAACCGCTATGTGGGAAAGCCTCCCCTTGAGTGGGGATCATGGAGCTCTCCTGAGCTTGGAGCCCTCCATCTCCAACGCTGGTCTCAGAAGCAGGATTCTGAGGGGCTCCAGGAAGGGTCATCAGAGGATCCAGGCTGCTGATTTCTTGGAAAGCAGGCTCCCTCCCAGTGGGTTCTTTACAACTGAACAACTGAAAAATGACACTTATGGGCCCTTTCTTCTTGCCAGGCACTGTGCTAAATTCTTTACATTCATTGTGTCAACAGAATCATTTCTTTCCCCTTAAAAACGAACCTTTAACTTTAACATGTTACAAAATAATGCCTGTTTTTTGGGATATTCTTTAGGAAATACAGTTCAATACACTGAGCCATGCTTCCTCTGGGAGTGTGCTGTTCCCCGTGCTCCATTCAGGGGGTCGGCAGCAGGAGCCCTGTGCACTGGGGGAGGGTAGGCCACCGAATATTTTTCCTTAAATTTTCTTTTCCTTAAAAGGACTCCCAAAATGTAGGGAGAGAATCTTTTATGCTTATCCTTGCCCAAGTGTTTGAGTAACGCATAAGACTTAGGCATGGCCTGATTTAAAGAGTCATATTTCATTCAAAAATCCTCTCAAATATGGCCAGTTTAGATGCATTGTGGGAAAGAGAAATGATCTTTCTCTAATCCTGAGAAGCACAAAGTTAGGGATCTCTCTGCACAGGCATGGTGAATGCCCAGGAGCTAATGTACACCAACTAGGAAGTTTAATTGAAGAAAATGATCCCCAAACACAATTTCCCCGGATTTACTATTTCATCAATGCAGTCAGCTCCGACTGAGCACTAGCGACACGCCAAGCGCTTGAGAAGATGGTGGTGGAGACTGTGTGTTATGTATGTGTACAAACACATGTGAGAATGCATGTGACTGTGTACATGTATGCACATATGTGGTCGATGGCATACATGTTCAAATACATACGCATTGTGTTCACATGTGTGAACACATATGCATGAGATTGTGGCTGTATATGAGTGTATGTACATGTAAGTGAGTGTATGGGTTGTGTCTGTGTGACTGTGCTTGGGAATGTGTATGTGTGTATGTGTTGTGTATGTCTTTTGTGTATATGTATCTGTTGTGTATAGCTGTGTGCATGTGTGTTGTATGTATACATGTGTGTGTTTATATGTGAACGTATGTCTGTTGTGTATTACGCATGTGTTTGTGTGTTGTATATGTGTTGTGCATGCACGTGTGGTGTGTGCATACATTTGTGTTGTATGTGTATGTGTGTGTGTGTGTGTGTGTGCGTGTGCATGTGTGAGGTGAGAGAGGAGGGCATGAAGAGGGAACGGGACACTGTCCTGCCCCAGGAGCCTGTGGCTTTGCCTCGGAGTGAATACAAGGCCTATGCACAGCATCCTCATCCTTTGGTGTCCAAAACCCACTCGGCCTCCCTCCCCCCTCTCCCCTCTTCTCCTGCTGTCTGGCTTCCTCGCCCTGTTCCCAGCTCCCCATCCATGATGCTTTTGCTTTGTAGGCCTTTTGCCCAGAACACCTTTGCCTCCCTTTCCTGCAGCTCAGCCCTGCCTTCCTGCGGTGGGGGGATGGTCCTGAAATCATTGCTGGCCCACGCTTTCCACCCCCATCACCTTATAGTGACTTTGAAACGATTCCAGCTGGGAGGCAGCCGGGTGTCGTGAGTGTGCATGCTGTGTGAACACCGTGGAGAAGCAGATTGTGTGTCAGTGTCCAAGATGATAATGAAGTGTGTTTCCTACAATTGTTCAGCATCAGTCTAGAGGCTGAGGTAGTGGAGGGAAAACTACTCTAGACAACAAATGAAAACTATCGGCTGAGCTGGGGTCCAGAGTACTGGGAGGGTGGGTGGGGTGCCCTTGGAGGGGGGACCCCGCTCTTGGGGTTGGTTTGCACGGCTGGTGACCTTGGTTAGGCTCCCAACCATGGCTTCACACTGAGGCTGCAAGCGTCTGCGGGAGGAAAGCCGCTAGCTCACCACTGAAATGAGTTGGTCTGCTGGTGAGAAGACGCCCTGCCACCTGCTCTGAGGAGCCCAGAGAGCTTGCGGATCATGATGCTGGGCAGCCAAAGAGGTCAATGCATCCTCTGGCCTTACTGCTGTCTCCTTGGAGATGAGGAGGATGAACAGCTTTTCCAAAGTTGCCACTCTCGGTCTAGGTCCCTCAAGTGGACTTGGAGCAGAGTGGTCACAGGTGTGACAGGCAGCCTCCACGAGGGCGCCTTCTGATGTTCGAGCTCCACGTCATCCTCTGGACTTACTGATTCTCTTCTAGTAATAGAGGATTGCCAAAAAGATGTCAGTGACTTCCAGGATTCAATTATAAAGACTGTAGCTTCTGTTCTGATGTCTTGATCTCTCTTGCTCTCAATCTTGAATCACAAGCTGCCATGTTGTGAGGACACTCAGGTGGAGGGGCCCTGTTATGGGCTGAATTGTGTCTCCCCAGAATTCATGTGTTGAGGTCCTAACCCTCAGTACTTCAGAGTGGGACTGCAGTTGGAAATAGAATGTTTAAAGAGGCAATTAAGTTAAAATGAGGCCTTTAGGGTGGGCCCTAATCCCATGAAGACTGGTGTCCTTATGAGAAGAGGAGGTTAGGACACAGACGCACGCAGGGAGGACCATGTGAGTTCACAGAGAGGAGATGGCTGTCTGCAAGCCACAGAACAAGGACTCAGGAGAAATAGCCTGCTGACACCTTCATCTCAGATTTCCAGCCTCCAGAATTGTGAGGAAATAAATGTCTGTTGCTTAAGCCCCCAGTCTGTGCTACTTGTTACGGAAGCCCAAGCTGACTGATGCAAGCCCATTACCATCAGTGAGCCTAGAGGCACATATTCTGAAGTTTGTCACCAGCCACCTGAGTGGGCTTGGAAGTGGATTCCCCAGCCCCAGTTGAGCCTTGATGTCTAACTGCAGTGCTGGCTGACAGAGGTCTTGTGGGAGACCCTGACCCAGAGGCATCCATATCTGGATTCTTGAGTCACATGTTATCTCACTTATACTGTGAGATAATAACTATTGGCTGTTTTAAGCTGCTAAGTTTTGGGGTAATTTGTTATATAGCAATAGAGAACTTATATGCTTCTGCATTTTTCATGGCTAGGATGATCATATATTCTAGACAACACCAAGACACTTTTGAGAGTGAAAGGCTAAAGTAATTAAGATTTCATATATTTTGAAAATACTTATTTCTCAACAGATTGGTTTTATATTGGTGCTATAAGTGGTTCTATTAAAAACTGTTTCGATAATAAAATTCTTTCTAAGACAAAAATTAACATATATTCATGTACAATAAAGTAAAATTTAAAAGAACTTCTTTATATGGATTATCTGAATATAAAAAAATAACAAAAGTAGAATAGTGAACTTTAATCAGTTTCTTAAGCCATGTCTGTCTCTAATGTGATGTCAATGGTATTACATTTTTTACTGCAATATGCTCTTATCATTTATATTGTATTTTTTTCCTTAAATTTCCCTTGTCTTCAAAGAAACATTTATGGGTTAGTAAGTTTGAAATTATTGACACCTTCAATCTAATCCTCATTTGGAGACCATACTAGGGAAAAACATTCTCTTTATAGGTGTTGAGGTACCTAGTCAGCTCATGGCAAATGAGGGAGATTCTTTCTCAATACTCATTTTTTGGCATTAAAATGTGAGAACTTTTCAGCCCAAATACTTCACCAGGTGCTATCTTTTTGTCTCCTTTCAGAGTAGCTTTCTTCAACAAATATTTTTATAAGACAAAATTCATCAAATAAATTGTCTCTATGATTCTTTCGAGTGCTTCATTAAATTTAGATGCTGCAAAATTATAGGTCTTTTCAGCTTCATGCTCTTCTGAGACAGAGTAATTTTTTTCTAATTAAAAATAGAAGCTACATCAAGAGTCTTCTTACAAGTCAAGATATTCTGAAGTACTATTTTAGAATTTCAATATTGAGCTCTCATCAATTGATGTGTTCCAATTTCTTCCCTGTTTTTAGGGATAAGTTCTAATGTCTTCATTGGCAAGCTTTGTTTCCAATTAATGCAATTATTTGAAAGCCTCAACAACGGAAAATTCATGTGTTGAATAATTTGGTCAAGGATCTCCAATTTTTTGAAAAACATGTATCCAAAATTGAAGGGACTCATTTACAAAAAGGTTCAATGTCATTGTAGATTGAATTCACACTCAGGTCGACTTCGACAGCTCCAACTATTCTAACATCTGATAGATGACAGCAGAGAAAGAAAGCACATTAAGCCATGCTGAAGCATGTTATTTTTTTTTCATTTTTCATTAGCCTTGTCACAAAACGTTGGCAACTACAATTTTTACTTCAATTGGTAGAATGTCACAGCCTGTGGATTTGATTATGAATTGTATGTGTACCCTGACCAATGCCAAGTAAATTTCTGCCTCATAGGTTTCTTAATAAGGGTGTTGTTTTTACCATGACATTGAGCTCCACCAAAAATAGTGTATTTGTATTGTCACTGCAAAAACAAGTACTGTTTAGCTTCAATGTCAACTTCACAGTAGTATTCCTGATAGTCTCAGATGATTCACAATAAAGAAACCTCCAAAAGCTTTATTCTGAGTCCATGACTTGGGTGAAAAAATGGAAACATTATAATTAACTGATTTTCTATTTGACGGATCTTATGACAGCAAAAACAATCCCCTTGCAGCATTTTACCATGTGTATAATTTTTCTGATGAAGCCAACATATAAACAGATAGCTTCACTTTTTGCATGTGAACATGAATGAGTCTCATTTTTGATTATGATGCAGAAAGTGGTAAAAGACTGTGTTTCCTTAAGAAACACTGGATAAAAATGTTACATATTATATATATTTTAATGTACATATTAATATTACATATTTTTTCTTTTTTATTGAAGTATCATTGATATATAATTTATATTGGTTTCAAATATACAACACAGTGGTTAAATAGTTATCCACATTATTAAATCCTCACTCCAAGTAGTGCAGTTACTATATGTCAACATAGGAAGATGTCACAGAATCATTGGCTATATTCTCCATGTTGTACTACCATCCCCGTAACCAACTTATATTGTGATTGGGAATGATTGTGCCTCTTTATTCCCTCTCCCCCACCTACCCTCCTATCCCAGCCCCTCTCCCATGGTAACCACAATTCTGTTTGTGTTCATTCTGTTTTGCTTTGTTTTTATATGTCACAAATAAGTGAAATCATATGGTATTTGTCTTTCTCCACCTGGCTTATTTCATTGAGCATAATACCCTCTTGATCCATCCATGCTGTTGCAAATGGCAGGATTTCTTTTTTATGGCTGAATAATATTCCACTGTGTATATGTACCACCTTTTCTTTATCCATTCATCTACTGATGGACACTTAGGTTGCTTCCATGTCTTGGCTATTGTATATAATGCAGTGTAAACATAGGGGTGCACATATCTTTTCAAATCAAGGATCTTATTCCTTTGGGTAAATTCCTAGAGGTGGAATTACTGGGTTGAATAGTATTTCTGTTTTTAGTTTTTTGAAGAACCTCCATACTGCTTTCCACAGTAGCTATACCAATTTACATTCCCAACAAAAAAGAGGGTTCCCTTTCTCCACATCCTTGTCAACACTTATTATTTCTTGTCTTTTGGATAGTGGCCATTCTAACTGGTATGAGGTAATAACTCATTGTGGTTTTGATTTGCATTTCCCTGATGATTAGCTATGTGGAACATCTTTTCATGTGCTTGTTGGCCATCTGAATTTCTTTGGAGAAATGTCTGTTCAGGTCTTCCACTCATTTTTTAATTCGGTTGTTTTTTCTTTTTTTTTGGTGTTGAGGCATATGAGCTTTTTATATATTTTGGATGTTAACCCCCTATCAGATAGATCATTTATGAATATATTCTCCCATACTGTAAGTTGCCTTTTTGTTCTGCTGATGGTGTCCTTTGCTGTACAGAAGCTTTTTAGTTTGATGTAGTCCCACTTGTTCATTTTTTATTGTTTCCCTTGCTCAAGGAGATGTGTCCAGGAAAAGACTTCCCATGCTTATGTTCAAGAGATTTTTGCCTATGTTTTCTTCTAAGAGTTTTATGATATATATTTTTTCAAACAGTCATTGAAGAGCTGCATGGGTGCAAAGAAGTTATATATCAGGGAGAAGGGCCAAGCCTTTCTAGATGAGCAAAGACTGGTGACTGATTTTTATACTTGGGAGATGTTACCTAGACAGGATATGGGTGGGCAGAGGAATGAGTTTGTCATAGATAAAGATATTTTACTGGAATGAAGTAAGCCAAACTTTTAAGTACTCTGTGGGCTGGTATGAGGGATTGGAATTTTGAAGAGCCCCAAATATAGAACTAATGTTCTTTGTCTGTAGTAAGCTAAGTAAACTATGGCTGTGGGTGTGCCTAGAAAGCAGAGATCTAATAATCTCATAATGCCTTTGCTGGAAGGCAAGGTCTGATTTTAATCTCTAGCACTTAGAGACCAGAGGTAAACAGAAATTAATTTAACTTTCAACCCTGCTCTAACCAAGCTTAGGTCCTAATTGGATTAAAGTGATGAACCCTTTAGCCAAGTCCTTGACAGAGGAAAGTGCATGAGTTACCTCTACTCTTCTCTACTCTTTTTTACCCTCATCTCTACTCTTTTTTAAATATGTAATGTCCAGGATTCATTTAAAAAATATAAGCCAAGTAAGGAAGCAGGAAAATGGGACTCATAATTAAGAGAAAAATTAGCAAATAGAAGCAGACCACAAATAATACAGATGGAATTAACAGCCAAGATCTTTAAAATACCTAATATAAATGTTTTAAAAATTAGAGGAAAAAATGGTCAATATGGTTGAATAGATGGAGAATTTTAGTAGAGAAGTAGAAACTTTAAAATGAAACTAAATGGAAATTTTAGAGCTGAAAAATTTAAATTTTAGTTCATGATCTTCCCTCTGTATATGTCTGTATCCAAATTACCTCTTTTTATCAAGAGACTAGTCCTATCAGATTAAGGATTACTCTTACAATCTCATTTTTTCTTAATTACTTCTTTAAAGGTTCTGTTGCCAAATACAGTCACATTCTGAAGTACTGGGTGTTAGGACTTAAACATGTGAATTTGAGGGGACTCACTTTAGCCCATTAATACTCTACAGTGAAATAACCTCTCTTTTTTTTCTGTATCTTTATCTATACCTTCCTTTTGATACCACCATTCTGCTTCATCTTCTGGACATTTCTGGATGTGGCTAATTCTTTTTATTCCCTGAGGGCAAGGTAAGTGCCTGCTTCACCTTGCATCTACACATCACCTCGCACACTGTTCTGGTTTTATATTTCTTTTAGAGAGAGGCATTGAGAAGGCAAAGATATAAATGTGACCTAAGATCCTCTTGAGTATGTGTCAGACGAAGACAGACAATGAGGCTGAGAATCAAGAAGAGTGGGAGAAACTTTCTGGCTTTTTTGAACTCCTTAATGTGAGGGACTATGTTTGGATCCATTGTATCGTCCCAGGGTAAGAGGAGGCACCTGAGCTGGTCTACAGGGAATGACGTGGTCAGAAGAATGCATTTATATTTTTACTATAAAAGACATGTATATGCACCAAACAGCTCAGAATGGTACAAGAGAAGAGAAAACTCTCCTAGACCTTTTCCTACAATCTCCACCCTAAGTGTTATTTTATAGAAATAAATTTAATTGTTTTTAGTACTTGAGGGCTCATGCCCATGTCTGTGTACTTTACATTCACTAGTCTCTCTTAGGCAGGCAACCCCCACCTGTGTTGAGTGAATCCCTAATATGAAAACAGTTTCAGCTCGCTTATTCTATCCCACCTCTCTTCACATCTATCCCTTCAAAACCTTCATTTGTTGCATTAATATTTCAGTTCTGCTGAATTACCATCATAACGTTAAATACTATCCTTATACCTCTATTTTTTTTGTTATGAAAATTTTCAGTTGTTGCCCATGTAAGGGATAGAATTAATGTTCTTAGTTTCTTTACATCTTCTCTCTTTATCCCACCCCTTTTCAAGTTTCTGCCAACCACTATAATTTCTGCATTGCTAATGTTTATACCATGTTAAAAGAAAAATTGAGCTTTTGATGCTTTATTTATAGATTAGTTATTAAAGTAGAAAAAGGATAAATATGAAAAGAGAATATTTTAAGAGCCTGAGTGAAAAGCATTTTCTTTTGTTATATTCTGTTGATTGCTCACACTTTGGTACATTTTAGTTTCTTTGTAATTGGAACATGACTCTTTCTTGTTTTTTTTTCTTTCCTGCAGTTTCTAATTGCCTTGTTTTTTCATTTTAATAAAGAACTATATACCTCCATTATATCTTTAAGTCTATCCATCACTCAAACAAACATACTCTGTGTTTAAGAAATGCTTTATTCTTCATTTTTTTTCTTCTCATAGGTCTCTTTCAATTACACAGATTGTTTCTAGTAGTGCTGCCCAGCTGTGATCCTGGAATTCTTTTCCTCAGCCTCCTGGAATGCCTACTCTTTTTTACAATTTCCATGTTTTTTTTTTTCTTGCTTGGATTTATTTTTAATTTTGCTGAAGAAAATCTTGAGAGAATGTTTTTCAAAAAGAATATTTGAAAGTAAATTTTCTAAGTATTTTTACACCTGAGCTTATTTTGTCCTTACACCAATTTAATAGTTTTCTTTTAAAAAAGATTGAATTGTAAGTTTAGGATTTCATGTCTTTCACGAGAACCTTGGAGCATTGGTCTATTTTGTTCTAGTTTCCAAGGTTGCTGAAGAGAAGGTCCATCTCAATGTGACTGTAATTCCTTTGCAGATAATCTTGTTATTTGTGTCTGGAAGTTTTGAGTATCTTCTGCGTGCTCTTGGAGTTGCAGTTTTCAGGAGAATGTGTCTGGGACTGCATCTTTTTTCATTCATTCTTCTTGGTACCTGGTGGGTCCTATCAACCTGAACATTTATGCATTCCTTCAGTACTTGGGGATGTTATTCTATCATTTGTATAATTCATATATTTTATACATTTTTTCCCAGAATTCTTAGTAAATGGACACATAATGTAGATTGATCTGATATGCCTCATATTTTCTCTCTTATTTTCCTTTGTCTTTTTGCTATACATTGTGAGGGATTTCCTGAGCTTTAAGTTTTTTTTTTTCCTATGGAATTTTTATTTTAGCGATCACACTTCTGAGAAATCACTTTCATTCTCTAATTGTTCCATTTAAAACATAGCCTGTTCCCGTTTAAGGAACACAACACATACCTTCTTGAATTTCACTAAGGGCACTAATATTTTAAAAGCTCTTTTCTGTTCTTTGAATTTTGTTAGTTTGTTCACCCTGGTTCTTACCTTTTGTGCTATTTGTCTTCTTCAACACCGTGTTCGGTTGTCCGTATTCATGAAGAGAGAAGTAGGGGGATGAGCATTTGTGGTTGGTGAGGGTTTCTTTGTCTCTAGAGAAGATTCATTCGGCTCGGACTCCTGCCTGGACAGTGGGTCCTTCCACTTGAAGATTCATCTATTCCTTTAGCACTTGGGAATGCTATTTCATTATTCATATACATTAAAACAATTTTTAAAATTAAAGTATTATTGATATATCCTATTATGAAGGTTTCACATGAAAAAACAACGTGGTTACTACATTTACTCATAAAGTCCCCACCCATACCCCAATGCAGTCACTGTCCATTAGTGCAGCAAGATGCCACAGATGCACTATTTGCCTTCTCTGTGCTATAGTGTTTTTCCCGTGGCCCCTCACACCATGTGTACTAAACATAATACCCCTCAGTCCCCTTCTTCCTCCCTCCCCACCTGCCCTCCCCCACCCCTCCCCTTTGGTAACCACTAGTCCCTTCTTGGAGTCTGTGAGTCTGCTGCTTTGTTCCTTCAGTTTTGCTTCATTGTTACACTCCACAGATGAGTGAAATCATTTGGTACTTGTCTTTCTCCGCCTGGCTTATTTCACTGAGCATAATACCCTCTAGCTCCATCCATGTTGGTGCAAATGGTAGGATTTGTTTCTTACTTATGGCTGAATAGTATTCCATTGTGTATATGTACCACCTCTTCTTTATCCATTCATCTACTGATGGACACTTAGGTTGCTTCCATATCTTGGCTATTGAAAATAGTGCTGCAATAAACATAGGGGTGCATATGTCTTTTTGAATCTGAGAACTTGTATTTTTTTGGTAAATTCCAAGGAGTGGGATTCCTGGGTCAAATGGTATTTCTATTTTTAGTTTTTTGAGGAACCTCCATATTGCTTTCCACAATGGTTGAACTAGCTTACATTCCCACCAGCAGTAGGACGGTTCCCCTTTCTCCACATCCTCACCAGCATTTGTTGTTCTTAGTCTTTTTGATGCTGGCCATCCTTACTGGTGTGAGGTGATATCTCATTGTGGTTTTAATTTGCATTTCCCTGATGATTAGTGATGTGGAGCATCTTTTCATGTGTCTGTTGGCCACCTGAATTTCTTCTTTGGAGAATTGTCTCTTCATATCCTCTGCACATTTTTTAAAAAGGTTATTTGCTTTTGGTTGTTGAAGCATGTGAGTTTTTTATATATTTTGGATGTTAACCCCTTGTGGGATATGTTGTTTACAAATATATCCTCCCATACTCTAGGATGCCTTTTTGTTCTGCTGATGGTGTCCTTTGCTGTACAGAAGCTTTTTAGTTTGATGTAGTCCCATGTGTTCGTTTTTGCTTTTATTTCCCTTGCTCGAGGAGATGCGTTCAGGAAAAAGTTGCTCATTTTTATTTTCAGGACATTTTTGCCTATGTTGTCTTCTAAGAGTTTTATGGTTTCATGACTTACATTCAGGTCTTTGATCCATTTCGAGTTTACTTTTGTCTATGGGGTTAGAGAATAATCCAGTTTCATTCTCTTGCATGTAGCTGTCCATTTTTGCCAAAATCAGTTGTTGAAGAGGCTGTCATTTCCCCATTGTATGTCCATGGCTCCTTTATTATATATTAATTGACCATATATGGTTGGGTTTATATCAGGGCTCTCTATTCTGTTCCATTGGTCTGTGGGTCTGTTCTTATGCCAGTACCAAATTGTCTTGATTACTGTGGCTTTGTAGTAGAGCTTGAAGGTGAGGAGGATAATCCCCTTCATATACATTTTATACATTCCCTCCACTTTATTTTTTTTCTAGAACTCCTAATAAATGCTAACCTTTGCCCCAGAGTAAGCATGCTCCTGAGAGCTCTGGCCATGTTGCCTGCATGGTTTTCCATCAGTGTGAACAGGCCAGGAGCAGTCAAGCCAGGGGGGCCCAACCTGCCAAGCACTCCCCACCTACCCTCGCTGCCCTCTGATGTAGGGAGGAGTGCCATCATCAGCTGGGGAAATGAGGCCCAGGTGGGAATTAAGACCCTTGGATTCTGAAGCCCAGGCTATGGCCTCATGTGACAGAAGGACACGGAGGCTTAGATTCTGGGATGGAAGAATGGAGGAGACTTGTGGGCTGAAGGGAGAGGAAGGCGTAAAATTAGCAGAGGGGCCATCACAGACACAGAGATGGGTGTGGTGGGCGTGGGGGGAGCTGGGCAGAGGGGAGACTGCCTCCTGGACTGTGGGGAGAGGTGAAGCATGGCTGTGGGGCCCTGTCGAGCTGGAGTGCAGAAATGCAGGTCTGGGTACCAGCATGACCACCAGGGAGGCTGGGGGCATGGGGTAGCCACCCTCTGGAGAGAGGGTAGCAGGGACAAGCAGAGTCCAAGCACTGCCCCTCTTTGGGGGACAGAGAGCGGGGTGTGTGTAGTTTCTACTCCTTCCTTCCTTCCCTCCTGCCTTGACTCATCTATTCAGCACACTGACTGAATGTCTCTGATGTCTCAGTCTGGCCAGACCCTGAGGGACACAGGGTGGACAGGCTGCACCCCCTCACCAATGCTGCTTCTATCTTCATGACAGTGGCCCATGAGACACACTCCGTGTTTAAAGTCAGTGGCAGCCACACACCTGCTGTCCTGCAGCAAAAGCTGCGATGCCTGCCACACGTGTGAGCTCGTTTGTTCCTGGCACTCGTGTCCAGGTTGGAGTGTGGATTTCAGTGTCACCTGGTCTTGGGTGTGACCTCAGCTCTGCTGGGTGACCTCAAGCAAGTTGCTATATCTCTGGAAGCCTCAGTTTCCTCATCTGCAAAGCCAGGACAGTAGCATTTCTCTCTCTTAACTTTTCTAAGCCTCAGGTGTGCCCACACTATGTGGGGTCAGGACACCCACCCCTCATGGTAGCCGTGAGGGTTTGTGCAGGTGGCCGCTGGTGCCCCCAGTTTACAGAGAGGGAAACGGACCCGGGGCTTGGTGGCTTCCCTCCTCATTGCTGGTGGATCCAGGTTCACCGCTGTGGGTGGAGAGCCCAGGGGCCTCTGGATCTCGGCCCATCCCTTCCGTCTTGCCTGTTGAGCTGGACAGAGCCGCAGAACAGCGCGGACTCCTTGTGCTATGCCACGTGAATCCCTGCTCCAGCACCACAGAGCCGGCAGTGAGGGGGCACGACCTTGCCTTCCGAGGTGGGACTGTGTGACGGTTCCAGCACTTTCAACAGACACAGGGACACGCTTCCTGCTGTGTTCTCACACCTGGCCTGAGCCCTGATGAGTGAGGATGGGCTTGTTCCCAGGAAATGGGCAACTAAGGAAGCACAGCTGGCAGAGAAGCTGTCACCAGAGATGTCCATTGCCCACTGTGGGCTCCAGGCCGGGTGGCTGGTGGCCCCAGCACACACAGTGAGGCTCACCTTCTGTCGTCAGCGGCTCTGAGCAGCGAGCTGGCTTTGCCCTGCTGAGCACCACAGAGTGGACTACACACTGTGAAGTCCGTCTTACAGACTGATAGCTGCTCCCAGGAACAGGTGACACTGAGCTGGGTTATGATCTGAGCACAGTTCTGATCTGAAGGGAAATGGATTTTGTGTTATTCAAGCTTGTCCGGAATCAAATCAACCTCCCGCTGTTGAATCTTGCAGGTCCACCCAGATGCTTGCTGGGCTCGGGGTGCTGCTGGCTCTCTTGTGGGGCACACAGTAGCCCCACAGGTCTCACGAGTTGCGGTTTACAAAGTGTTGCCAATGCCTGGCTTGCACGGGGTCCTCCTCCAAGGTAGGCAAGCCGGCTGCACACTCTGCCCATTGAACAGCACAGGCAGGGCTCAGAAGGGCTGTGCTTGGTTTAAGGCTCTCCTCCTGCCATCCTGGAATTTTAAGTTTTATCTTTGAACTTGTGTTTTGTAAGTGAAGTCTGATGGGACCATGGAGCACGCACATGGGCCAAGGAGATGGTGCAGTGTAACAGTCGGTGGTTCCTTGCTGCCCAACTTGAGCACAGAACGTGTGGACCCCCGATGCACAGGGACCCCCAATGCACAGGAACTCAGTGAGACTCAATGTGAGTGCCAGGCTCGCATGTTGTGTCAACAACTGGGTGAGCAAGGACACTGACATTCCCAGAGGCCACGCTGACCATTCAACCAGAACTTGCTTGAACACAGGAAGAAGGCAGTGATGTCTAAGAAACATGAAGGACCGAGGAGCCCCATCCTGTCCTTAGTCATGTCACGTCCCATGTTAGCGAAGATGCTGGCACGGAAGGACAGGGAGAGACAGGTGGCTATGGTTTTCCTTCCTCCCGGCCCTTCCTTACTCAGCAGTGAGACAAGGCACAGCATGTGGGTAGAACGTCAAGGCGCACAATAGAAAACGTGGGCTTTGGGCAGTGTTTCCATTGTCCTGGTGAGGACGAACTACATCTGCACGTGTAAGCTACAAAATATGAAGTATGTAATTTAAATGATTCCATATGGGAGTTAAATGCTCTTATATTTGCATGTCAAACAGGCATCAAACAATATATACACAGGAATGGTGTACACAGAATGGCATTAAACAGCACATAAAAGCACCATGACAAGTCGAGACAGAAAGAGAGGGAGGGGGAGATTTTAGGGAAGAGAGTAAAAGGCTTGGTATTTCTGTAACTTTAATGGCACATTTCCCTCATTTTTGAATAAGGGTCCCACAATTATGAAGACAACCCTGGGAGGGAGAATGGAGACTGAGAGGATGGAGCCCCAACAAGATCCCAGAGTTATTCTGGGGGCGATCTGGGAGTAGATGCAGGTCTCTGATGGAGTCTGGGGGCAACAGCCCCTGTGAGGATGATGAAGATGGTATCAAGAAACCCCCATATGTGCTGAGCACCATACATTTGCCCGAGCATTTGGGCCTGGGGCCTGGAGGGAGGCCACAAGGGCTGGGGAGCCCTCCTCACAGCTGGAGGCCAGTCCCCATTTCCTGTGACCTTGAGTAAGGCCGGCCCTCCAAGGGCTTCAGCCAGACTGTGGTTCAGATCTGATGGGATCACCAAGGGGTGGCAGAAAGGGCTCAGTCTTGGCTGACCTCAGTTCCCTTTTCTGGAGAATGGGAGCTGGACTTGATTGTCTCCTAGATGCCGTGTCCAGGGGACTCTCACAAAGCCTTTTCCCACAGGCTGGGCCGAGAGGCTGGGTTTCCTGGTTAATTTGGGTGAGAAACTGTTCAGGGAGTTTGACCACCACTCAGCCCAGGTCCATTGGAGGTGGGGCTGTGTGGATCATCAGTCAGAGGTGGCCCCTGGCCCCTCAGGGGACTGGTGTGGGTGGCAGGGGACGCCCGAATGCGCCTGGGGGAGCATGCTAGGTTTTCACCCCCTGTGCCCAGTAGAAGCCTCTGTTGGCAGCACAGAGGGCCTCACAATCTTGGTCCCAGCTTTCTGGGGCATTGATTTACCAGATGCGCTAGTCTACCATTGGTAACTAATTTAAAACAACATTTTATTAAAACAAACAAAGATATTATGAATTAAACATAACATTTGCATGAACTCTGAAGATCAAATAAGAGACACCGAGACATTACGCATTCTCAGAGTTACTGCTCCCAGGAGTCCAGATTCGAGTTTACTTTGCTCTGCTTTGTGCT
Source organism: Manis pentadactyla (assembly GCF_030020395.1). Lineage (NCBI taxonomy): Eukaryota > Metazoa > Chordata > Mammalia > Pholidota > Manidae > Manis > Manis pentadactyla. Next base: position 133,420,587 of record NC_080026.1, on the reverse strand, counting down.
CCCCTGGGGCCAGAGGGCGGGCGGGCAATGATCCCTAACCCTGCCCAGCACTCTAGGGTTCTCAGAGTGGTGGTGGTTTTATCTCAGGACACCCGAAGGACCAGGTGAGGGAAGCAGTGTTAACTCCCTTTCCCCCATTTCACATGCAAAAATGCTAGCTGGGCTCGGTCCAGATGGAACCCGTGTCTTCAGACACGCTAGCAACCTTTCCCCTCCATGTGCCCCCTGCTGGGTCTTGTGCTCAGGGTGCCACGCGGCCCCCCGGGGGTTAGGGGACGATGGCCTTGGCTTCTTTAGGAAGGCGGTGATTTTCCGGACAGCTGTACTGCCCCCTGTCCCCGCCAGGGATGGAGGCTGATCTCGTCAGTGCAGTAGCCTTGGAGAAGGTGGCCCTCTGACTGTGGTTCAGGGACATCTGATTACACATGGCTGGTGGACGGCATCACAGTGCTTCTCTTCCCTGAAGGAATGTTCTGTCTTCCCTTCTCTTATCTGTGCCAGGACTTGTGTGTGCATTTGGGAAGGAGCTGTGGTTCCATCCAGGGCTGGAGTGTGCCTGGCTGTGTCCCCGTGCCCGGCACAGTTCCACCAGGCTCACAGATTGCTGCAGAGGAACGAGGGGAGGGTGGTGGCTGGGATGGTCCCAGAGGAAGGCCCCTGGGGACACCTGCCTTCCCTCTGGGGCAATGAGGTGTTTGGTCGTGGAGTTGCCTCAGGTTTAAGTGGGGAAAGGGCCATCATCCTGCACGGGGACCTGCATTTGTCTTTCCCACCATGCTTGGTTGCGGCAAATCGCATGAGCACAGGTGCAGGCCCGTGACGTGAGCCTCCCCTCTCTGCCCAGTGGCCTTGGACCACGTGCCTCTCTGCTGACAGGAAAACACTTGCACAGAGTTTTGGTGGAGCCGGTGCTGCCTGGGGAGAGCTGCTACCAAGCGTCCAGATGTTGTTGGCACACGAATCATGGGCACACCTTGCTGGGAGCACAGTCAGCTCCTTATTATTATAATAAATAGCAGCTCTTAATAACCATAATCCTAAAATGGCGAATAATGCTGGCAGCTAATACCCAGGGCTCAGTGTAAGCCGGTTATTGGTCCTTCACAGCATTGGCACATTGTAATGATCTTATAGTGGGTTCTGTTATTGGTCCCATTTTACAGATTCAAAAAATGAGGCTTACCAAGGCCAGTGACTCGCTCTGAGAGGCATGGTGACTAAGCAGCAGCCCTGGGGTCTGAAGGCTTGAACTCTGCATGTTCACCTGCCAAACCCTGAGCCTTTTTCCATGCCAGCCTGGCCTTCAGGCTCTGCAGCATTATTCCATGTTCATCTCTTAATGACCTTCGGGGCAGGTACTGCACGGACGTTGTCTCACAGGCAGGGACCTTGGGGTGAGAGACCCAGTGATTTGCCCTGGTCACACAACTACTAACGGTGGCCCAGGCTCTCGTGCCCTGGTCTGTCAGTCCCTGAGCCCTTGCTCTTTACCCCTGGCCTGCAGCTCCATGGCGGGTGGGGGCTCTGGGGAAGGAATATTCTTGTAATCAAAGTGCCAACTCAGCTGAGATCTCAAGACAGGGGAGGCATGCAGCCCACGATCCCACCCTCCCCCCTCCCCTGGCCCTAGAGTGGAGGCCATGTCCCCAGTGAGGCCTGCTTAGGAAAGGCTGGGCTACCGCCTCACGGTGGGCAGTGCACCGCCCAGTGCCGGGCTCCTGACCACTCAAGTCCACGCGTGGCTGGGGGCTGGCTGCGAGCCTGTGGCTTCCTGTTGAGTTGAAAAGCCACATTTGTGCTTCTCTCCAGGCCTCCAAAAAATTGCAGTATCCTAGGCAGGCTGATTTTTCTGTAATTAAATGGTAACATTGTCATCCTTTCAACAAAAATTACATATCCACATTTCCCTGTTCACTTAGGAATTCATGGCACACCTCGGCAGAGCTAGCCACAGGCACTCAGGGTCCTGCTGTTCTGAGTGTTGATTTAGTCCTTTGTTCACCACAGGTCCTTGCTGGGGGGCTGGGGTCCCTACCTGCCATCAGGGAACTCACAGTCTGCTGGGGAAGGTGCAGAGTATTTGGGGTAGCGCTAGAACTAGGACTGTATTGATTGATTGACTGATTAATTCCCTCAGTGAATATTTATTGAGGAGTTATGTGCATGAAATTGATATTTAAATTATTCATATTTTGCTTTCATTTTTTGGTTTTACAATTGGAAAGGGCCTTGTGATGCGTTCTGTAGAAAGCTAACAGATGTGTGTCCTTTTTCACTTCTAGGATGATTATCATCTTCTACAAATCAAAGGTTACACTGAGGTTTTGAGCATGCCCCGTAATGCTGTTTCTGATGACAGCTAGAATCGATCCCAGTGCTGTGCTTCTCCACCCTGGTTACAAATTGGCATCATGTGGGGAGGTTTTGTCAAGGATCGGTGCTGTTTGGGCTTCACACCTATAGATTCTGATTTGATAGGTCTGAGTTGGGGCCCTGGGAGAAAGGTACGTTTAAAAATCCCCAGGTGATTCTAGGGTGCAGCCGAGATTGAGAAACACTGGCTGCACCTATATTATAACCACAGATGGGCTGGGAGGTCATCACAGAGGATGTGAGTTTGTTGTTGGGACTTGAAGGATGAATGGGGTTTGCTAGAATCCTATGGAGGAGGAAGGGGCGGTTCCAGGAAGAGAAGCCAGTGTGGGCAAAGGCAGCAGAGCAAGTGGAGAGTGGCAGGCCGGGAATGCAGTGCGGCCAGAGCAGAGGCAGGGAGGCCATCCAGGCCAGGGGGAAGGGGAGCCGCAGTCAGACAGTCGGCTCTGTGGCTCTGCCAGAGGAGTCCAAGTAGGAAGTAGGAAGTGACTGGCCCTGTCCTATGACCATCCCTGCTGGTGACGGGTGGCCGGCAGGGCAGGGCTGGAGGTGGGGAGACCACCAAGGACGTTGTTTCAAAATCCCAGATGGGAGGTAGGGAGGCCTCGGAACAAGGTAGAGGCCAGGAGACGAAGGGGAGCACACATTGGAGACAATTCTGAGAAGGTGGGTTTGAAACATGTCTACAAATTCTTCCCATGGACAGGTGGCATAGATGTCCCTTCCCCTTGAATTTGAGCCAGTCTTCTAAGCGCCAGAATGCAGTGGAAGTGACAGTGCATTGCTCCTGAGGCCACGTCTGGTTCTCTTGGGACACTCATCTTTGGAATCCTGGATATCCATTTATAAAAACCTGATAACCCTGAGGCTGCCATGCTGGGAGGAAGCCCAGGCCATGGAAGAGGCCACAAGTGCACATCATGTTCTGTCCAGTAGATGCAGCTGTGGTCCCAGCTGACCTTAGCAGCAAATGCCAGATGTGTGAGTGGAGATGCCCCCAGATGATTCTAGACTCCCAGTCTTGAGGCCTCACAGCTGAAGCCCCAAACACTGTGGAGCAGAGACATGCTGTCCAGCCTGGACTCCTGGCCTGCAGAACCCAATCCATGAGTAAAATAAAATGGTTGCTTTATGCCACCTTTATGCAAAGGTTCCTGGAAGGGATGGAGCCTGGGACTTGGTGAGCAGTCAGGTGCAGGGATGAGGAAGGGAGTCGTGAGACCTGTCATCGTGCTTCTCACTCACTGGGGAGCCGTCCAATCTGGGGGACCTGTAGGACACTGCCCCGAGTTGTCCAGACGGTGGAGGAGCTCCAGGTGGCCAGTTATCTGCGTCCCACCCCAAACCATTAAATCATATGGTGCACCTCTGACCTCTTTTCAAAGATGTGTCACTTGATAGCTTGGAGCAACTCCCCATTAAAGCGTGGCCTACTCAGCAGCCTAGGCATCACCAGGGCCTTGTTAGAAATGCAGACACTGGGGCCCTCGGTGGGGCATAATAAGTTTCCAGGTGTTTCTGACGCTGCTCAGGGATGGGAAGGTCTGGTTTCCTTAGTGTGGTGCTTCGCCTTCTCTGTGATTAGAATCAGCTGGGGTGTTTATTAACCCCCACATGCCAAGGTCTCATCCAGGACCCTGTGAATTAGGGCCCCAGGAGGGCCCTGGAAACCCTGCGTCTGACTGAGAGATCATTTCCTAAGGAGGACTTGGGAGCTGCTGGGACAACAGGCCCACTGCAGTGGCCAGATTAGTGCCACCATGCTGTCCTGCGTTGTCCTCCCAAGTGCTCTGGGCCGGGGCCACCGTATGGGGTGGGGCCCAGGAAGGGGGCTGTGCTTGTCACCCCAACGGAGTCGAAGGGCAGCCGGGCCCAGGTGCTGTGCAGCAGCGGCTCCTCCTGTAGCCCGTGCCCCTGGTCCTCTGGTCCCCTGGAACCCCCTGGTTCCCATGGGCCCCTGATGGAGGCCTGACCATTACCAGGGCTGGAGGGGCCTCGGGATGCTGGTTGTGTTTAGAGGCCAGCCGCGGAGCTTTAATAACCCTTCCAGGTGGAGAGGCAGCCAGGAGCCGGGAGAGGCCAGGACCAGCTGTTGAACCTCTCCACCAGCCTTTTGACCCTGGGGCATTTTGAAGATGCCTAAAATCAAGCCATTAAATTGTTTATCTTTCTTTTTATTATTAAGTATTGTGAAAGGTGAAATCCTTACTTGATCCCTGGGGAGTGGCCTTTAAGGGTGGTGGGCGGGGTCCATGTGGCCCGGTGACCACACTGCTGGATGCAGCTGCTCCCTGGCCACAGCCAGCCAGCCGTGTCCAAGGTCTGCCTTGCCTGTCAGGGGTGTGTGTGTGTACACATGTATGCGTGTAGGTGTGTGTGTGTGGTGTGTCTGTGTCTCCGTCTATGGGTGTCAGTGTAACTGTGCGTGTGTGCACGTGTGCAGCTTCTGTGAGCTCCCCAGAACGTCTGACCGTTGGGGAGAGGTGGTGCCCTCTGTTGCTGAGCTGCCAGCTGCCAGGCTCTGTGCCAAGTGCTTTGTGTGATGCTGGATGACAGATGCTGGGAGAGCAGCCTCATGATGGCTTAGGGGTGCGTACCTCTATCACCCCCCTGCTTAGTGAGCAAATGGGGGTCTCACCACCTTCTGCCGAGTAGTCAGGGGCTGATAGGGGCTGTTTGACTCTGGAACCCGATACTCAGCCATGCCCCTGAGCCCAGCAGTACCCTAACCCAGAAATGCCCCTGGGCAACTGCTCCAGGCCAAAGAGCAGGACCCTTGGCCCACATTCCAGTCCTGGGATCCTGCCTGGCTGGCATCTCCCCCCAAAGCCTCCCCGTTGCTCAGGAACTCCCCACAGGACCCTCCACGTAGATCCACAAACTCAGAGCTGTGCAAGCCTCCTTCAGTGGCACACAGCCAGAGGAACTATGTGAGGCAAAGCGCCAGCAGGTCCCGCCCAGGTGAGGCCGCCTGCCCTGCTGAGCCGGGGATTTAAGGGCTGGCAAGAGACAGTCTTTGTACTTGTAGAATCCAGCGGGCTGGCATTGGGCCAGGCCTCGGTGTCCCTTCCGTGTGGACACATCTGGGCTAACAGAGCGAGATGGAGAGACTACTGATTCCAAGATGTCACTTAGCTGCTGAAATGTGCTGATTTAAAAGAATCAGAGAGCAGTTTATTTATTGCTGAGGTCATTTCAAATGAAATTAGGCACCTAAATCAAATTGGCTATGGCTTCTTTTTTAACCACTTCCAGAATATAGACTTTGCATGAACTCTTTGTACATGCAGAAAATTAGGCTTGTAGAGAACGCTAGGTCTGGGAGGGCCTCTGAGTCCTGCAGTGCATTCAACCTGTTTGTTTATTATTATTAAGATTACATGAATAAATTAGAGTAGAGTAGCACTCAGTGGCACATCTCCTTTACCGGAGCACTTGTGCGTGTGATGTGGTCAATCCTCCCGGCAGTTCTGGGAGCTGGAGGGGTGGCCTTGCACAGTACAGGACTTGGCCTGTCACAAAGCCAGGGATGGGGGCTGCCATCTACCCGGCTCGGTCTGCTCCAAATCCAGGGCCTGTTCTCCCATTTGACGATAGCATTCATAAAGCCAAGCCAAGACTTTCACCCCTGCTGATCATTCTGTGGGACTGTATTTGGTTACCAGGGCCTGGAGTGGGAAGGGGCATGAGTTTGTGCCCCAGAGCCCACTCTGAACATCCATCAGTCCTGGGAGTAGTGATGGATGCGTAGTAGGGCTGCCAGGGAAGATAGAGGGCATCAGGTTAGGTCTGCATTCCCAGATAAACTGGGAATACTTTTTTAGCATAAGTATATCCCAAATATGGCATGAGGATAAATTAAAAATTAAATAAAATTAAATAAATTTAAAATGTACCTGTTGTTTATCTGAAATGCAAATTTCACTAGGCATCCCGTATTTGTGTTTGCAAACTCCGGCACCCTGAGGTGGGGGGGCGGCGGTGTCTTCTTCTCTTGCTACTTGTTCCCTCTTCATCCCTGGGACCTCTTGGGGTTCAGGAAACAGGGCCCCATTTTCCAGGCCAGCCCTTGAGGGAGGCCTTGACCCTGCATGTACCAAGCAGGACAGACTGGATCTCAGATGGGGGCTAGAGAGCCAGACGTCCTTTCCTGAGGGGCTCCACAGATGAACTGGGCACTTCTGTTAGGGGGATGTTGTTTATTTTCCTTGGTTCTTCTCCCCGCCGTGACAAAGAATCGAAGGGCAGAGACACAGTACTGAAGCAGAGTAGAAGTTTTATTTAAATAGAGAGAAAGTGTGGGCATCCTCAGAGAACAGGAGCTCTGAAAGGTTGGGGTTCCCCTTTTAAGGAATTTTCAGGAATGTGACAAAGGGCTGGGGTATAGACTTGTTGAGTGGTCTCAAGATGTTTATCTTTGTTGAGAGACATTACGTGTCTTCTCTTCTATTATCAGTCTTTCAGGTAATTCTGCAAAATTAACACAAGACATTTACTGATCCGGTTCCTTCCCAGGATAGCAGCTTCCCTCGGGGAGCATATCTATCAAGACCGCCTGCCCTGCCCCCAAGGTGGGCTGAGTTATTGTCTGTTTGCCAAAGAATATGTTAAAAATCTTACTTCTTAACTTCCTGGGTTTTAAAATGAAATCTTAGCTTTAAGATGGAATCTTTCTTGTTTTCACTATGCTGTTTATATCTGGGCTTGTTTGGAAAATCAATCATGATGCTTGTCTCCTGCCTGGGTTGCAGATTACTTGATTAGGGGCCGGAGGAGGAAAAAACAGCACATAGGTTAAGTTAAACAATAGGCTGGGCCTTTCAGCAGGCTAGTAAATCTTACAATGGCATGATCTAACTGGCACAATGAAGACGTGGGCTATGCTGGGATACTTTTCCTTTTCTGGGGGAATACTTTTCTTTATTTGGACATTCCAAGTTACTCCTGGCCTTTTGAGCTTCAACTGATCAACTATTTACCTCTGTGAGTCTCTTCTGGCTCTAGTTTTATCTGGTTGACTCTTTGAGTCCTTTTTAGTGGGCTTTACTGGCCTTATTCTCTCTCCACCCCGCTCACGTCTATTTTCCTGCCTAACACCTCTGGCCAGTGCTTGGCCGACCTTCTCTTTGCCACGGATCATCAGTCTGGCCCCTTTGGGGAGAAGGGTCAGGGTAGGGCGAGTCAGTGCCCTTCTCCCCGCCTCAGGCCCCTCCCCTGTGAGGGGAGGGTGGCCATGGCACTGGCTGGCCCAGGGTGGTTGTGGGGAGCAGAGGTGTCAATGTTGGAAACGCCCTTGGAGCAGTGGCTGGCCCACGGGATGCACTGCTGGGGAGTGTGTCACCAGGATGACCCACCGGGGAGCAGCCTGGATGCCCAGCCCATGGAGCTGGGAGAGAAGCAAACCCCAGAGAACTGAACTCAGAGCCCAGCCTGCCCAGGGCAAGGGGTGAGATGACGCCAGGTTAATGGGGACAGAAAGTGTCTCTACTCAGGAAACATTACTTATATGCATTTTAAAAGAAACATGATACTGTTTATCTTCATATTAGAATTCTGGGCTTGGAGGGATTTGATTAGGGCCGGGGGGCTGTCTCTGTGTGGAGGAAGCATCACAGTTGGATAAGAACAGATTTAAATGGAAGCTCTCCAGGATCCTGGATGTCACTCCAGCCCCGGGACTGTCCCAGTGTCCGGAGCCCAGCAGGCTGGGAGCCCCAGTCACCAGGCCGGGAGCAGAGTCATCCCTGTGTCCCAGCAGAGGGCCTGGCCACTGCGAGCTCACCCGCCTTTGTTGACAGAATGGAGGGCCAAATGGCTGGTCTGAACGGAATGAACTCCAGGGCACAGGACTCTCCGGAAGGGCAGAGGCCTCCCCGTGGCATGGCCGTTCCCACCAGCACCATTTAACGTTCTCTGATGGCCTGAGATGCGGCACAGCCCCGCCCGGGTGTCACTGGGCCCTCAGTTACTTGTACACGTTCTCTCTTTAGGCAGAGGGGCGGAGGCGGCAGAGATGACACAAGGTGAGACAGGGAAGTGGTCTTTCTGGGAACAAATTAGGCCACAGGGACTGAGGCTGATACTGGTTCCTCCCCGGAGGGCCCCAACCCTGCTAAGTAAGGAGCATCACTGGGAAACCCACACAGCCGGGGCCAGCTGGGTCCTTCCAGATGCTCTAATGCAGCACACGGTGGGGCCAAGCGGAGGATGTGATTCAGCAACAGCGCTGGAGCACGATCCCAGCCTGCATGTGGGTATCTTCTTTCTCCCCCAGGAAGAGGTTAAGAAAGAGCCATCACAGCTATTTTCTGGCTTGGCAGCCTTGGGCAAGTTACTTAAACTCTCTGAACCTCAGCTTCTTTGGCAAAGCAGGGACAATAAACCCTGAAGGTTGTGAGGATAAAATACAATGGTGCACGTGGCAGTTGTTTGCAGACAGCTGGCACGCTCTGCCCGTAAGTGGCGGCTGACGCCATCACAGTTGTTACCATTACTTACATCCTCCACGTCTGTGGGTTGAATGGTGCAGTTTCATGTGAGCAACCAGTTCTGATCGTGCTGCCACCCACCGTGGAGGTTCCAACAGCCCTCACTGCCAGCAGATTACCTCTTGCCTGCCAGTCAAGACTGCCACTGCCTGGCTCCAGGGCTCAGCTCAGTGTGTGTGAGGCTGCCTGTAAGCAGAAGTTGAAGGAAATGTCCTTGAATATTCTCTGTGCTTTCCTGGTCTCTGCCCCTGGGCAGTGTGTTCCTGCTCTCTGATGTGCCTTTCTGCCCTTGGAGTCTCCCTGGCAGGCCAGTCCCTAGGCAGGCCCAACTCAGGAGCCACAGCATCCAGGAAGCCTTCCTGGATTTCTCCTCTTTCATAGCACTTAGGCTGTCCTTCCACAGTTCATCTCAGCTTGGCTGATGAGCCCTCTGGGGCAGAGATTGGGTTTTCCTGTCCCCGGCCTGATGCACTTGGGTGCTCCTGTCACACTGCCGCGGCCTGGAGCTGAAACGTGGACACTCCTGGGGGTGGTAGCAGGGTGTGGCATGCATGACAGTGAGGGGCTGGACATGCCTGAGGTCTGAGGTCAGAGGAAGGAGCAGCCACTTCCGCTTTGCCAGCTCAGTGCCCAGGGCTGGGAGAGGCAGGGTTGAGGCCTGGGTGGGCAACCAGAGATGAAGGGGCAGAGCTAGTGTCTGCGTCTGCTGCCTTGTTTGTTCCTTTAAAGGAGCAATGACTCACGTTTCCAGTTTTGCAAACACCCCTGAGCAGGAGGGCTGACCCTGAGTGCTGCGCTTCGGGATATAGGGCACTGATCGCAGTCGTTTTCCAGGTGGGTGGCCTGCACCCTCCTGCTTGGGCTGTGTGCTCCTGCTGACTATAGTGAGCAGGGCGAATGTCTGTGGGGACAGACTGGGGTGTCCTAGAGCCCAAGGCTGGGGGAAGCAGGATGGGTGGATATGCAGCTCAGGATCTCAGAACCCTCCTCCTCGGGACCAGGACTGGGGAGACTCATCGGAGACGCCCCCCTACTCCTACCCTCAGCCTCAGGACGCCCTGCTCAGACCGCAGCAGGGCCATGTGGCCAGTGCTCTGTGGACACCAGGCCTGCAAGATGCCCCAGGGAAGAGAGGGGTCGCCATCTAATGCTCTCATTGTCCAATAAATAACACTTCAAAGGCGCCTGAGAAGTCCCACAGGAAAGGAACTTGTTTGACTTTATTTAAACCAGGGGTTAACAAATTTTTCTGTAAAGGACCAAAGAGTCAATACGTGAGGCTTTGTAGTTCATATGCTGTTATAGCAACTGCGTGGTGTGACCGTCATGGTATCAAAACAGCCACAGCCAATACCTAAATCAATGTGCCTAACTCGCTTGTTACAGCCGGGAGGCGGCTGGCCTGCCCCTGGGGAGCTGTAGTTTGTTGATTCCTGAGTTAAACCGTCCTCTGCCTTCTTCCTTCCCTCCCCACAGTGTTCTATGTTTTCAAGTCAGGGCGGTTGGGTTTCATGCAGATGATCCATTTTTTAAGCTACTGTGATAGCCACAACGTGAATAATTCAAGGCCTGTGTCCCACAGCGTGGACAGGGGGCAGCGCATGATCATTCTGCATCAGAGGGGCTGCTGACCCAGGCAGTACAGAAAGCCCTGTTTTTAACCCATTTAGCCAGTGGGTTTGAAATTATGCACTTCTTGACACAGTTTGAATATTTGAAAAGGGACATCTACATTATTTTAAATTTTGCACAAAGGGAGGCTTTCTGTACATTTTGATGCCACATTTTCTCCAGAATTCAAATCACCCGAATGCATCACACACTTGTTAGCTCCCCAAGGGCTGTGGAGCCCACTCTGGGAACCGCTGGCATGGCATTTCACAGTATAAGGTGCTTTGGCTGTCGCTGCAGAGTAGAACCCCTCGGACCCCTGCTTCTGGGAGTCCCTAGCCGAGTAAGGCCAGAGCACCGAGCCCCGCACCGGACTGGCCCCTGCACCGCTGTGCCGTGGGTGGACAGCCTCCTTTTCTCTGCTCCTCTCCTGACTGTAGCCCTGACAGCTCAGAGCGGCTCAGGAGGACCCTGGGGCAGGACCTTGGGGCCCTCGAGCTCATCGTTTCCATCGATGGGCTTGGTGGGACTGGCCCCTCTCTCCTTTCACCACTGCTGAGTCAAGTGGCTTGCAAAAGATCCCAGAAAGTCCCAGTATTGGCATTTCTTTAGTTTCTTTTTGTTTAAGTCTGCTAACAGCTAAAGCAAGGAGGAACTGCTTCCTTGAAAGTCCTCTGGGTCTACACTTTGGATGCCCAAAGGGTATTCCAGGAGCACAGGCACCAGCCGGCAGGTGATCTCTTAAAGATCATGGACTGAGCGCAGGATGAGTGCCAAGGACAGGGCTGGGCACCAGATCCTCTTGTCTTTCAATCCCTACTTCAATCCTACTATCCAGGTTTTGTTGTTCCCATTTACCAGATGAGGAAGGCAAGGCTGAGCAGGTAGGTCACTTTCCCAAGGCCACACAATCAGGGAGTCCCAGAGCCTGGGAGGAAATGCAGACCCCACGGCTGCAGACACTTGCTTCTCCCTGGTTCCCTCTGAGACTGGTGAGTGTGTGTGCTGATGTTGGGCTGGACAGTGATGGCCTCCCAGCCTCTCTTGGACAGGGTCTCTATGGCTAGGTGCACTCTGACGCCATGCACACAGTGGTCTCCTACAGTAATAATAATTCTGCTGTCTGACCCTGCCTGCAGGAGTTCTAAGCATGTCCACATGAGGGGGCTGCTGACGTTTCTGCCTGTCCAGCAGCTATTGTCTATTCTTCAGGAATAGCCCCTTAACTTTCCTCTGGGGCACCCCTCCCACTCCAAGACCTCCTTCAAATCACCGGGGTTGTCCAGGAATGGGGATGAGACCCAGTCTTGGATGTTTTGCAGGAAGGAGTCACTTTGTGAAGGTTGCCAGACTGGCAAAACCTAAGCCTAAAATCCTGAGGTCACCTTTGCCCCCTGTTGGGGAGAGTCTGCTTGAGAATAGAGCTCACCTAGGGGAAAGCAGAGTGAGAGATGGAAGGAGGCAGATCCCACACATCACTTGAATGCCTGGATCCAGCTGTGCCTGAAGCAGGACCTTGGGCTTTTCCATTTCATGAGCCAGTATATTTCCTTTTAGCTTGAGCTTAGTTATTTGAGTTTCTGTCACTTCTGTCCAGTGGAGTCCTGAGTCATGGAACCTCCACTGAGAGACACCACATGGTCAGGGTAGTTTCCAGACCCAGAGTTAATTCTGCTACTTACTAGCTGTGTCACTTAGGGCAAGTTATTCAGTCTCTCTCTGTGCCTCAGTTTCCTCATCTGTATAATGGGGATTATGATGGTACGCCCTCCTCATAGGGCTGTTGTGAGGGTAAAATGAATTGATTCAAATAAAACTCTTAATGCAGTGCTTGGTGCACAGTATGAGCACAAATATTAGTTGTTATTAGCCATTATCTTTTAAAAAGTTAATCTTGCTGCCCTGCTAGCAGGTATGAGCCCTTACATTTTATAAATTAAATGCTTGAGGGTCTCCTGAGTCCCAGGGCTGGGCAGTGTGGAGCTCGGTCTGACCCATGGGCTTTGGGCTGGGCCCAGGGCTGTGTCACATCCCCCCATCTGCCCTGATGCTTTGGTGGGGCTGCCCCAGGGACTTTCCCATCCCTGTGTCCATGCTCTTGTCCCATGACCCAGAGCCCTTGCCACACATGTCATCCAGGTGCCGATGAGGCCTCGAGCGCCTTCCTGCTCAGACCATCATAGCCCCCACCCCTCCCTCTCCGGCTTCCCAAATACAGAGCCTTCTTCCAGGGCCAGGGGCCGGGGGAAAATGCGCCCCACAGTCATTGCTAACATGTCAGGGCTGGGGATGGCTTCCTGTCCCAGGGACTGAAGTTGTAGGAAAAAAAAAATCAAACTTACTTTATACTAAAGTATTGTAGATACATAGCTTTTTGTTTTAAAAGCTCAAACAGCATAAAAGCATATAAAATAGAAAAGACAGGTTTCCCGCTTCCCAGCTACTGCAGCCTCATTCCCCAGAGCGTGTGTCCTTGCGGAATGTTTTTCTAGGCATCCATCGAGCTGTGTGGGTTTGCATTTGCTTCTTCCCACGGCGAACAGCCTTTGGAGAACAGTTCATTTTTGTTTGTGTGTGTGGGTGTGGGTGTTTAAAACTCTTAATTGTGGTAAAACACACATATTAAGTACATTCACATTGTTGTGCAACCATGGCCACCATCCAGCTCCAGAACTTTTCCATCTTCTCAAACTGAAACTCTGTTCCCATGAAACTCCCTCCCCATGCCCCTTCCCTGAGCTCCTGGCCGCCACCATTCTTCATTTTTCATAGAGATTTTGCATTCCCTACGAATCTGACTACTCTAGGGACCTCATATCACTGGAATAATATATTTGTCTTGTCTTTTGGTACCTGGCTGATATCACCGAGCATAATGTCCTCAAGGTTCATCCATGTTTACATGTGTCAGAATTTCCTTCCTTTTAAGGCTGAATAACATTCCACTGTATTGCTAGACCGCATGTTGTTTATCCATTCAGCCATAGACTCTTGGTTGCTTCCACATTTTACCTATGGTGAATAATGCTGCTGTGAACACGGGCGTTCAAATCTCTCTTTGGGAACTTGCTTTTAGATATTTTGGCTCTATACCCAGAGGTGGGATTGCTGGATCCTATGGTAATTCCACTGTGAGGGATTTTTTTGAGGACCTGCCGTTCTGTTTTCCACAGTGGCTGTACCATTTTACATCCCTACCAGCAGCCTACAAGGGTTTAAATTTTTCCACATTCTTGCCAACTCTTGTTTTTGTTGTTCTTTTTTGTTGTTGTTGTTTGATAGTAGCTATCCTCATGTCTGTGAGGTGGTATCTCATTGGGGGTTTGATTTGCATTTCCCTAATGACTAACAATGTTTTATTATTTACAAATGTATACTTCTGGATATTTTCAAACATACTCAAAAGTGGGGAGAATAATACAATGAGCCAAATATACCCATCACTCAGATTCAGCAATCAGTAGGATTTTTGCCCCTCTGGCTTTCTCTCTCTCCTGAAGGAGTTCATAGTAAATCCTGGACACCATGTCTCAGCATTGCTACATAATCCAGTGGGCATTTCTAAAAACCTGCGTATCTCCTTAAAGAACTGTGTCACTATCATCCTAAACTTTTCCTGTGTGTCACCTAATACCCAATTCATGATCAGATGTCCCTGGTTGTTTAAAAAAATACACTGGTCTATTTTTCCCAGAGGCCTTCTAGAGGCTCTGTGTTTGAGCCCAGAGACTCTTACCATGGGCCTCTCCTGAAAGGCAGGTGGCACCAGGTTGGGAGCACATGTATCAGAGTCAGACAGACCAGGTTTAAAGCCTGGTCTGCTCCCGGCTGTCTCGGTGGTCTCAACAAGTTCCTGATCCTCACCGGACCTTGGTTTGCTCGTCTGTACAATGGAATGACCAGAGTGCCCACCTTGCAGAGCATTAAATGAGATATTGTGTGTGAAAAACTGAACACTGACTGCATCCAGCACACAGAGAGAGTTCAAGAAATGAGGACCACTGTTGTTGATATTTTTTCATGTAATTTCCAAAAAGACTCTGATGGTTGGATGTTCAGGCATCGTGGAGGAACAGAGCGGGGGTGGGGTTTGGGCTGGGGGCGGGCTCCGTACCTGTGCCCTCTGTCACAGCCTGGAGAGGCACTCCATCATCCTGGGGGCACCCTGGGTCAGGGCCCCCATTATTTTTTCTCTCTCTCCTGCAAAAGTGAGCTCCTGTCCACAGGCTGGGCTGCACTGGGCTTAAATAAAAAATGATGAAATCTGCCAGTGAGAAGGAGATGGAATTTGGAATTCACATACATTTGGTAAAGGCTGGTTTTTGCCATCTCTGCTCCCCCCCCCACTCCTTGATTGGGTGGCCTTCCCTTGGTGATTCAGTCAGTGCTGATGATGACAGGAGAATGGAAGGCAGAGGTGGGAGGACGGAGCTGGGGGTGGGGGGATGAGCCGTGTCCGAAACTGCTTTGTCCTAACTGAGTCCAGGGCCAACGACCTTTTAGACTGAAACGGAATCATGGCGTGCCGAGGCCAAAGGCCGCACAATCCTACGGATGGGGAAATAGAGTCAGTGAGAGAGAGAGAGGCTGGCCTGAGTCTGGTAGCCACTGGCTGGTTGAGCAGCGACCAGAGTCCCGGGGAGTCAGCCTGTCCCTGTGCCCTGCCTCGGGCATCTCTGTTATAGGACAGGAGGGCCACGTCCTGACTGCTGTGTGACACTGGGCACTCTGGGACTCAGCTCCCCAGTGGGCGGAGTAAGGAGATGGGACAAGGAGGCATCCAGGGGGCTTAGAACATCCCCTGCCTCCCTGCAGGGAAGCCCGCTGCCGGTAGAGCCATTCGTGGGCAAACTGCCCCTCATACACCGAGCCACGGTGTGCCAGCTAGGAGCTCACCAGTTTGGCATCCTCTGCCAGGATGTGATGGGTGTCCGTGTACGGGATGTCCTGCCCTTTCCCAGGTCTGTGCTGTAGGTGCCCTGGGGTGGCTCATTTTTCCTTCCCTTTCCATGCCCCCCAGACCTTCATCCAGAGGGAATGCAGGTCCTGGGGGATGGTGGGCAAGCCGGTGGCTTTCTCAGTCTCTGTTTGCTCAGCTCTAGGGGCATAGGAGGCACCACAGTGCGGGGGTTACAGTCACCGGCTCTGACTGCCAGGGGCCAGTCCTGGCTAGCTGAGATACTTGGGCAAGTTACTCAACCCCTCTCTGTGCCTCAGTTTCCTTATTTGTAAAGCAGGGATAATAATAGTACCTACTTCATGGGGTTGTTGTGGGATTTACTGGTGAGCCCCATTCAGGGAATTACTGCTTTTCTTGGAGAGCAGAGAACTGGGCTTCACTGTGACTCTAAGGGGGGAGGTCATGGAGCGCCGGCCAAGAGTGGCCAAGCAAGTGTGAATCACGTGGAAGGATTTTGCATAAGATTTCATCAAACAAGGCTCTTCAGAGGGGCTGTTACCAAGTCCTCAGAGATACACAGTTGTTGCAATTGGCGGCCAACGACCTCCTAAAAAATAGACTTGAACTTGCCTTGTAAAGTCTTGAAGGCGTGAGAGCGTCCAGGGCTTGGAGGGAATGGCCAGGGTATGTTCAGAAGGGCTGGTTGCTGCAGGCTGAGAGCACAGGACACTGCAGGGAATGGTCCCGCATTGGGAGCATCACGGCCTGGCTGACGTCCTCAGTGGTAAGATGGGCTTATTCATGCTTGGTTCGAAGCAGTTGCCTTTCTCATGCGCCTGGCATCCTGTAAGCTGAGTCCCTGAGGGGCTGCTGCTGGGGGTCTCTTTGGGGACAGTCACCCTGGTGGAGGACCTGGTGGGCCCCTGGGTGGGAAACGGGAGCCTAGAAGTGGGAGGATGCTTGGATGGGCAGGCCAGGGGAGGCCAGGGCAGCATACATCAAGGACAAGGTCAGCTCATCTTATCTGAGGATCATTTGTGAGGGAATTTGCAAACCTCCCTTGGGACCTCACTGGAGGCTACAGGTTTGCAAGGAAAAGAGCAAGCCCCCCAGAGACCTGTGTTTAAACCCACTTCTCACTGGCCATGTGACCTCCCACAGGCCATTTCCTGTCTCAGAGTTCCAGTATCTTCTAGAAAATGGGAAAAACACTAACATTTACTTGCCAGGGGGAAATAAGCAGGATAATGTAAACCCAAACATCTCACATGGTATGTGTGTAAAACATCTGCTTCTTTCTCCTGATCCCCACCTTCTGTACCCTCTCTGAAAAGCCAGGCTGCAGCAGCTGGCACGTCCTGGGCCCAGTGCATGAGGTGGTGGCACCGTTTGGTATTTAAACCCTAAGCCTGGCACGGGTGGTCATGGACCCCCTTCTTTCCAGGCCGGCCGTCAGTCATTGGAAGCTGCCCTGAAATGGGGTCTCCCTTCTGCATGGAGCCCCTGCCAGCGCCCACCCGCCTGTGGCTGCTCGTGACAGTGATGAGGCCCTGTGCTTTAGCTGGGCCGTGGGCACCTCACTGGCCTGGTCTGTGCCCTACAAGGTGGAAGCTCCTCCTGTGACCTGGGCAAGGCTGGGCACCAGGTGGGTGGCCCGTCATACCCAGGCTGCTCTGCGTCCCAGAGGCACACCCTTTGTGGAGGTGACCTTTCCTGTCTCTGCTCCCCGAGTGTCTAGGTCGATGGGCCTGGCGCCCAGAGAGTGGTGGGGTCAGTCTCAGGGCTCTGTGTCCTGCTGGCCACGTTTGTCCCCTCGATGTTCCCAGTCTCTGGAAACTCAGCCAGCAGGGAACTTCCCATCCCCCAGGCTTGCTTTTGAATTATTACGCATCATTAACAGATACGATGTTGGGTTTGTTTGTCTTCTTTCTCTTTTCCCTGTGGAACAGACATGAGAGGCATTGTGGACTAAGAGAGGAGGATCGAGTCCCAGCCCTGTCCCTCCCTTCAGGGCTGGGTGGCTTCTTCCCTGAGCCTCGGGCATCTCATTGGCAAATCAGGGGTATTATCGCCTGTTGAGGATGAACCTGAGGCAGGTGTGGGAGCTTCATGTTGCTTCTGGCGCGGAGTAAATACATGGCTGGGGGAGGCGAGGCTTCAGCGCTGCCTGGCTGAGCGGCCTGCCCGGTTGAGCCCGTGTTCTAGATGGAGGAGGTGAGAGGCAGGGGGAGAAGCTGGGGCCTGGGACAGAGTCAGGAGAGCCCTGCAGAGAAAGACGCACTGTGGGCATGAGGCCTGAGAGGGCAGGCGGGCGGCTGAGGGGGAGCAGGATGTGGGCAGTCAGGAGGGCCTCAGGAAGAGTCCAGACTGGAGGGAGGCGAGGCGGCCCTGGGGGTGCTCGCTCCCTTCCTCCTCGCTCTGTGGCCTCAGGCAGGCACTGAGCCGCTGAAGTGGGGGCATCTCTGACAGCGTCCTCACAGCAGCCTTCTTCGAGGGAGTCGTCTCGGGGCCGGGCCCTGCCATCTTAGCAGAGATTTCCACAGGCTCGTTAAGGGCCAGGCGGTCAAGGTGGGTGCCTTTTCACTGTAATGGACTCCAGGGAGTCTCAGCACATCCCAGGAAGCCATTTTTCCATCTCCCAGGTCCTTATCTTTTATTTTAATTGCAAGGGAGACACAATTTGGTGCTTCAGATTGAACTGATGTGTCCACGTGTTGAATTACTTTCAGGGCCCAGTGTATTTGGGGCAGTCTCAATAATTTAGGAATTTAATGGAAACTAGGGAAATTCCATGGCTGTCCAGAAATAAACTGTCCCCTTTGGCGATGAGCAGAGCTGATGGAAGGCCTAGCCATGCGCCTCTCTCCCTTCCTCACTCCCCTTCCTCTGCTGGGACCTCCTACAGGGCCACATGCAGTGACCCCACCCCCAGCCCACACTGGGGGGAAGAAGAGACAAGGGGGAGAGTGGGGGGAGGTGAGGGGGTCGGAGTGCCCTGCAGGGAACAAATGACCGTCTCTGCGCTCAGCCCTTCCTCAGGAGAACCCTGAACCCTCCCACTGGCCGGCCGCGGGAAGGATTAATGGCCCTCGGCAAGGCCCTAATGGATCCGTAACCGTTTGCTTCATCAGGGTCTGCTGCCTGGAGAAGCTCATTGTCCACTTGGAGATTCGACAAATGAAGCTCTGTTGTGGAGCTCGGAGATTGGGGGATCTCCTGCCTACACGTCAAGGCTGTCCTGAGAGTCTGACCCATCCTTCTGAGCCAGAAACTTGGCCATGGGAAGGAGGTTAATATTGTTTACGTTCTTCATTCATCAGCATGTTTGCAGGCCTAAGGAAATGGTTCTTATCTTTTCTGGGTCATGGACCCCAGTGAGAATTTAAAAACTGCACATAGTCTTTTCAACGAATGCTGAGAGTTTAATTGGATGTCCATGTACAAAAGAAAAGAAAACAAAAGGAACATGATTCATCCCATATACTATATAGAACAGTGAAAGAGATCATGGACCTTAAGTGTAAAACCTACAATTTATGAGATGTCTAGAAGAAACATAAGAGGAAAGTTAGGTAAAGATTTCTTAGATGTAACACCCAATGCACAATCCATAAAATTAAAAAGTTGATAAACTGGAGTTCATCAAAATTAAGAACTTTTGTTCTTCGAAAGGCACTGTTAAGAGGATGAAAAAGCAAGCCACAGACTGGAAAAATGTATTTTTAAATAATATATTTGATATGGGGCTTGTATCCAGAATGTATAAATAATTCTCAAACTTAAACATAAGAAAATGAATCATGGAACTGAAAAACAGGCCCCGATTTGGATGGTTACATTACCAAAGATACAGGGGTAGCAAATAAGCAGATGACAAGATACTCAACGTCATCAGTTGTTAGTGAAGTACAAATGAGGACACGTGAGAAGCTACTACACTTGAATTAGAATGTCTAAAATTAAAACAACTTATTGGATCCTATGTTGGCAAGGATGTGAAAGAACTAGAACTCTCATACACTGCTGGTGGAATGTAAAATGGTTCAGCTACTTTGGAAAACAGTGTGGCAGTTTCTTCAAAAGTTAAACACAGCCACCATCTGACTCAGCTATACGTTTCTGGGATATTTATCCAAGATAAATGAAAGCATATGTCCATAAAGGACTTGTATGAAATATTTATAGCAGCTTTACTTTTAATAGTCAATGACTGGATATACCCCAACTGTCCATCAACAGGTGAATGGATAAACAAATGGTGGTATATCCATTCAATTAGAATAGTACTTAGCTATAAAGATGAATGAATTATTGAAATGTTCAACAATGTGGATAACCTCAAAGTAATTATGCTGAGTGGAAGGAGGCAGACAAAAAGAGTGTGTTTCCATTTATACAAAATTCTAGAAAGTATGCATTAATCTATAGTGACAGAGTTGTTCTGATTCTTGATCCTGTGTGTGCTATCTTCCCCAGCCTGCCCTCAGAGCTTTCAGCATCTTCAGTATTCCAAAATTTGATGATGATGCGCTCAGGTGTGTGTCCACTTTACTCTTTGTGTTGCATTCTCCACGAGCCCTTTCAGTCTGGAAACTCATATGCCTCTGCTCTGGGAAATGTCCTTCATTCACTGTGTTAGAAGATTTCCTCCATGGTTTCCTCTGTTCTCTCTTTCTGAAGCTTCCATTCTTTCTGGAACTTTCTGTTTTGACGATGGACCTGCTGGAGCTGGGGGTCCTAACAGCCCTTTAAATGGCCTTGTAAGCAATCCTCCAGTTTTTAGCTCCATCTTCCCTTTGACTTTCAGAGGTTGTTGCCACTAATTCAGGAGCCTTTTGAGAACTCGGGGGTGTAAATTTGGTTCTTCTTGCCTTTGTCCCTGGTGGGCTTTGGATGCAGACCTTTCGGATCTGCTAAGTTACTTATATTCATCCATCTGCTCCCCAGCTTCTGTAAGTTTATGGTTGTTTTCTCTCTCTCGCTCTCTGTGCTCAAGGGTTTATGCCTTTAAGAAGTGAGAAAAAGTAAGTATGTGTATTGATCCTGTGTATGCTATCTTCCCCAGCCTGT
This sequence comes from Manis pentadactyla, assembly GCF_030020395.1. NCBI lineage: Eukaryota > Metazoa > Chordata > Mammalia > Pholidota > Manidae > Manis > Manis pentadactyla. Next base: position 133,400,145 of record NC_080026.1, on the reverse strand, counting down.
ATTTACTAAGTACGTGTGTTTACTTTGCTGCCCAATCTCTAGTATGTCTCTTCTCCCTTCTGAGCGATTCTTCCTCAAGTGTTTGGCATAGCTCTTGACTATGACTCTTCAGAGGACAAGACAGGAAGGAGAGGGGAGGTGAGGCTCAGGGTGGGGTGGTGATGGGGGTCTTGCGAACGTGGGGAGAGAGGCAGGCAGTGTGAATGAACCCGGCAGGCCGTGGGACTGCGGCAGGACGGGGTCCGGAGAGCTGAGTGCGCCCCGGGGTTCTGACGTGGCTCTGAAGGGCTCTCTCGGATCCTCTGGGGCCCACAGGTCGCTCTGGGTCCTCAGCTCCGTAGGGTGGGGCTGGAGTTCTCCTGCTCCTCCCACAGTAGAGTCTTCTCTGGAGGGGCCGCTCCGGGGCCTCAAGCCACCTGTCACCCGACTTGGAGGGTCCCCTTGCCATCCTGTTACTCTCCGGACCCAATTACAATCCAAGCAGCCTTTCCAGGCCTGCCTCCAGCTTCTCTCACTGCTTGTGTGGGCGCAGCAGGGCGCCCGACGCAGCCTCCTCCTCCCACCGACGCACTCCAGGCTCCGCTGGAAAGCCTCTCAGGGCTCTGGGAGCCTCCTGTCATGGGAGTGGCTGACCTGACACCCGTCTCAGCCCCCTTATGCTTGCCTGCCTCCGACAGAGAGGACGGGCAGTCTCGATGCCCACGTTCCCAGCTTCCCTTGCAGTGGGTGAGCCGTTGGCCCCCTGCCTTTGCGCGAGCCAGCTTATAACTGAGCGGGACTGAGAAGTCATGGTGGCTAAGCCGCTGAGGCAGGGAAGCCACCTCCCTTCAGGTTTCTTGTGAGAAGATGAACCCCTGTTTCTTTAAGCCACAGTTACTCATATTTTCTGTTACTTGCAGCTAAACTAAAGCATTCCTGCCAGGTACACTGCCTTCTAGATGTGGGTCCCCACTAGCAATCCCTGGGGGATTCCCCACCCCCAGGACCTGACCTGTTCTTTCCTGGGGGATGCTCAGGTCAGAGAGGTTGCTGTGTCAGCCTACTCACCCCCACCCGGGGCCCTGGGGCCTGTCCCAGTGGGAACTGAACTGTTAGTCGTATTTGATCCTTGTTCCCAGGGAGTGACCTGGCAGGGCCAGGTTAGCCAGACAGTCACTCAAGGACAAGGCAGGAGGTGCCTAGAGTTGCACTTACTCACTGTCACCCATGGTCACAGTCTTTGATTCCAGAAAAGAATAGAAGGATCTCATGGGCTACAAAGGAGCCACCCAGCCAGGATGTTGACAGAGGCTGTGGGTCAGAGACAGGGGGTCTGCTTGATTGAGCAGGCCCAGGTGTTTGGCATTCTGGCTTGTAGCTCAGAGGCAGGCTGGGCCTCCTCACAGGGTCTGAGACGGAAGGTGCCAGAACATAAGCCCACACCACCATTTCCTGGAAACCAGACTTTTCCAGGGGTGATCGAGTGTTGGCCTTGGACAGGCCCTGGAGGTCAGAGGGGCTCAGGCCCTGCCTTGGCCACTCCTCCCTGCCAAGGGGTCTCCTGGGTGAGGCCACCCAGCAGGGCCTCTGGGCAGTGGGAAGCTCGGCCCTTAGCATTCCATCGTGGGGCCTGCCCTGGAACCTGTCCCTCTGGGGTGGGGTGGAGTACAGCCCTTTGTGGGGAAGACCCCGGCCCTGGGGGCTCCTTGCGGCTCACCAGGGGAGGCGTGCTGGGGAGGGGACCTAGGGAGAACTGGCAGTGAACCCGGGGCACAAGCCTTCCATCTTCCTTCAGTGAACAGTCTCGATGGCTGAGCTCCTCCTGTTGGGGTCTGGCCTCTGCCGGAGGAGGAGCTCGGTGGACCCCTCGGGCTCAGGGCGATCACCGTCTTTATGTCTGGGCAGCCCCCGGTGTGGCCAGGACTGGAGTCTCTCCCAACAGGGGGCAAATCAGGGAGGGGAGATAGGAGGGAGTAATAACCCAGTAACCTTTGGCCAGGCCCGGCACTATCGGTTCATTATTGCATTTAATTCTTATAGCAAGCATTGGACTCAGGTACGGATAATTATTCCTACTTTACAGATGGGAAAACTGGGGCTCAGAGATGTTAGCTGCTCAGAGACGGACTGGCTCCTGAGAGCGAACATTCACTGGGCACCAAACATGTGCCGGACTGGGGTTTGCGTATGTGACCTTGGCCAGTCCCCGCGAAGGCCCCTGGCAGCTGGAGCCATCCTCAGTGCTGCAGCACTGAGGAAAGTGAGTGATGGGGAGGCAGGAGAGGCAGGCAGCTGTGGCCAGGCCATGTGAAGCCGCATGCACCCTCTGAGGAGTCTGGACATGACCCTGAAGGCAGCAGACCCACTGAGATCTGCACGTGGGGAAAGGGCTGCAATGGCAGCACAGACGGGGACAGGCAGCCGGTGGGGTCACCTGGAGGCTTTGTCATGCTCTGTGCAGGAGGCAACCAGCTAGAATTAAGGCAGTGGCCCCACACTTAGAAGGCACCTCATAAATATTTGCTGTCAAACAACAGAGAGGTTGGGGCAGAGGAGAAGGATTTGAGGGCAGGTGGAACCAGTAGGCTTTGGCAACTGGACACGGCAGTTGGGGGAAGAGGTGACATTTTTGTTTCCATCTGCAGCAGCTGGGGGATGAAGGTGGCTTTCACTGGGATGGGGACACCTGAGAGGGAGCAGGTTTGGGCCCGGAAAGATAAGATTCATTCAGACTTGTTGGCTTCCACATGTCCATCTCTGTCCCCTGGGGTCATGGTTTGGGAAACAGTTGTCAGAGCTGGGCTGGCCTCTGGTGGTCTTCCCCAGGCCCCTGATTTCCTCTTTGGACAAACCGAGGCCGGGATGGAGAAGGGACTTGCTGGCAGAGGGTCAGCTCGGTGGAGATGCTCCCTCCGCCTCTGGCCACTGTCCGGTAAATCACAAATGCAAACACGTAGCTTCGCAAGGTTTCAGGGGTGTCCTTGCTCTGCTCCTCAGAGCTTTGTTCTGGACACAATATCTGGAGATACCTGTCTTTCTATGCCAGAGCCTTTGTTATCAGAGTAGATTGTCTGATCCTGCCTCTCAAAGACAGAATCCTCAGAAGAACCTTGATAACAGCCAATCAAATGCCTGGATTAGCAGCTCTTAGTCCATGTTTTAGAAGTAATAGATGTTCTTGGAAAACTGGTTTTCTGTAGTCACGTAAGTCAGGAAATCTCTGGGCTCCACATATTACATGTGGCTCTGCCATGCAGGACTTCTCAGGACCTTAACCGGTACCAAGGCAGTCTCCAAGAGGGGGCTCCTGTGGGCAGGGCTTCCTCCAGGTACCAGGCCAATGAACACCTTTCCCATGGCACATCCATCCCCATCTCCCAGGCCTGGGACTCTGGGGTCCTGGTTCAGGAAACTATGGTCAGAGCTGGGCTGGCCTGTGGGGATCTTCCCAAGCTCCTCATTTCTTCATTGAACAAAGTGAGGCCTGGAGAGAAAGGGGAATTGCCCGGTAAAGTCAGCAGGGGGCCTTGGCCAGGATCCCTCCTCCTGTGCAGGCTCCCTGTTTCCTGCCTGGTGACTCATGTGTGCCCAATTTCCTGGGTCCCCAGAGGCCTAACTTTACTTTCCAATGGACCCTTCTGGAAGGAGTTTGGGAGGGTGACTGGGGGCTGGGCTTTGCCCCTGTCTGTGTCCAGGCCTCTGATGTGGCCCTGGTTAACATGCCCTTCCCTACCCCAGCCGCAGAAAGAGCAGAGTCTGAGCACTGAGTCAACACTGGGCAAAGAGCAATTATGGCCCTGACATCATCAGTGGAGCCACTTGCAGCTGGCGAGGCAGGAATACGCCTGTGTGGGTGGTGAGGGCAGTAGTGGGTGCCCTGTGGGCCCACAGACTAGGGCCAGTGTTGGCCTCTCTGAGCCTCCCAGCGGGGCCTGCGGACAGCACCACTGATGCCGGCTCTGTGGGTGCCGCCAGGACTACTGTGCTTGGCTGAGGTGCGCTCGAGGCTGGCACGGAGGGACCAGAGTGTCAGGAAACCCAGTTTGTATCCATTTCTCCGTGTGACTACCCTGGAGGGCCTTCATGTCCCGATGCACAGACTGGCGCCCCTTAGTTCATCCTGCAGATATTTAGGGAGGGCTCTCCTCCCCACCAGGCCTTGTGTGGGGCCCCAGGTGTGCCTGCCACATGCCGCCTGTCTGCAGGGCCTGGTGAGGTTGGACGATTTTGGGCTTCAGGGGGAGAGAGCAGAGTGAACCCTGTCCCACGGTCCCGCTCCCATGTGACTGCCTCCACAGGCCATTCACTTTCTCCTGCTGCCCAGGATGCTCTGTCTACCTTTGAAGAAAGAGTCACAAAGAGTGTAAAGGGGCTGCTTTTGGAAAAGAGAGTCAGGGGGCCCAGATCCTGTCACCCCTGCTTCCTGGGCCGGAAGCCCGCCGTACCACCAGAACATTCCTAAGAAGGGCCTGAGTAATGATTTACTCACTGCCTTCAAATTCAGGAAATCTTATCTGGCTTCTTGAAAAGCCATAAATTAGAAAATCCGGCTGGATTTTTTTTCCATAGAAACTGAATTAGTGATGCAGATTAAAACATTTCTTTATGAAAATGTCAAACGAAACCCTGCAAACGAGCCCTGCCAAGCTGCCCAGATAGCTTTTAAAATCTGGGGGCTGTCCAGGTCAGTGGGAAGATTTTTCTCCTGATTTGGGGTACTGGGAATGTGCATTCTTGAGCTGCGCCCCACCTTTGGGGAGCTGTGTGGCAGAGAATGCGTGAATGCAGTGTATTCCCTGTGTCTCCCTGGCCAGAGGCACATCCTCAGCGAGGGGTTCCTGTTGGCGCAGCGCTGATCCGCAGCCTGTCACTCAGGGCTGCTTCCTGGTTGGAGTTGCCTGGGCTGCCTCCTCAGTGTTTGGTGTCAGAATAATTCAGGTGGAAATGTGTGTCCCTTCTGCTGTCTAGGAAAGTTCCACAGACGGGCTCCTAGGCATGCTGTGTCTCCAGGTCTTTGGGAGGAGCTGAGCAGGGGCCTGGAGCAGCTGCCTGGGGAGCCCTGACGTGCTGGGGCTGGGAGTCAGGCAGGGGTGTGGGGCATGCGGCCAGGGAGGGCAGGGCTGTGGCGGGAAGGGCCAGCCTGGGGTCGGGGCAGCAGAGGCAGGAACCATGCCCGTAATCCAGAAATACTAATGTGGGACTTTAAAGAAGATTTGCATTGAGCTCTGCAGGATAATCTCCTTCTTCACAAGTTCCAGTGACATCTGCAAGACTGGACAGTGCTTCGGGGCCTGACTCCTGTTTGAGGCTGGGGGGTCACAGGGTGGGTGATGTAGTGACCTTTTGTGTTGAGAGCAGGAGAGGCCCCAGGAGGCCCACTTGCTCTATGGGCTACACACCTCATTCCTCTCTTTCCTTGGGTTCTGGGGCCAACTTTTTGGCCAGGTGACCAGTATTCCCTAAAGGCCACCTCCCTGCCAACCTCAGCATGTCCTCCACCTTCCCAGACTGCCAGGGGGGCTCAAGCCACAGCCTTGCCTCCATCAGAGCTTGTCTCAGAACTGTGCCTGTCTAGTGAATGTCCCCCTGCCGCACCTGCTAACTGGAGATAAGTAAGGGAATGGGCTTTTCGAGAAGCCGGGTTAAAATCATGTGGCCTATCTCTGGGGAGACAGGTTACAACCTGGGGCAGCTTTCCTGTGATGGCAGGGGCAGATGTTGGCCAGGGAAGGAGCGAGAGAGGAGAGCCGTGGACGTCCCTGCCTAGTGTCCTTCCCAGAAAGTGGCCTGTGTGGAATTTTTCTGTGGAATCAACCCATTTACTTAGCTTGGCAAAGTGGACTGGGGTTGTGGCCATTCCTGGGGTGGCTGCAATCGGCAGCTTTTTGTGATTATCTGTTAGTCATTATCTGCTAAGACTTTGGTAAACAGCAGCCTGTTTAGCCATCCTTGAAGGATTAAATCATTACATTTATTGCTCTATCCACTTGCTATTAACCTCCTAAGAGGCTTTTCCACTTCAGAACCAGGGTTTTCATTTGATGAACCCTAAGGAGAACATTAAAGCCAGGAGGCATTGGGGGAGGGGGGAGCCCACAGCCTAGCTGTGGCTGGGGGTGAATCTTAATGGCAGCTTTCCATCAGCAAATCTGTCAGGAGCCCCTGGTGACTGGCATCCTTCGAAGTGGTGCATGCTTTTCAGCAAAGTAGAAGCTTCTTATAGGGAGTGTATCCCAAGAAGCCAAGAGCCTAGCTTGGAAAGGCCTGAAGAGTTCTGGGGAGAGACACAGGCAGCTAGGCAGGCAGGCCGGGCCTTCCCTGGGATGGGTGGATCGGGTGCAGCTGGGATTGCTGGGATCATGGCCTGCAGGGCCAGGAGTGTCGATCAAGGTCTTTGTCTCTTGGGGTGTGCAGTGAGCTGCTTGCATGAAGGTCAGGTGAAGCTTAAGGAGGGATCTTCCCTGGCTTCCCTTTGGGCTATAGCTGTCCTTTCCCTTCTGGACATTTCAGAGACAGCCCAAGCCATCGCTGTGAAGATGGGCCCACTGCCGAACCGATCGGTGGGGGGCCTCTAGGCCAGAGGAGCTTGGCCAGGATGGAGAGCCCCTCCTGGGGAGCAGACCTGAGAGGGATGTCGTGTAGCTGGTCACGACGTCTTTGGCAACCTGGTATTTGCTGGCCGTTGTCCCTCTGGGAGGCATGTCCCAGCTGGGAGGACTTGGAGGGAATGATAGTGGGGGTGTTCTGTGCTCTGAGCCACCTTAAGGGGCATAGTGGACATGGCAGGGCAGGGGGCCCTGCAAAGCTGGGACCCAGGCCTGGGGAGGGCTGAGGCTGGCTCTTTCCTCTGAGGGCTTCACATGCTGGCAGGTGTGAGGCATTGTCCTGTTTCATGGGAGGCAGGCAGCAGGTGTACAGAAGACCCAGGCCGGGGTCACAAAGGGACTTATTTACAATGGTAAGACCTCACTCTTATGCAGAGGCTGGTCTAGATGAGGGGAGTACAAGAGATCGTGAAACGTGACCAGGACCAGCACAGCTGTCACGTCAGGCCTCTGGGTCTAATAGGAGATCAAATATTCAGGCCTAATTCTCTAGCTTGTTCCTTAGACTCTGAGGTCTTTATATATGAGGAAAAATTGGAAGAAATGAATGACTAGAATCAATGTAAACCTACTGTGGAAGAGGCCATTACAATGGTTTATGTTGGGAATCCTTTGAAGGTGACCTCTCCATGTTCTTTTTAACCATGAAGAAACCCTTGGTGTAGAGAGATGGAGATAAACTCCAAACTGGACCACAAGTTTGGTCAACAGATTTTTCAATAGTAAATGAATGTACATCAAGGACTTAGGTAGAAAAATAGAATGATTGCCATTTTAGTATAAATCACACTTATTGGATTCTGTGAAATGGAGAGTGTATCAGAAAACTGGGGTCAGACAGCTGCTTTGGCCTTTGAATAGGGGCTGTGCAAACTGGTTTGTGCCAAAGGGACTGGTGGGAGATGAAAACAAAACTGCCATCTCCCCAGAGCTCCTGAATCCCAAATCCCAGGGGTCCGGAGGCCCCAAATCACGTAGGCCTTCCGGGATGTCTGCGGAGAACTGGAGGGGCATGCAGAAAGACACTGATGCCACGGAGGAGCCACTGATGGAAAATAGCAAGTTTGAGTGCTGCTTGCTGACTCTAGCGAGGCCCCTAGGGAGCCCTGCCCTCTCTTTCTCTTCCCCCAGCTCCCCCACCCCTGCTCCACCCTGTTCCGGCTCCATCTTGCCTGCCCAGTGGGCTACCCTGTGCTCCAGGCTGGGCACCATTTGTTCTCTGGGGGGAGCGTCCCTAGACAAGCATGTGTGGATGGGCCCCTCTGACCTAATTTGCTGTGTCATTGGCCTGAAGGCCTCATTTCCATCAGGTGAAGAAGTGGAAAGGGAGCATTGAAGGGCACCTAGCCTCCTGGCCTGTCCCAGGTACAAACCTGCTCAGGAATGACACACACCGGGTGGAGTGCACCGTTCGGAGCCCGTGTGCATCCAGTTGGCCACAACCTCCCGGGCGCAGCAAGGTGGTTCCATCCCCTGGGCTGCAGGAGTGCCTCCCTTTGCAACATGCCCATCATTCCCATTCAGCCCCGTGTTGGACCCCTCATCTGCCCTCTACCCCCCGCCGCTCATGAGGACCTTCCACTGGGTCAGAGCCTGCTAAGCTCTGGTGGAGCCGTGGAGTCAGGCTTACAACGGACCCAGCAGCAGCGAGGGGTTCTGTGCATGAAGAGCTGGGTGGAGGAGTCGCTTCCCTGAGCTGGATGGCCTCTGAGGGCTGCGCCCAGCAAGTGCCGAGGGATCTTCCCAGGCGCTCTGTGTGAGGCCCCACAGGCCAGGGCCTGAGAGAGACAGCTCATCTCGGAGCATGTGCGTGCCCCAGGATATACGCTCCTGCCGCCTGTGAGAGACCCTGAGCCAGAGGACTCCAGTAAGCTGCCCCTGGATCCCTGATGCCCAGAGACCATTGGGTAGTAAATGTTGTTTTACAGCTGCTGAGAGTGGGGGGTCATTTGTTATGCAGCAGTAGATGACTAACACCTTTCTGAATAATCATTCCAGCCTCACCTATCCTGTCCTCAGGGGAGTGGTTGGCTGGGGTGTAGACTTGGGTGTCAGCCTATGTGGATAAAGTGAAGGTTCCTATGGCCAGGATTCTCACCTGGGCCTGGTCAGCTAGCTCACTACACACGTGTGGGCAATACGTTGCTATTGACCCTATATAAAGAGCTCCACCGAGTGCTCTGGGTGACACGGTGGCAGGGCTACAGAGCTGCTGCATGGCTGGTGAGGCTGCAAGAGAGCAGAGGCTGGAGTGGTGACAGTGCCGAGGACAGACACTGAGATGTGGGCAGAGAGGCCCAGAGGCAGAGACAGGCTTGCTGCGTGCAGACCACTCTGAGTGGATGAGATTCCAGTGACTGACCTGCCACTGTGGGAATAAAGGGTATAAACCCTTTCACCCCAAGAATGTTCCATTGTCATTTCTCAGTCTCAGTGAATCCATAGTGAGCTTGTCCGGGGCTGAAACCTGTTGGCAAGACAGCCTACCTCTAGCCTTTTCAGCCAGGGGCTGCTGAGGGGATGAGAATATAAGGGGAGCACATCGTTATACCTGCCACTTTTTGGAAAACCAAGTCAGCCTCCATATGTTGGTGGGAGGTGAATAAACACGTGGGTGAGACATAGGTTCAAGGCCAGGTTCTGTCACCTGGTACCTAGGTGGCCCTCAGCAGAGTTATAAGACCACCCCAAGCAGTTCCAAAGTGGCCCTCCTGGAGCCAAGAAGGAAGTCACACGTGATCAAACTGCCCAGCCAGCACCAGCCAGGGAGACTGAGCCAGGGGGCCTTTGGAAGGGGCTTGGCACTGGAACGTGGGATTCTCAGCCTCATTGTCTTCATCCCAGCCCCTGTTGGGATGCAGGCGCGAATTCCTCCCAGCACCCTCCTGGTGCCAGGGCCTGGGAGGACCTCGGGAGGATGCTCACTCTTCAAGGACAGGAAGCTCAGCTGTACAGCCCCCACGGCTGTGCTTGGGGCTTTCCCGAGGAACTTTAACCAGGGTCAAGTCACCCCCTTGCTCCGTGAGTCTGGGCCTGAGCCTTGCACGACATCCTGCTTGGAGCACCAACTCCCCAGAAGCCTCTGCTCTCCTCCCCTGCGCACACCGAGGGTCCCTGCCCTGCCTGGGTGTTTATTTCTTGCTGTGTGAAGCGATGATTTAATTCTTGCCTGGGATATCATTCAGCTTCAGTTTGTGCTGAAGTGAAACATATTTCAGCGCCCACCTATTTCCATATAGATAAAAAAAGAAGAAAAAAAAAAAAGGAAAGGAAGAAAACCACCTCAGCTAGCTTCTTCACAATCTATGCATTTGAAGCCTGTTTCTTGAAGATGGATGGCTCTGGTAGGCTGCTAAGAGGTTCTTCTCGACTTGTCAACAGTTTTATCCCCCCACAAACATTCTTGGCTGTAAATTATTCATTGCCCAGTTAGTGGTTAAAAAAAAAAAAAAGATGCCCAGGGCTGAGGTACTTTCTTAATTCTCCCTCTGCTTTTCAGACCCAAGTTGTTTTTCCTTCCTGCTGCTGGCAAAGTAGAACTGGAAGTCTCTTGACTAAGAGCTTCATGGCTGGTGCCTAAGGACAAAGTCCTGTTGACCCCAGTGTGAGCTTGACTGGGGGTGGCCGGGGTGCCCCTTATAGTTTGGGGTATGGCAGGACACTGGGGTTACAAGTATACACTGAAGTAGGCAATAGGTGTGTTTGGGGCTTTCCTTTTTGCTGTTGGCAGGAACTCCAAGGTTTTCCAAAAAGCAGAGAGGAGGCTTGATTCTATTCTAGCAGCCATGTCAGAGTCCACAGCTGGAAAGGGTCCGAGACGTCCTCTGCTCACCTGATTCCACCTTCCCTGGGCCCCTTCCCAGGCGTGGGCCTCGCCAGGAGACAGTGCCCCCTTGTCTTTCTCTCTCGTGCCCTCCCTCTCTCGTCCTGCATGACCCCAGTCCACGCCCAACCCCCCAGCGGGCCTCCGCCTCCACTGTGGGTTCTCGGGTCCACCTTCTCTGTGCCCCAGTGGACACGGATGGCATGGTGGGCGGGGTTAGGCTCCAGAGTTCGGGGCGGTATTCGCAATACAAAATCCCACAAACTGGGTGGCTTAAAACAGCAGAAATGCCCGCTCTTCCAGTCTGGAGGCCGAGACTCAGAAATGAAGGTGTCAGCAGGGCTGTGGTCCCTGGAGACTTTGGGCGGGACCCCTCCGTGCTCTCTCGAGCTGCTGGTGGCGGCCAGCGATGCCTGGCCGGCAGCTGCAGCCTCGTCACGCGGTGCTCTCTCTGTGTGGCTGTGTCCAGTCTGCTCTTCTTACAAGGACCCGAATCATGCTGGATGAAGGGTTCCCTTTATTTCTCTTCTTAACTTCTTTAGTTGCATCTGCAAAGACCCTATTTCTCAATAAGGTCACAGTCACAGGTGCCCAGAGTTGGGACTTCAACCTATCTTTTTGGGGGACACAGTGCAACCCATGACAGGGCTAGAGGAGGGAGGAGCCTGGGCGGTCAGGCCACGGCACAGCATTGGAAGTGTCACAAGGCCACAGAGTTGGTGTCCTGCTGAGACCTCGCCTTCCCCACCAAGTGCCCTGGCATTTATTGCCCTGAACCAGTGTCTTGCCCCCGGTCTTGAGGCCTAGAACCAAGGTGCCTTCACTGAGCCTGGCAGTGGAGATGCCAGGCTCTGGTGTGGGCCTGAAAACCTGTCCTTTCACACCTGAGTAGACAGAAAATTGGGCTGACTGTGGGCTGACTCGTCTCCAACAGGAACCGGACCTCCCTGCAGAGCAGCTGCCGTGGGCTCTGTCCAGTGGCCCGATCTGAGGGCAGTGTCCACCCGCCTGGGCGGCAGGAGGGGTGGCCTCTCGCGTGTCCCCCCACTCCGTGACTCCATCTGGACTCCCAGTTCCTCCTCCCTCCCCATGTTCTCCCCAGGCACTGAGGCTTCTGGGTGGGCTCTGCTGCTCAGTCTAGAGACAAGAGGCCAGTGGCAGCTCAGCAGCCTGCTGTGCTAGTGCCCTGCTAAAGGAAGCCATTTCCCAAGGGGCCAGGGGACTGCGGCTGGGCCTCAGGTTGGACACTGAATTATTTTCTCTCCACTGTATCCCCTAACATGGGAAAAAGGAATAATGACATTATTTCCAAATATTTTGTATTTGGAATTAATGCTGAGGAAGAGAAATGGCCAAGAGTTTTGGCTTTCAGACAAGATTTCCAACACTGGGTTTATAAACACGGGTGGACGCTGGGTTTTGTTGGGGCCACTTCACCTCTCACTAGCCCAGCTATGGCTACGGGGCATGAGCTTCCGTTACCCAGACAGCAGACCAGAGAGGCAGGGGCCCTGGGGCCCGGTCCATCTCACTGGGTGTGGTTGTTACCTTTGGTTTAGTTTAAGATTATTTTAAGTCAGACTACGCAGCCTTTAACTGGAGACCCTGGGGTTCCTCTGAGCCCAGACCACCTCAGAGTGTGGGAGTGAGTCACTTGGAGCACAGGTGGCTAAGGGAATGGACAGGAAATGGGTGCGAGCCCCTGGCTTATGAGAGTTGAGGAAGAAAGGAAATAAGGGCCATGTGCTCCCATATTCAATATTGTACTTAATTCTTGTAGTGGTGTGCCCATTGCACAGAGGAGGGGACCTTGGCTCAGAAAGACCCAATGGCCTGCTTAGGTCATGGGCAGTAACTGGCAGAGCCTAACAGACCCAGGTTCCTGAGTGAGATGATTTCTTCTTTAGGCAGGTAGCTTCCACATCTCTGATCACAGAGTGGTGGGTGGTGGCCTAGAGCAAATCTCTGGGAAAATGAGGTTCCTTCCCAGAGCTGGGGACCCTTAGAAGCTTCTGGAGGAGCTCAGTGCTGTCTTCTCCCAGCTGGGGGAGCACACCTACCTCATGGAGGGACTGCAAAGCCCAGATGGGCAGCCCCGCCCTGGGGGCACTTGATAGGGAATGACTCAGAGGAAGAGATGTGGCAGGCATCCCCCGAGGGAATAGGTGGGCTCCTGGGAGCATCTGGTAGAAATTCCTTTTCCATTTAAAGGCCAAGGAGTTAAATGAATGAAAGTTCTTTGAAGTGAGGGCTTTTCAGGGAGCACTTGGAAGCATTTTGCAGAAATCTGGACTGTTGTGAAGAGAAACAGGGGTAGCAAGATGTCTTAATTCCATCATCTTTTCTATTGTCCAAGTCATTTAGTTCTGTTTTTATTGCATTATTTCCTCTCTTAAGACTGGACTCTTGGAAGTAACATTGAGATGAGTATGTGGGGTATTTATTTTCTGTATTTTTTATTGAGATAAAGTTCACCTGTCAGTTCATCCATTTAAAGTGTACAAGTCAATAGTTTTTAGTATATTCCCCGAGTTGTGCGTCTGCCACCACAGTCAGCTTTAGCATATTTATTTTCCCCAGTGGCTGCACTGTGGGCATGAGCCCAGCCACCCCGCCGGGGTGACAGTGGTCTTAGCAGGGCTTTTGGTGTCTTTTCCTGGTCTCTCTGTTAAGCTGTCTGCTTCGTTGGATAATAGGCCCAGCCCATTAGACTCCACTAATCACCTGCTGATTGCGCTTTTGTTTTGAAAAATGCCCTGGCGCATAAATTGCTCCACAGTCCGATCCAATTAGGTGCAGACCGGACAAAGCTTGGCCAGTCTTTGAGGTGTGTTTGGAGCCTGCCCTGCTCTTCTTGGATGTCTCCTTCCTTGGTTCTCTCTGGAGAACTAGCTGGCTTTTAGTTCAGTCCATTGCTCTTAATTAAGAGGAGCTGTTGTTTTCACGAGTGCCCTTAAGCTTGAACTTCCCCGCATAATGTTTCAATAGAGTCAGTTCTTTTGGGAACGTTCCAGAGGTCCCTTTTCTCATGCAATGCCTTCTCCCTGGGCTTGAATTTGAGATGCCTCTGGTCTTCTCAGCTTGTCTCTCTCAGGGGACGTGTGTCCTGTGAGCAAGCTAGGGTGAGGGTGGTTGGGGCCCAGTCTTCTTGGCCTTTGCTGCATGGGGTAGAGCCTCCCTCCTGTGGGAAGTGGCTGGGAAGGATAGCCCTGACCTCTCAGCCGTACTCACCAGGAATTTAGCCTTTCACCTTGGAGTTGGAGGGCATGAGAAACAGTGGTGGCCTGTCCTTGCTGGTGACCTCTGGTAGGCCTTGGGACAGGAGGGGAAAGGGAGCCCTCACTTCTTGGCCACACCCACCCCAAGTGAAGCTTTTGTCCAGCTGAGCCAGAGTCGGGGAGGGAGTGGGCAGGGTTCTGGCTGAAATGCCATGATTCTTGCTATTCTTATTGAGTTTAGTAGATTTTCTGGAACAAATATTTCTTCATTTGTCATAGGCCCTTAGGACAGTTCCCAGAGAATTTAAATGGTTATTTGTTTTCTTAAAAATAGTTTTTGCCCGTTTTGCTTGTTTTACTAGGGCGTGGTCCACGGAACTACCCACGCTGCCACCTCGGAAGTCGGAACTATACTGTTTTGTTGTAATGATGAGGCATCCTTATGTTATGATTTACCTCCAAATATAGCTTTGATGGTACTTGGTAAGTTTTGACAAGTCATATTCTAATTTTCTGTTGTATTCATAATTTTCTGAACTCAACAGGAAGAATATTTTAGTTTTAAAATGGGTTATCTATTTATCTATCTACCTGCTTTGGTTTTCAGACTTTCATCAGTTCAGTCCAGCTTTTGTTAGATTTTGTGGTTCAGAAAATCGGTTTGTTCAGTTTCTGCTCTTGGTAATTTAGAGAAATTATTTTTTTGGACAACTAAGTATGTGATAAGTTTTTGCAAATGCTCCATCACTGCCTTGAGAAAAATATATATTTCCTGCTCGTGGGGCCCAACTTCAGCATCCACCTGTTAACTTAGCTTTGTTAATTATACTGTGTGACCCCCCAGCAGGCTCCAACACACAGAGATGTGGCAGAAGGAGCAAGGAACTTGCAGAGCATGTGTGTGAAGCAGGTGTCACGAGCTCATGGTGATTTTGAGGGAAATGGTGCTTTGATGCGTTTTCCCCAGAAGGGTATCCAGGTGGCACAGAGTGCAGATTCGGGCACTTTGGGCTTAGAGGGGACCTTGGAGAACTTCTGGTTCCACTCCCTTGTCTTACAGTCAAGGAGAATGACTTGCCTGAGGTCACACAGCTGGCCAGCTCTGAGGCTGGGAACTGAATTTACGTCCTGGGATTTGGGAAGGGCATAAAGTCTCTGCTTCTGCCCTGCTTCCAGCGTACTGTCTTTTGTCTGAGTCTTCATTTTGTTTCTGAGACAGTGGTGCCTTAAGAATGGGTAGAGCTACATTTCTTATGGAAAAAAATGGCCTTTTATATTAATTTGTAGGGACTTTACAGTTTGCAAAGCACACTTTCCTATGTCTCACCTAAGTAATCTTCAGTCAGGAGATGTTTCAGGCAGTACTGATACTCTAATCCCGGGGGTGAAGAAATCCAGGCTAAGACCCTGGCAGTCCTTCTGCTGCCTGAGACACCCAGTACCCCCAAGGCCACGCTCTCATTCTCAGGGCCTGGAGAGCTTGACCCACAGCCAGTGTTCAGACCCTTTGACTTCCTGAGTGGCTCTTTTGGGGTAAATTGTAACATCTTGCAGGACTTTTCTGTCCTCTGTTGGAACAGTCCCTGGACAGCTGGCTGGGTTTTGTGAGCACAGTGATAGGTCTGGGAAATATTATTTAAAAAATATTGCTCTAATTATCAAAATTGGAAAAAGAAGAACAAATGAGACCTAAAGTCAGCAAAAGGAGGGACATAATAAAGATCAGAGAAGAAATAAACAAAATCGAGAAGAATAAAACAATAGAAAAAATCAATGAAACCAAGAGTTGGTTCTTTGAGAAAATAAAAAAAATAGATAAGCCTCTAGCCAGACTTATTAAGAGAAAAAGAGAATCAACACACATCAACAGAATCAGAAACAAGAAAGGAAAAATCACGATGGACCCATAGAAATACAAAGAATTATTAGAGAATATTATGAAAACCTATATGCTAACAAGCTGGAAAACCTAGGAGAAATGGACAACTTCCTAGAAAAATACAATCTTCCAAGACTGACCCAGAAAGAAACAGAAAATCTAAACAGACCAATTACCAGCAACGAAATTGAATCAGTAATAAAAAAACTACCCAAGAACAAAACCCCGGGCCAGATGGATTTACTTCGAAATTTTATCAGACATACAGAGAAGATATAATACCCATTCTCCTTAAAGTTTTCCAAAAAATAGAAGAGGAGGGAATACTTCCAAACTCATTCTATGAAGCCAACATCACCCTAATACCAAAACCGGGCAAAGACCCCACCAAAAAAGAAAACTACAGACCAATATCCCTGATGAACGTAGATGCAAAAATACTCAACAAAATATTAGCAAACCAAATTCAAAAATACATCAAAAGGATCATACACCATGACCAAGTGGGATTCATCCCAGGGATGCAAGGATGGTACAACATTCGAAAGTCCATCAACATCATCCACCACATCAATAAAAAGAAGAACAAAAACCACATAATCATCCCCATAGATGCTGAAAAAGCATTCGACAAAATTCAACATCCATTCATGATAAAAACTCTCAACAAAATGGGCATAGAGGGCAAGTACCTCAACATAATAAAGGCCATCTATGATAAACCCACAGCTAACATCATACTGAACAGCGAGAGGCTGAAAGCTTTTCCTCTGAGATCGGGAACAAGACAGGGATGCCCACTCTCCCCACTGTTATTCAACATAGTACTGGAGGTCCTAGCCACGGCAATTAGACAAAACAAAGAAATACAAGGAATCCAGATTGGTAAAGAAGAAGTCAAACTGTCACTGTTTGCAGATGACATGATATTGTACATAAAAAACCCTAAAGACTCCACCCCAAAACTACTAGAACTAATATCGAAATTCAGCAAAGTTGCAGGATACAAAATTAACACACAGAAATCTGTGGCTTTCCTATACACTAAAAATGAGCCAATAGAGAAATCAGGAAAACAATTCCATTCACAATAGCATCAAAAAGAATAAAATACCTAGGAATAAACCTAACCAAGGAAGTGAAAGACCTATACCCTAAACACTATAAGACACTTTTAAGAGAAATTAAAGAGGTCACTAACAAATGGAAACTCATCCCATGCTCCTGGCTAGGAAGAATTAATATCATCAAAATGGCCATCCTGCCCAAAGCAATATACAGATTTGATGCAATCCCTATCAAATTACCAACAGCTTCCTTCAATGAACTGGAACAAATAGTTCAAAAATTCATATGGAACCACCAAAGATCCCGAATAGTCAAAGTAATCCTGAGAAGGAAGAATGAAATGTGGGGGGGATCTCACTCCCCAACTTCAAGCTCTACTACAAAGCCACAGTAATCAAGACAATTTGACAATTTGGTACTGGCACAAGAACAGAGCCACAGACCAGTGGAACAGAATAGAGACTCCAAACATTAACCCAAACATATATGGCCAATTAATATACGATAAAGGAGCCATGAACATACAATGGGGAAATGACAGTCTCTTCAACAGATGGTGCTGGCAAAACTGGACAGCTACATGTAAGAGAATGAAACTGGATCACTGTCTAACCCCATACACAAAAGTAAATTCGAAATGGATCAAAGACCTGAATGTAAGTCATGAAACCATAAAACTCTTAGAAAAAAACATAGGCAAAAATCTCATGGACATAAACATGAGTGACTTCTTCATGAACATATCTCCCCGGGCAAGAGAAACAAAAGCAAAAATGAACAAGTGGGACTATATCAAGCTGAAAAGCTTCTGTACAGCAAAGGACACCATCAATAGAACAAAAAGGTACCCTACAGTATGGGAGAATATATTCATAAATGATAGATCCGATAAAGGCTTGACATCCAAAATATATAAAGAGCTCATGCACCTCAACAAACAAAAAGCAAATAATCCAATTAAAAAATAGGCAGAGGAGCTGAACAGTCAATTCTCCAAAGAAGAAATTCAGATGGCCAACAGACACATGAAAAGATGCTCCACATCGCTTGTCATCATAGAAATGCAAATTAAAACCACAATGAGATATCACCTCACACCAGTAAGGATCGCCACCATCCAAAAGACAAACAACAACAAATGTTGGCGAGGTTGCGGAGAAAGGGGAACCCTCCTACACTGCTGGTGGGAATGCAAATTAGTTCAACCATTGTAGAAAGCAGTACGGAGGTTCCTCAAAAGCTCAAAATAGAAATACCATTTGACCCAGGAATTCCACTTCTAGGAATTTACCCTAAGAATGCAGCACTCCAGTTTGAAAAAGACAGATGCACCCCTATGTTTATCGCAGCACTATTTACAATAGCCAAGAAATGGAAGCAACCTAAGTGTCCATCAATAGACGAATGGATAAAGATGTGGTACATATACACAATGGAATATTATTCAGCCATAAGAAAAAAACAGATCCTACCATTAGCAAAAACATGGATAGAGCTAGAGGGTATTATGCTCAGTGAAAAAGCCAGGTGGAGAAAGACAAGTACCAAATGATTTCCCTCATATGTGGAGTATAAGAACAAAGAAAAACTGAAGGAACAAAACAGCAGCAGAATCACAGAACCCAAGAATCGACTAACGGTTACCAAAGGGAAAGGGACTGGGGAGGATGGCAGGGAAGGGAGGGATAAGGGTGGGGAAAAAGAAAGAGGGCATTACAATTAGCATCTATAATGTGGGGGGGAGGCACGGGGAGGGCTGTGCAACACAGAGAAGACAAGTAGTGAGTCTACAGCATCTTACTATGCTGATAGACAGTGACTGTAATGGGGTTTGTGGGGAGGGACTTGGTGAAGGGGGGAGTCTAGTAACCATAATGTTCTTCATGTAATTGTAGATTAATGATAATAAAATGAATTGAAAAAAACTACATGATAAAACAAACAAACAAAAATATCACTCTACCCTCTGCACCTGCTATCAGTAGGATATAATCGGCTGGGGGTGTGCTGGAAGCCTCCCTCTGCTTATCTCCTGGGACCGTCTTAGTTCACTTCTGCATTTGCTCTCCTTCCTGTGCAGGAGCGTTCAAGCAGCCACGTCTCAGCTACACCCAGTGCCGCTGCTCAGCCAGCCTCCCGTGTCCTCATCTGGGGGTTTCAGACCCACCTAGATTGGCTCTGCCATGATCAGAGGCTCCTAGCTGCCTTCCTCCAGTAAATGGTCTCAAGTAATAGTTGCTATGTCGGGTTGCATTGGTTTCTATTACGTGTACCAAATCTCCCCAAATTCAGTGGTTTCAGTGGGTCAGGACTCCAGGATTGGCTTAGCTGAGTGATTCTGGCCTGGCGCCTCTCATCAGGGTGCAGTCAGATGTCACCCAGGGCTGGTTTGCCTGGAGATGGGGCTGACTTTCAAGGTGGCTCCACACATGTGGCTGACAGGGTAGTGCCAGCTCTTGGCAGAGGGCCTGGGCTCCTTCCGCGTGGACCTCTCCACAGGGCTGCTGAGGTTTCTTGGGACATGGAGGCCTGCTTCCTTCAGAGCACGTGATCTGGGAGACAGAAGTCAGGAGCTCAGTGTATCTGCGACTTGGCCTGGAAGTCATGCCAGTCACTTCTGCTGTACCCTAGTTGTTACATTGCTGCAATCTCTATTCAGTGGGGAGGCAGGAGGATGGCATAAGGCTGCGGAGGCCAGGAGGTGAAAGTCACTTGGGGCCTCTGGAGGCTGCCTCCCACAGGATGCACCGACACCAGAAACGGAGCCAGCTGCTTCGCTGACATTTCTCCTCTCATCAGCTCTGTGTGGCAAGCCTCGTTTGTCCCCATTCACAGAAGGGGGAACAGAGAGATGATGTCACTTAACCCTCCAAGTAGATTTGAACGCTGTTTGTACATTTGAGCCCTAAGGCTTGTGCATTAGCTCTTGCCCCGTGCCGACCCGGTGTCGTCTATGCCTTCTGCCTTCCCGCAAGCAGATGTTCTGCCCAGCTGTTCTGCCAGACACTCAGTGGCTCCATGTGTGAACAGCTGGGCTCTTGGACTGGAACACAGGGCTAGACAGACAGCAGTGCAGAGTCACCTTCATGTGAGCTCAGGCTGGACTGATAGAAACATGATGTTTAGAATCTAGGAGGCGGGAGTCTGGTGTAGGCAGACTGTGGGATTGGGGATATCTCACTGTGAGATGCTGAAAGCTATTTAGGGATGTCGATCCCAGGGCGAGGAGAGAGCTGAGGAACTGGGAATGTTTTACTCAGAAAAAAACAACCTACAGACCCCTGAGAGAAAATTGGAGGCTGTGAAAACGTTTATCCACTGTGGAGGCCTGAGGCATGGAGGAGGTTCTAGCCAGATGGTCGCAAGACTGAAACTGGTTTCTCCAAGAGCCTGAGTTTGTCCCTTACAGAGTATGCCCAAGAAGGTGCCAGGAGAAGCTCATTTTAAAGTGCAGATCTCACTGTCACCCACCTGCTCGGACACCTTGTGGCTTTGCCTCAGGGATTGTGACCTCGGCCATCGGGGCCAGTTGGGGCTGGCCCCGCCTCATCTCACACCGTGGGTACCCTCTGTGCTCCCCCAAACTGGCCTTCTTTCTTCTGCAAACAATCTCTGCTCACAGGAACACACCAGCACCCACCCACATACACACTCATACACACACACACACACAACATACATACTACACACACAGAAACATGTCCACACTTCCCTACGTGTATACACATAGAGCACACTCATGAACAAACATGCTCTTACACACATACACACAAACTCCTATTCACACACAAACACATTCATGCACAAACACATTTCCATGTTCACACTCACATGCACATATGGACACACACTCACATGTATAGACACAGGCTCACACCTTTACATGTACTCACACACTCATGTGCACATCTACGTTCAAATGAACACACTGCACGCCCACTCATGCTGTTCACATGCACACATTCACCCACACAGGCTTCCACCCACTCTTGTGTATACATACCTATTCACCCTTGCACACACACACACACTCAGATGCACATGCTCACCCCCATATGCTTTCACCTCCCCTGCCCCCACTTACACACCTACATTTGTTTAAGTAACTCCCGCTCATTCTTCAGCTTGAGCCACGTTCCCAGGAAACCTTCCCTGACTCTCCAGATGAAGTCAGACCCTCCTATCTGGAAGCTGTCAGAGGTCTTGTCATTTGCACTGAGGTGTCTGATGGCTGTCACCCCCACTCATCTGTGGGCTCCACAGGGGTGGGTGCTGGCTGGATCTGCTGTCCCCAGGCCTGAGGGCAGTGGGCACTGATGAATGGTGGGAAGAGGTAGTGTGCTCGTTCTGCAGGTGGCACCTTGTTAGGGTGATGTGGCGAGAACTGGGGGCAGATGACCGTTCAGGTCTCTCCAAGTCCCAAGGGTCTCTGCGTTTACCATGAACTTCCTGTTTCCCGAGATGCTCGGGTCCTATTTTAGGAATTCACTTAGGAATGCGTCTTAGTTGTGTGCTCCTCTCAGAGTCATTCCACTGACATTCTCGGCGCCCAGCCCTGCTTGTGTGGAGACATAATGCTTTCGTTTCCACTGTGTAGCATATTTCTCACCAATACCACTTTTTTGCTCCCATGTGCCGGGCACCGTCCCTCCCTCCTCAGGTCTGCGTAGGGGGCCCTGAGAGTCCCCCAGTGTCTCAAGTCGGCTCGACCTCTCAGAAGCTCAGAATCTCTCATGGTGTCCGCAGGAAACGGTACTTGGTTAAATCTCAAAGAAACGAGGCTGGTGTCTACTTGGCCTGTGGATTCCAATGGGAACTTCTAAGAGTACCAGTTTCTCCTCTATGGGCCGCGTGAGCGCCTGTGTGTGCTTTCATATTTACATCTTAAATGAGAGGAGATGCTCTCCAGGAGAAAGAGATCTCTGAGAAAGCAACATGTTTTGTGTGCAGTAGGCAGCACTATTCCGAGGTAGAAATGGTTTTCTAGGGCTTTAAAGAGCTAGAACTCAGTCCCGGCTCTGACTTCTCTGTCACCTATTGCTTAGTCTCTATGCACCTGTTTCCTAATCTTTAATATGTGCTGATAAGCTCAACCTTTAGGGAAAATTACATGAAGTGGCACATCTGAAGAGGCTCTGCCCATATGTGCTCGGCCACCCCTGCCCCGTGTCCTGGCCTGGGCTCTACCCCCCTCCCTCGAATGGTTGAGGACCTGAGAGGCCTTTTGGACCCCTGGATTGTTTCTCAACAGAGCTCCGCCTGGCATCTTCTTACCTAGGACCCATCCTACTAGACTTGTGAAATCAGGAGGGGCTGGCCAGGCAGCAGAGGGTGCAGGCTTGGGTCTGGCAGTCCAGTGCCAGCAAAGGGGCTGAGTTCTCACTGTCCCAGCCCACGTGCTACATGATGACTCATGTGATTTTCTCAAGATATGAACCGCCTTTTGCAAGGCAGAGCTGCGTGTACGCCTGCAGGGATGGCTGCCCCAGCCCCTGGAGCTCACAGGGAGGACGCCCCACTGCCACCCCCGCCCCTGCCCCCACTCCTGGCTTGGGTCTCTGGAGATGGGCCCTTGCTGCTGTCCTCTCCTCGGAGTGCTCACTCTTTGGGACCAACTCTGGGACTCTAGCATGTCCTTCTCGATATTTCTCTGTGAGTAGGTAGCCG
The DNA here is from genome assembly GCF_030020395.1 of Manis pentadactyla. Lineage (NCBI taxonomy): Eukaryota > Metazoa > Chordata > Mammalia > Pholidota > Manidae > Manis > Manis pentadactyla. The sequence continues at coordinate 133,377,906 of NC_080026.1, read as the reverse complement.
GCTGCCCTGCTGGAGGATGGCTGCTCGAGGCTTGCTGCCCCACCAGGAAGTTTTAAATGGGCAGTGTGGGTTTTTAAGGGGATTTCACACTCTTGTGTTTAGGAAACAAGCCAGACAGGGCTGGAGAGGGTGGAGGGATCCGTGTGGGGGCCTGTGGAGAGAGGCCTGTTGCTCGCCAGTCCCTCTACCTCACGACCTGCCACTCCCCTGCAGCGGGCTGGCCTTCATCCTTCCTCTCTTCCCATCCCCACCTCTTGTCCCTGGCCCAGCACGCACTGTCCTGCACTGGATTTTGCAGTATCCTGCCGCCCCGTCTCCTGCTCCGTCTTTCCCTGCTTCACGCGCGGCTGCAGGCACAGTGCTAGCGACACCCCATCGCTTGTGCGGGAACCTTTAGTAGCCCCCTTCTGGCTTCCAGGGAAGCCTGAGTGTCAGGCTCCTGCCCTTGGCCCCGTCCGCCTTTCTCATCTTGTCTCGTGCTCCTTTCCTTCAAGCTGGGGCAGGCCCGCTGCAGGGAAAGCCTCGGTCCGTAGGCTGACGCCCAGGGAGCAGCGCGGGGGCGGCCGGCACCTCCGTGGCACAGAGGCCACCTGGAGGACCAGGCCTGGCCACAGAGGCTCTCTCCGGAAGGGCCCACCTGGGGAGGCCCATGCTGTCTTTCCCGCCTGGGTCTTCCCGTGGCTGCACGCACGGCTCTGCTCTGCGGGGAGACTGGACGCAGGGAGTGGGAACCGGGGTGGGATTCCAGCTCCTTCCGGGCACTCACGGCTCTGAGCCTTCAGGCAGATCGCTTAGTCCCGGGAGTCTCATTCTCTCATCTGTGTAATGGGTGTGATAAGACCCACCTCACCGCTGGGAGGATTAAATTGGATCATTACTAGAAGCATTTAGCCCCTTGCCTGTCACCGCGGTGCCCCTTAGATTTTGTGCCCCAGGCTTGTGTCCTGACTGGAAGCCAGAGGCTCTGGGGTCACCCAGCTGGAAGGCCCTGTGCCAGAGGTGACTTGGCAGCCCCAGGAAACCAGTGAGGACTTCAGAGGCTGGCCAAGAGCTGTTTCCTGGGACCAGGGGGCTTATTATTATGTGTGTGTGTGGGGGCAGCCCAGGCAGTTAGGACAGGAAGTCAGATAACAAAAAGGCTGTGGCTGAAGGTTAATGTTCCCTGACGTCCGCCTATGGGTGCGTGTTCTGAGAAGCCTGCAGTAGCTGATAAAATCCCAAGAACTGACTGGGTTTTCTGAGAAATGAGTCAGATACGCTGATGAAAGAATATTCCAGCAATTCACCTGCCCTAACCGTCTTCCACATTCTCCTGGCTTTGTGGGAGGGGCACCTGCTGTGTTCACACATGCAGAAAGGGTGCCCCCCACAACACAGATTAGAGATTCCGGAAAGTTCTCTCCAGGAACAGGAGAGGTGTTCACCCATTGATGATTTTCTACCTGATGTGGTTCCTTGAAGGCCCGGTCATAAGATGACCTCACAGATGGCAGTCCTTTTTAGAAAGGAAAATATAAAATACCTCAGTAATGTGTTCCTATTCTCAGCCTCAGTTTGTCTCAGTTCAGGCCACCCCGACAAAGTACCACAGACAGAGGCAGGGGGTGGGGGTGCTTAAACGGCAGACATTTATTCCTCACAGTTGCGGAGGCTGGGAGTCCAAAATCAGGGTGCCAGCCTGGTGACCCCTGACACGTGCTCTCACGGATGAAGAGGGCTCTGGTTCTCTTCTTGACACCAGTCATGCCGCGGGCCCCCACCTCCTGAACCTCATCTCCCACGGGCCCTGTTCCAAGTGGCACCCCACTGCTGGTCAGGGCTTCAGCATAGGGGGCAGGACACACTACGGCCCGTAGCGATCAGCAGTCCTGCATTTAGGAAGGGAGGGTTTCTCCCCATAGCTTCTTGTTTTCTGTTTAGCTTGTGAGGCTGGAGCTCGAGTGGTGGCCACGTTCATTTCAGGACAGCGCCATAGTGGTCCCTGCAGCCCCCTTCGGGCAGTGTTTCGGTATTGGGGCAAATGGGCTCAAACAGTGAAACCCAGCGGGGGCTCAGGGCCAGATTGCTCGGCAAACCAAGGCTCCTTCAGCAAACCCACACCCCAGTTCTTGGCAGGTGGTTGTGACTCGTGGCAGGGCAAGTCCAAAAGGGGAGCCAGAGCCTCCCTGCCCCCATCTCTTACCTCTGTAAGGTGAACTGTCATCAATGGGTGAACACTTCTCCTGCTCCTGGAGAGAACTTTCCGGAATCTCTAATCTGTGTTGTGGGGGGCACCCTTTCTGCATGTGTGAACACAGCAGGTGCCTCTCCCACAAAGCCAGGGGAATGTGAAGAAGGGGGAGGACAGTTAGGGCAGGTGAATTGCTGGAATATTCTATCATCGGCATATCTGACTCATTTCTCAGAAAACCCAGTCAGTTCTTAGGACTTTATTTCATTTTTATTTATTTATTTATTTAGTTAGTTACCATTAATCTACAATTACATGAAGAACATTATGTTTACTAGGCTCTCCCCTACCCCAAGTCCCCCCAACAAACCCCATTACAGTCACTGTCCATCAGCATAGTAAGATGTTGTAGAATCACTACTTGTCTTCTCTGTGTTGCAAAGCCCTCCCCTTTCCCACACCCCCCACATTATACATGCTAATCATAATACCCCCTTTCTTCTTCCCTGCCCTTATCCCTCCCTACCCTCCCATTCTCCCCAGTCTCTTTCCCTTTGGTAACTGTTAGTCCTTTCTTGGGTTCTGTGATTCTGCTGCTGTTTTGTTCCTTCAGTTTTTCCTTTGTTCTTATACTCCACAGATGAGTGAAATCATTTGGTATTTGTCTTTCTCTGCTTGGCTTATTTCACTGAGCATAATACCCTCTAGCTCGATCCATGTTGTTGCAAATGGTAGGATTTGTTTTCTCCTTATGGCTGAATAATATTCCATTGTGTATATATACCACATCTTTATCCATTCATCTACTGATGGACACTTAGGTTGCTTCCATTTCTTGGCTATTGTAAATAGTGCTGTGATAAACATAGGGGTGCATCTGTCTTTTTCAAACTGGAGTGCTGCATCCTTAGGGTAAATTCCTAGGAGTGGAATTACTGGGTCAAATGGTATTTCTATTTTTAGTTTTTTGAGGAACCTCCACATTGCTTCCCACAATGGTTGAACTAGCTTACATTCCCATCAGCAGTGTAGGAGGGTTCCCCTTTCTCCACAACCTCGCCAACATTTGTTCCTGGTCTTTTCTATATTGGCCATCCTAACTGGGGTGAGGTGATATCTCATTGTGGTTTTAATTTGCATTTCTATGATAACTAGTGATGTGGAGCATCTTTTCATGTGTCTGTTGGCCATCTGAATTTCTTCTTTGGAGAACTGTCTGTTCAGCTCCTCTGCCCATTTTTTAATCGGATTATTTGCTTTTTGTTTGTTGAGGTGTGTGAGCTCTTTATATATTTTGGATGTCAAGCCTTTATCGGATATGTCATTTATGAATATATTCTCCCATACTGTAGGATGCCTTTTTGTTCTATTGGTGGTGTCCTTTGCTGTAAGAAGCTTTTCAGCTTGATAAAGTCCCACTTGTTCATTTTTGCTTTTGTTTTCCTTGCCCGGGGAGATATATTCATGAAGAAGTCACTCATGTTTATGTCCAAGAGATTTTTGCCTATGTTTTTTTCTAAGAGTTTTATGGTTTCATGACTTACATTCAGGTCTTTGATCCATTTTGAATTTACTTTTGTGTATGGGGTTAGACAATGGTCCAGTTTCATTCTCTTACATGTAGCTGCCCAGTTTTGCCAGCACCATCTGTTGAAGAGACTGTCATTTCCCCATTGTATGTTCATGGCTCCTTTATCGTATATTAATTGGCCATATATGTTTGGGTTAATGTTTGGAGTCTCTATTCTGTTCCACTGGTCTGTGGCTCTGTTCTTGTGCCATTACCAAATTGTCTTGATTACTATGGCTTTGTAGTAGAGCTTGAAGTTGGGGAGTGAGATCCCTGCCACTTTATTCTTCTTTCTCAGGATTGCTTTGGCTATTCGGGGTCATATGAATTTTTGAACTATTTGTTCCAGTTTGTTGAAGAATGTTGTTGGTAATTTGATAGGGATTGCATCAAATCTGTATATTGCTTTGGGCAGGATGGCCATTTTGAAGATTTAATTCTTCGTAGCCAAGAGCATGGGATGAGTTTTCATTTGTTAGTGTCCTCTTTAATTTCTCTTAAGAGTTTCTTATAGTGTTTAGGGTATAGGTCTTTCACTTCCTTGGTTAGGTTTATTCCTAGGTATTTTATTCTTTTTGATGCTATTGTGAATGGAATTGTTTTCCTGATTTCTCTTTCTGTTGGTTCATTGTCAGTGTATAGGAAAGCCACAGATTTCTGTGTGTTAATTTTGTATCCTGCAACTTTACTGTATTCCGATATCAGTTCTAGTAGTTTTGGAGTGGAGTCTTTAGGGTTTTTTATGTACAATATCATGTCATCTGCAAATAGTGACAGTTTAACTTCTTCTTTACCAATCTGGATTCCTTGTATTTCTTTGTTTTGTCTAATTGCCATGGCTAGGACCTCCAGTACTATGTTAAATAAGAGTGGGGACAGTGGGCATCCCTGTCTAGTTCCTGATCTCAGAGGAAATGCTTTCAGCTTCTCGCTGTTCAGTATGATGTTAGCTGTGGGTTTATCATATATGGCCTTTATTATGTTGAGGTACTTGCCCTCTATACCCATTTTGCTGAGAGTTTTTATCATGAATGGATTTTGAATTTTGTTGAATGCTTTTTCAGCATCTATGGAGATGATCATGTGGTTTTCATCTTTCTTTTTGTTTATGAGGTGGATGATGTTGATGAATTTTTGAATGTTGTACCATCCTTGCATCCCTGGATGAATCCCAGTTGGTCATGGTGTATGATCCTCTTGATATATTTTTGAATTCAGTTTGTTAATATTTTGTTGAGTATTTTTGCATCTATGTTCCTCAGGGATATTGGTCTGTAATTTTCTTTTTTGGTGGGGTCTTTGCCCGGTTTTGGTATTAGGGTGATGTTGGCTTCATAGAATGAGTTTGGGAGTATTTCCTCCTCTTCTATTTTTTGGAAAACTTTAAGGAGAATGGGTATTATGTCTTCTCTGTATGTCTGATAAAATTCTGAGGTAAATCCATCTGGCCCAGGTGTTTTTTTCTTGGGTAGTTTTTTGATTACCGCTTCAATTTCTTTGCTGGTATTTGGTTTGTTTAGATTTTGTGTTTCTTCCTTGGTCAGTTTTGGAAGGTTGTATTTTTCTAGGAAGTTGTCCATTTCTTCTAGGTTTTCCAGCTTCTTAGCATATAGGTTTTCATAGTAGTCTCTAATAATTCTTTGTATTTCTGTTGGGTCGGTCATGATGTTTCCTTTCTCATTTCTGATTCTGTTGATGTGTGTTGATTCTCTTTTTCTCTTAATAAGTCTGGCTGGAGGCTTATCTATTTTGTTTATTTTCTCAAAGAACCAGCTCTTGGTTTCATTGATTTTTTCTATTGTTTTATTCTTCTCAATTTTGTTTATTTCTTCTCTGATCTTTATTATGTCCCTCCTTCTGCTGACTTTAGGCCTCATTTGTTCTTCTTTTTCCAATTTGGTAATTGTGACATTAGACTATTCATTTGGGTTTGTTCTTCCTTCTTTAAATATGCCTGGATTGCTATATACTTTCCTCTTAAGACTGCTTTCGCTGTGTCCCACAGAAGTTGGGGCTTTGTGTTGTTGTTGTCATTTATTTCCATATATTGCTGGATCTCCATTTTAATTTGGTCATTGATCCATTGACTATTTAGGAGCAAGTTGTTAAGCCTCCATGTGTTTGTGAGCCTTTTTGCTTTCTTAGTACAATTTATTTCTAGTTTTATACCTTTGTGGTCTGAAAAGTTGGTTGGTAGGATTTCAATCTTTTGGAATTTACTGAGGCTCTTTTTGTGACCTAGTATGTGGTCTATTCTGGAGAATGTTTCATGTGCACTTGAGAAGAATGTGTATCCTGTTGCTTTTGGGTGTAGAGTTCTATAGATGTCTATTAGGTCCATCTGTTCTAGTGTGTTGTTCAGTGCCTCTGTGTCCTTACTTATTTTCTGTCTGGTGGATCTGTTCTTTGGAGTGAATGGTGTGTTGAAGTCTCCTAGAATGAATGCATTGCATTCTATTTCCTCCTTTAGTTCTGTTAGTATTTGTTTCACATATGCTGGTGCTCCTGTGTTGGGTGCATATATATTTATAATGGTTATATCCTCTTGTTGGACTGAGCCCTTTATCATTATGTAATGTCTTCTTTATCTCTTGTTACTTTCTTTGTTTTGAAGTCTATTTTGTCTGATACTAGTACTGCAACACCTGCTTTTTTCTCCCCATTGTTTGCATGAAATATCTTTTTCCATCCCTTGACTTTTAGTCTGTGCATGTCTTTGGGTTTGAGGTGAGTCTCTTGTAAGCATCATATAGATGGGGCTTGTTTTTTTATCCATTCAGTGACTCTATGTCTTTTGATTGGTGCACTCAGTCCATTTACATTTAGGGTGATTATCGATAGGTATGTACTTATTGCCATTTCAGGCTTTAGATTCATGGTTACCAAAGGTTCCAGGTTACTTTCCTTACTATCTAAGAGTCTAACTTAACTCACTTAGTGTGGTGTTACAAACACAATCTAAAGGTTCATTTCTATTTCTCCTCCTTTTTCTTCCTCCTTCATTCTTTATATATTAGGTTTCAAATTTTGTACTTTTTGTCTATCCCCTGATTGGCGTTGGGGATAGTCAATTTAATTTTGCATTTGCCTCGCAATCCGCTGCTCCACCCTCCCTACCATGATTTTACTACCTCTGGTGACAGCTATCCACCCCTAGGAACACTTCCGTCTATAGCAGTCCCTCCAAAATAGACTGCAGAGATGGATTGTGGGAGGTAAACTCTCTCAGCTTTTGCTTATCTGGAAATTGTTTAATCCCGCCTTCAAATTTAAATGATAATCTTGCCCGATAAAGTAATCTTGGTTCCAGGCCCTTCTGCTTCATGGCATTAAATACATCATGCCACTCCCTTCTGGCCTGTAAGGTTTCTGCTGGGAAGTCTGTTGTTAGTCTGATGGGTTTTCCTTTGTATGTGATCTTATTTCTGCCTCTGGCTGCTTTTAACAGTCTGTCCTTATCCTTGATCTTTCCCATTTTAATTACTATGTGTCTTGGTGTTGTCTTCCTTGGGTCCCTTGTGTTGGGGGATCTGTGGATCTCCATGGCCTGACAGACTATGTCCTTCCCAGATTGGGGATGTTTTCAGCAACTACCTCCTCAAAGACACTTTCTATCCCTTTCTCTCTCTCTTCTTCTTCTGGTATCCCTATAATGCAAATATTGTTCCGCTTAGATTGGTCACACAGTTCTCTCAATATTCTTTCATTCTTAGAGATCCTTTTTTCTCTCTGTGCCTCAGCTTCTTTGTATTCCTCTTCTCTAGTTTCTATTTCATTTATTGTCGCCTCCACCGTATGCAACCTGCTTTTAATACCATCCATCATGCTCTTCAACGATTGGATCTCTGACCTGAATTCTTTCCTGAGTTCTTGGATGTCTTTCCGTACCTCCATTAGGATGTTGATTATTTTTATTTTGAACCCCCCTCCATTAGGATGTTGATTATTTTTATTTTGAACCCCCTTTCAGGAAGAGTCACGAGGTCCATATCATTTAAATCTTTCTCGGGAGTTGTATTAACAATTTCACTCTGGACCAGGTTCCTTTGGCGTTTCATGTTTGTATCTGGCGCCCTCTAGTGTCCAGAAGCTCTATTCTGGAGCTGCTCAGCCCCTGAAGCAATGTCGGGGGTCACAGGGGGAGTGGTACTGGGGGTAGGAAAGAGCTGTTCCCCGCCTCCTGGCTCCTGTGCCTGTCTCCACTGCCTGAGCCAGTGGGCCGGGCACACAGGTATAAGTTTTTGTCCCAGAGCAGCCGGATATGGATCCCCGCTTTCCACAAGCAGCCGGAATCCCAGTCTCCCCAGGAACTCTGCCTGTATTACCTTTCCAACCCAGTAGTCATGCGAGTCTCATGAAAGCACCATGAAATGTAGGTTTGTCCTCCCAGCACAGATCTCCGGAGCTAGGTATTCAGCAGTCCCAGGCCTCCACTCCCTCCCTGCTCCGTTTGTCTTCCTCCTGCCGGTGAGCTGGGGTGGGGGCGGAGCTCGGGTCCCGGGAGCCACAGCTCCGGTACGTTACCCCCCGTTCGGTGAGGTCTGCTCTTTTCTCCAGGTGTGTGCAGTCTGATGCCGTCCTCTTTCCTGTTGCTCTCTCAGGATTAGCTGCGCCAATTAAATTTTCTAATTGTATCCAGTTTTAGGAGGAAGCCTCTGTCTCTCCTCTCACGCACCATCTTTAATCCAGTTCTTAGGCTTTTATGTGGCTGGCATTGCTATTTTCCGAGCCGAGCGGGAAGGGACCTTGGCGCTCATCTGGAAGCTGTGGTGGGGCCTGCAGAGCGAGTGGGACTCATGGTGTCCGATGATCTGAGGTCACCCACGGGGTCATCTTTCTGGAGAACTTTGAACAGGGGTCTAGGGCTGCAGGATGAACTGAAGGGGGATTTTCACGTCCAGAAACAACAGGCAGAGGTCCCTTTCTTTGCTAAGGACTCTGATGCCCAGCAGGTGTTGTCCCATCTGGGGTGGGAGGCTCAAAAGAAAGCCCAGCCTGTCACAGAGAGCTGAATCTGGGGCGATGGGGTGTTTATGTGAGGCCAGCTCAGTGTCAGGGTGCAGTCCACCCATCACAGCCCTGGGCCTGGGCCGGGGGTGCAGGGAGCACCCTGCCCAACTCAAGGAGCGAAAGATGAGGACTGAACCAGGTGATGGAGGTGGGCTGGGCAGGGGAGGAGGCGCGGGGCAGAGTCCAGGGCTCATGCTCACTGGGAGGTGAGGGGTGCCGTGAGCAGAATGCTGAGAGCGTGAGGGGAGGCTGAGAGGCAGGTGGGCCCCACTGCTGGTTCGGGGCCTTGTGAGGGGGCTCTGCAGGGGGGTCCTGGGCCTGTGTTGATTTGGGCAGGTTGCCGCCCTCTGGCACAGGTGCGAGTCTGGCGCTCGGTTCCCCTCAGACCTGCCCAGCACTGACATTCCCACGCCGTGGCCATGACCATGCACCTTGGGTTTGAAAGATGCGAGTTTGGCCAAGCTGGGCCTGGCAGGGTAGTGTTCATGTCCTGGCTGCCTGCCTCCTGCCATGTGTCCTGGAAGGTTGCAGTCCCTCTGGGCATCAGCCTGCCAGTCTGCAGAGAGGATGATGACAGGGATGCTGATGACAGTGATGTGCAGGGCGCAGCCTTGAAGGGAGGCTGTGGTGACCGAATGAGCAGCAGAGGTTGGGTGCACCAGAGAGCTGATCTCATGGGAATGAAAATATCCAAATTCTGAGCCCTGGATGGTTATCATTCTGAAATTGGGGAACAATAATAACAATGCCAATAAGCTCACAGCCCAGGGGGTGGGCTCCCAGCACCCCTGGGGTGGCCCTGTGTCTTTGCATCCAGGAGCTGTAAGAAGGTTGACCCGGCTGCCACAGGGGAGGCCTGGCTCTGACAGATGCCAGCATCCAGGCCTGGTGTGCATCACACAGGCTGGAGACATGGGGATGCTGTTCCCTGTGACCTCCCCTCCCTAATGGGAATGGCCTCAGCCTCCCTTCCTGGCCTCGCCTCTGAGCCTTGGCCTCAGAACAGCTTCCTGGTATCACTTGCAGGCTGGTGACATAGCTACCACCTTACCTTGCCCCAAGGTAAACTAAGTTCAGATACATACACATATCACACTAAGACTTTTCAACTCCTTCTCTTTCTTTTCTTTTTTATTAAGGTATTATTGATACACACTCTTATGAAGGTTTCACATGAAAAACATGGTGGTTACTATATTCACCCATATTATCAAGTCTCCCCCACACCCCATTGAAGTCACTGTCCATCAGTGTAATAAGATGACACAGAGTCACTACTTGTCTTCTCTGTGCTACACTGTCTTCCCCATAATCCCCCCATACACCATGTGCACTGATCATAATGCCCCTCAATCCCCTTCTCCCTCCCTCCCCACCCGCCCTCCTTCACCCCTCCCCTTTGGTAGCCATTAGTTCCTTCTTGGAGTCTGTGAGTCTGCTGTTGTTTTGTTGTTTTAGTTTTGCTTTGTTATACTCCACAAATGAGGGAAATCATTTGATACTTGTCTTTCTCTGCCTGGTTTATTTCACTGAGCATAATACCCTCTGGCTCCATCCATGTTATTGCAAATGGTAGTATTTGTTTTCTTCTAATGGCTGAATAATATTCCATTGTGTATATGTACCACATTTTCTTTATCCATTCATCTACTGATGGACACTTAGGTTGATTCCATATCTTGGTTATTGAAAATAGTGCTGCAGTAAACATAGGGGTGCATATGTCTTTTTGAATGTGAGAAGTTGTCTTGGGGTAAATTCCTAGGAGTGGAATTCCTGAGTCAAATGGTATTTCTATTTTTAGTTTTTTGAGGAATCTCCATATTGCTTTCCACAATGGTTGAACTAATTTACATTCCCACCAGCAGTGTAGGAGGGTTCCCCTTTCTCTACATCCTTGCCAACATTTGTTGTTCCTAGTCTTTTCAACGTTGGCCATCCTAACTGGTGGGAGGTGATATCTCATTGTGGTTTTAATTTGCATTTTCCTAATAATTAGTGATGTGGAGTATCTTTTCATGTGCCTGTTGGCCATCTGAATTTCTTCTTTGGAAAATTGTCTCTTCATATCCTCTGCCCATTTTTTAATACGGTTATTTGCTTATTGGGTGTTGAGGCTTGTGAGTTCTTTATATATTTTGGATATTAACCCCTTGTCAGATATGTTGTTTACAAATATATTCTCCCATAATGTGGAATGCCTTTTTGTTCTACTGATGGTGTCCTTTTCTGTACAGAAGCTTTTTAACTTTATGTAGTCCTATTTGTTCATTTTTGCTTTTGTTTCCCTTGCCCAAGGAGATACGTTCAGGAAAAAGTTGCTCATGTTTATATCAAGAGATTTTTGCCTATGTTTTCTTCTAAGAGTTTTAGGGTTTCAAGACTTGCATTCAGGTCTTTGATCCATTTTGAGTTTACTTTTGTGTGTGGGGTTAGACAATAATCCAGCTTCATTATCTTACATGTAGCTGTCCAGTTTTGCCAACACCAGTTGTTGAAGAGGCTGTCATTTCCCCATTGTATGTCCATGGCTCCTTTATCATATATTAATTGACCATATATGGTTGGGTTTATATCTGGGCTCCCTAGTCTGTTCCATTGGTTTATGGGTCTGTTTTTGTGCCAGTACCAAATTGTCTTGATTACTGTGGTTTTGTACTAGAGTTTGAAGTTGGGGAGCATAATCCTTCCAGCTTTATTCTTCCTTCTCAGGATTGCTTTGGCTATTCAGGGTCTTTTGTTGTTCCATATGAATTTTAGAACGATTTGCTCTTGTTCGTTGAAGAATGCCATTGGTATTTTGATAAGGATTGCATTGAATCTGTAGATTGCTTTAGTAGGGTGGCTATTTTTTCAGTATTAATTCTTCCTATCCATGAGCAGGAGATGTATTTCCATTTATTGGAAATTTCTTTAATTTCTTTCATGAATGTCTTGTAGTTTTCAGGGTATAGGTCTTTAACTTCCTTGGTTAGGTTTATTCCTAGGTATTTTATTCTTTTTGATGCAATTGTGAATGGAATTGTTTTCTGGATTTCTTTTTCTGATAGTTCATTGTTAGTATATAGAAATGCAACAGATTTCTGTGTATTAATTTTGTATCCTACAACTTTGCTGAATTAGTTATTAGTTCTAGTAGTTTTGGGGTGGATTCTTTAGGGTTTTCTATGTCCGATATCATGTCACCAGCAAACAGTGACAGTTTAACTTCTTCCTTACCAATCTGGATGCCTTTTATTTCTTTGTGCTGTCTGATTGCTATGGCTAGGACCCCTAGAACTATGTTGAATAAAAGTGGGGAGAGTGTCCTTTTCTCTTTAAAATGGAAGAAAGCAACACTCAACTGGCTGAAAAAAAAAACAAGATAAAGCAAAACACCAGCCAGCCCTTCGAAGTGCATGGGAAGCAGAATGGAGCAATTTCAGAGTTTGAAATTTGGAATTTTCAAGTTCTCAGGAACTTGGGGTTCTTAAGGTCAGCCCAGTTGTTAACGCTTCCGGGTAATGTCAGGGACAAATGGAAATATCTGTCCACATGAGGCTCATGGGGACAGGTCCTTCTGCAGATGCCTTGTGTCCGCCAGGTGCCCTGTCTCTACCATGCTGGCTGGGTGAGCACTTTCTTTCCTGTATCCAAGCAGGGTCCCTTCCTGGCCATTCATGCTCACTGTACCCACTGCAGGCCCACTGTATGGAGCCCCCTGCCTCCCTGTCTTCTGCCTCTCCTCACTGTCCCCCAGCCTGTCATTGTCCCAGCCACTCCCTGCTCAGGGCTTTGACAGCTCCCCATCTACTGCTGGCCTGCGCAGGGCTCCCCACAGCTCTCCCACTTTCTAGGTCTGCACTCAGCAGGAAATGGCTGAGGCTGGGGGCAGCTGAGTGAAGCCCTGGCCCGGGATTCCATCCCAGGGGCCCAGGGGACCCAACATCTCTGCACCCCTGTCACCCATTCACACACTGCTGGGAAAGTTCTGCAGAGCCACAGAGCACACCCAGCTGTTTTCTCTGGCTGGGGAGGGGGCATGGTTGCCATTTCCTCCAGCCATCACTTTGTTTATTTTTTATGCTGTTTCTTCTTTACTGTTTGTTCGAATATAAATGGTATCACCAATTCTTTGGCAGTATTTTCCAAAAGAAAGTATAAACCTTGGCAGAAACTCAAATTTACCTTCTCACCTACAATTCACTAAATTAATATGATTCATACAATATTATTTCAATATAAATCAGTCACACTGTTATTCAATTTCTGATCATTTTTCCTAGTTATAAACAACTTGGGAGTTATGTCCCACAATTGAGTAAATGACATTCAATTTGGGAAATAAAATACATATTTCATTTTTTAAATTCTTTTTTTAAAATATTGAGGGGCATAACATATACACAGTGAATATTATTCGGCCATAAAAAGGAGAGAAATCTTACATTTGCAACAACACGGATGGAGCTAGAGGGTATTATGCTCAGTGAAATAAGCCAGGCAGAGAAAGACAAGTACCAAATGATTTCCTTCATTTGTGGAGTATAACAACTAAGCAAAACTGAAGGAACAAAACAGCAGCAGAATCACAGACTCCAAGAAGGAACTAGCATTTACTAAAGGGAAGGGGTTAGGGAGGGTGAATGGGGAGGGAGGGAGAAGGGGATTGAGGGGCATTATGATTAGCACTCACAATATAGGTAGGTCACGGGGAAGGCAGCACAGCACAGAGAAGACAAGCAATGACTCTATAGCATCTTATTACGCTGATGGACAGTGATTGCAATGGGGTTGGGGGGACTTAATAATATGGGTGAATGTTGAAATCACAATGTTTCCCATGTGAAACCATCATAAGATTGTATATCTATGACACCTTAATTTAAAAAATTGAGGTACATACAATAAAGTGCACAAATGTTAGTGTATAGCTTGGTGAACTTTGATATGTATATGAACTCATATAACCATTGTCCAGATCAAGATATAAAACATTCTAATTTTTTCCCTTCACCTATTTCACCCATTGCCCCTGGGTAGCTTGCAGATGAGGGTGCAGAGGCAGCAAAGCCCCCAGACCAGTCTAGCCATAAGCAGCCTGGTTAACTCTGGAATGCAGCAGATGTACCCTTTCTTATCTAAGCTGGTGGATGTGTCCTAGGACCATTGCAACAAAGTCCCACAAATTCAGTGACATAACTGAGTTTCCTCTCTCACCATGTAGAGGCCAGAAGCCTAGAATCTAGGTGTCTGTTGGGCTGGGCTCCATCTGGAGGCTCCAGAGGAGGACGCTTCCTTGCCCCTTCCGGCTTCTGGTGGCTGCTGGCATTCCTGGGCTTGTGGCCACACAGCTCCCATCTCTGCTTCTGTCTTCACACAGCCTTTTCCTGTGTGTCTCCTCCTCTGTCTCTTATAAGGACACTTGTCACTGGATTTAGGGCTGCCCTAATGGAGGATGAGCTCATCTCCAGATCCTTAGATTAAATCTTCAAAGACCCTTTTCCCAAATAAGGTCACATCCATAGGTTCTTACATGTGGACTATTTTTGGGGGTTACCACTCAACTCACTACAGCTGGGTTCTAAAAGTCCATGGATTTTGGCAGCCTGGAGTGCTGCCTCTGGGCACTGACAACCTGGGAGAAGTGCGAGGGGCTGGATGAGTTGAAATTATAACACCCAAGATGATGGTATGAGGAGGTGGGGCCTTTGAGAGGTGGTGAGTTCATGAGGGTGGGATCCCCATGAATGGGATTAGTGCCCTTATAAGAGACCCCACAGAGCTCCCTCACCCCTGCCACCATGTGAGGACACAGCGAGGGTCTGGGACCCTCACTCAACCGTGCTGGCACCCTGACCTCAGGCTTCCAACATGCAGACCCATGAGAAGTAAATTTCTGCTGCTTATAAGCCACCCAGTTTGCGGTGTTTGCTGGAGCAGCCTGAGCAAAGACAAGAAACCTCTCCAATGAGGCCTCTACCACCTTGTGGGCCTCGAACAAGCTGCTCAGTCCCGTTTCAGCTCCCGAGAGCTTCTGGTTGTGAACACGTGGAGGAGCTGGGAGGGTGGCGTGCTTGGAGAGAACCGACTATACACTTAGAAGCTCTGCGTTGCTACCCCATACAATGCCCTATGCATTGCTTCATCAGCTGTTCACCTGTATCCTTTATCATATAACAAACTGGTACATGTGTTTCCCTGAGTTCTGTCAGCTATTCTAGCAAATGACTGACCCTGGGGAGGGAGTGGTGGGAACCCTGATTTACAGCTGGTGCATCAGAAGTACAGGTGACACCTGGGTTATGGGACTGATGTCTGAACTGGGGGCGGTCTTGTGAGACTGAGCCCAGCACCTGCAGGGTTTGCACTAACTCAGTGTCAAACTTGAATCAAATTATAGGGACACCCAGCTGGTGTTGCAGAGAACTGTGTGATGTAAGTGCACATCTGGCATCGGAAGTATTGTGACTGTGGGAGCGAAGAAGAAACACAGGGTGTTTTTTCCACCGTGGCTCCTCCGAGGTCACCAGTATGAGGGGTACACATCCTGTTGACAAACATCGGAAGCCATCACACTCATCCTGAGGATGTCCGGCTGGCCTGGAGACCTCTCTTCAGCTGAGGGGGCTTCCTCAGCAACGACCTTCAGGTGCACATCTGGGAGGGCCAAGAGGAGGAAATGTGTCTGGGAAGCTGTGGGGGAGCACCCAGGACTGACCCCTGCCTGGTCATTCATTGAGTCACACTTTCAAGGCCTCTATTACATGCCTGGAGCTGAGTAAGACTCAGGGATCCAGGCAGTGACCGGCCAGCTCTGCCTCCTGGGCTGTGGTCTGGTGGGGTCAGCTGGTCAGCCGGCCAGGACAGCCTTGAGTGAGGAGCGCTGGTCCAGGGCCCTGCTCAGTTAGGGTCAAATGGACGATGACCCAGTGGTGTAAGACTCAGGCTCAGACCCCTAGGCTCCACATCTCCTTCCTGGTTGCCTCTCTCTCGGTAAGGGAACCCAGGACAGGCCCTGCTTTATGTAAGCTCTTCTAAGTGTGTAGTTGTGCACCGACTACAATATTGCCCCCAGCTTCCCTTACTGACGGGGCAACGGGGACTCCCCGACAGGGATCCTTGCTCCATCTCTTCTTGGAAAGATGGAAAAGTAAGAAATGTCCTTTAGAGAAGGATATCCAAGCAAACTGGACCAGCTCTTCTGGCCAGAGAAGGCTGGGGCTTGCAGACCCCTGGTCCCCCAGAACCGCATCTGCTAGGCGGCTCTGGGTGGCCCCAGCGTGCAGCTGTCTCCACTTGTCTATCTGCTATGGCTGTACGTTTTCTTTCCAAGCTCAGCCTTCACGGTAAACAGGAGGCACCAGATTTCTTTCCATCCTCTGTCTCTGCCCATGTCAAACCACTAGACAGATGTTTTCCACTTGTCCTTCCTCCACCCAGGCCAGGCAAAGTTTTGAATCAGGGAAAGGAAAATATAATTGCAGTGAGGAGTCAAAGATCCTTACCCTTTAAATGGAACAAGTTGTTTGTTTATTTAATGAGTACTTTCTGAGTGTGGCCCTGGGTGTGATGGGCGCCCTGTCGTCATGGTCTCCCAGTGGGTGGAAAGGGACTGTGGAGACAGAGCTACCTGCCAAGGAGCAGGGGTGGCGCTGCGCTAAGGGAGCCGGGACGAAGGAGGAAGGGAGCTGAGGGCTGCAGGGAACAGCGTCCACCAGACCACTTGGACTAAGGCAGCAGGTGTGGTGGGGAAAGAGTGGGCCTGGACTTTGGGTGCAGCGAGCAGGGTGAAGCCGATGGAAGGGGGGCCCGCTGAAGGCCGTGAATGCTGGCTAAGGCAGCAGGGCTGTGTTTCAGAGACAGTGGGAGCCCCTGAGGGACCCAAGCAGGGCATGATGGGGTCAAGACTCAGAAAGAGGGCAGGCTGGAGGCAGCAGATGGAGGTGATGGTCCAGGTGAGAGGTGATGTGGGCCAGATGAAGGCCAGGCCAGGGAGTGGGCGGGGCTTCAGATCAGTATACCCTGAGGAGTTGAGAGGAATGAGGTGGGGGCTGGCTGTGTGCCAGGAAGTGGGGGGAGGGATGGTGCCAGTGCATCAGGGCCAGGGCTCCAGGCTTAAGTAATCAGGCCGGGCAGGTTATGTCCTGGCCTGGAGAAGTAGGGTCCTAGGCCTCTGCCAGGCAATGACCTGAGGGTATGAGCACACACACACGTACGTGCACACACACATACACACAGGGGGAATGGGGGGTGTTATATAATAACAGACATTTATTGGGAGCCTACTTTGTGTGAGTAAGCACGTTATGCATAGCATCTTCTTTATTTCTCCCCAAGATGAGAACGCTGAGCTTTGGCGAGAACACACCACCATAGGCATGGCTGGTGAGGGCAGAGCTGGCTCCTGAGTGGGCGGGCTGAATGCAGAACGGCTCCTCCCCCTGAGGCTCAGGGTACAGACACCGGCCTGGGATGACACGATGTGCCTGGGCCAGGGGCTCTTCCGGCTCTCTAGCACAGGACAGTTGGCCCATCTGACAAGCAGTTCCTTTTTCTCTGACTGCCCTTCAGATCCGTTCTCTCCTGTTGCTGAAGGGGCCCCAGGTGTGTAGCCCTGGACACACCCAATCCTTGTTTATGGCACTCAGCACACACCATGCAAGACCCTCTCCTCCTGTCCCCCTCCCGCCTCCCTTCCTTCCTTCCTTCCTTCCTTCCTCCCTCCCTCCCTCCCTCCCTCCCTTCCTTCCTTCCTTCCTTCCTTCCTTCCTTCCTTCCTCCCTTCCTATATTTGAATGGAGCAAACACCACTTAATCAACATCCAAGAAAAAAGCTGGAGCACTGACAGCACTTGCCAAGCTGTTCTGCCCGTCGGCTCCTGCGGCGACCCCAGGGAACAGACTTCTGCAAGTCTTGTGTTTACCATTTCTCTGCCTCTCATTCCATCCCTTCTAAATAGAGCCTCAGAAGTATTTTTAATTTAAATCATCTTCAACTTTAAAAAGGTTATTATGCTATATAATTTTAAAAACACTTAAGTTTTAGAACAGTTTTAGAGCTACAGAAAAATTGAAAAGATAATACAGAGAGCTTGTATAATCTTGGGCTTTCTTCTCTCCAAGTTGTATTGCTGTTTTACAAAGCATTTTGCCTTGTCTCATAAAAATTTTTTGGCATGTCTTCATAAACGTTGCATACCAGCAATTCTTCTCCTAGGTATGTACCAGAACATTCACAGGAGCACCATTCTTGGTATTATTAAAGCATTGGAAACAGCCCAAATCCTGTCGACAGAAATAGATACGTAAACTGTGGTATCTTTACACACTGCGATATTATAGAGCAATAATCCTGAATAACAGCAGGTCACACAAATATGGATGAGTTTAAATAGAAATAAAAGTCTGAGCTTTTTCCTACTCAGTATATGGGGGACTTCCAAAGTTGTCCCTGTATTTAGGCACAAGCTTGGCCAAAGGCTCCCACCTTGTGAGAACAGGAGGGTGAGCAAAAGTTAACGGAAAGGGTGAGTCTCTGTCTGCAGAGGGACCACCTTTAGGTTTGGAGCCTGGGGCCTGGCCAAGTTGAGAGTTGAGTCAAGGTGACCAGAACTGAAGGTGCTCGTGCTGCCAGGCAGGGGGAAGGCGGAGGGAGAAGGGGGACAGGAGCTGGTTCCCAAGGGAGAGAAAGACCCTGGACCTGGCTGAACAGGACTGCGGTCACCAGAGGGAGGTGTGGGCCGGGGAAGTCCTCCAACTGCTGCCCCAGCTGAACAAACTGTCCCTCAACCCCATCCAATTTCCATGCTCACCTAGCAACGCTAGTGTTTTTCTAAAATAATTTTTATTATCAAACAGTACCTGCTCATAAAAGAAAAAAAATTAAAAATGCATAAAATAGAAGGAAAACACCCTTGCTTTCATCACTCCTGGTTACATTTTGGAGTATTTCATTTCAGCCTTTTTCATATAATTATCATGTCTCAATAATGATCATATTGTACTCATTATTTTAACTCACGTCTTTTATCCAAACACATTTTCCCATTATAAGCCCTCTGCAGTCATCATTTTCAATGAGCATATATGGTCTGTTGAGTGGAATCTATTATCTGTCTGTCATCTATCCATCCATCTGTTTTTCTGTTGTACCTCCACTGCACAGGCTATATTCTGTATAGAATTTACATATGCATTCAGTGATTGTTATGCAATGGCTGGTTACTTGGGCTGTTTCTCAGTATTCGCCATTATAATTAATCCTGCCAGGAATATCTTGGTGCAGAAAGTTTCTTCAGTATTCAAATTATTTCCGTAAGGGAGATTCCCAGAAGCGGAGTTATTAGATCAAAGGGTTTGAGTGTCTTGAAGGCTCATGACACTTGCCGCCAGAGCGCTTTCCAACAATTCACTCTCCAGCTGGCAGCCTATGATTAAGCCCTCTCCCTGCACCGTCGCAACCACTGAGCAGGCTAATTTTTAATAGCTCTGCTAATCTCTGATGACCAGTTTATGGCAATCAGCGGTGTCCTAGGAAAGACGGGAGCTGCCCTAGAGTATCTCATCTGGGAAAGCTCTGACCTGCAGTGGGGATCAGGCCCTCTGGCTGGCCACCAGCCTGTTACCATGTGAGCCAGTGCCCTGGGCAAGATGATAAAATGGGGCTCTGGGGTCGGCTGAGCGAGGCCCAGAGCCACGGATTCAAAGGCCAAAGGATCCAATTGGGCATCTTTTTGGTCTCTCTTAACTGAAACCTTTTCTGGAGAAAGGTGGTAGAAGGGAGGAAGAGCATGAGGCTGCCAGCCCCCGGGGAGGGCCACTGCTGACTGCCCCACATTTATTCCACTCCTGCCTTCTTCTGCCACCAGAGCTGCAATTTGTTCAGGCAGTCACATCAATTTGCTGATCTCAGGGAGGGTGAGTCCCACCCCAAGTCCTGGAGATGAATCGTGATCGGACTACAGCAAGCTTAATGATATCATTCCCACTGGTCAGTCATTGGTCTGGGACAGGCATGTGATGCACTTTTGGTCAATCAGAGGTAAGTAAACATTGGGTAGGCAGGACAGATGTGACTGGCATGGCCCTTTGGCCCTTTGCCCTATTCTACTGTGTTCTTCCTGCCTAGGATGCAAATGGAATGGCAGAGGAACAGCAGCCATCTTGTGACCAAGAGTTGATAAGCATGAGCACAAAAGCCAACACACCAAGGCTGGTTGAACGGAGAGAGGGACAGAGCCTGCGTCCTTGGGTAGCTAATCCACTCACCGATCCCCTGTTCCAAGACTACTTGTCATGCAGAAGAACAACGTGACATTTAGTTATGATACTTTGGCTGACTTCTCAGTTACTGGCATCTGCATGTATTCCTACTAAGAGATGGGCTGGCATTCATTCTGTACTGTGATAAATAACACTAGCTGCTGTAACAAACAGAGCCCAAATCTCAGTGGCTAAACACAACAAAGTTTTATTTTTTGTCTACATTATAGTCTGGTAACGGGTTGGATTATGCTCCTCCAAGCCACGACTCAGGGATCTATCTGTGCCCCTTCCATCTGTGACATTACCTTTTTCAACACATGGTCTCTGGGGAAGAGGATGAGAGTATGGACGACCATGCCCACAATTGTATGGCGAGCCCTGTAAGGGGCATCTTCCTGGCCAGGACCCAGTTACAGGGCCTCAACCTGGCTGTAAGGGAGGCGTGGGAATCCTGGGAAAACCTCAGGAGGGAGAAATGCGGTTAGTGAGTAACCAGCTGCAATTTGCTCCATGCTCACTGAAAGGGGGACATCCCAAAGATGAACATATTTGCATCAATTTGCCAAAGACTCACCTGGGCACGGGTGCTCTGGATCTGGACAGCAAGCCTGCGCTAATGTCCAGTGTGCGAGCTGTGCCTGGAGCCGGGCATTCTGTCATTGGCATCCAAGGGTGACCTTGCCAAATGCCTAACCTCTGCTGTCCTTGTTTCAATCCTGTGAAAAATGATACTGATGTTTCCTAAAAGTACATTTTAGAGAAGAGTAGGATTTTTTTTTCTTTCTCTTTTTAAAAAAAGTTGTTACATTCTGAAGAGATACATGACCTGTGGCTTGTTTGGAATGGACTCAGGGTCTAAGTCACCTTGGTCAGATAGTCTCCTGAATGCTTTGTCATAAATTCACTCATTAACAGTCATGGGTACTGACTCTGTGCAAAACTCTGGGCTGGCATTGAGGCCCACACACAGAGAAAGTGGGGTCTAGCCCTCAAAGAAATTGCCATCTAATCAGCACATATGTCTACACATGAGTGGGGAAGGACAGAAGAGGGTCCAAGGAGGGAGCTGTGGCCCAGAGCCCAAGGCTTATTGAATCACACACAGTCACAAGGGGAAGCCACTGGTCAGGGTGCTCAGAAATCTTGGTGCCCTCATCCATTTATTTAATGTCAGCATATGCAAATACTGAAAACAGTGTCTGGTATGACACCCTATCTGCATTCATCCATCCATCCATCCATCCATCCATCCTTCCATCCAACAGGGAAGGAACACCTGCTATGTGCCAGGCCCTTGGCTGACTCTGAGGACAGACAGCAAGTGCTCTGTGTGGTTGTAAAACTGGCAATCCTATTCTGAAGCTCCCACCCAGCTGAGGAAGTAACCAGCCAGACAAGTACAGCACGGTGGCAGGCGGTGTGCTAACTGTGGAAGCACACAGGTGGACACTTAGTACCTTGAGGAGTGAGGGAGGACTTCCTAGAGGAGGTGGTGCCCAACAGAGCCTTGAAGGATAAAGAGGCAGATATGGCCAGGCAAAGATGAGCAATTCATAGGGCTCAATGCAGAAGGCAAATGCAGGACCTCTTGTTCAAAAGGCAAGAAAAAAAATGCCATTTAAAGGTACTAAAACATATCTTCTCTAAAAGCTTTTTCCTTTCTTCCACGGTCTCTCTTGGCTTATCATGTTTTTTTTTTTTTTTTGCTATTTAATGATATCCTAAATAAAGAAAAATAAGAAATTTGAATTGTTAGCAAGCATTCATCTTTACATTATGTAATGCCAGTTTTAAATTGAAATATAAGAGCACTTAACACATATATAGAATCACCAAAATGACACAAGTCATATCTCATAGCTCTCACAGGCATAGGCACTTTGTTCTTTCCAGAAAAGTGGAAATGCTCAACTATTTTTATTTTGTTTCTTGATCAAATCATCTCTACCAGGCTGTGCTTTGTCTTACTGCTGATCAAGCAGGGACCAGAAGGAAGGGAACCAGCGCTGTCTGTCTCTCCCTGTCCATCTGTCCCAGCATTGTCAGCATAAGTGATCGACCACTGCAGGGATGTGACCATAGTGAGAAAGGATAAGAGGGCTCCGTGGTCCTTGTTTCTCAGGAGGCCATGTGTGTGTGCACATGTATGTGTGTGTGTGTTTGAAGCAAGTTCTGCTGTGAATGGAAAGGGTGGCCCCTTGGGATTGTCAGTGACTTCACTCAGCACAGACAACGTGCTTACCTCGAACTCACTTTGAGTCTTGCTGAACTGACATGCCTCGTGGGTTCACTGGAAATCCATGCTTGCAGAGCAGCAGGAACGGCAGCCACCCACACTGCACAGACCTCCTCCACTCGTGTGTGCATCGTTGTGCCACTGGATTTCATTTACAAAACACAAGTTCAAAGATTGAATTATTAATAATCTTAAGAGGGCGATAGCACAATGTTAAACCAAGCCTGGAACCCCTCTGAGCATGGGGCCAGATACATGTTAAGTGTATCCTGGAAGGCATGCAGTGTGCATGGCAATGTTACACACCCATGACACGGTGGTGGCAGGGGCGGACATTCTTTCCGTGCATATCCCTCCTCTGCTCACATGCATGCTCCATTGTCCCATCTGACATCACTTACAAAATACAAGAATTCAAAGGTAAAATTTTTTAAAGAATTTCACAATGGTGACGAGAGAGCATCAGATGAAGTGCCCTGCTCTTGTGATCACGGGCCCTTCTGAGTGTGGGGTCCTTGTCACTGCTTGGGTCACAGCTCATGAAGCTGGCCCTGGGGCCAGGGGAGGGGAGGATGGGCAGAGGACAGCTTCCAGACCCAGGGAGGCTGTGGGAAGGCCCCAGTGCCACCTAGGCTGTGTTTCCCTTCTGCGATTCATGGTGGTGGGGCTCCCCACACCCCAGCTCCTGCTCACTCCCCATCCTCTGGCCCCACCCACTCGTCACAGCTCCAGGGACTCTGGGAGCTAGATGCTTGCCTTCAGCATGCTGGGCCCCAGAGAGCTGCAGCTGTGGTCGCTCCACAGCAGGTGTGGCCTCCTGCCTTGTGGCTGCTGCTTACCAGGGTCTCAGGAAGGCCTGGCAGACAGAGGGCTTATGGAGGCCTAACTGGAGTGGGGTCTCTTCCTCTGACTGCCAGAGTTGGGGAGCCCAGCATGGCTTTAACACACCAATACTCCACAGGCCTCTTCTCCACGTCCCCCAACCCCACCTCCACTCTGCAGCCAGGGCAGCATTTTGAAAGCACCCTTCAGCCTGCATCCAAACCTTGACCTACCAGGTTGGCCCTTGACTAGTGTGCCCTGGGGTCAGTGCCCTGCCTACCTCACCAGCCTCATCTCCACCTGGGCCCATTTCTTTCTGACTGCACGGCTGGGGCAAGCCGCTACAGAAGGAGCATCGTGATGTCTGCTGCCAGGGTGGGCAGGCCCTGTAGGGTGAGAAGGGGTGCAGGGGCTGTGGCGAAGCATAGCTACTCACGTACGTGTCTGCCTGACCGTGACCTTCAGTTCTGCTAAATCAGCTGGAAGCTGGCAGGACGCCACCGAATCTGGTAAAGGAGACGCAGAACAACAGGAAGTCTGGTGGTAAAACGGGATGGGGAGGAAGGGGAGGACAGAAACTCTCTTCTGGCCAGGCGCCTCCATTGCCTTTGGTCTGAGCTGCCCATAATTAGCTGCCTTTAGATCCCCATGGGGTGAGCCAGGCTGCGCTGCGATTCCAGCAGGCCCAGAGCATTTCTTGCCACTTCTGGTCCAAGCACATCTATTTCTGGCAGTTTAATTTTGGATGCTATGCTCCCGGCATGGGAAGGAAGGCAGGAAGGACATTTAGGTAGCTGGACTGGAGGGAAACCATGGCCAGGTGACTTTTCAAACCGTGTTCCCTTAGGAACAGGCTGGTTTTGGCAGCTAAACTGTTCTTCCCACACCTACTTACAGGTGGGTGAGCAGAGGCTGGGAGGCTCACCTTGTACTGAGGGAGCCCAGGTGCATTTGCAGAAGAACCATCACACTATGAGGAACCCAGGCCTCGTAAGGATGGGGATGGGCTTGGAGTCCACTGGGTCCAGGTCAGAGGTACCCCTGTCCCTCCTGGGGTCATGTGAGGATTTGTGGAAATAATAACATGTCCAGGGCAGCTCAGTGCCGGGCACCTGACAGATCAATCAGTCGGTGGTTGTCTGCACCCAGTTTCTCCTGTCCCTAATAAAGGTATCTCAGAAGTGACAAAGGCCAGGTGGGACTGGAGAGTTCATCTTTGGGGACTCCAGCCAGTGTGGAAATCCCCAGGCCTGAGGGCGGAGGCCAGCAGGAAAGAATCTGGGTGTGGATGGTCTTTAAAAACTGGTCAGAATAGGAGTGGTGACTGACGAAACTCCGGATTCTTATGAAAGAAAAAGGGTAGGTTTCAAAATCTAAGACTGATTAGTTGTATTTATGATGGAGTTCATCCTTGGCATGAATTCTGGGACACATTACAACACAGGAGAGAAAGTGGAGATTGTGAAGAAGTCTGGTTTGTTTATTATTTTGCTTACTTGCTTGTTTGTTTACTTACAGGGCCGAGCAGAGGGCTGGCACTCAATCCATGCACTTGAGAGTGAACTGTCAGCAGCCCAGAGCGATGTCATTTTCCTCCGGCTGGGGGACTACGGTGGGTGTCCCAGGAAAATGCCCTGCATGTAGGCTATTTTAGAATTTGGCAGGGCATTTGAGAGTCCCTCCTGCAATCCTCATGAACCACAGAGATAAATATGCACTGAATGTTGGCCCGGTAAGAGGGGACTGAGTTTGTTTGTTCAACCAGCCGTGAATATGGTAAACCTACGAAATTGCCAATATTTGACTGCTTTGACCTTCCAAAATGGCCATTTCGTATAGTTCACCTACTACTGATTGGACTGGGGAAATGCCTGATCGCCTTCCACACAAGGGCTCGGTATTGCTGTGGGAATCTGCTTGTCCAGAGAAATTGCAACTTCAGTCACTGCATGGCAGAGTGAAAGAGCTCCAATCGTGGGGTCTAAGGTCTCCTGGCTCAAATCCCAGCCTGGAGGCTCCCAGAATCCCCGGAGGATCATGCCCAGCATGCCCAGCACAGTGTGAGCCCACTGCAGGGCTGCCGCCCCTCCCTCTGCTGAGGCTCTCTGCCTTCACCTGGTGTCTGCTGTACCTGGCATGAGGGACTGCACAGGAATGAGGCCAGGTGAAAGGTCAGAGCTGAAGGAGCAGGAAGTGGCAGGGCACTGGGTCTGGGGCCCAGGGGAGGAGCTGGGCTAGGGAAAGTCTGGGACAGCAGACGGAACTAAAACATGGGGGGGGGGGTACCAGGAGCAGACCTGCACTGGAGGCAAAACAGACAGCAACTGGGGCTGAAGACATAGCCCTGGGCAGGGACGGAGGGCCCTGTGCTCCTGCCAGCACTTCCCAAAGGCCCCCGAGTTGGAGCTTTGGGTGGTCTGGCATGCAGGTTACCTTGGAAATGACCTTGGAAAGCCAGGACATTTGTATTCATGAGGAAATTGACATGCCATGTCTTTGGACTAGAAAAGGGCCTTGGTGCAAGGCTGGTACAATTCAGAATACAAGATTCTATGAGGCCCTAAGTGTTGGGAATGAGGCGCTGTTTGCTTCAGGTTTGCCTCCAAAATTAGATAAATTAACGTAATGAATTCTTGCAACTTATTTGCATACATTGCTAATTTGATTTTAGAGGGAAATGCTGGAGAAGGCAGTGTTGTGGATGTCTGAGCCAGGGTTTGACCTATTTTCCGAGCTGTGTCTGCAAAGTTTGTGCATTTCTTTCTAAGCGAAGCTGCGGTGCTGTGCTTTAGCACAAACAAAGTGGCCTCAGCTCGCCCAGGACTGAGCAAATGCTCCAGGAAGGACATGGGGTGGCTCGTAAACTTCTGGGACACTGTGCTTTTGGTGACATCTGACTCAGCCAGTGACCTTGGCAAGGGGTCTCGGTGCAAGGTGTCTTGACCTCCTGGAAATTCCACCCTGCAGCTCTTCCAAGTACACATCCATGTGCATGAGGCTGGGATGGGGCCTGCCCACAGCCTCCCCGGGTGTGGGCAACAGGCCATGCCCAGGCTTTGGCCCTCCGTCTGTGCTTACCTACTTACTTTCTTCTGCGGAGCAGGTACAGGCTCCAGAGTCTGGGGATACAGGAAGGGAGAGGCGCCCCCACACCCCACCTATCTTCATGCAGCATTTAATCCATAACCTGATCCTGGCCACGAGGTGCGGCCCATTAGGCACTTCATCCTGGACACGCAGGGAGCGAGGTGCCTGGAGCACCATGGAAAGAGCTGGCGCTGAGGCCAATTCCCGGGCCCCCTGCAGCCATGCTCCCAGTTGGTATGCAATGGCATTTGCCTTCACTGATAGGCTCCTTGTGGAGCTTGTGGTAGAACTTCTTTCTTACAAGAGGTGGTTAATTCTGCTCATGTTGGGCCAGCCTGGGAATATGAGGTTTTCCCATTAAAAGTATTCATTTCACTCGATGTGTGCAGACAGAGCTCTGGAAGTCTGGAGTCTGAGTGTGAGTGGTGTGTGTGTGTGTGTGTGTGTGTGTGTGTGTGCATGTTGGTGAGAATTTAAAGTAAGGGCTGGAAAACATTGGTAAAAAGGAGGTGAAAGCTATGTAAAGTCAGGACTTTTCAACCCAGAAAGAAAGAAGTTGAAATTGTAAAACTCCGTCAGAAGTTTTGACATCCCCGGCCACCTCCCAGTGGGTCACGTGTGTGTCCTTGCTGACATTAGCCCCACAGACATCTCACAGCTCCATGGGCCTGGCCTGCCCGCTCCACCTCCAAGCCTCTGCTCACCAGGGAGCTCAGGAAGGCCTGGGGGTGCCTCGCCCACACCTGACCCTGAAGCCTGGCTCTGAACAACCTCTTGTGGCTGAGTTGTGGCATTGTCAACAGTGCCGTCTCCATCTGCCCCTCACCTCTCCTCATAGCATGCTTACATTCTGGAACATTCTGGGAAGGAGATTTAGCCAAACCCCGGAATCACTCCCAGAGCAATAGTGGCACTGAACAATGGAAATGTGCAGAAGTGTGTCATCTGTTTTGCTAAGTGCAAAACCCCCAGGTCAAATGTCCCCAGTGCAGGAAAGGCAGAAAGTCCTGGCAAAGTCTAGGCATCTTTACCGAAAGGGGTCCTGGCCAGGGGGTGCCGGCCCTGGCTTTGCTAGCTCAGTGCCAACCCCTGCCCTCCAGCACCTTCACCTGGGGAGGGGGGCTGCGTGGTTGGGACCACGCCCTGGACTTAGGGTGGGAATCTTGCCTCCGCCTTGACCACCTGTGACTCCAGGCAAGAAACCTCATCTCTCTCAGTTTGTTCTCTCAGCTTTGAGACGGGGATAAACGGTTCTCACCTCCCAGGCTGGAGGAATAAATGTGCTCAAGGCAGTTACAGTGTTTAGCACAAGGCCTGGCACATAATTAGCATTTACCGTAAGTCAGGTGCCAGGGACGTCATTGCTGCGGCGTCACCAGTCTCCCCAGACCCTTGCCCTGGGGGTTTGCTCCTCGTTGCTGGGATGGGACAGACAAGGTGGGCTCTGGCCAGCAGAGCGAGCCTCCTGAAGGCCAGCCTCCCAAAGGCTGCCCTCCACTCTTCACTCTGGGCAAGGGAGGGAAGACAAGAGGGGCAGCGTCCTGTGGGTGGCAGAGGCCAGCCTGCTGGGTGGGATGGCCCCCACGCCTGGGGCTCTCACGGTGCCTGGGTTTCCACAGGTAACCCCACCTGTGGACTAGGTCCCTCTGTCCCAAAGTCCAGCCCTGCCCCAGGCACAGGATGTAGGGCCTCAGCTTTCACACCTTTGTTCTGCTGCTCAGTCCTTGGGCAAATGACTCCCTGCCATTGAGACTCAGTTTCCTCCTCTGTAAAATGATATAATACTGCCTCTTTCACTAGGTTGTGGAAGGAGCAAAGGAGATACATACAAGGGACAGGGCTTTGTAAACAATGCTAGTTTATGACAGTGTCACAGTCCCATTGGTGACAATGCATCTGGGCTTTTGGGGGCGAAGACATGATTTTCTAAACATTCTAACTTGATTTTTTACAAGATTGCTGAGAATCACTGAGGCAGGTATTAGCACCTCCGTTTTGCAAATGACAAACTTTTGATGCATCCCAAGGAACAGGAGAAGCAAGAGCCAAAGGTGAGGGTGCTTCTGGGTAAGCAATGTCAGCTCATTTTTCAAATTAGAGGTGCTCACAGCTGGACTGGGCTGTGCTGGGAGTGAGTTCCCCAGCCCTGCAGGAGTGCGGCCCTGTGGGGTCCTGCCAGAAGGGTCACAAGACAGGCTGGGGAGGTGGGAGGCAGTGGGGGGATTTCAAGGTGGAGCTGGTTTTGGGAAAGGCGACTTTTGTGGCCCAGTCCTGCCTCTCATCAGGTGCCAGGTTCAAGACGGAGGAAGGTAGAGGGGGCAAAGGGGTGAGGGGGCCCAGGGAGCCTGCCTCTACCTGACCAGACCCTGTTCTTGCCATTTGCCAGAGTCCTCCAGGGGCTGACATCTGCCCCAGGGGACACCTTCATCAGCATTTTGGGGCAGGACACTGCATTGGCTGCTCTCCTGGGATTATGACCCAAAGCACAGGATGAGCCCCAACCACTTACCAGAGTCTCAACAGGGCACTTACCCACCGCACCTGGGCAAGGGGCCCAGGGCTGCCGATGCCAAATGTCTGAGGGCAGGTCCAGCCTCTGGCCTGAAAGCAGAGATTGGATGGGGAGAGCAGCTCCGGCAGGGGGCCAGCAGGGAGGTGGCGTGTCCACCTGTTCTGAAACGGGAGCATGCTCAGTGCCAGCCACGGAAGAACCCAGGCCTGTGCAATTGCGTGTGAAACCTCCCAAGTTTTAAATGACAGACCGATTTCAGATGTCTGTAAAGTGCTATGAAGAGCTAAGCAAGGTGCAGTGCTGGACCAGGTGGGGGCCCAGTGGATGGGGACAGGCGATTCCTCAGGCCACTGTCCTCCTTCTTTCCTGGCATGTGACATGCAGGGACAGCCTTCTGGGCTTCTTCCCAGCTGTACCCCCCCAGGACACCCTGCATTGTCCCTGTCTGTCCTTTTGTTCCTCCCCTGAGTGTCACTCTGCTGTCCCTCTGGCCCCTCTGCAGGCCTGGCTCTGGGTCTTGCCTGGTCCTCCTCTCTGACCACCCTCCCTCTTGCTCATGGGGTGCCCTGTTACTTGGCAACAGTGAGCAGATATACAGGCTTGCTTTCTGCCTCTCCTGCCCTGCTCCCAGGTGACATTGCAGGGTAAAGGTGGGAAGGGGAGGGAGGGGACATGAGCAGGGACTTCCTCGGGCCAGCAGGGTGCGGCCAGTGTGAGGAGTGATTCACCTGGTGCTTCTAGGACAAGGCTGTGAGCTGCGGGGCAGCTGGGGGCAGGAGTACTGTTCCTCCTGTGCACATTCTCCTAATCATGCAGCTTTCGGCGTCTGCAGGTTTTGGTGGCTGCTGAGACGGAGAGGGAGCTGCTGGAGCCAGCAGAAGGGTGGGCAGGCTGGGAAGCAGGAAAGTGGTGGGCGCCTTTCGTCCTGGCTTGTTTCCACCGCCCTGGCCTGCTCCTCTGGGTTAGAACCAGGCTCAGCCTTGGTCAGGAGGCCACAGGACTCTGGGGCAGCAGTAAGGCCATGGCCAGTTCAAGGAAGATGTTTTGAAGTTACTCTGTCATTGCCCAGTCTGAATAGCTGGAGGGGACTTTTGTGCCCAGGAAGGCTCCAGCCCTGGGTGTGCAGGCACATGCACACACACACACATGCACGCACTCACCTGTGTATACACACATACACACAGACCCATCCACTTGCTCTGTCACATGGCTCAGGGCATCAGAGCATTTGCATCTGGTTTAGTCTGATGATGTACAAACCAGGCCTCAGATAGCAACAGGGGGTCAGGAGAGGCAAGCTGGGGATGCCTAGAGGGTGACAGGCACAGCCGTGTGCCTGCATGTGTGCCATTGAGTATGTGTGCATGCTCCTCTGCTTGTGTACCAGTGTGGGTTAGTGTAGAAAGGGCTTTCCCCTTACCCCCCATTGCGACCCCACAGGCTGACAAGGATATTCAGAACTCCATGCCCACCTGTGTATCCTGTGTGTGAGGTCTTCAGTGTGAATGATGCCCACTCCCATAAAGCACCCATGTGCAGTGCCCAACTTGAAGACCCATATGAGGCCATCCTGGCTGTTATCTAAGTACAGGCTTGGTTAATATGCTCCCTGGACTTGGCTCTGGGCTCTGCTACTTGTTAGCTTGCAACAGTGATTTGCATAAATTAGCCACTCAACATATTTGGCTATTACTACTAAGAAGCTATGAAAATGGGCAAATCCAGGCTGCCCTGGGCACTGATTATAGTCAGTGTTATAGCTCTTGGCTGACAAGATGGGCCTGAGGTTCCCTGAATGTGGAGTTCAGGGCTGGCAGGGAGTGTCCTTGGCAATCCCAGTAAACACTGACTGGGTCCTCTGTCCCCAGAGCTCTCCAAATCCCTAGCTCTTTCATGGCTTCTGTTCTGCTCTCCTCTTCTGGACAATTCACACCTGGTTAACCTGACTTATCCCTTCAGACTCCATGTGAGTGCCCTGATTCCGCATAGCTATGTTTATCCTCCCTTCTCTGAGCCACCCGTTCCTGTGCTCAGGTCTCCCACCTGGACTGCGAGCAGCCTGAGGGCCCTGGGGCTTGGCAGACTCACCCTCAAACCTCAGCATGGCACCAGGCACCCAGGCCACCAGCAAACATGGGAAAAGGATGCATGAAGTCCATCAGAGCTGGGGGTGCCACAGTGTCGGTCACGTGTCCCCTGGACTGTGAGCTCCTAACGGCAGATCCTGGCCTCTTTGTGTCCTGGAGTCCCCAGATCTCCTGCCAGGAGGCAGAGGCTAAGAGAGGCTGGTGGAAATGGGCTCAAACAGATGATTTGGGGGTCTGAGAAGTTGTTGGAGGGGAGGAAGTAAACATGCCCTTAGGATGTGCGTTAACTCCCAGAAACCACATCACCTGGGTCTTTGGGGCTGAATTCCTGAAGCACACCAGAGAGTGTTCTGTAAAAATCCCCTTTCGAACACAGCAGCTGTTTTTGTTTTGCTTCCTACAGGCAGTGGAGCAGGGCTTCCTGATTTGAGAAGACAAGTGTCTGAGGGGCACCGGGAAGCTGAGGGGTTGGGTGCTGGTGGGTCTGGCCAGGAGCCCAGGGTGCCTCACAGAAGCCCTGGCAGTGTGTGCATGCACTGGGTGCCTGCCTCTCCTCACAGCCCTGCCAGTGGGCACTAACCAGTGACCTACGGAGCCTTTGTATTTTCATCCTTTCTCTTCCCCTCCCCTCCCACTGTCTCTCAGTATATAACCATGTGGTTAAAAGAGCTCCACAGTCTTCTCTTCCCAAGGATGCCCCCACTGCTCAGGGCTGACAAACAGGTGTGATTCCCAGTTCTGTTACTTCCCAGCTATGACATTTTCGTCAAGTAACTTAACCTCTCTGGCCTCATTTCCTTCATCTCTAAAACGGGAATAACAAGAGTCCTTACTGAATAGAGTGCTTGTTGGGGTGACAGTTGCAAAGGCCTGAAAATCACTTATTTACCTCAGAGCCACCCCATGAGACTCATCAGTGGTGACGGAGAAGAGTTAGGAGGCAACCTCAGCTCTCTGCACAGCTCTGCTCTCGGTGGATCTAGGGCCACGCGGCACGGCAGGGACCCAGGGCACTGGCAGGGAGCCCCTCCTGCAGGGCAGGCTGACCTGGCACGGCCTGGCCCTCGGGCTCGCTCGGCTGGGCCCTCTCAGCGTGGGCGCCTCATCCCGACAGTACCTGGTGTCCTTGGTGGTGGAGGTGGGGCTGCAGTTTTCTCCTTACTTTTCTGTGTTTTCCAGAAGTTCTGCCTTTTGCTGCACTGGATTTGTGGTCAGAAAGACAAAACAAACAAACAAACATAAATGCCATTTAGAAATACAGCATTTGCTGAGACTTTTGCTTTCTGATTCTGTTTGGATGCACAGAGGCCCTGGAGGCTGGTAGAGCTTCTGGGGGGGCCTCTGGCCCCCCACGGTGGGTGGAGCGCAGACCGAGCCTGTAGCCCCGCAGGGACCTGAGCCTGCACGCCTGGCTGGGCAGCCTGCGGAACCAGCAGACGTGCAGCCTCAGCAGGAGCGTGGGGGAAGTCTGTTTGCTGTGTCTGCCCTGCCTCCCTCCCTCCACGGTGTTTTTCTAGAACCATTACCCCCGTCCCTCCACCCCAGCCACTCTGCCTTCAGGGACTCTGCTTTTCTCTTTTCCATATTTCTGTTGAGGCTGCTGACAAAACCTGACCCCTTGGTCGGGCGTTGGGACATTTTGACCCTAAAGGCATTTTGAATGCTAGCGTTTTAATCAGAATTAGTCAACAATGAAGAGTTTCATCTAGAAAGTACCAGAATTCCACAGGGAACCCCATTAAACCAATTTCATCCCTGTATCAATTTTCTATGCAGCACAGTTAAACCATTTCCTATGTTTCCGTTTTGCTGAAATTATTTTCCTAGAGATCAATTCTTTTGCATTTAGGATGGAGATTTGTTTCATAAATCAGGTTTTTAGTCATCTCAAACTTTGCTAATTGCAGCTTCTGCTATCACAAGCAGCCATGGTTTCCATCAAGGACGGTTTTCCTGGGTGATGTCAGAGTGGGTTTTTTCTGAGCGGATCCATGAGGAACCAGTGAGCAATTTTATGAGATGGGGAGGTGGTGAGGCCAGAAGCATGGGGACAGGGTGAGAGAGAGAGAGACAGAGACAGAGGGGCCCCTGGAGAGAAGTGGTTGCAGCTGGCCTAGGGGATGGAGTGCAAGGAGCAAAGGTCAGTGTCTACTTAGTTTGAGGGTCATTGCATGGCACAGTGCTGATCAAACACCGTCAGCCTCCCTCTGTGCCAATCAGAAGGCTTCTCCTGGAGCATTCTAGGTGGCGCTGACAGGACAGGTGTGCCACCACCAGGCACTGGGTCTGGAAGGTGACACGGAGGGGCTGTCAGCCACCATGTTCTGCTGCAGGAATAGAGCCTAAGTAGGACAGTCAAGGAGCAGAGAACAGTGGACCAAGGGACAGAGGGAGGCCCAAGAGCCTCAATCATTTCAGACCGTGGATCTAGCCACATGTGAGATCAGCTCCCCAAGCTTCCAGGTTCTATCAGCCAAATAGATTTTCCCATTTTATTTTTGGCCTAAGGTAGTTGATTTTGGGTTCTGTCTTGTGTGACCAGTACATTTTTCCAAACACCCTCCAGCTCTATGCTCATAAGATTATGGTGTCTGCCCCCTTTACATGTTTTTTTTTTAATTTATTTAAATTTATTTATTTTTTATTTTTATTTTGGTATCGTTAATCTACAATTACATGAAGAACATTATGTTTAGTAGGCTCCCCCCTTCACCAAGTCCCTGCCACATACCCCTTCACAGTCACTGTCCATCAGCGTAGCAAGATGCTGTAAAATCACTACTTGTCTTCTCTGTGTTGTGCAGCCCTCCCCGTGCCCCCCACGCGCTATACATGCTAATCGTAATGCCCCCTTTCTTTTTCCCCACTCTTATCCCTCCCTTCCCTCCCATCCTCCCCAGTCCCTTTCCCTTTGGTAACTGTTAGTCCATTCTTGGGTTCTGTGATTCTGCTGCTGTTTTGTTCCTTCAGTTTTCCTTTGTTCTTATACTCCACATATGAGTGAAATCATTTGGTACTTGTCTTTCTGCACCTGGTTTATTTCACTGAGCATAATACCCTCTAGCTCCATCCATGTTGTTGCAAATGGTAGGATCTGTTTTTTTCTTATGGCTGCATAATATTCCATTGTGTATATGTACCACCTCTTCTTTATCCATTCATCTACTGAGGGACACTTAGGTTGCTTCCATATCTTGGTTATTGTAAATAGCACAGCGATAAACATAGGGGTGCATCTGTCTTTTTCAAACTGGGCTGCTGCATTCTTAGGGTAAATTCCTAGAGGTGGAATTCCTGGGTCAAATGGTATTTCTATTTTGAGCTTTTTGAGGAACTTCCATACTGCTTTCCATGTTGTTTTGATGTTCCCAAATATCTTGCAGGAAACCTCTCTTCTTCTTGCTGTGCCCTCTGCTCAGGGTTGACATTCCAGGAGTCCAGGTACTATTCCTTCTTCAGATGTCTACTGAGTGCCCAGCATGTTCCACACAGTGTGCTCATGGGGAATGGGGCATGGAGCATTCAAGACAAACTTTTTACTCAATCTTGCAGAGCCTCAATTTCCTTCTCTGTAAAATGGGTACAATCACAGTTATAGCATAGAGCTCTGTGAATAGCAGAGCTCACGTTTGCACAATGCAGAGTGTCTAGATGTAGTAAACACTGGTAGTTACTTTGGCCTTGAACACTGACAGAAAGGGACACCCCTGGGCCTGCGGAAGGAGTTTCAGGATGGCTTCAAGGACCTCACCGCTCTTAGAGGGCAGGGAGGTAGGGATGTGAGACCCACTCCTATGAGGAGATGCCTCTGAGCCGAGAAGCCAAGAGGGGCTGGAGTTTTGAGAGGGACAGGCTAAGCACCCAGCCCATGCCCAAACAGTGAGGGCGTAGCAGGTGGGTGGACCAGCCGATGGCACTCCTGGCTCCCTAGAGACCGGGTTCAGTGCATAGACATCACTCCACATGCTGTGCCTGTGGGTCTGGTTGCAAGGCAGAACCCAAACAGTGGCACTGAGACACTTGCACGTCGAGTCAACTGCATGTGATTATGAAACTAGTAAATGGTGGTGCAGGGACTTCAACCCATCTCTCTCTCCTCAGTCCTCTTTCCCCTCCTTACCACTTGCTGACTGTATTCTAGCCACATTCGCTGACTAACTGCTCCCTGAAGACCAGAAGTATCCTTCCTCTGGGCTTTTTCAGTAATTTATCCCATTGTACGGAATGCTATTCCCTCAGATACCTGGTTCAGTCACCAGTCACCTCCTTCTAGACTGTTCAAGTCCCACCTCCCTGGTGAGGCTTACCCTGTCCACTGTTTATATTGAAAGCCCTGCTTTTTCTCTGCCTATAATCTCAGTCCTCCATATCCTGCTCTTTATTCTTCATAGTGTTTGTTACTGGCTAAGCTACCAGAAAACTTACAGATGTTCATTGTCTCTTTCCTCCCCTCCAACTAGAATGTGGTCTCCACAGGTTAGGAATTCTGCGTGTATTAAGTCTGGTGGAGACCCTGCAGGCTCTAGGGTCAGCGAGAAGTGGGCACAGTTGTAACTCAACGTGGTTTGACATTTTAGCAGTTTAGGTTAGAGTCAGGCCAGGCAGTCATTAAAGAGGACCTTTTCTGATACCTCTAAGCTGCGTGATAAGTTCTAAGTAAGCTTAAATTTTCAATAATCATACAGCAGGCAGAAGTGCTTCCTTCTGTCGTTCCTCCAGCCTCGAGGACCTGCATGCCAAATCTGTTCTCTTGTGGGGAAGTGGGAGTGTGTGAGGATGATCGGCCAAAGTCTAAGTTACACAAGACACACACATGCAGAATTAAACATGTTTAAAAACCAAAATGATAAGAGAGGTTTCCTGTGTCACAGCAGGGATTCCCTAGCCCCCAGTGAGCTCAGAGCAGTGGGAGAGGAGAGGGAAGGGGCCACATAAGCCAACCCGGTCTCCTTCCTCTGGACTTGCCTCCCCCTGGGCTGTCATCCATTCAACGCTCAGCACGCAGACCTCGCGGTGAGCACGCACAGTCATGAAACGCGGCTACGTCCACATCCCAGTCGCTGGGGCACGGAACACGTTGCATAGTTAAGTGTGGCTCAGAACATTATCACTCACGTGTGTGTGTTCTTCCTCTGTCGCCGAGTCAAAGAGTAAACAGAGCAGAGGCATACTAGCAAGAGCAGGGTTTAGTGTGAGTATATAATATACACACATATACCGGGAAAGATTGTGTTAAATGGCTAGGAGGATGTGAAGCCCCTATAAACCGACATAGGCCTTGTCTGGAGCCGGGAGAGACCTGTAGGTGCCGTTGGTGAGGGCGGTGGCGTGTACATGGGGTCGGAGTCTGAGTTAGGGGTAGGGCAAAGGCTGTTGTCTGTGCCTCCCACGGCATCGTGTGGGGCCAGGGGAGACCGGATGATGACCGCCCATGCGGTGGGCATCTGAGGTGGGTGGGAGGCTGGCGGTTGTGCTGCCCACGGCATCATGTGGGGCTGGGGGGGACCGGGAGATGGCGGCCAGCGAGGGGGGCGTTGTGTCCATTGGATCGGAGTCAGAGTCAGCCTTCAGGCCAGCGGTTGTGCTGCCCACGGCCTCGTGTGGGACTGGTGGGATCAGGGGCCTGTCAGACAGGCCATCCACGTTGGCATCGGGAGCAGGGACCTGTAAGTTGTGACTGGTCAAGGTCAGTTTGCCTGCAGCGTCAGGGGCAGGTGGAGAGAAGGAAGGGGCCGGTTGAGGGGCCCTGCCGTCGGCCATGACCTCCTGGGTGGTGTTTCTCAGACAGAGTCAGTGCTGTCCTCCCCAGTGCCTGGGTTTCGGCAGCGACTAGGTGGGCACATTTCAGAGGCAGGGGGCAGCTCGCTGTGATCCCATGGTGCTCGTAGTGGCCATGGCGATGGCAGCGCTGGAGGCATGGGTGTTTTCCTTTTGCGGGGCCTCCCGTGGGCGGGAGCCGGTGAGGGGCTCCTTGGGGTGTCAGAAGTCTCCGTGCCCTGCATCCTCTTCCCAGGCCCTGGTGGGTCTGCTGCGCTCCGCCGATGACCTTCACCCGGCTTGCACTCTGCTGACCTGGGACTCTGCACTCTGGGAGCAGCACCGGGTTGGGTCAGAGGGCACTGCTGCCTCTGGATGGCAGTTTTGTAGAGGCAGGACACCTCGAGGTGGGCTGGTAGTGGTGCCCGTCTGCCCTGCAGAGGAGGAGCTCGTCTGGGTGGTCTCTCTCCAGTCGTCTGCTGGGAGCCTAGGATGGTCCAGAGGCCCAGGACTGCTCCCCGGGGAAGTGAGAACTCTGCTGGGAAAAGTGGGAAAAGCCAGCTGCTAAAGGCACAAGATCCCAGTGGAACAGCCTGTGACCAGGGCAATGGGCAGGGGCAGGGGGCTCCCTGGCAGGAGGGGAGGGGGCAGTGCCCCGGGGATGGGAAGGACTGGCGGGCAAAGAAGGTGGGGCTGGGGAGGCGGCGGGCGGGGTGGGGCACGAACCTTAGGAAGGAGGAAACTGTCCACACGGGAAAATGGGTTGTGGTGTGCACCAAACGATCCGAGGAAAGGGTCTGAAGCTAGGGAGAGGGTCTCCTTTGCCACTAACTCCTTCTCAGGCCAAGCACACACTGAGCTGCCCAGCTAGGGCAAGCGTGATATATATGTCACCCAGGGGCCGCATCACCAAGCCCCCACTGCCTTGAGCAGACCTGCCCCGCCCAGAGGAGACCCTGGGCCAAGGCCACAGGGCGTGGCCCCAACGCCAACCCCAGTAGAATCCCTAGCCCCCGGGGCCATGCAGGTGGAGGGTGGTGGCAGACATACAGCTGGGGCAGGGACAAGCTGCTGTCCAAGGCTGTCACTCCATACTGTTCCTATCTGCCTCTCCTGGATCAGCCCCGACTTGATGCAGGATCAGCTCAGGCAGCAGGGTTGGAATGTGTGTCAGAAATGTCCCTATGAGCCACAAAGGACTGGTATGACATTATAGAGAATGGGCTGTGGGGATAGTAAGGGTTGTGTAACCCACATGTATTTTCTAGGTCACCAAAAAATACCAGAGAGTGGGGGGGGGTTGCTCCTCTGCAGTGAAGCAGCACAGAGGCCAGTGAAGGGCAGAGGAATAATGTGTGGGTGTCCTGGGAATGTCCGTCCTCCTTCCTTGAGTCCTGAGCTAAGCCCCTGGGACCCGGGAGCCCTCTCACAGAAGGCTGGGAGCCCTGGGCCCTGATCCTCAGCTCTGTCCGTGGAGACCATGAAGGACAGGACACCCGAGTCACGTGACCTGTCTGAGTTGCAGTTGTATTATTTATCAGCTGGGTGACTTTGGGCAACTCACTTAACCCCAGTTTCCATCTTTTCAATCCAGGGGGCAATTTCTCCCTTCTCCCTCTTGTCAGCATCAAGAGCACCCTGATTTTCTCTCCCCGTAAGGTTGTGCCAGTGTCTGTGCCTCAAAGATCCTCAACAAAATGAGCAGAAATAATGACCAACATCTGAGGAAAGTGCCCGGTCCCTGCACCTCTCATGTGCATTTCCTGTACTTACTTGATACACATGGTGCGGGGCTCATTGTCCTTTTTTCACAGATGGGGCAACAGAGGCAGAGAGCACGACAGCAGGCACCTGTGTGTGGACCTGGGCAGCCTGGCCCCTGGTGCTGCACGTCCCCGCCTCCGACTGAAGTCACACCCATCAGTGGGAAGTGGGTGGTGATGCCCGTGGACTCTGGCCGCCTCCCCCTGGACAAGTGACAATGACCCCACCTGGCCTTCTGAAACCCAGGAGCCTCTGTGGGCACAGAACCTCAGTGTCTTTCTCCACCTGCTTTTCCTCTTTGGCTTTCTTCAAACTCTTCCATGTTGGCTTTTTGATGGATTCGTTTTTTGTTCCACGGAGAGAAGCTTGCAGTTGAGGAAAGTGACAGAAGGAGTGACGTGTCCAGGTCACTGCCACCTGCTGAGGAGGAGCTGGTCTCCATGGTGGTATCCTCCTGGCTGTACACCGCATGGCTTTATTTGTCCTACACATTTATTTTTAAGCTATAATATATTAAGAACATAATGGGGGAGGGAGAGAGAGACAGAGGGAGAAAGAAAAGGAGTTGCTTGCTTCTCTGCATCAGACTGAGATTCCCAGCTTGTGGAGATCAGCCTTGTGGGCAGGCTGACTTTTAAGATGGATACCAAATTAAGGGCAAGTAGGAAGCCAGTCCCCTGGCCGCAGGAAAAGAGCTTAGCCAGGGCCCAAGGAAGCACCTTCAAGCCCCCTGCTCCCTTCCCTGTGACAGGGTGACAGACGTGGTACCTGGCAGAACTCCGTCATCCTGTGGACGGAAGTGTTTCTGATCAGGACGGTCAAAAGGGCTTCGTTACTGAGGCATGGGGCCACCCCTCCTGCACCCACACCTGCAGGGTTTAGCGCGGGGCTTCAGGCCCAGGCCTGGAAACCCGGCTCAGCCATTCCCTAGCCGTGAGATCCTGGGCAGTTCACTTGCCCACTCAGTTTCCTTATGGGAAAATAATGATTTTAACAGTAGCCAGTAGCCACCTCTGGGGGCTGTTGCCAGGTTAAATGAGATAAGTGGGTACAATGTGTGAGCATTCAATAAATGTTAGCTACTATCAGGATAAATACTATCATGAGTCTGAATTGTAGCTGTCCATTACACACCTGGATTATTTTGAGCTTTGCTACTGAAGTAATACATTCAAGAAGTGTGACAGTGAAAAATGCTTGCAGAAATTTGTGCAAGTGACTCCTTGCTGAGGCAGTGGGCTACGGTGGGGAGGACTAAGGGACAAGAAGCACTGAGTCACAGTGAGTCCAAGCCCCACTACTTATTATTATTGGGACTTCAGTGGGTTGCCTCATCTCTCTGAGCCTCAGTTTCCTCAACTGGAGAATGGGGATCTGTTGGCTAGAAATGCTTTTCACTGGGGTAATAGAAAACTCATATAACACTGGCATAAATGAAGAAGGATTTAAAAAAAATCCCACACACCAGGAGCCTGGAGTAGATGGCCCAGGGATACTGCAGTGGCTTCCAGTAGTGGCCCACACTCCTTTTGTTCTTTTCCCGTTCTTAGTGTATTGGCTCTATCCTTGGGAGTGTTGCCTCGTGGTCTCAAAATGACTGCTTTACCTCCAGCCTCTGGTTTGTGTTCTAGGCAGAAAGAAGAATATGGGGTTCTGTGTTCTGAAGGGGGGGTCTGCCCTATGGCCTTTGGTCTACACCATGTTGGCTAGAATTGTGGTGAATGATCACCCCTACCTTTCAAAGCATCTGGGAATGGACTAGTTTATTCTCTAGACTTGCCAGCAGAGGATGGCCTGGATGTCTTTCAGGAAGCAAATCCACAGGGTCTGCCAGGGGTCTTAATGTGTGTCAGATGCTCACCCCAGTGCCTGACACAGATTAAGCCCCCAAGGGAGGGAACCCTTTATCCTTATTAGCTATGTGTGCTAAGGGACGAATTTGAAAAACAGAAGGATTAATATCTTGTAGTGTAAACTGGGCCTTAATAAATAAGTTTCCTTCCAGTTCTCTTGACTTCTATGGGCCTGACTGGGGTTGCCCTTGTCTTCCCCATCTCAGTCAAAGCTTCCACTGAAGCCACCAGGGTGGGGGCCATTCGGGGAGCCCCTCATCTCCTTTGTGGGCTTCCTTCAGGTGGGCAGCTTTGTGCTGCCTGGAGAAACTTGGCTATGCCCACCAGGTACCGAAC
The DNA here is from genome assembly GCF_030020395.1 of Manis pentadactyla. NCBI lineage: Eukaryota > Metazoa > Chordata > Mammalia > Pholidota > Manidae > Manis > Manis pentadactyla. Next base: position 133,337,455 of record NC_080026.1, on the reverse strand, counting down.
AACCGGAGAGTTCGTGTTTGGTCAGAGTAAGGCTGCATTGCCCTCAGTCCTAAAGTCAAAGCTCTGGGTCAGTCTTCATGTTCATGCGTGGCCTGGTTTGATGGATGGTTTCACTGCTGAGGCCCTGAGAGCTTCAGCTCAGCCTCCTGACTTCAACGGAGAGATACAGCCCTTTTCTGCCTGCCTGGTTTTGTTTTTAAGTGTATTTTTCAAAACATTTCATCCAGACAGAATGTGGAATTCATGATAACACCCTGGGTATTTACAATAAGCATTTCCTTTGGGCTCCTGGTTGTTTACCAGCCAGGGTAGATTATGCACACAGGAGGTCGAGGAAGGAAATTCATTAATTTCACAGTCAAAAACAGGCTTTATGGCATAGCCCCAGCTCACCTCCAACTGGTCTCAGCAGCGAGTGAACATGAACCTCAAACTGGGGGTCATCCTCCCGAATATTGGAGGCAGATCTCAAGATGTTTGGGAGCCAGGGGTGAGGGCCGAACTGTTACCTGGAACAACCTCGAGGGCTCATCAAACTGCTAGTCCCCAGGTGTGGGTGACCTCGGGACAGAGCTGGGGCTGGGCTGGGGTGGGCTGGGGGGCAGCCGCTTATCTATGTGTCTCCCGTGAACTGAAGTTCATTATGGCAGCCTGTGATTTACTCTTGGACTGAAGGGGGTTGAGTTGAATAACAATCCCTCCGAAAGTGGGAATTAAACAGATCTTTCTGCTCAGCCTCCCTGCCTTTATGGGTCTTGCTAACAAATCACATGAACAGGCGCCAGGCCATTAACACAGGTGAAAGAGATAGAATGACTGGGTTTTGACGGCTGACTTGCCTGATGCTTTGACTGAGGGTTATTGTCAATCTTGAAACTTTCAGAAAATTGTATGGCTTTTGTTGGGGGAGGAGACTGGCTATGTTGGTGGGTTACAAAGCCTTATAAATTGAAAGCATAGTTCCTGGTAGTATTTTTGAAGTTCTCTGTGGCATTGTATAGCAGTCCTTAAATACCACCTGATATTTAGTTGAGTGTTCCCCATGTGTCAGGCATTGTGCTGACGTCTTTCCATGGATGAGTCTCATGTATTAATCCTTGCTACAACTCTACAAGGACAACCGATTTTCATCCTCACACCGAAGACGAGCAAGTTCAGGCATCAAGCAGGTAAGTCACTTACCTACGGCCACGTCATAAGTGTTGGACCAGGGACCACAACTCCTGTCATTCTAAGTTCACTCTGGAATAAATGGCCTGGTAGGTGAGACCAACTGGTGCTGGCCAGAGAGGCAGGACTGCTGGGTTCTGTTATCTCCCTCTCAGATGTCCGTTTCTCCTCCTGTAAAATGAGGGCTTGTCTTAGGGTCTCCAGAGAAACAGAACCAATAGTGTGTATGTGTGCCTAATGAATGGTAAACTGAGACCAGTTAGGGCCAGTGACTTGGCCAGGACTCTACAGCAGGTTTGAAAATAGCTGGGCTTGGATTCTGGCCATCTGACATGGGTCTCTGCTCCCTCCTTATCTGAGGGTTTTCTACTAAAAAAAAAAGTCAAGAGGAAAGATAATGAAGAAAATGATCCAAGCTCTGTAAAGAGAGAAGGGGGCTGAGCCTGTGAGTTTTATGGTCTTCTGGGCTGGGGTTCCCAACTTGGGGCCCTCTGTAGGTGTCCTGAGACATAGCGGCTGCTGATGCCAGCTGTCTGAGGAGGCATGGTAAGTGCCTGTGCTTGGTGTGTTCGAGCATGCAACCTGATGCCCTGGGAAGGACATGGGCCAAGCTTTAAAAACTGTATGCCTTATGATGTAGCGATTCCATTTCTAGGAATCTCATTGAAAGTCTTGTGCACGTGCACGAAGAATCACGGGTGAAAGTACTCATTACAGTTGTGTTGGAAACAAGCGTCCATCTCCCTGAATGTCCTGAAGTTACTGAAGAGAATGAGGAGAGCTCTTTCTATGTGTCAACATGGAGAGAAGTCTAGGATGTACCATAAGTTGAAAAAGCCAGTCACAGGGAAGTATGTAAAGGGAGCCCCTGTTTATGATTTAATAAAATTATGTGTATGTATATAAATCAATACAAAAGCTCAGAAGGGATACAGAACGCCATAAAACAGTGGTTCCTCTTGGGAGGAAGTAGATAATGAAGGTGGAAGGAAGAGGGAAGAGGAGCTTTTGGTTTTAATTTTATATGTTTTTTGATTTGATTCATGAACAAAGAATTAACTAACACAGAAGAGTGTATTAATATTAACATAAGTTACTTCTGTGATTAAAAACACACACACACAGAAGCAAACAATCAAGGACTTTGGTATCATTCCAGTCTATGTTTGATCCTTGTATTCATTATCTATTGCTGCATCTCCAAACCCTGAGGCATAAAATCACACACATTTATTACCTCTTAGTTTCTGTGGATTGGAAATCTGGGCACGGCTTTCCAGACAGCTTGGAAACCCCGGGCTGATCTCATCTGAAGGCTCCCCTGTGGGCGGGTGTTCTTCCAAGGTCACTCCCAGGGTCATTGGCAGGATTCAGTTCCTCAAGGTGGTCGGCCAGGGGCCACCCTCAGTGCCTCGCCACGTGGCACTCTCCACAGGGCAGCTCACAGCATGGCAGTTGGCTTCCTTCAGAGGGAGCAAGGGGAAGCCACAGCTTTTTGTACCTGAATCTCTGAAATGACCTCCGCTTGAGTTTGTCATATTCTATTCACAGCAAAGTGTCACTAGGTCCCACTCACACTCACGGGCAGGAGTCACAACAGGAGATGGGGTTTCTGAGAGGTAATGTTGAGGTTGCCTACCACAATCCCAAAGTCTTCTATCTGCTATTCACCAGCTGTGTGACATTGGGCAGTTCACTTAAAATCACTAGCCTCCAGTTCTTTCATCTGTAAAATGGGCTTATAGCAGCTGTCTCACAGGGGTGCTGAGAGGATGACATACAATACTGTGTATAAAACAGCCCAGCACTGTGATGGCATATGTCAAGCCTAGATCTCCCTCTCTCCCCCTTGCCGTAGAAAGCCGTGGATTAAACATTTTTCATGATTGTCTCTGCAAGTTAGAAACCTATCCATGCAGACTCTGCTTCTCCAGAAACTTACTTTCAGGGAACTCTCTAGATAAAATTATGTTTATGCCAAGGAGCCCGGAATAAAGAGTTCTCTATTTAAAGGCTGCCAACACAGTGAGGAGGCAGGATTGAGTGCAATGTTAATAACTGCAATGTGGGCATGAAGGTGCCATAGATTATGGAACGCTTGGAGAAAATGGGGCCTTTTACTGTGGGTCTCAGTCATTAGCAAAATTTCGCATTCAAAATTAGTCAAAAAAGGTAATTAGTGTCAAGGAGTGATTGCAGCCGCATCGTTAACGTGACGGATGTTGGTGTGGGCTCACGCTAATGACTTACAGAAGTTTCACTAGGGAAGCAATCGGAGCAATTTAGTGGTGAGCAGACAATCCGAGAATCAATCACCGTGATAGTCAATAATTTATCATTTCTATTTAAAGTCTGGAATCTGCATCAGTTTAAACAGAAGTGAACCCTGGTAGAGGAAATTTGGCATCCAGCAAAATCCTGAGTCCTGCCTCTGTTTAAGAGGTATCCATTTTCTTCCCAGTGCAGACCAAACAGGGAAGTTGTTTGAAAGATCTGATCCCAGTTCCATCATGGGGTGGACATGCTCACATGTTCGGGCTACAGGGAAATCAGGCTTTAGATGTCAGACTAGATTTATCTTCATGACTTCATCTCCAGTGATTAAAAAAATAGCCCCTACTATTCAGTGATCCCTGAATTATATCATCATAACTATGAGGTGGGGCAGGATTAACTCAGAGACCAAGTACTTCTGAAGGACACATCATTAATAAGTGACAGAGCCCAAATTCTGACCTTGGCTGTGTCCTGTCCTTTCAGCATGAATAATATTGATAATGACAATAACGGTAACAACAACAGTTAATAGTTCTGGATGCTTGCTGTGTACCTGGTGCTTGCTGAGTGTTTGCACATTTTATTTCAATGTGATCTTTATAGGTGGAGGCTTAGAGAGGTTGAGTATGCTGCTCAAGGTCACACAGCAAGCACTTGCAAGTCTGATCTTCACCCCCAGATCCTGGTCTCCTAAGTACTGTATTATACTGAGCTGCTGGATGCAGGAAACTGATGCTAAATTCTTATTACTGCAGCCATCTCTTCTATAAAATATGAGTAATAATGTGCTCCATGTGCAATTTCAGAAATAGGTTGCTCAGTAAGCTGTTGTGTGTGAGGCCTAAAGCCCAAAGGTAGCTGTGATCTGGTAATTCCAACACATGGTCCCATGGCAGGCACCTGTGTGCTGTCAGTTTGGACTGAGCCATGCATCTCCAGCCCCTCGAATCATTGAGGCACCAAGTCCTGCTTAGTTGTTCTCCACAGTCTTATGTTCTATGTCCATTTTACACACATATTACACTTGGACTGTATGGTGCTGCCAAATTAATTATCTACTGCTTTATGTCTGTGAGTCTGCTCTTCAGACGCTTCTAGGGGAAGCCCATTTCCTTCAGGACTAAACGTGACTTTTTCAGAGCAGCATATAAGGCCCCCTGCATAATCTGGCTCCAGAATATTCTTTTCTGCACATGTCCGCTGCCTGCTCAGGCCCCTGCTCTTCCTCCATTACCTTCACCTCCTTCCTCTCCATCTTCTTTATGGTGGTTATTGTCCTCATGACAATGACAACAGGCCCCCAGCAACCCATGACCCCCGTCAGTGTCCCCAAGCATCAACTTCTCAGGAAAGTTTCCCTATTCTTGGCCTGTTCCTGTCCTCAAGCAGGGGTCCATGTTCTTCTTCCCTCTCTCAGGACTGGCACTGCTCAAATACACCCCAGCACTACCTGTGTGACTAGGGAGTCCCCAAGAGATGGCTGAGGTTGGAGGCAGAGTCTGGACTGGACAGAGGGTGAGCTTTCTGTCCATGCATCTACCTTCCAAGCTCGATGCAGTGACCACGTGGCCCAGATCTAAGGCATACCCTTCTTCTCTGTTTCTCGTATTATCTATCAGACTACAAATTTGCACTTTTGGCTCAAAAATCATGGTCACCAAACTTCCATTTGATGATGGAAGAGCTTTCAGGGAAAGAGGACTCCCTGAAATTACAGACACAAATTTACGAAGAGGGCACCTAAGTTTTGTAAGTACTCATAGAAGGTCTGTGACCCAACATAGTATCCCCTGGCAGACTTGAGCTGATAGGGGGTGAGACCCATGTGATTCCCATAGTTGTTCTTCCCCAGAGCTCTGAGATGGGAGACCAGACAACCACACAGCAGATGGTAAGCATACTTTGCCTGAAGTATAAAGGAGAATTGACAGGTCTACAATCACAGCAGATTTTAACATGTTTCTCTCAGGAACTGATAGATCAAGCAAGCAAAAGAGTATCAGGTTAGAGGGAGTTGAACCACACAATGAATCAGACTGATCTAACAGCAAAGACAGAATCCATACCTATGATTTACAGCATGCTTATATTTCCAAGCCTATGATTACTATTTACCAAAACTGATCAGATTAAGCCATAGAATGAATGGCAGCCTGTGCCAAATCATCCAGTCACAGACAAGTTATATCTTCTGGCCACATGTAAACAATGAGAGACTGAAAGTTGTCATATGCTTGGAAATAAAGAATATTAGTAGATAATTCATACATCAAAGAAGAAATTATGATGGAAATTATAAAACACTTAAAACTGAACAATAACAAAAACACCGAATGTATCAACTAGGAGAGGCTAGTTTATGCTGAGATAACAAACATCCCCCAAGTCTTAGTGGCTCACATACCCAAGGTTTGAGTCTCCCTTCTGTGACCTGTCATCGGCCAGGAGGACATTCTGCTTTACATCCTCTGCTCAGAGACAGAGGATGATGGAGCCTCAAGCATCTGGGTTGTCATCACACCATGGCTTGAGGAGGACCAGGGGAGGAAGAGCTCTGGAGAATCTTGAATCAGCAATTAATGCTTCTACCTGAGAGTAACACCCATCACTTACACTCACATTTCTACCTAGCCAGGCCTGACTTAAAGGGAGTGAAGAAATGCAATTCTCCCTTGGGCATGAGGGTGTCAACTACCGGTGAGTGGTGGTGATGGCCACAGTCCAGCAACATGTGCAGTGGTTTGTATAGCAGCTCAAGCAATGGTTTGAGGGTTACATACAGTCTTAAATGCAAACTTGAGTAGAGAAAGACTGACAATAAATGATTTGGTGTCCAACTTAAGAGAGGAGAAGAATAAAGCAGAGAAACCCCAAAGAAAGTAGAAGAAAATGATGAAATGATGGACAGAAATGAAATAGAAAAAAAAAATACTTGAAAGAGTTGACAAAACCCACAAATGACTCATTAAGAAAAAAAAAAACCTAACAAAATAGAGAAACATGTGGCAAGATGGAAAAATTAAAAAGAGAAAGAAAACACCAATATACAATGGCAAGAATTTCCTGTCAAAATGTCAGAAAGGTCCAGCTCTGATGGCAGAGGCAGCCAAGAGTTTGTTTCCTGAGGGTCAATAAGGAACACAGAAGGTCTTTGCAACATGGGGGCTTGGGACCAGACTGGGGGATGGGGTGGGCTTCTCAGCTTACAAGGGAAGACTGGGGGAGAACCCTGCAGCCAGCTCTGCTGCCTGGGCTTTGGCTTTGTAAGAAGCTGTGGGCCTCAGGAACTGAGAGGTTAATATTAATTGAGGTTCTAGAATGTTCTAGGCATACTAAGTATTTCATACACTGAAACTCATTTATTCCTCCTCATGACCCCTGGACTGGGTACCAGTATTACCCCTTTATTATAGACAAGAAAACTGAGGGTCCAGAGATTTTAAACAATTTGCCCAAGGTCACATAGCTAAGTGGTGGAGTGAGATTCAAACAGAGGTAATTGGACCCCAGGGCCCATGTGCTCATCTGTTCCACTTCTGTGGCTTCCAGTCTAGAAGGTGAATCCAACTGTCCAGTGACCCAGAGATGATACAGGCTCAGCCTGAGACAGGAGCCCCAGTTTCCACCAGTGTCATTTGTCTTTTTATTTTACTTAGGGTGATTTTGTCATGCAAAAGGGTTTATTTTAATATGCTCAAATATGATAGTCTTTGCCCTTATTGCTTCTGGTTAAGAAAACTTTTTCCATACTGACATTATATAGCTTTCACCCGTATTTTCCTCTAATACCTACAGAGTTCCAGTTTTTATATTTAAATGTCTGATCCATTTTGGATTTTACCCCAGTGTATGGGGTGAGCTCCAGGCTTGACTTTTTCCATATGGCTATCCAATTATCCTAACACCACTTATTAAAAGAAAAAAAAAAATCTCTCCACACAGATTTTTGAAGCCGCCTTTCTCATATAATAACTTTCCAGATGCAGTTGGATCTATTTCTGGATTTTCTTTGGGTCTCATTGGTCTATCTGTTTATTCACGTGCCAACACCAGACTCCTAATTACAGGCTTTGCAGTACATGTTAACGGTGGGTAGCCCCGTGCCCCATATGGCCCTTCTTTTTCTGAGTTCTCCTGTTTAGCTTCGCATTTTTGTTCTTAAGCATAAACTTTTCAGTTAGCTTGCTAGCTCCAAAAAAGAGCCTGGTGGTATTTTTTAAATTGGAAGTGCACTCAATCTATAAATAACTTAGGCAGAACTGACAACTTTATGATAATGCATCTCTTTAGTCAGGAACATGGTATGTCTCTACATCCCAAATAAAATTTTGAGGGAGAAAATGTTTCAAGGGGATACGTGAAGAATGATTACTATTTAAATGAACTTTTAAAAACACACAAAACAATAGTCTATACAGTTTATGGATTCATACATTTGTAGTAACAGACTAAAATGAGGATGTGAATGGCTCACACCATTTCAGGGCAGGGGTTACTTCTGGGAAGGAAAGGAAATGTGTGGCTCAAACTAGTTTTAAATGATTTCAGATAGAGAAAAGGAAGGGGGAGAGAGGGAAAAGGGGAGATTGCTGAAGCAATTAAGGCAAATGTTTGAAATTGGAGGATAAGTAGTCTATTATACTATTTCTCTATACTCTTCTACATCTTTGAAATGTCTCATAATTAAAAACAAAAGATAAAGGAAAAAGCTGTTTCCCCTGTTTAAGGGTACTCCCCTGAAAACAGCACATTTCAATTTCCTTTTATGTGATTCTGGAGTCCTATCTGCTGGCTAGGCCTCTGTCGGAGGAAGCATGTCGTTCTTTCTGTAGAAAGGAATTCTATTAAAGACTCTGTAGCTATCTCGGCAGCTGGAGTGGGAAGATTTCCTTTCTTTAAATGGGCATCCTTAGCAGTTCTGAAGCAGACATGAGATGGTGTGGAATTTGGAGTTTAATGGAATCTTCCTGCAGTCATCCACATTCATGATAGGAAGGGTTTAGCAGTATTAAAAACCTGCTTCTCAATATGTTGTAAACAGCTCATTTTCTTACTCTATATCCATCCACAAGATTTAAAATCACCAGGAAAAAAAAAAACCCAAAAAAACTTCCAAATGGAAGAAAGGATCATTTCTCCTCCCGACTATACAATGGTCTTAAAAGAGCCTTATTTAGAACAGCTGACAGGAAATTGTATTTTCATAAACTGATTTATTGTGCTGTGCTCCCGTTTCAATGGGACTTAAGAAAACAGTTTCAAAATTGAGTTACTGAGTTGGTTCATTCAGAACAATTTTCCTCTATGAAGAAAAGTTTTCGTGGCTGAAAGTGGCCCAAATCAAGGCAGTTTTTGTTTTTCAGAATTCATCACCTCGCAGCGAACGCATGTCAGGAGGCCTGCGTGGCCGTCCAAGGGGGCCGTGTTTGTTTTCTGAAGCGTGCCTAATGGGGAGCCCAGCCACTGGACAAAATTCCCTCATTTCTATTCTCAGCAGTGGGCTTGCATATATTACAATTGCCTCCTCGGGCCCGCACAAGATTTCCAGAGAAATGAGCATTGCATTAAGCAGCCCATTTTGCGTGAGGAGAAACACTGATAGGCGATCAGGCCTGGCAGCCACGGCTTCATCTCCGCAGATGCCAGAAGGAACAGGAAGGCCTCGGAGGGCCACTCCTGCCTCGAGGAATCTTCCTCCTGGTTTCATTCTTCCTGGAGGAAAGTTCCCACCAGCATCCTTTAAAGAAGGACTTGAATTGCTGGCAAGATAGTTGCTTCTGAGGGAGACCGGCTCACCAGGGGGAGACACCCCTTCGTGAAAAATGCCAAGTCAAGCTGGGGTTCCCAAGCAAGGGCCTGAGAGGATCTATAATGTCTCAAGGAAAAGAAACTATGGATGTAAATCCGTAAGAGTTGCTTTCCTTGAATTGGAAATGGAGAATGGAGGAGGGCTGCCAACGTGAACATTTACCAGAAAGTATTTCCTGAGGAAAATATTTGACCTTGATGAAGTTTTTCATCGAAATCATGAACATCAAGAAACGGGTGGAAAAGGGAAGAAAGCTGGTTTCCCATTTTATTCTTGCTCTTTCCACTGAATTGCACCTTGAAATGCTTGGTTTTGCCCCAGGTGAGCGAGTCAAAGGAGGGCGAAGCCCCCCAGGTGCCTGGAGAGTGACGGGGAATGGTCCCTAAAAGGAAGACGGGAGCTGTGATCTGAGAGTCCAGATCGTGGTCCCTCATCTTTCTCCTCAAACCCTCTCACCTGCTGTTTCCTTTTGTTGTTCATTGACCTGCGCTTCTCCCAGGCCCCCAGGCTGCAAATGTGGTATCTCCAGCTCTTGCCGTTTCTTGGCCTCCCGGGAGCCATCAGTGGCCAAATCATGTGATTCTACCCCAGAATGCCTCTTCCGTCCTAGACCTCCGGCCATGGATGGCACTGGTCATCCTGTGAAATGTCCTGACTCCCAGTCCGGTCTTCTTTGCCTCTTTGAGCTTACGAAATGCTTAGACTGAGCTTCCAGGAGTGCAGCCATGACTCCTGTTACCCCTCAGCTGCTCCCCCCTGTCTGCAGCATGAAGTCCAGGTGGCATGCGGGCCCCCCTTCCCAGCTCTGACTCCCCTCCAGCGGACTCCTGGAGGGCTGCCAAGCTGTAACCATCCTGGCCTCCCTTTGGTTCCTTGAGTCCTGTAAGATCTCTCCAAACGCAGGACATTTACATCCGCGGTTTCTTTCCCTGGAACCCTAATACCCCTTTTCTCATGGGTGGCTCTTCGTCCTTCAGATCTTGGCTTAAATATCAGCCTCAGAGAAAACTTGTGTGAGCTTCTAGTCAGTAGCTCTGTTGTTGGACCACATTAACACAAGGTCCTTCTTAGCAATGATGATTTATACTTATTTACTTACTGGTTTGTTTACTTGTTTATGATCTGTTTCCTCATTAAATTGTAAACTCCATGAGGCAGGAAATGAATCTTTTTTATTCTCCTACTAATATTTAGTATCTAGCACAGTAAATGGCAGATAGCAGGCAATAAAAAATGGTTTCTTCAATAAATGAACAACTAGTTTTAGGATAAATTATTAGAAGTAGAGTTATTGTGTCAAATGGACTGTGCACATTTTTTAGGTTTCTGATGATGTTTCTAAACTGCTTTCCAGAAAAGTGTACAAATTCATGCTCTCCCAACTCAATATATGCTATCGGTCATCTCACCACACATTTGTCAGCACTGAGCATTATTTAAAAAATATTTCCCAGTTTCAAGGTGCAAATAGTTTATTTGGTTACTAGTGGAGTTGAGTGATTTTTTGTATTTTCTGTTTTCCATGAATTTTATATATTTCCTTTATTTATCTTCCTTTGGAGTTTTTTTAGAGTTATTCATTTATGTTTCCCATTCATTTACTATATTAGTGGTGCCGGAGGACCCAGCTTTTGATCACTCCACAAACAGGCACTTTGCACAGACTCTTAGCAGGGGTTCTTTTTCTCTGTTTTAAAATGTGGTTTGTATTTGCAATTCTTTAGACATCATTTGTTGTCGATGTCTTCATAACCTCTAAGTCAGTTTGGCAAAAACAAAATCCTTCAGACCAGTTGTTTGACATGATTGATTGTGTTTTGCGTGTCTCCTCCGGGGCTCTGGCTGTTGTGTACATAGACTCTGACTCCCTGGGGGAAGCCAGAGAGCTCTGAAAACAGTTGCCTTTTCTGTGTTTGTTTCATTTTCCTCATAAGAATGTCTGGCATTTTTTTTTTAATGTGGCCGACAGGACTGAGCGAGTCCTTAAGAGTCAGGAAATGTATTTGTGCCAAAGCAGATATTAAGTGGGCACTGCATTTTTGCACACAGCTCTGGGCAAAGGGTTGCAGGCAGATATGGTCTCATTTTAGGCCAAAGGCAAGCACATTTCCTAATGGTGGTTTCCTAATCAGGGACACCTGTGTGAACTTGTTACTGACAATATTTAAGTGTCAAAGGGTCCACACTTGGTTCATTCATTCATTCAGCAAATATTCAGGAGCTAAGAATTCAAAGCCAAACCAGAAAGGCAAGGCCTCTGTCCTCATGGACTCTACCTCTCAGTGGGAGAGACAGACATTTAAGAAGTAAGCAAATAAATAGGGTGTGAAGCTAGAGAATAACAGTGGGATATGCTTTAGATAAAGTGTTTGGAAAGAGAACACCAGCAAAGGGACCCACTAGGTAGGTGTGTCTGTTGACTGAGGAGTTGTGAGGCCCTGGGAAAGGAATCGTTCATTTCCCACCAATACTCAGCTTCTCCTTTCTTAATACTAGAACCCTGAGTTTTATCTGGGCACAAGACTTCCACAAATAAAAATTGGCCCTATGACTTAGTTCTGGACAATGGGATAAAAGCAGAAGGGCTGTGTGCAACATTGCTAATTGTCTTTAATGGAAGAGGGCATACTCTTCTTTATTCCTTCCTTCTTCCTTCTGGATTAAAGGAGACATAATGGTTGGAGCTCAAGCAGCCATCTTGGACCAAGAGGTAGAAATCTCATGCCGATAATGGCATCTGGAGTCTGGGTCACTGACCTGGTGGAGAGCCATAAAGGATCTAGATTGTCCACGCCTGACATTTTTCCTCCAGAGACATAAAGTGTATCTTGTTTAAGCTATTGTTACTATGTAACCAATAGCAGTGCTGTGCACACAGCAAAGTGCCTCCTAAGTGACAGGAGCCCTGGGGAGACATCATCTTGAGGGCAGGGATCATTCTTTGACATATTTTTTTATCCACTCTTCCAGCTTCATGGGCTGTGAAGCACCAAGTAGAAATGCTGCTGGGGGACCCACTGGCACTGCTGGTGAGTTAGTGCCAGCTGTTGGCAGGAGGCCTTTGCTCTCCACCATGCAGAATCTCCACGGAGCTGCTTGAATGTCCTGGTGGTTGGCTTCTCCCGGAAAGAGTGATCTGGGAGATAGCAGGGTGGAAACACGATGTCTCTCATGGTCTAGACTCAGAAGCCCTCCTCTACCATTTTCATGAGATCCTCTTCCACTCTGGGGGGACTTCACCGGGTGTCAACACCAGGAGGCTGGACTCACGGGAGGCCATCCGGGATCCTGTCCCAGTCCATCCTTAACCTACCTTGGTCCTGAGGAAGGGCACCTTTGGTTCTCCTTTCACCCCCAAGCAAAGAGAGTCTTAGCTGGAGATGCTGTCTAGAAGCCTCATGTGCTCTTGAACAGTGGGATGGAGCCATTATTTGACAAAGGACCAGCTTGGAGACTAGCAGATGGAATGAGTGGTTAGTGCTCAAAGCGCCCTGCCTGCAGGGAGTTGGACATAGCATTCAGGGATTCAAACTCACTTGGGGAGGGAGCAAAGCATATGATAGCATTTGAGCTGAGCAATTGCTTAGGCTAATTAATGAGCAAAGAAAAGTATCTGCCAGCCAATGGGCTGGAGAAAGTGGCTCTTCCTTGGAAGACCAGTGTCTGTAGCTGAGCTTAGCAGAGGCTAGTGGGCAGCCAGACAATGGATCTTTCCCAGGTGTCCAGACTAATGAAAGTGACATTATAGTCCCTGATGTTCAGCTGTGAGAGCTCTGGTGTGCTAGAGCCACCCCTACTACCTCCTGAAAGCTGACTCTCAAATTCTCAGGAATTTTAAGAACTGGTTAAACAGCCATTATTAAGAATTAAATTATATAAACTCATATTTAAGTAAATTATATTAAAAACAAAGATAATACATACTCAAAACTCATCACTTGCTAATTAATTTATTATACATGCTTTGAGGTTATTTACGTCTATTGTGTCTGTACGGTGATGATACTCTGTAATGGTGAGCTACTGAGTTTCTCTTCCCAGCCTCGCTCCAGCGACCTCACGTTGGTATTGAAATTGACCATGGTGGGATTATTTAGACCACAGAAGTTGGCAAATGCTGCAAGTCAATGACACCCACACCCCTAGAGTTTATTGCTAAACGTCTGCCAGCACAACACTATGAGGGATGTGACATGGAAGCATCGACTGGCTCAATGGCTGTCGTTGCCCAAGGAAGAGTACGGCGGGCTGGCAGTCACATATCCCGGGCTCCTGCCCTGCTATACATTGACTTGTGGGTGACTGAACAAGCACCTTTCCCCCTCTGGACCTTAGGAGGAGCCAGGAGTCTCTGGGTTCCCTTTTGGCCCTACAGTGAAAGCAAGCACTATAAATTTTAAGAGACTTAATGGTACCAATTTACAATACTCCGGATATCAGCCATCAGAGAGTTCCTGTCTCAGGGGGAGTTATTAATTCTGGGCCCGGCTGGTGCTGAGGATGTGAAGGTGATCTGCTTGCTGGTAGACTTTAAAGGAGTCCAGGCATCTGATCAAGAGGCTGCGTCATTCCTGAATATTGACAGATACAAGCAGAAAAAGGTAAATTCCAGAAGCTTTCATGTAAACCAAGCACAAACTTCGGAACTGTGCTGTCTTGATGAGCACTTTGGTGCCGCAAGTGTGCGTGGCCCCCCCCCCCCCCCCCCCCCGCTTCTTTTAACCGGGAGGCTGGAAGGGACCAGAGAGCAAGGAGTTAAGCCGTCGCCTCCACAGGGATGATCCTTCATTCAGCCTCTGATGCTACAGACCATGAAAATGTAATATTACGTGTATCACGGTCCATTTCCTGTACGTGCAGAGCGTGGCCGCGGGGCTAAGACTGCGGCATTTTGCGTGCTTCGCTCTGATTCCCCGGAGCCGTGGGTCGCGCTGGGCGGGGAGAAGGCTGGGCGTGAGGGTCAGCTCACTGGAGTTGGGAGCAATGCGGCCTTCCCTCGGCGCTCTGCTTGCCCTGGAAACCCTGCTGGGGCCCAGCCAGGGCTCGGGGAGGGGGAATCCAGGAGCCATTTTGTTTTTCCTTAGGTGGGAACTGTGGGGTCATCCTCGCTGGACAGGACCCTGGAGATCCCATTTACAGACAGGAAAACTGAGGTTCAAAGAGGGCAGTGGACTCACGCCAGAACCCTGGGTGCAACCAAGGCCCCGTTCTGTGGTCTCCTGGTCCAGGAAGAGAGGCATCTGGTCTACTCTGCAGGCAACAGGACCGAAAATCTGCTGGTTCCTAAGCCTGGATCTACCTAGCTCCTTTCCCTAAGGTTCCAGAATGCAAAGCCAGCAGGGCCCAGACCTGTTTGTGCATCTTGGTTCCACGGGCAATCCATAGTCCTTTGAATTAAAATTGCCAGCTCCAGCCCGGAGTGTCTGGGAGGCAATGCTGCAGTTGCGGAATGGGGAGAGAGGCCTGCCGCTGTCCCTGAAGGCAGCTCCAGGCTGTGTCTGGGCGGGGCTGTGCAGTCCTCCCTGGGACGAGCTGGTGGGGAGCCGAGGGCCAAGCACGGTCTGCTCCTGAGGCCGAGGCCTGTCTGAGAAGCAGCAATGCGCCTTGCTCCGCCTGGCAGTGACTGGCAAGTTGGAGTCGATCGCCTCCGTGGCCGAGCGTAGCCAGCACCACCTCCTGGGTGGACGTCCCATCCTCTGCCTGGACCTGATGGAGGCCCACCGTCCACCTCCGTTCTAGCTGCCACTGTGGCTCCCCATGCCCCTCATTCCGAGTTCCTCCTCAACACAGGCAGATGGACCAGGCCAGTGGACTACCAACAGTCCACACGGATCTTACCAGGCTCGCTGGGCAGGGAAGGTGGGGCCTGGCCCCCTGGTCCACTCAGTCAGGGATTCTTGGCCTTCCTCAGTATATCAGGCTCCCTCCTTCTGCACCTTTTTCTCTGCTGTTCCCTCTGCTTAGAATTTTCTCCCACATCTCTTTATTTAACTGATGAATTAACTAATCCACCAAGACCCATGGCCTCAGGACTCCCCTGTTCTCACCTCTCATCACAGTCTGCAGCAGTGCGGTTTGCTTTAGGCTGCCTCCCGCTCTAGGCTGTGAGCAACACGGGAGCAGGGGCCACATCTGTCCCATCACTCCTGTGAATAAGTGCCCAGCACAGGATTCGGCACAGAGCACCCTCTCAGCTGAACCAATGGGTAAAAGCTACAGAGGACAGAACTTTCTAGAACTTTCCAGAGACCCAAACCCTGCCCTGGAAGGTAGTGAGTTTTCTGACACTGGGGATATACTAATAGAAGTTAGGCACTTGCTGGCAAGTGTGTGCATTATAGTGGGGATGGAACTGGGTGGTTAGTTAAAATGGAAGATTCTAGAATTTCCTTCATGGAGGCTGAAGATTGGGGAATGTGTGGCAGCATAGGTAAAGTTGGATGGGAACCAGGTACAGTGAGTGCAGAACTAGCCCAGGAAGGGCTTCCAGGAGGGAGGTTGGCATCAGAGATGAGAGACTTTGGGTGGTGGCTCATCTGCTCCAGATATGCCCGGTGGCTCCATTTACTGTGTGCCTGGCGCTGTGCTCAGCACTTTGCATGTATGTGTTCAGGAAGTCCTGACTGTGGCCTGGTGAGAAAGATCTGTTATTATACTCCTTCTATAGAGAAAGAACAGAGACCCAAACTGGTTCCCCACGCTGTCCAGCCAGCAGGTGGTAGGCCGAGATGCCGTCTGCGTCCAGGACCTGGGCTCTTAGCTGAGATACTCCACCACCTCCCTGCAGGTGGGAAATGCCTCCATTGCTTTGTCTCCTCCAGGCTGTACCCGCTCTGCTGGGACCGCCAGTCTTGCAGGCCTCTGTCCTCGCTTGGCTACGCTGTTTCATGAACCTTACTGTCCCTGGACCTCACCTTCAGGTGCAGGTGGTCATTCCCTCTTATCAGCACCTGTTCCAGGTTACATGAACTTCACAAGTGTTTGTGTCCCGGGGCTTCCCCAGAGATGGCTGTTGTCAGCCTGCCTCCAATGCCCTCTGCTTGGTGCCACTGCCAGGCAACATGCTGTCTTTTTCTGTGTGAGCCCTACCCAGTGGTGTTGAGAGGCAGGAGGGTAGGGGTGGGTTTTGGGGGCTGATTCCCTTTGGCCCAAGGAGTAACTCCCTAGTTGGAGTCCAAGAAGGGAAAGAATGCTATCCCCCAAGGCTTGCTCAAAAAATACTTTTAGTAAGAGTATTAACAATTATAATGAAAACATACTGATGCAATCTCTGTGGCAGGCCCCACGCTAAGCTCTGTGTATGCATTATTTCATCTATCCCTCAGGTTGTTCCAAGAGGTAGGTTCCCCACCTCTTTACTTTATAATCCTCATTTTATAGAGGACAAAACTGAGGCTGGAGAGGTAAGGGGTCTCCACAGAGCTATACCTGTCAGAGCCGGGCCTCACACCTAAGGCCATTTGATTCCCAAACTCTTATGTTCAACTCCCTTGGTCAACTGCCTTCCAGAAGAGGCTATTAACAACTAAAGTGGACCTCACTGTGAAGGACAGGAATTGGACGATGACAGTCCTCGGGGCTGAACAGGCTCCTGCTTGGATGCCCCCATGCAGCTACTGTTCTCTGTAACGCAGCGTGCCGGAGGCAGTCACTTGGAAAGCTGGGAAATGATGAAGGCCCAAGTGAGGTGGCCATTTTGATATCAGTCAACGGTTTTATGTTGTGAGGGAGCCAGGGCAGAAGCAGAAAGGCCCTTCATCTAAGCAGTTGGTGGGGAGATGGGAACAAGCCATGAGATGCAGTTAGAGCCGAGAAAACAGGACTGAAGCATCGCCATTTAGCCCGTGTGGGAACCCACTTAGGGGCTAGCCTCCCCAACCCCCTCATGGGGCTCCCTGCAGGACCCAGGGGCTTAGATGGGGGCTGCCAGCCTGCTCTCTGCCCCAGATGGCAGACCAAGCTAGGAAAGGAGGAATTTGCCCCCTAACCCAGAGCTCCCCTTTCTCAGGGGTCCAGCCACAGGGGTTTTATTTTTAGCAAGAGTACAGATCATTGAATTGAGAATATTGACTTTATTTAAAGAGCGGTGAGAGGAGTGGTGGGAGGATTGGGAGGCTTCTCAGAGGACAGGCAGACCCGGAAAGTGGGCGGGCAGGCTCTGTGCACTTACGGACATCTGCTCACATACTTTGGGCCTGCCTGTCTCAGGGCCATGCTAAGCCTAGAATCCCAGAATCCCAGCTGGCAGGAGGCCTGAGGGAGCCTGGGGGCCTGGCCTTGACCCGCCAAGCCCATGCCCACCACGCCCACTACCCCCAACCATGTCTGCCCCACCCCCATTGCCCCAAACAAAAACTCAAATGAAGGATGAGGCAGTGGGCACTCCCTCAGAGGAGAAACGCTGTTGATTGAGTGTCTGCTGGTGCCAGGAACTGTGCTAGGCACTTGATAATTTCATTCAATCCTTTTTGCCTTCCTTTAAGACACGGATTAAAGGAACAGGAATTTGAAGCTCTGGGTCCCTGCCCTGGACCAAAGCACTGTCACACCTGTTATTTCATTTCTGCATCACGACAACCCCCTGTGGTTCGGAACATAAACACAGACTCAGAGAGGCCAAGCCACCCACCAAGTCCCCAAGGCTAACACCTGACAGTGAGGCCAACCTCTGCCCTGCAGTGCACCCCACTGGGACAGGCCCTAGATGAGGAAAGTGAAGCCCCTGGGGCCCAGGGAAGGAGAAGGAGTTAATCCAGTACCGCAGGAAAAAACGGGGATCACACAGGACAGCAGGCTTCTGGGGGTAGAGGAGGGGTCCCTGGACTCCAGGGGACCTCAGAGCTGCTTGCTGTCTCACCTGCTGGGCTCGTGGGCAGGAGGCCTGCTTGTGTAGCTGCAGGATGGTTGGCTGCTGGCCTGAGTCCTGACCCAGGCTGGAGGAGGCATGGAAAGCATGGAGGGTCCAGAACACAGTGCCCTGGAGGCCAAGCCGCGTGAGCATTTGTGTGCTTGAAGATTCCACCACCCGTGTTGTTTACTGTGCTGTCATCAGTGTCAGGAAAGGGTCCCAAAAGAGATGGGTTTCACTTGGCCCAGGAGGGAGTCTGGTTAGATGCAAGGACAGTATCGTCGGTCCTTAGAGCAAGTGACTGACTTCGAGAAACCGGCAATACTTTGTCTACGATCAATGCAACCTGAAGATCATGTACCACGTAGGGAAGCCAAGTACATCTAAGCGAGGCTCGGATTCCAGGTACAACAGTGAGCAGCTGCGTGATCTTGGGTAATTTGGGTAACTGCTCAGTTTTGGTTACTAAGCCTCAGTTTCCTCAAGTGCACGAAAGACAAGCTGGCACACCTTTCAGAGTGCTCATGCGGTGCCCTTAGCACGGAGCATCCAGGGTGTGGCAGCCATTGGCACTGTGGTCACGGCAGAAAGTGAGGACTTGGAGCCAAGTCAGAGGCAAGGAGAAGGCCCTGGAAGGGAGCTTGGACAAAGTCTTCCTCACCTGTAAGTTGGGGCAGGTTGGGGGGCTTGACTGTATCACACAGAGTTTTATACTCCTCGCAGGTACTCTAGTCTCAGCCCGTGGGACTTACGTAAATCAGTGGTCATGGGAAGATAATCTCTGTACATCTTGGAGAAGTAGGGAGTCTCGAGTCGGCCAGCTGGCTAGCTGCTCAGAGCGCCCCCAGGGCTGCGGCTTTGGGCTGGGTATGCGCCTCTCCTCCTGCAAAGCCCTGACGCTGGTGTCCTCCTGCTCCCCACCCCTGGGTGGTAAGGGAGTGCTCTGACAGGGGCACCCACTTCCCCTCTCAGAGAGCTTTTAAGTTGTCTTTAGCAACAGGGGAGTCACAAATGAAAAATGCGGTGATTCTGACGCAGTGGGGTCTGATTTTCTCCTGTCTGCAGCCACCAGCCCCTGTCAGCGCTCTGTGTGGCCCCTCATTGCTTCCTCCGGCCCAAGGGCTTTGGGATTTTACAGTTTGGAACCAGCCCCTCCTTCAGTACAGCCAATGCTGCTGTCTCTGTTGGAACAGGAAATCTTTGTGAGCCCCAGAGTAGCCTTAGAGTTTGGGGTAAAGGGCATAGACCCCCAGGGAGGTCTTTTCCTAGCTGTTTTCCCTCTGGAGACGGAGAAGACAAAATATGTTTAGAAACAACAGTCTCCAGAAAAACCTCCAACCAAAATAGTCTTAGCCTAGGCTTGGTCATGGTTTATTACCAGTTCTCATGAACTATAGAAAAAGATGGAATACTGTCACTTTTTCTGGAGTACTTTTAGAGGGCTCTTAAGTAAATGTGGAATTCTACCATTTATATTGCTTAGATTTTGCAAAAATATCCCATCTTGGATTAAGAGAAAATTTCTTTACACCTCTCCTGTCCTCAAAAGTCATCACTGGCCCCACTCAGGTGCCCCTCTGCCCACAGAGAAAGTCTAAGCTCCCTGGTGCCCGGGCCACGGACGGCAGCGGCCTCTGCAGCTCCCGCGGTTCCTGTGTTCTCAGCATCTTCTGTGGGTGGAGGTGGAGTCCTCGCGCCTCTTTCCACCTGACAAACGCCGTCCATTCTTCAGGGCCTGCCTCAAACGCTCCCCCTGCCCCCCATGCTCCCCCCACCACGATATCCCGGGCCTTGCATCCCACCACGCATCACTGATACCGCCCCCACCATAGCGCTTAGGACCAGCATCTTCCCCTCCCCCCAGCCCCAGCCCCAGCCCCTGGCGACCACCACTCTACTCTGTTTTAATGAGTTTGGCCTTTTTGGATTCCACACATAAGTGAGATCGTACAGTATTTGTCTTTCTCTGTCTGACTTAATTCACTTAGCATAACGCCCTCAAGGTCCATCCATGTTGTCACAAATGGCAGGATTCCCTTCTTTCTCATGGCTGAATAGTATTGCATTTTATGTATGTACCACCTCTTCTTTATTTGTTGATGGACACTTAAGTTGTTTCCGTATCTTGGCTATTGTGAGTAATGCTGCAGGGAACATGCGAATACTGACAGTTCTTTGAGATCCTGATTTCATTTCCTTTGGATATATACCCAGAGGATAGATTGCTGGATCATATGGTAGTTCAATTTTTAAATTTTTTGACAAGCCTCCATGCTGTTTTCTGTAGCAGCTGCACCAATTTACAACAGTGTACAAGGGCACCCTTTTCTCTGCATCCTCGCCAGCATTTATTTCTTGTCTTTATTTATTTACTTACTTACTTATTTATTTTTATTTCTTGTCTTTTTGATGATGGTCCTTCTAACAAGTGTGAGGTGATGATAACTCATTGTGGTTTTGATTTGCATTTCTGGTTGGTATTTATTTTTTTCAGGATTATGTGAGATTGGGTTACTGATTTTGGGTGACCCAAATAGTTTATATATATATATATAGAAGCCTGAAAACAGTATTTGCCCAGGGCCCCACGGCCTAGGGACAGGCCTGTGTGTCATCTCTAGGTGCCCCTTACTGGGGTTTTGGGTTAGACCTCTTTGCTCCTAGGCAGGCCCAGACAATCAGTGGGTCATTGCAGGGCAGGAACAGGCCTCTGCTAATTGGGTCCACAAATGTGACCAACACTGTAGAAACCTGGGAGATCCCCAGTAGGGTCCCCAAACTGGCATGGTCCCCAAACCCAATAATAATCTCCCAAGTGTGGCCAGGTCTGTGGGAAAAACATTAGGCCTCTTACACCTGATTTCACCTGCCCATTGTTTACTGGGACCCTGACACAATTCTGAGATGTTATAATATTTCTAGGGATGTTTGATTGCACAAATGGTTTATCCACAAGAAATTAATACATTCATTAACTTTCTAGGGCTCCTGGAGGGAGGCTTTTTTAAAGATAGAGCCAAGAACATGGCAAATATTTAAATAGATGTCGTTCTCACTCTCAGAGCTGGTAGGTGGACAAGCTGTTCTAGTCTTTCTGGAGGGCAATTTGGCCGCCCTTACTAAAGCCTTTAAAATGTCCTTACCCTCTGACCCAATCATTCTTCTAGGAATTTACCCAAAAGAAAGAATTCAGTACGTGTTTAGAGATGGATCTATAAGGACACTTGCTCAACATTGTTTATAGTAGTGAGACTTTATAAATAATACATTGAAAGCCAACAATTGGAAGCAGGTTGTATCAATTAAAGAGCACGCCTACAGTGGAGCCCTATCCAGTCACTCACAATGTTGCAAGAAAAAAATCACTGATATAGAAAGATGTTTACAATGTACTTTATGTTTCTGGAAAGTAACAAAACAGAAGGGCAGGAGGATTTCAGTCTTTCTTTAAAATATCTGTGCCTGGGTAGGTATAAAAAATTGACTAGAAGCTATGTATCAAAAAATAAAAATAACAGTAGGATTATGTTCTTTTCCTTAATTTCAGTATTCCAATAATTATCATATATCATACATGCAATCCTTCAGAGTGATGAAAACTTATGCTATCATAAGAACTTCAGTGCCTCCCCATCGGCAAGCCCACCGGAGCTGTCTCTTTGGTGAGATTGCTTTAAAGATCAGCACTTCCTGGACAGGCTGGTGAAGCCCTTTCTAGTGCCATGGGGTGAGGCAAGATGCATGGCTTGAGCTTCTCTCAGGGAGTAGGAAAGAGACCCTTCCAGGAGGAGCTCTGGGTCCATTCACAATGGTGTGGAGCAGACTAGGAGGTGCTCGTGCAGAACTGGACGCTCAAGGTGACTGCCTGTGAAATGTCCTTGACTGATGGGCAGGGACTCAAGGCACAGCTGTGGGAAAGTGTCTTCTAAGGGAGTCACAGTGAGGTCCCTCCAGCGCTGCGGTGGTGGCTCCTATGGGTGGGTCCTCCCCTTTAGCATGACTCACATGCCGCATTCTGGGGCACTAACACCTGGTGGAACACTGGCTTTATTCGGGTCTTGGGTAGACACCCCTTCTCCTGGAGAAGGCAGGTCAGGCCTGGCCTAGAAGCCCAGAAACTCCCTCCCATGACCCTGACTTTCTCCAGCCTTCCAGCCCCATGCTGTGGCCATCTCCAGCCTTAGCAGAGTGTGGAAGGACTGCCCCCTATTTCCTAAGCCATTCTTGGTTGTATTTCTCACTTCCATCTGAATTCACTCCCAACTGAGAGCATCACCTACCCACACCACTTACCTTGCCCTCATCACCTACCCATGCCACTTACCTTGCCCTCATCACCTACCCACGCCACTTACCTTGCCCTCATCACCTACCCACACCACTTACCTTGCCCTAATCACCTACCCACACCACTTACCTTGCCCACATCACTTACTCATGCCACTTACCTTGCCCTCATCACCTACCCTCACCACTTACCTTGCCCACATCACTTACGCCACTTACCTTGCCCTCATCACCTACCCCCGCCACTTACCTTGCCCTCATCACCTACCCACACCACTTACCTTGCCCTCATCACCTACCCACGCCACTTACCTTGCCCTCATCACCTACCCTCACCACTTACCTTGCCCTCATCACCTACCCACACCACTTACCTTGCCCTCATCACCTACCCACACCACTTACCTTGCCCACATCACCTACCCACGCCACTTACCTTGCCATTCCAAACTCAGCTTTCTCCTCTGTAAAATAGAAACAGATTTCCAGGTTATTGTGAACATTAAACAACAGAAGTCCATGAAGAGCTCAGCACATAGTGGGTTCTTTACTCCTTGTACACCATAGTGGAGACATTGGTTCTGCAGAGTATGTGGGGACTTGGCCTGGGGGTTCATGGCATGGTCTCTCTTAGAGCAGGCAAGGTGTCCCTGCAGAGGGCTCCTGCCCTGTTCCCCTTATGAGTCCGAGCACCACCCTCAGCTGTCCAGGCCTCGGCCTCTGCCCTGCAGTGCAGCAAGCCTGCAGAGAGAGAACTGTTCGGGGTTAGCATGCTCCCTACCCCCTGCTCATGCTGGTGGACTTAGAAGTGGGCCTCCCATGCATCTTGCTTCCAAGGAGGATTACAGCTCACAGATAGGAATAAAATGTAATACCTGAGATTTACACTTCCTGGGCCTAGAATAACACCTTAACCACGAGTCATCTGAAAGGGCACGTTCTTGGTGACCCCATATCTGTTTTGTTTCCTCTGGCAGCCACTGCGGCTATGCCATTGACTGGAGGCCTGTTTCCTCCTCTCATTGCAGCACAAGGCCCCTGACTAGGCTGAGAGTTAGAGTGCAGAGCTCTGAACATCTTACCTTTGTTGATGAGGGCAAGGTAAGTGGCGGAGAAGAGCAGATGCAGCCAGAGCAAAATCATCTTTGCTTTGCTTCTCCAGGCATTGGGGTTTGGGAATGGGTGAAATGAGCAACCCCTGGCCTGGTGTCTGGCGGGAAGAAGGCGGGAAGGAGGCAGGGCCTGCTCTACTGCCCTCTCTGCTGTGGTCGGAGCAGCTGGCATTTAGGATTTACACTCTGCTGGGGAGTGGACAACGGGCTCCTGCCAGCCAGGCTGCCCTGAAGTGAGCTGTATTTTGGTGCTGCCCCAGGCATAAACAGAAGCCCTGGTGCTGTCATCCACTGGGGGCATGCACACACCCACTTGGGCCAGGCTACCCCCGAGACATCAGAACAAACTGGAGCCAGTCCTGCAGTCAGTTGCATCCCAACCCCACCACTTACTGGGGAGGGAGGGCTTTTTGAATGAATTTACCTTTCTGGACCTCAGTTTCCTCATCTGTAAAATGGGGACAATGATAGTATCCACCTCAAAGGGTTATTGTGAGGTGGTTGTACTCATAAGAGGGCTGGTGCTGTGCTGAGATGCTGGCACATGTTGGCATGAGCCAGGCCCTGGGGAAAATGGGGCTGACTTGTCTGGGTGCACAGAACGTGGGTGCTGGAGATCAGTCGCAGGTGTTCCTGGGGGAGGGTGCTGGGGCAGGGAGGGCATTCTAGGTCTGTGGAAACTAAGAGGGACGGGCAGGAGCGAGGCAGGAGGACGGACAAGCTGAGCGGCCTCCGTGGCTGGCATGGGAGGGGAGGGGCAGAGGACAGCTCGGGGCAGCATGCTGGGCTCTGTGGGCACGGGGCGGGGGAGGCTGGATGTAGGACGGTGGCCTGGGTGGGGTTGTGTTACCCAACACCTTGTTGTCAGTGAGGCACGTCTCCTTGGACCCCCACAGAGGAAGGCCTTGCCAACATCCTCCAGTCCCGGGACCCCCTGCCATGGGACTGAATCGTCCAGGCCTCCCGGGCAGGCTCCAGAAGGCTCTTAGTTCAGTGTAGGCCACATGAGCCGCAGCGCTCACCTGGAGTGGGGCAGAGAGTGGACAGAAAGCATAGACCCGGCCCGTGGAGGTGTGGCAAGGACTTGGCCTGGCCTGGGGAAGGGCTCTGGGGCTCTTGGGCAGCGGAGAAGAGCAGAGGCATACTTGGCTGTCACGTAGGGGCCAGCGGAAGGGCCCTCTCTGCCTCCCTTGGGCCAGACCGGAGGAAGTGCAGGAGAAATTGGGATGAAATCCAAGTGATGGCTGCAAATTGGTGTCACGGACGGATGGGGTCTCTTCCGGCAGCCCCTCGCAGAGGCTGTGTGGGCTCCTGCTGCCCGAGCGGGGGGGGGGGGGGGGGGTGCAGCCCCGCCCGGCCTCCTGCAGTGTGCAATGGCCCTGTAAACAGACCCACTTCCCTGTCACCCACAGCAGAACTGGGACGGAGTGACAGCCCCGCGCAGCCGGGGACTGAGGGCCTAGAGACTCTCTCCCCATTTTGCCTTGGACATTTAATGAGCCAAGGGCATGTATTTTTGGAAACAGTAATGAAAGCTTTTCAGGAAATGAGGGGCAGGATGAAATATATTGCTGCTGCCACATACTTGTGGTTGGTTTGTTTTTATTTTTAAAATAACTATGCTGTGGAATTCAATCATTTCTAACTACGAAAGTGACCAGACTCTAATGGATCTGGGGCTTGTGGTCTGGAGGCAGGAGAGGCATTTCAGGTGAGGTCTGGGGGAGTGAGGTGCCAGGGCCCAGACTACGAGGAGGGGCAAACAGGGAAGAGGCAGGCGGGTCAGAAGGGAGATACCACGCCACAGGCCTGGCAGATGTCAGTGTGCCCATTTCACAGACGGAAAAACTGAGCCCAGAGGCATTCTTGACTTGTCCCACTGAGACCTCCAGACTGCCTGGCTCTCCTGGACGCCTGCCTGATGGGATCAGGACACTGGGCAGGGGGCTGAGATTTCCTGGCTGTGGGACCTGCACAGAGGGGCCCTCGGCATTGATTTTCAGGTCTGCTCCAGTGTCTCAGGATGTCTTGGGGGTCATTGCTCTTTCTCCTGTGACTGCTGCCCTTCTTGGCTGTGAATCAGGGCCTTCCCATGGGCAGTGGGGAGCTGGGGAGCCCCGGCTGACTGGATACCCATCACTGCTGCCCGCAGCTGCCTGCCTTGCCTGAGGCTGGGTGAGCAAGTGTGGCTTGCCAGGCACCAGCTCTGCTCCTTGCCCACCACAGACCAGAGCAGGGGAACTGCGCTGCCTTGGACCCATGGCTCTCTCAGCTCTCGGGGGTGGACTTGGGTGGCACCACATTAATACTCTTGACTTGTCCCACTGAAGCCTGCAGACTGCCTGGCTCTCCTGGACGCCTGCCTGATGGGATCAGGACACCGGGCAGGGGGCTGAGATTTCCTGGCTGAGGGACCTGCACAGAGGCTGGCAGTGCTTGCACATGTTCTGCTCATCCCCTTGTGTGTACCACCACTGTGGTTCAAAATTTGATGACTGTAGGAGTTTCCTGTGGTTTCTGTAACCAGTTTTCACAACCAGGGAGCTTCAAACAACAGAACTTTACTCTTTCCTAGTTCCGGAGCCCAGAAGTCCCAGATCAAGGTGTGGGCAGGGCTGCACCCTTTCTGAAGGGGAGGATCCTCCCTTGCCTCTTGCACCTTTGGGTGGCACCTGGCGTCCCTCCGGTCTCTGCCTCCATCCTCGTGGCCCTCTCCGTGTGTCTCTGTGTCTCCTTTTCTGTCTCTCATAAGGACACCCATCCCTGGATGCGGGGCCACCCTAATCCAGGCTGCTCTCATCTCGAGATCCTTATGTGAACTACATCTGCAAAGACTCTTATTGCAAATATGCTCACATTCCGAGGTTCTGGGTGGACATAACTTTTGGAGGCTACAATTCAACCCACTGCAGTGCGTTTTTCTTGCTCTTTGGGAGAACCTGGTACCTCACATGCCTCCAACGCCCCCCACGCCCTGTGCCTGCTGTCTTCCCCCAGTCTGGCTTTGCACTGTGGCTGTCCTTCTCCACTCCTGCCCATCACGAGCTGCCTGTGCTCTGCATGGCTCCCAGGCAGCCTCTGAGCCTCAGCCGGAACATTCTGTGCTCAGGGCCAGCTTCCTGCAGGTGCTGCTCCGGCACAGGGGTCTCCGTCGCCCCTCCCTCCAGGTAGGCGCACTGCTGATTGTGCAGCGATTTGCTTTACACCTGCCTTCCTTGGGGGGAAGATTCCATCCAAGAGGCCAGAGACCCCCTCTGTGCTGTCCGGTACTTATAGCCCCAACACCCATGGCTCTGGGGTGCTGTGCTGCTCAAAAAAATACTTGCTGGCAGCCCGAGGAGGAGGCAGGTACCAAAGGGAGATGGGCACCAGGGCCTGCGGCCAGTACCCCCAGACAGGGGCCTCTTGAGCTGATAAGGCCCTGGGTGAAGGTGCTGGTCAAGGGGGTGTGGGGACAAGTCCCCATAGGCATTGAAGTCGCCACTCTCAGCATGTGATGTTCATGATGCCAAGGGCCAGGGAGAGAGAGAGGCAGTGAAGAGGGCGAAGGTGTTCTCTGACTCACCAGTAGGCCCCCTCTGCCTCTCCCTCCCGGGAACCTTTCCGCTTCTATTTCCATTTCCACTGCCAACTGGACACGTCGAAACCTATTAGTCTGGCTCCTGAGGGGGCATAACGGTGCTCCCACGGTCTCTCCCTCGTCGCCCTGGGCTCGCCCTGCTCTGAGCTCCTTTCAGTTCCTCAGATGCATCAGACCCGCATCCTTTGTGCTGTGCACACGTGCCACCCCCTCTCCCTGGAATGCC
Source organism: Manis pentadactyla (assembly GCF_030020395.1). Classification (NCBI taxonomy): domain Eukaryota; kingdom Metazoa; phylum Chordata; class Mammalia; order Pholidota; family Manidae; genus Manis; species Manis pentadactyla. Next base: position 133,310,146 of record NC_080026.1, on the reverse strand, counting down.
CTTCCCCTTGATTCACCTGGAGATCTTTACTCATCCCTTAAGATTCAAGTTGAAAAAATCATCTTGCAGAGTGGCCCTCCCTGAACTTCCCAGGTTGGGTGGGAAGAGTGTGCCCACCTGCCCTTACCACACAGATTGTCATGGCTTATTTCCACAGGTGTCCCCCACCTGGGCCTGGTACAAAGTCAAATCAACAAATTCTTCCCAAGTGAAGTAGGATGCAGCCCCCTGTGTAGACAGCGTCCAATCCTCCTTAGCAGGGTGGGGCCTGAGAAGGGGTCTCTGTGAGGCCGATGGGCTTTCTCAGGCCCCCACAAGGCTTGCCCAACACGACCCTGCTCCCGTGTGCTTGAGCTGGGGCATCAGGAGCTTGGGAGGCCTACCTGTCCCCAGCCAGCTTGCAGAGGAGATGAGGGAGGGGCCAGGCCTTTTCCAGCCCTGACTTTCTTCTTCCGCTGGCTGTGACCAAGAGCAGGGGCACCTGTTCCCCTCTGATAAAAGGATGGATCGGTTTACAGCTCAATGCTGGAGCAGCTGTGGTGACAGTCGGAAAACCAGACTTGACAGAGGGACCGCCAACAGCAAGGACATGAAAGACACACATTCTGAGAATTCGTTTGCATACATCCCCGCTGTAATTTTTCCCTTGGGAGAATAGGATGTCACAAGTCTGACAGGCGTTCAACAACTGGGGTAGGAAAGGAGAAAAAATAGTAAGCTGCCAGGGCTTCAAAAGCAACACTCCTCTGGCAGAAAGGACTTGAGAACAACTTGGCAAGATAAAGAGTAGAGTTCTGAGCTGCAAGGTGATGGATGCTAAAGGCAAAATCGACCCCTGAAAGACCCAGGGGTGCCTGGATGGTGGCTCTCGAAGCATCAGAGAAAGAGGACCACAGGCCAGCAGGGGGACCACCTAGCTCCCAAGACAGTGGCCTTTTATGTTCACTGCAAAGGGGAGTGCTTGCGTGTGTTTTGTATGTGAATATTTCACACAAGTGCCTGTGTGTGATCTGAGTGTCTGTGTAAACTCTGTAGGAGTTTGGATAATGTATCAGTCAGTTATTGCCACAATAATGCTGCAAAACAAACCATCCCAAAATTCAGTAGCCTGAAATGACAATCAGTTAGTGTCATTCCTGTTGGTCTTCAGGTCATCTGCTACTCAGCTGGGCTGGCTTGGACTTCTGGCTCCTCGCTCTGGGCTTCAGGGTCCAGGCTACAGTTCGGGATTAGGGAAGCCACATGTCCAGCATCCTACTTGGACGAACGGCTACCAGGGTATGTGGTCTGCTCCACATGGCTCCCTCTGGGGCCCAGGCTGACGGGGCAGCGTGTTCTTCTCAGGACAGATTGCCAGAATGAGAGTCGACCACATTCCCGGATCTGTGTTTATTCGGTCTGATAACAACACCCACGTAGCCAGAGCAAGTCTCAGGTTCAAGCCCAAAGTCAAGGGCTAGGGAAGTATAAGCTGCTCAGCATGAAGCCATTACACAGTGGGAAAGTAGACCACAAATCTCTAGTTATGTGAGGTTCCAGTGACCTGAGTGTTCTCAGGGTTTGGGCATACGTAGTCGCGTGTCACCGTTGTGTGTGGAACCGCTCAGTGTACACATTTATGTGTTTTGCTCAACGATCAACTCCAACTCCCAGATGAGCTTCATGTAATTATTTTAGTGAGATGATTGTTGGGGGTCACAGAACTATGGGCTCTGCATGAATTTTAGTGCAAGTCACACAATCTGCTCCTGGCGTGGAAGTGTAAACAGCACGTGCTGCCCTGTGTATCCATCACCTTTAGGGTATGTGATTTTTGGTGCTGTCGGCAGCTCCTAAGAAGGGGGTAGGCTCAGCCAAGGAGAGCTAACTTTGTAACCTAAGCAAGAGAGCCCAGCAATCTATTCTTTGGAGGCCACAGAGCTGAAGCTGGAATGAAAATTAAGCTTGTGAGACAGTGCCATGCAAAGCACCCCCACAAGATAGGGCAAAGAGCCAGGGGTCAGCTGCGGCCTGTCCCCAGGGTATGGGGGCAGGAAGAAATGTACTGACTGGGGGTGTCCAGGTAAGGGCCCAGCCCACGGTGCAGCCCCTGCACAGAGGTGCAGCAGGAAGGCCTTCCAGCGGAGCCCCAAGTCCTTCCTCATCCACTTCAGGCTCCGGAGCCAACCTTCCTGTTAGTTACACTTGCCTTTTATTTTTCACGAGATGAATTTTTAATTTTTATGACAGTATTGGGAAAATTTCAAAGTATCTCAACACAGCAAGTTCCAAGTGTGCTGTGTATTTGGTCAGACAGCCAGGGCTTCCAGAAAGGTTAATACAGCCCCACAAGAAGAAACGAAAGCTGGCTCCTCTAGCCTCCTGAAGCAGCTGGGAGCACTGGGTGTTGCTGGTGGCCCTTGCAGAGGACCCTTGGCAGGGATTTCCTGAACACGGACTGGGTGCCAGGAGCCTGGCTGGGCTTTGGGGCCAGACCACCAAACAAGGCAGGCAGACGTGAGGTTTGCTCTCACGGAGCTTACGTTCCAGTGGGCAGCAGACCCCAAAAAGAAGCTGACAGCTTGATAGCTGGGCCATGAGTGAACCCCCAAGGAGCTGAGGTGGCAGACAACAGCAGAGGCCTCTTCAGACCTCATCTAGGCTAAGGGTGATAGACGGGGGAGCTGCCTGGCTGTGCCTGAGCATAGCAGGTGGGCACCTCTAGCTTTGTGGAATGATGCACCCCAGCTCCAGGGTGCCAGGAGGGGGAGCTGACTTAGCCCAGCCTGGCCCAGAATGAATGCTCATCACAGGTTTAGTCCCTTGCCCATTGATGCTGGGGACCTGCCCCGGATAGCGAGGTCCTGCTTTCATCTCCTGCCCTCAGCAAGAAGGCACCCTGGCCCTGGTTGTTTTAGCCCCTCTGGAGCGAGGTGCCCAGGATTCCCGTCAGCCCCTGAGCACTGTACCCCTTTCTCTTCCGTCCTTCTGGCCAAGTCCAGCATGGCCTCTGAATCTGAAGGCTGAGAACTCAGAGGAGCTTGAGAAAGCTGGGACTCAGGAACCAGTGCCTTCTCTTCCTTCACCCTCCTCCTCTCTGCACCCTTTTTGCTGTCTGCAGATTTTGGGGCTGTCACAGGACCCTCAGAGTACAGTCTCTCTTGAGGGCCTGCAGTGAGAAATTTTACAGTAAGGTCAGGAAAACATCCCCCTGTGAAATGAAAGCCTGCTAGGATCACAGGGGCATGGAAGGCCTGGGCAGAAGTGGATTTCCTTACTCACTCAGTGGCCTGCACAGTGGTATGGACGGAGCATGGGCCATTTCCCGACTGTGTCAGACAGATGTGGGGTGCAGGCAGGCTGTTTGTCTCTGGGGCGTTCAGAGTAAAGAACCTGCAGAAGGCTGCAGAGCGGGCCCACATTCTGGGGGAGAGTTAGACAGGGTCCTACTGAGGGCCAGGCTACGTTAAGTAGGTGGGTGATGCTTGCCTGAAATTCTCCTTTATCCCTCCTTCCTGCCCCTGTTTAGACGGGGGCCTCAGGGAGAGGAGGAATCTGGCTTGGAGGTTTTATCTGCTGAGGTCATGGTAATGATAGATTCTGATAATTGCCGGTTGAGCTGGTTTTACCTTTGGGGGAGATGACAGTTCTCCAGGCTGGGGGAGAGGGGAGAGAGTAGCAGCTAGACACGGGTCTGAGTCCAAGATGCATCCTTCCCTGACCTAGATCTCGGGGAGCGAGGATGATGGGTTTGGAAACCTAAGAACACAGGCAACCCACGCTCCCTTCCCGCAACGCCTACCACATTCACGGCGCATCACCTGCAATTTCTAGTTTCATTTGACTTTTAAGTGGAAAGAGATCCTAAATATTCTGAAACAGTGTGGCTCTGATGCCTTCTAGATTTCTGCCATTTTCTCCAACCTCTTACAGATGGTAACCCCCCTCTCATTTGACCGATAGCCTTTTTAGCAACTTGTCTACTTAGTCTGAGCCACATAGTCAACTAGTTTTCATAGAAACAGCAATTTTTTCTTTTTACATTTATATTTCTTTGGCTTAAACCATATTTAATAAAACACCACCATTATAATAAAAAATAAAACTTGAGCCTACAGATTTGGGACCACCACACCCAATTTCTGGTAAGCACACAGTCCATCCTCTGGGAGCAGAGATGCGAGCAGGGGTAGTCAGGGTCCCGGAAAGCAGCCTGCACCCCCACCCGAGAGCATGCAGGTGTTGACAACATCCGGCAGCCCCATTCAGAGCAGGAAAGCAGATTGGCTACTCCAGGCGCTTTGTTCAGTGGAAGCTGGTTAGGAGAGTTTTCACTGTGTTTGTTAGAGAATGGTTGTATTTGAGATTGGGTGCCCCCTAAGCAGACCCTCAGACAAGGATTTGAGAGCAAGTAATGCGAGTATTTATTTGGGAGGTGACACCACGAAGCACAAGTAGGGAAGTGGGGAAGCGGAACTCGGAAGGGAAGAAAGCCAGCTCAAGGTGTGCCCATAGCAGGTGTCCACTGCGGGCAGCTGGGCTCCCATCCGCTGCAGGCCTCCGGGGGCTCTCACGGAACGGAACGTGCCTCAGAGTGGCCCTGCCCGCACTCTCCACCAACAGCCCCCCATTATTAGTTGGGGCTGCTCTTCGGAGCATTAGCTGCCTGCAGCCAACGTCCCTGCTGTGGCCCGAGAAAACCCCCAGCTGAGCGCTGGTGACAGCACCAATTTATCCATCAGGCTTGACAGGCGGAGTATTCAGGACCCAAGAACTTTAGGGCTCATGAAAATGTTTCTTTTTTTCAATCAGGAGGAAAAATGAACTTTAAGGCTGAAGAAGAAAATGTTTAATTACAATATTAATATATCTTTATACCAGTGCAGTCATAAAATATCATTATTAATGTGTTTTCTTATGGAGTGTCTGAGGCTGGGTGGGCTGCCATCACATAATAGCACAGATCAGGTGGCTTCGGCAACAGAACTTTGTTTCTCACAGTTCTGGAGGCTGGAGAGTCTGAGATGGAGATGTGACTGATTTGTGTCTGGGGAGAGCCCGCCTCCTGGCTTACAGAAGCCTGCCTTCTCCCTGTGGCCTCACATGGCCTCTCCTCTGTGCAGAGAGCGCTCTTCTTCTTCCTCTTATAAGGCCACCATCCTATCAGATAGGAGTCCATCCCATGACCGTGATTAACCATGATTACCCCTCTAAAAGCCCTGTCTCCAAATATACTCACACTGGGGGTTGGAGCTCCAACACAGGAAATTTGGGAGGGCACAGTTCAGTCCATAGCATGCAAGAGGTACCAACAACGGTCAGTGCGGCTCTGGCCGGAGGTGCTTGCAATAGGAAGCAATCGGTGTGTACAGGCACGGGAGGGCAAGGGGTACACGGTGACACTGCACGTCTAGCAGATCGTCACGATGGTACACGCCACTTAACTAGAGTAAGGACAGTGAATGTGGAGGACCACTTGGGTAGTGAGACAATGAAGGGGTCAGTGGATTGGGGGTCTCAACAAGGTCATAGAGTGGTGGGAGTGGGGACCTGTAAGCCAGTGGGCGGCGAAGATGGAAGGTGGTGAATCTGTGGTTTTGGAGACCAGGCAGTTTCAGGGCTGGGCGCTAAGATTCCAATCATAGCAGGCCAGAGCACTGAGGCATCATGAGCCAGGCTGTCCCCGTGGGTCACCCAGGTAGACACTAAACAGCCTAGGATGATGCCAGCATTCAGGTGTGGGGCAGACCGTGGAAGGTGCCCTTCAGATGGAATTATCCAAGCTAATTTTAAAAAGGAGTTTGAGATAGACCAGCTATGCTCTAGCCAGCAAGATAAAATATTGAGTAGATGTCTATCCTTCCTCAAGCTAATGGATGGAATCAACACAATTCCAATCAAAATCCCAAAAAGCCGTTTTAAAATCAATATGCTTTGAAATCCCATGTGGAAATAGGAATAGGCAAGATTTTCAAAAAATGTTCTTGAAATTGAGAGCAATAAAGTGAGGGGTAGAGAGGGAGGGGGTGTGAGCTGAGGTTGCTGTACCCAAAAGCATATTATTAATCAGTTACGTGACACCTCAGAGTCGGCTTTGGCCGAAAGAGAGACAGACAGTGGGACAGCCCAGAGAACCAGGCCTGAGTAGGAAAAATGTTAACACACAATAAAGTTCACTTCCCTAAACAAGCACTAAACAAAGGGTGTTTCTAAATAGTGTTTGACAGCAGGCTAGTTATTTGGAATAAAAGGTTAGTTTGGATTCACAGAATGTCATATACCCAACAGAGCCCAGGCAGATTCAAGTATTAAATATGGAAAAGTGCACTTTAGATAAACTAGCAGAACAGAATACAGCATATTCATCAGGTCTGTGGATGCACTGCTCATCTCCCAAGCAATAGAAACAACCACAATGACAAAGATCAGCTGAGTGAATAGGGAAGGTCTGCAAACTTCCAAATAATGACAATAACAGAAAACAATTTTAAGGGATAGTGTACTGGGACAGCATGAACACAAAAATGAAAGCAACATGATTTTTGAAATATGACTGACAAAGAATTAAAATAATACAATAAAACAATATCTAAAGAACTCACTCACATTTTAAAAACAGCAAGACTCCCAAAGATATCCAAGTAAAAACTATAGCAATCCCTCAAAGGAGAAGAAGTTGCTAGAATGGAGAAGATGAAGCTGGAGACACCATTTTGGGCTTTGTAAGAGCCTGTTATTTGAACAGTTTGGTTTAACGCTGAGCTGAGGTCCCATGAGCACGTTCATGAGGCCTGCAGCATCACCGATGGGTCCAACGGGTGCAGAAAGCAAAACAGCGAGAAGAAGCAAGAACTGCAAAGACTTACACAATCTGCATTCTTCTTCCGGCACCTGAGAGTCTGGGCTAAGGAAGCGATCAAATGGAAGCAACAAAAATGTTCATTATCATTTATAATAATATGCTTAATAGTGAAGCCAAACAGAAATGACCGAAATGTCCCCAAATAAGAAAAGAGCTTAGTTATATTGTAGCATATCTACTCAATGGAAAATATTCAGCATTCTATCTGTATGGGGAAATGTTAAGAAAATGTTAAGTTAAAAAACACAACCTCATGTGTGGAAAGAATGTAACTCTTCGGCTATAGATGCAAAATTAGCATGTGGGTAGAAAAGGACCAAAAGGGAAACTAGAAAAATTAAAATAGGCACTCTAGGAGAGCCATGGGTTTAAGGATAAAGCTTTAAATAATTCTGGGGGGAAAATCTTGTATTTATGTCTTTCCTCCCTCCCTCCTCTCTTCTCTTCCTCCCTGGCTCCCTCCCTCCCAAGCAGAGTGGACCCTGTACTGGCTGAGACACCACAGCTCAGACCCAGCCCCCCTGACAGCCTCCCAGTGAGGAAGGTCACTACCGCTGTCAGGACTAGAATAGGGCAGGACTGGGCGGAGGTGGAGACCTTCATCCGCCAAACGTGCACACACTCATCAGGTGTGAACCCAAAGAATGAACCATTAGAAATACAACCCATATATTTAGAAAAATTCTGCATACTAGTCATACTAGATATATTGCTAGATGAACCTGAAATACTATTTTGAGTATGTCTGAAAAAAATTTACACCTCCTGGTGAACATGAGTCACATTTGCAGCAGAACCAAAAAACTGACTGTGGATTTCTACATCCTGGATTAACAGGAGAGCGTGTCTTTCCTGGGATCCTTCTGTCCATTCATTCCTTCTGGGAGTTGCCATCATGGGGGTGGGGCCCCCAGGTGTAACTGGAGCTGTGAGGTCCCCCTGCAGCCCACTGCCCGCTGCCTGTGTTCTCAGCCGTCCACCGCCCTCCCCCAATCCCTGCCCACCTCCTCTTCTTGAGAGGCGTTCCTCCAGCCAGGCTGCTGGCTCCTAGGGAAGAGTTTCATTCCCTCTCTGAGCTGCGGCGGTGGACGGGGGTGGAGAAGGGCGCGCTGGGTCAGGACTGTCAGGGCCGGCCTCACTCTGGGTCCTTCTCCTGGGCTTCTGGTCAGCTCCTTCACTTCCCACAGATTTTTCTCAGGGCACCACCACTGCTCCTCCTCTTCAGAGCCCCTGCAAAGGCCTTCCCCCACAGATCCTTCAGAGGGGGCCTCAGAGGGGTCCCTCAATTGTTGACTTGGCTCAAGTTCTCACTCCTAGGCTCCCGGGCCCCATGTAGACCAACAGAGGCAGCGGGGTGGTTGTTTCCATGTTCCAGGGCGTTCTGCAAGACCTGGAGGTCCAGTCTGTCTAGGGTGCACAGGGGCCCTGCGCACAGTGGGGCCTTTGTCTCACAGCAGCCTGATAAACCCTTTCAGTAAGCAAGGCCTGACCCCCAGTGCCTAACTGTACTGGGGAGAGGGCAACACCTGTGGTGGGGAGAGGGGGAGACAGGCAGACAGCCCTTGAACGAATCTTAGGTACAGTCAGGCCGGAAACCAGCTCTGCCCCTGGTCTTATGCAAGACACTTATGTCATACAGCTGAAGGGGAGCACAACTTGTCACCCCAAAATATGTCTCATGGGCATAAGGATTATTTTAGGCTGATTATTTTTAAGAAATGGTAGACACTTGAGAAGCTCTGAAAATTGAATAGAAGTTACCTTTTTGTAAGAGAAATGCACATTTATAAGGGAAATCTCCATTCCTAAGGGTGTCCCCCCTCTCTGCTCCTAGAAGAGGGGATGACAAAACCTAGAAATTCATCAATGGAGAAAGCATGGGCTTAAATCTGCATAACAACCTGATCCTTGTTCGCTGTGTTTTGCCTGATAACCTCCCATAACTGGCTGCCCCCACCAACGTCTTCTGTCTTTAGCTGGCGATGGTATTTAAGGTGATGTCTTGGGCCATTTGGGGGAGTTACTCAGTTTTTCTGGGTCTCTCCCAGGTACACAGGAAGCACATATGTTACTGAATTTGTTTTTCCCCTGTTCATCTGTCTTTAATGACAGGAGGGTCTCATCCAGGATTCTAGAAGGGTGGAGGGAAGATTATTTTTCTACACGCACAGAGCTTGTCCAAGTAGGGTTTCTGACATGCGACAGTAAGAGTTGTGAAGGCTAAAATATTCATTGCTATTTCTTAATTATTCCAAGTCACTGGACAGCGCATGTTCAGGCAGTGAGGGAGTGGTTGCAGCAGTCCTGGGAAGGAGTAACAGGGTGGCCAGGCGGAGCCCAGGGGTCACCGTGCATCTCAGTGACAGCGGTTGATGGAAACAGCAGTCGTCTGTGGCCACGCGGGTTCAATAGCTCGCCAGAGGGACCTGAAGCCCTGTCTGGTCCGGTGTGTGGAGGCAGTGTCTGGGTTCCCAGTGATGTCTGTGCTCCATCCACCGTGTTCATGAGCACAGCCAGTGGCCCCCGGGGCAGCCGACCCAGGGCCGTCTCACAGGTTGTGATGAATTTCCGACAGCACAGACCTGGCTGATAAACTCATCTCAGATCCTGAGGAGGCCCCAGCATATCTCTTCCAGAAACATGAACCTTAATTTATTTAAATGTAATGGAAAAGCATATGGAGGGGAACGGAAAGCTAATTTAAAATAGTGCTCAAAGCAATCAATATGTTAACAGATTCCTTCAACTTTTTACGCTCGGCTGCAGGGAAAAAAAAAAACAAAAAAACACAACAAACTTTTAAAATGTAAGTGGATCCCTTCCCCCTACCGCTCCCCTCCTTCTATTTTATAAAAACACAGTTTTTGATGTCTGGTGCTGAATCCTTTGGAGTGAAAAATCAGTCAGTCTTATAAACATTAAAATATGCTTTTTGGAAACGTAAATCATCTGATGAAGCCAGAAGTGGTACTGGAGATAACTTTAGTCAAAAAATATTTTTTTAGATGTTGGAAGTCTGCAAGGAATATGAAGTCTTTCAGATCAAACTAGTATTTTTCTTCTGTTCTTGAACTTTCTCATCTACAAAATGGGCATAACATTGTCCTTGATGTCCTGGAGTCTTCAGCGGATGAGGTGTGTGAGCCTGTTTTGCAAATCGCAAAGCTGTGCTGTTGTTCATTTAGATGCCTCGCCTCACTAGGTCCCCTCCGAGGAGACAGCCAGGGCCCAGCACCACGGCCTTTCTGGGACATGTTGGGTTCACCTGAGCTGGTGTGAGAGGCCCAAGGCTGACCTTCCCACCTTCTAGCCTGTTTGTACACAAGAGCCACAGAGTCAAAAGTTCCGCCATTAGGGAGTCATTTCTTTGTTGTAATCCTCCCTTTTAGTCTCTTTTGGTGAGGCTGCATGGTGTGGAGGAGAGAACAGAGGCATTGCAGCAAAAGACTTGAATTTGAATTGTGCCTCTAGAGGCTTCCTGGCTGTGTGGACTCCCCTGGGTCACTGCCTTCATGCTCCGGTTGTTTTGACGATAATGTGTTAAGGGTGGTTTTAAGGAAGGAATCAGACAAAGAGTAAAGTCCCAGTGAGTGCTTTTATTTCTTCCCTGAGAATGGTGCATTGAGAAAACACACTCTGGTGTAGCAACAGTGGACTAATTGGGGGCAGGAAGAATGGACAGCTGTCTAGAGGTGGGGAAGGGATTCTACAAGTCCTTGCAGAGGCATGAGGTGAAGAAAAGTAGGCAGGTTTGGAGGTCCTAGTGGGTAAATCACCACCCTGTCTTCCCATTCTGAAGCAAAGAGCAGTGTTTGTAATGCCAACAGAGCCCTTTCTCTGTTTTGGTGTTTCCTTATTCCTGAAAGCCCCTCAAGGTCAACTGTTTCCAGATTGAAATTTGGATACCGACTAGCAGACGCCATCAGAATTTCAGTTCTCCCACCCACCCCGTGGCACTGACCATCACGGGCCTGGACTGAGTTAAGATTCTGGGGCTTCTCCCTGCTCTGCTGCCAGGTGTGAGCAGCCCTCATTTGCTTATCTATTTTAAAAAAGAAGGAAAAAAAGGACTGAGGGACCATTTTAGAATATCACATGTAATCAAAATCTGCCTAATTGCATTTTCTTCTGGTAAAAGGAGAATTTCAGGGCTATTGAGTTACCTCCCAGCCTCATGGAAAGGTGGGCTTCATTTCCATAATATGTTCCCACCAGGGTTTCCCTGTCTGAGAGGTCATGATTGAGACACCTGCTGGCACTCTTCTTCCAGGAGGGGCATATTAGCTTGCCAATAATTGGCTGGCTTGAATGCCATTGGGTTGACTGCAAATATCTTTCACCAAGTGTCTGGAGGTGGCTTCTAGAAGGTTAAATGGTTGCAAGACTGCTGCCCAAACAGAAGGTGTAATCCTCGAAAGACAAGCTGGGTCCTTCCTCCCACATAGACATAGAACCCCTCCTAGAGGGAGAGGAATGTGGAGGGTCCCAGCCACTGGGATCAGGGTCTGGGGTCCAGAAGAGACATCTCAGGCAGTTGTGGAGTCTCTGCAAAGGAGGGTAGTAAGGAAATTCTTTACAAACTGTCAAAAACCAGAACTAAAGCCCCAGGAGAGATGCAGAGAACACCACCTTCAGTAATAAGGAAGGAGCAGGCACCTCTGCTCAGCCTGACCTGGTTCTGCGCAGCAGCAAGAACAGGACCAGATTAACCCGAGTGACAGAAATGCTGAGAACCAAGACCCTGGAGGAAGTGCTACACTGTCCGTGAATCCTCCCCATTCGTGTACAAACCCTGATGCTGGCAATATACTGCTCTGACATTAGGAGTGTGGAATCTAGAAGATAATCCATAAAGGGACACAAAACAAGCATCTGTACCAGCTTGTGGTTGAGAGGTTCCTTGAGGCCAAGCCTCGGCGACGGAGCTGAAGGTTGCCGTGTGTTCCTGTGCGCTGGGGGCCGGGCTTCTCGGAAGACACACACGTCATGTTCCAGTTCTGATGTGGAGTCAGCAGCCGGGCTGGGGAGCCCAGACTTGTGTTTGAGCACTGGCTCCTCCATACAAACCACAGGATGGCCGCCTCATCCTCTGCGTCCCACCTGAGAAATGGGAACCGTGGGTGTGCCCACCAGTTGTTGCACTAAACTAATTGACACGCGTTACATAAGGAGTGACTGTACGGTGCCTAATCATGTCTAAGAAATGCTCCTTTGCTTCCTTGCTAGCACAGTTATCATCAATGTTATTTTTTGACTAACCATTTTGTTGGCTTTATACAGGTCTGGTTATAGAACTCCTTCGGGTGTTATTAAGGAGAAGAACTTTGCCCATGTACCCCCAGGCAAGTCAACCTGGGCCACGCAGGTGCCACTGCCCCCACGGAGCAGAGCTCGTCACTGGTCCCTGTGGGGCCTGGCTGGTCCAGCCTCGGGGCTGCCATACTCCACAAGTGTGTGCTCCTGGCCCCTCTGCTCTAGACTCCCCCGTCCCTCTGGGCACAACGACACCCCACACGGCCCCCTCAAGGCTCTTCTGTGAAACAGCACAGAGCGCCACACGACATATAATATGGGAGCTCTAAACAGGAGCCCAGCACTATATTTAGAAACGGCATTCACACCCGTGCAATGTCCTGAAGGTCTGTAATTTCTCCTGGGTTGAGAAGAGAATGTGGTTGGCATCTGCAGAGGAGGAAAATGCATCAAAAGTGAAGAATCCGAGGTGACACGGTTTCCAGTTCCTCTGTTCTGTTGCCAGGCTTCCTGGGCAGTGGGTGCAGGTCAGCTAGGGTGGAGAATTGGACTCTGCTCACCCCTGAGGGTTAGCATGGGTGGTCTGTGCCTTGGTGGAGCCACGGATACCACCAGGGAGCCTTCTTGAGGGCTGGTGGGAGGGAGTAAATGCCTCCCAAGGGCTTGGAGCAGTTGGGTCCCAGGGGGTTGCTCAGGAAATGTCATCTCTTAGTATGATAAGGAGGTTTGAGTCCTTCCCCTTTCCATCCCTGTTCCCCAAGCTGGACATCCCCCTGGTTGTCACTGTCCCTCTGACAGTCAGCTCAGAGCTGATCAGAATGCCACAGGGTAGACACCACACTTGGGCTGTCTTCACAGCCTGGACCCCAGGTAAGTATGGCAGCCTGCGTGGGGCTGGGTGGGAATGTGAGCCTTCGGCCTTTGGGGATAGAGGACCTGAGCCTGCAATGACCAGGAACCCTGGGCTATAAGGCCAGTCCTCCTTCTCTGGAGGGAAACCTGGTGTGGGGCCGAGTGAGGGTCCCAGGCTGGCAGTGCATCTGAGCTTGTCTCCCACCCTGTGTTATTTGAACTGTCCCTTCATCACTTGTGGCCTCGGTTTCCTCTGCTGTAAAGTGGGTGACTCTGATTTCTGATAGAGCATGGAGGGTGGCCCCCATGGGCTGCACTTTGTAGCAAAGGGGCTCTAATCTAAGCACCTGGCAGTGGAGAGACACATGAAACCCTGCAGGCATCTGGGAATCAGTCCTACGGAACAGACATCTGGGACGGAGGGATTTAAGTGTAGGCCTGGATTTTCACCCCACACGGAAATAAAGTGTTGACCAAATGCCTCTTCCAGCTGTCAAGGTTTCCAGACTGCTGAGTCAGATGCTAGGTTCTTAACCCGTATCCAAAGTCCCATAGGAAACACGCTAGCCTGTGCCAAGGACACTGGGGCAAAGGAACTGGGGCAAAGGTGATGGGGCTGTGGGTGAGCATTACCCCGGTGAGGCCGCTGACCGGGGGGTTCCAGAGGCACCCCCGCCCTGAGACCTTCCTGGGCAGGGGCCGAGGGTGCCATCTGTGCACCCCGTGGAGAGCGGCATCCCCCATGTCTCCCTTCTGATCCGCCTCCTGCCCTCCTAGGCCCTGCGGGAGCAGGGGTGTGACTGGCTCTTTTGGCCTCCCTCTTGAAAATTAAACCTTAGGAGGGGAAAAAAAAGAGAGAGGAAAGAACAAACACTGGTCAGAACTGAGTGACCACATGAATTTGAATGCTTTGCATTCCTCGGGCACTGTGGGCTGGGGCCGCCCTTCCGGGGGTGCTGGCCTGGCTGCCCCTGTGCCCCATGCCCCATGCCCTGTGGGTGTCCTGGCTGGAGGGGTGGTGTTAGCCCAGGTGCTCGCTCAGGGGGTCTCCCTCTGTCACTCAGGTAAAAGGACCCCCTGCCACTGTTGTGGGAGTGAACGTGCATGGGCGTGTGTGAGTGTATGGCCGTGTGCGCATAGGAATATGTGAGTCAGTGTGTGCGTGTGGGTATATGTGTGTGTGAGTATATGTGTGCGTGTGGGTATATGTGTGTGAGTGCATGGCCATGTGCGCATGGGAATATGTGTGTCAGTGTGTGCGTGTGGGTATGTGTGTGTGTGAGTGCATGTCAGTGTATGTGTGTGAGTACGTGTGTGAGTGTATGGCCGTGTGCGCATGGGAATATGTGTGTCAGTGTGTGCGTGTGGGTATGTGTGTGTGTGAGTGCATGTCAGTGTATGTGTGTGAGTACGTGTGTGAGTGTATGGCCGTGTGCGCATGGGAATATGTGTGTCAGTGTGTGCGTGTGGGTATGTGTGTGTGTGAGTGCATGTCAGTGTATGTGTGTGAAGACTTCCCACAGCACAGGGCCAGCTCTCTCCACCCACCAAGCCCCTTCAGTGGCTCCCCTGCTGGACTGCGTTCCAGCTCAGCTGCTCCCAGGCCCTTCTCAGAGCTCCCACCTCCCCGTGCTTCCTCGTTTCCACAACCTGCCCAGGTCCTCTGTGCCGCACTTCGGTTCCCCCATACCTGGGGCTGGCCAGCTGCTTTACCCAGTTCTTCCCTCTGCCTGTAATTCCCACTCCCTGCTTGTATGCAGCTGTTGAGACGTTCCCCCATCCATCAAGAACACCTCCTCCAGGAAGCTGTCCCTGCTAGCTGAATTGTACCTCCTCTGAACCACTAGTGCCCCTAGCACATGCCTGCGCTGGGCACCCCAGGGGTACGTGTTCTGTACTGGGAAAGAGGCCGTGGCAAAAAGCTGCCTTTGGAGTTAATCCCAGTGGAGCCATCTCCCAGTGGGTTACGCTGCTGCTCTGAGCCTTGAGCGGAGCTAGTAATTCTGCCCTCCTGGAATTGGGAGGATCAGGTGAGGGAATTCCCACAGCACAGGGGGCAGGTAGCGGACAGGCCACTTGCTCTGATGGACCACAGGGGCATGGGGAACACGTGGAGAGCTGTGCTGTCTGAGCTGGGTTAACTTGTGGCCCTGGGGGTCTCTTGGAGATAAGGGGTCAGGGCAGTGGGAAGAGCAGGGGTTGGACTGGGTTTGAATGTGGCTGCTCCTCTGAGGGGACCTTGACACCCCTCTCTGGGGTCAACAAGCCCGACCGCAGTGCTGGGGAATGTGTGCTGGGCCTGGCCTCATGGGAGGCGGGCATGGGATGGATTCCCACCCACCCTTCATGTTCTGCCTTCACCTGCTCTCTCTTTGGGCACCCTGGGTGCCTCTGGGTTTCCTCTGCTCTGGGCAGAGACTGAGAGGCCTTGTGAGGGGACGTGAGTGCCCAGCAGTAGGAAGAGTGGACTGGGAAGCTTGGCGGTGGGGGCACCATTGTTTATGGTTCTGCTGCTGAGGCCTTGGGGTGCCTCGCGAGGCCAGGCTGGCATCCTCGACTGAAAGCAACAGAAACTCTGATCAGCAGAAGCGGGAAAGGAATGTGCTGGAAGATATCAGGCAGCCTGCGGCCTCAAAGCGGAGGCCCAGGGAGCAGCAGGAACCTGCCTGGGCTCCCGCATCCAGGAAAACTCCCAGGGCCTGGCTTGGGCCACCTGGCCTCCCTTGGCTGACAGCCGCACCCAGTGGGAGCTCTCTGGAGGGCTGTTTCCCCAGTTGGGGTCTGCCAGCCAGCCACAGATAGATGGGGGGCTGCCAGGCAGGGGAGTCTCAGTGCCTGGTGCCGGGTGCCCGTGAGCCCAGGGGAGCTGCAGTCCGGGCTGACATGCCTTCTCCCTGGCAGCTGGGTTCTCAGATCAGGGACCAGTCACAGGAGAGAAAAGCTCCAATGGGCACCACAAAGCTGGCTTCGGTTTCACAAAATGGCAGCCGCATTGTTCCCTGGGGCCACCAACCTGTCAGGGGATGGCAGCTCCCAAAGTTGGCAGCTGAGGGCAGCTCCGAACATCTGGCTTCTGGAGATGATCTGTCTGCAGGGTTGCAAGGCCTCCTCCAGGGGCCCAGGCTCTCGCGGGGCCAGGCCTACAGCCATTTATCCTGCTCCCCCCAGTTTGCCCTCTCCTGTCTGGGCCATAGGCAGGGGGCTCATTCTGCAGTCCCCAGGCTTTAACTCTGGCTGGGAAGGCTGGGAAGGGGAGAGGGCTGTCTGCAATGGCGTCCCCCTTTCCACAGCTGCTCACATGGGGCTTATTTATGGATGGCAGCGTTGTTCTTCCTGGTCGATGAGCTCTGCCTGCTTCAGCTCCAGCTGCTCGGGGTCCACTGAGTTCCCTCTGGGCAACGGCAGCCAGTCTCCCAACCTCTCTGAGCTGTGGGATGGGCAACACTCATCTTACAGGCTTATTGTGAGGAATAAACAAGACAATGTCCATGTAACTTCAGCATCTGACCCCTGTGAGCCCAACGCCTACCCACTGGCTCACAGAAAACACACAAAACCACACGTTAGACTCTCCGAGTGTCAGGAGAAGGTTTACAAGGGTTTCCTGGGATCGCACAAGATCACACAAGAGTGAGTAAGCCAGCAGGACAGGGCAGTACCTCCCCTAACTTGCATGTGGGCAGTTCTTTCTGCAAAAGCCCCTCTGGGGCTGTGGGAGCCCCCGTTCTCCGCATGCCCCCAGCTGGGGCTGGCTCCTCTTACGGCCACTGCCACTAAATTAAGCAATCTTGCCTTTTCTTTTGCTCTCCCCTTTGCGTTTTCCCCAAAGTTTGATGTCTGAGCCACACAAACAAAGGATTCCTTTTCTTTGTTGGATGAGGAAGGGTGCTTGGAAGGATTCATTTTATTTCATGTCTCCGCTTGCGCTTACTGAAGGTCCATGGCCCGTCCAGCTGTTTAATCAAGAGCACTTCCTGGTTCCCAGGCCAGGTGGCCTCTTCCACCCTGGGGAGAGGGAGCCTCCGGAGACAGTGCTGCTGGGCTGGCTTTCAGAGCCCGGCTACCTCTGTGTGGGAGCTCCCCTCCAGGTGTGGAGCCTGTGCCCCGACCTATAAGCTCAATATGGGGCCAGATCTTCCTTGCACCCAAATAGCCCAGCAGGAATCAGGGCTCTGCATGCTTATGGGTCTCCATTCAAGTTCAATTTGGAGAGCACATTGATTTCAGGGGGACTACTACCTGGTCACGCCCCTGCCCAGAGCCTTTGCTGGCTCCCAGCACTGTCAGGGCAGTGGCCGGCACTTGAGGACAGCACCCCGTGCCTCAGTGGTCTGGCCCACGTTCCCCGCTCAGCCTCCCCCGGACTGTCACCTCAGGCCCCTTGCACGTGCTGCTTTCTTTCTGCAGCAATCTCACCATGCCTCCTTTCTCTTCCCGGCCTACCTCTGGTCTACCCCTCACCGCTCAGCTTATTCTCCCTCAGCCTCATGCCACTCTGCCTGGAGACAGGTGGCCCCTCCCAGTGTCACAGACATCTGTCCTCCCCCATCAGAACACGTTGGCCTGGCTCGGAATCACTTGCTTTCTTCCCCAGAGTTCCCCCACCAGACTCTGAGCTCCGTGAGGGCAGGCACTGCACCTGTCTTGCCTCTGATATGCCCCCTGCACCTGCCATGTGGTGGGAACTCATACAAGGCTCAACTGAGAGAAGCGATGAAGGTTCTTGTTTTGTCCAAACGCCGCGCTTTCAGCAAAGAAAGACTTGATTCTGGTCCAAGAGGATTCAGTAGATAGTCATCTTTTAAATGATGTTACCACCAGCTTAAAAAAAATAAAAGTAATAAACACTTTGCTTTTGTTTCTTGGCTCAACATAAAATCCAGGTTGGATCTAGTTACTACAGAAAGTAAAACTTCTCAGTCATATCAGTTATTTGTTCATGGAAAAAAAACCCACATCCAGTGGTTTGGTTAAATTAAGTCCCCCCATTGCATCCCTTGCCCCCTGCCCTGGCCCCAGATCTGGGGATCCCCGCATGAGATTCCTGCTGGGTCTGACATCAGCCCAGCCCAGGAGCAAGTGCAGGGAATGGCCTTGTGCCACTACATGTTCTGTTTCCATTTTCAGATGATTTAATACTCTGGGGAAAATTCTTTGAAAAGAACCTCTCCAATGCCCCGCCCTCCCCAAGCCCTTCAGCGGGTTAGTTTAGCTTAGTAATTAGCAATCACAATATGAGCGGGGATAATTATCCCCAAAAGTCAAAGGAAAAACACAGATGTTTTTAAAGCTGCACAGTCGAGATTTTTGCCTTTCAATTGTAATAATTTAGCATGCAAAACGAATCAGATGCTGGCTTTTCCTGGGACTTAATTTCCAAGGTAGGTTAAGGAAAGCCCTGCTGCCTTAGACATCAACAGCCTTGGATGGGCGGCAGCTGGGTGGGGGGTACCCATACACATGACAACTTTCAGAACCTAGCAGGAAGCAGGAGAGGCCGGATTGAATACATTAATGATTTTCTCCTCCTGGGATTTGGTTAAAGCTTTCTCATAATTGAAAACTTGTGGGATGCTGCTCTGTGCTGTGGTACAAAACTGCAGGTGTGCGTTCTCAGCATGGCATGGCCAAGAGTGAGATGGGCTGCGCCAAGGAATCAGTGCCCCCAGCCTGCTCGGAAAAGGCTTGGGAGCTGTTTCTTCTGGGTTCCAGACCTTTTCCATGGTTGCCTCCTCCCATTTACTTCCCAGATTTTTCCATAGCTGCGGAAAGCTATTTATCAGAGAGGTCCTCAGCAAAACAAACAAGCCGACCCTGTTTCTGGAAATGAAAGGATCAGATCATTGGGAAAATGATCTTCTGCCCCGGGTCCTTCCTGCTGGCTTTATCCTGTGCTCTTGGCAGGGCCACAGGAAGTTTTTCTCCCCTGAGGAAACAGAACCAGGCATCAGCCTGGGGTCAGGGGACTTGGGCTGGAGTTTCAGATCTGGACCGACTCACTTGGTTTTGGTGGGCTGACCCTGTCCCTTTCCAAGGCCACGGTTCCCTCAACTATAAAATGGAATTTGGATTTAATTGATGTTCTCCTAATTGTGTTTTGCAGAACTATGGTTCCAAGAGATGTTAAAAGACAAAACAAAAGGAAACAACAAAATGAGTGGACAACACCTTTTCTCCAGGGCAGTGGTTTTCAACCCGCTTGTTTTGCCCCTCATCCCCCCGACCCAGGGGACATTTGACAATGTCTCAACGAGTACTTTGGTTGTCATAAATTGGGGTGTGGGGGAGGTTGCTAAGCATCTAGTAGGTGGAGGCCAGGGATGCTGCAAACATCCTTTCTGCCCAAGTAGCCAAGAGATCCTTTTAACTTTTAAGACAGAACTCCTTCAGTTTATATGTACACAGAATCGCTTTTGTTTTCCCACCTAGCAAATGGACAATGTTCCTTAGAACTCTGGGAAATACGGCACTAGATGTCAACTAAGGCTTCCTTCTGCTCTGACCATCTCGGGCACTAGTGGATAAAGTGAAGGGTCCCGTGGCCAGGATTCCCACCTGGCCCTGGTTGGCTGGCTCACTGCACAAGTGTGGGCAATATGTTGTTATCGGCTCTCTCTGTATAAAGAGCTCCACCCAGTGCTCTGGGCGACACGGTGGCACGGCTGCAAGGCTGCAGGAGAGCAGAGACGAGAGTGGAGTGGTGGCAGCACCGAGGACAGACTGACACGGCTGTGGGGGCAAAGAAGCCCAGAGGCAGAGACTGGCTTGCTGTGTGCAGACTCGCTCTGAGTGGATGGGATTCTAGTGACTGACCTGCCACTGTGGGAATAAAGTTGGGTGTAAACCCTTTCACCCAAGAACGTTCCACTGTCATTTCTTTGGTCTCATTGAATCCATAGTGAGCTTGTCCTGGGCTGAAACCCACTGGCAAGACAGCACTCAACCCCGAGAACGGAGGTGCCAAGGACTGCGGGGCTTCTAACCCATATCCGGTGCAGTACAGCCGTCAGAGGAAGTGTTTGGGAGTCACTGGGGGAGGTCAGTCAAAGCTGGTCTTGGCATGGTTCTCTGAAGCAGAGCCTGAACTAGAGATGCTTGTTTGAGTTGCATATTGGGAAAGAGTGAGGGAAGAGAATGGGGCAGAGAAAGGAGCTAAACAAGGATGTGGTCTTTGCCGGAGACTTGCTTCTGTCTGATCCTGGAGCATGAATTGTATCACAGTGTTGCAACGACCTTGAAGCAGGAGACCAGACTATTTTCACTCCATGGAGTCCATCCAACATTGGCCTTGGTCTAGGGGAGGGCAGAGCCTTCCAGGCACAGGTCAGTTCTCTGCAGAAGAGGGAGGCTGTGAGCTGTTATCAGCCACTGCTCACAGCTTCTGGAGTCTGACCACATGGGCAGGTGGAGGGGACCTGAGCAGGGCACCAAGAGCATCTACTATGCAGCATACTGTGAAAGTGCTCAGGACTCTCAAGTGGGAGCCCCGTGGGCTGGAGGACAAGCCCCATCTGCTTAAAAGACCTGCCTTTGCCACTCTTAAAACTGGGAAGGAATTGGGGCATTAACCACACTGCCATATACGGAGTCAAAATTCCCTTCTGAAGCTCACTCAAGAGTGACTGAGAGCTATGTACAGTGGGTAAGTGTTTTCCTCTTCTTTCAGCCGATATTTGTGCTTTCAAAATACCTCTTCCCCAGCTTTCTGGGATCCTACTGCTGCTGGAAACTGTGGGAGCCCTTGGAAGTGGGATGGCTAGTGGGGAGACTATAGAAGGAAAGCCAGCCATGTACAGAGCAAACGCACAGCCAGGCCGTGAGCTAGGGCTGGTCTCAGAACTGGTGCTCCGAGAGGTCCCAGGTCCCACAGCTGGTAGGTGCCAGCGAATCGGGACTTCAGGCCATCTCTTTGCACTGTTCCTCATATGCACCGTGCCCTGTTCAAAGTGGCAGAGGCAGGGTTGGTAATGGAGTAAACAAGAGTGAAATATGCAATATGCAATTATTTAATTAGCCTCATATTTGAAAACATGTGGCTTTGAATTGGATGCCAGTGGAACATTCTGGCCCACATTCCCTGCCCCTCCAAGCCCTGAAGCCCATGCTGTTTTGCATCATTTCATGGGTGGTGGCTGCTGCCATAGGAAAGGGAAGGCTCCTGCAGGGGACTTGAGAGGCAGCTCCCCCTCCCGGGAGGAACCCAGACCTGGAATCAAAGATTCCAAGGACTTTCTAACAGCAGTATTACATCTCTTCATATGTATTTACTCTAATTTTCATGGGCAGTAATTTGTTGTTGGACCTTTGGAGTGTTTTTTTTCCAAGGTTTTTCAATAGTATAAGTAACAACACAGTGAGTATCATTGTATATTTAGCTCTTCCTACAGCTTGACTAATTCCCTTAGGAAAAAGTCTTAAAATAAGTACTGGGTCAAATTTACCCACATCTTAAAGGCCAGACTCTCCTTCAGAAGGATTGTGCCAATTTAACTGCCCAATGTTAGTGTAGAGAGGGCCCATTTCTTTGCTTCCCCACCTAGACTAGGTAGTATCTTTGCCAGTAAATTGGGAGAAAAATAGCAACCTAGTGTTTTAATTTGATTTTATTTGTTTACTGGTGAGACTGAATATTTCTTCCCTCTGGTTTTGACTATTCATATCTCTTCTTTTGTGAATTGCTGACTTCTAATGTTGCTCACTATTCTCCTGGTTGTCTATCTTGTAAACATTTCTGCATATCAAGGATATCCACCCTTTGTGATGAACCATCTACTTACTTATCCCAGTTAGTTGTTTGTCTCGTTTTCATTTTGTTGAAATCAGCTTGGGAACCTTGACCTTCCAGACAGAGTTGGTTCCCCAGGAAGTAGCAACGGCCGAATGTTTAGGTTAAGGGGTTCTCTCCCACCCCATGCAAAAAAAATAAAAGCTCAGCCGTGAACCAGAGTTCAGCTGGGAAGAAGTTCAAGGGGTCAGAGCATATCCTGTTCCTCATTTCACAAATCTTATTGCTAATTGCCCAATTTAGAGAGATTTGGTGGCAACTCTTTGCAGCAGGATGTGCATTGCCTCACACACAAAGA
The DNA here is from genome assembly GCF_030020395.1 of Manis pentadactyla. NCBI lineage: Eukaryota > Metazoa > Chordata > Mammalia > Pholidota > Manidae > Manis > Manis pentadactyla. Next base: position 133,288,117 of record NC_080026.1, on the reverse strand, counting down.
CAGCTGAGGATGTTTTTGTTTTGTTGGGTGGTGTGTGAGGAAGTCCTGTGGTGGCCTCTGGGGCCCACTAGTCAGAGCCCTGGTGTTGGAGTTGCATAGACCTGGCTGAGCTCTGGGTGACTTAACTCTCCGACGGTTCTGAACTAAGAGCTGGGCTCTCACGCAGCCTGCAGCGTGGCTGGGGCAATCTGATGGTTGACCAATGCACAAATGGTTCTGCCCGGTGAGGGGTGCTCTGGGGCATTTGAATGGAGGCGCCTTTGGCCCCCCGGAGTTATGAACCACGGTACGAGAACTCTTTATTTATGCCCTCACTCTGTGTTCTGTGCTTCAATTTCCTCTCCCCATCTATAAAATATAATTGTTTTTCACAGTGCTGAGCAGGCTGTGGCCACCACGACCCTGGACTGTTTGTGTTCCCTCTGAACAGAGCAAGGGGTCATGCACTTCACAGGAATCATGTTGGCTACAAGCGGCAGGAAGGGACTGCCTTTGTCCAGTCGGGTTGTGGTAACAAAATACACCGACGGGGTGGCTTATAAATGACAGAAATTTATTGCTTGCAGTTCTGGAGGCTGGAGGTCTTGCTGGTGCCCGGGTGGTCGGTGTGTGGCGAGGGCCTTCCTTCTGGTACATGGCTTTGCCTTCTCATGTCCTCACACGGTGGAAGGGGTGGGGGGGGCGCTAGGGCCTCAGCACCTCCCAAAGGCCCACCTACAGAGAGCTCATGGCAGCGGCCCTCCAGCTCCCCGCTTTGCAGTCTCCCTTCCTACAGGAAATGGGTAATCCAGTGGGGACCTTTGACACCAAGTAACCCCAGGTCACAAGCTGTACTGTGATAACAGTAATAGTGAGTAATGCTGGGCACCGCCAGACCCTGCCTGGACTCACTGCTTCTGAGGCAAAGTCTCTACACAAGTGTGACCGTCACGTGCACCCAGCTCTCCCTCCTAGAGAAGTCTGGGAGGAGACCCAGGGTCCCACACCCAGGCGTGTGTGTACCCAACACACACACACAGGCACACCCACACAGTGGGATCACAGCCCATTCGTGCCTGTGGACAACCAGGAGGGCCTAGCTGGTCCCTGACCACCACGCATGAGGGACAAACACCAAGGGCGGGCGGGTGAGGACCCTCTGCCTGGGGGGAACCTATGAGGAAGCTAGAGGTGTTCATCTGGGAGAAGAGGCGGCTTAGATGGCTGGTGAGCACACTTCAATTAGTCCATGACCTTTTCTGTGGAAGATGATGGTTCGGTGAGACCCAAAGACCTGGAAAGTGAAGACGGGAGGTGGTGGGCATCTTAGAGGGGTAGATTTTGGTTCAGAAAGAAGAATTAATTGTTAATGCAATATCTATGGTGCTCCCAGCCTGGGCCAGGTGCTGGAAGTCTGAAAGGGCGCGTTCGTTGGCATGTCTGTGGGGCTGACTGAGATGTGAGGGGCCGTGAGGTGCCCCTGGCAGAGCTGCCCTGGCAGGAGTGAGCCCCGCCACCAGCCCTGTCCAGCAAAGGCCAAGCGGCCCGTAGATGGGGTCTGGCTGGGGCTTCAGGCCCGTAGAGGACTGGAGCAATGCCCTGCAAGGTCCTGCTCATCCATGACTCAGAAGCTGCGATGTCTTGAGTTTCACACTTATGGTTCTCACAGAAAAGAGATCAGAAAGAGGAAGTAACGACTGTTTCTCCATCTCCTCCGCTCCTCCCCCCCGATGGCCTTATTTGAGCACATCTCTAGTATCAGTGGGGGGAATAAAGAGTGGTCCAGCACCGTAGGTGACCACTCCCATGGCCAAAAAAAGGCACAACATGCTTCAGCAGGAGACCATTTCAGGTCAGGGGGGCCAAAGATGCAAAGCAGTGAAGGAAAAAGAGCGAGGAGCGTAGGCCAGGAGGCACGAAGCCTGGTCCAGGCCTCTGCTCTACAACTTACTTGTTGTGTGCCTCTAGGCAAGCCACTTGCCCTACCGGGGTCTCTACTTTAATTTGAGGGAGTTGCTGTAGTTGATTTTATGGCGACTCCAGCCCTGAAGGGCTGTGAGTAACCCTGCACTTACTGAGCCCACAACAGGCACCTGCAGAGGGTGGGCGGGTGGGGAGAGGCAGCCTGCCCTGCAGCACCTGCCAGGCCGAAATCAAATGTCTGAACAGGGGTGTTTTTGGAGTGATGCTATTTATTCCTTTCTGGGTTTCAGAACAAAACTCCAGAAGCAGAAACCACTTACTTCTCAGGCCCCAGAGGTTTCTTTCCGAGGATGATATGTGCTAACCAAGGACAGCTGCCTCTGAACCGAGACTATTCTTTAAACTCTGCTCTGTAAACCTCCACTCCAGACACACCATTTGTCTGCTGCAAAACTTGGACTGTAACTTTAAATAGATATCCTCAGGGTATCAGATTTCAGCTAAGGCAAAAATCCGCAAACAGCCTAAAGCAAATGGGAAAATTAAATGTTTCAGAAACTTACATTTTAAAACTTAGAATGAGCATGTAGCAAGTTTTATGAAACCACTTAGTGGTACTAACTGGTCCCCAGCCCTCCCAATCCTTGAGGACTCGGTCAGAGCCACGCATGGATTTTGTTACTCACAGCCTTGAGTTTGAATTCCTGCTGCATCATTTATTGCTTGCGTGGCTCTGAGCCCCAGAGCTTACCCATTCTGAGCTTTTCCACTCTTCTCTAAGGTGACATATGTCTTGATGATGAACTGAAAATGACATATGTAAATACCCAGGACAGGGCCTGGCATCCTGAGGGCCCACCTGGGGCTGGCCAAGGGTGCTCTTCATAAAATCCAAGCACACTTTGAGAGCTCTAAGTCAAGCAAAGCAGAAAGTGATATGGGAGGTATGGGATATAACAACAAAGAATCAGGGAAAACAGAAATAGATTTAAATGCTTGTAAATTTTAACTATTTGACTGTAAAAAAACCCCCACAACCCTTCTTTTCTGTTTCAAAAATAAGGTAAGACTAGAACTTTAATAGACAGTAACAAGGTAGAGTGGTTTCCAGGTAACAGTTAAAGCATGTTCATATTTGTGGTGTGTTCCGGGGATGGGTGGAAATTTACATATATTTTTATTTTCTTAGAAAAATGTACAGTTAAGAGTGTTTAAGATGTAAAGACAACCACTAAAAAACAGTGATAATTTAAAGTTATCAAATAAGTGAGCTAAAAAAAGGAACTACAGCATACTTTATCAGATGGCAGAGACTGAAGGAAAAAGAAAAGGAAACATACAAAATTCTGGAAATTAGTTTAAGCATACTAATAATCAGTTTAAGTTAAATGCATGAAACCCATTTATTAAAAGAAATGCTGTTACATTGAATAAAAATACAAAATCTGGCTAATATCTTGTTTGTTTTCAGTTTGCAAAATAACTAAAAACTTAGAAAGGCTTAAAGTAAAAAAAAAACGGAAAAAGGCAGGCATACATACCCTTAAGTGCCAACCGAGCAAAGCTGGTCAGCAATAGAAATGTCAGATCAAAGAGAATAAATGGCAGCAAAGATTATTAGGACTAATGTGAGACTCTCCATAATAAAGAGGAATAATGTATCCAGAAGATGCTATGACATGAAGCATATGGAACCTTAAAGCCAAAAAAGGTCTCAAAATATATAAGGTAATAATTGAAATACAGGAGAGCTTGAGAGATCCTGATTCACAGTGGGAAATGAAAACACTTCTATTAATCAAGCAGACAAAAACATTAGTATAGATATTCAATTAAGTTAGATTTTATGAAAGAATATATAAATAACACTGCAGCCAATATGTATTTATAACTTAAGTATGTATGGGTGGTTATAAGACTTTATCATATAGTAAATCTTGAATAAAGTCTCAGCAAATACCGAAAAGCTAACATCATACTCACTCTATCTCTGAGCACAGTTAGGTTAGAAAGTAATAGTAAAAATATTTTTAAAAAGGGAAAAGATAAAAAATATAAAAGTTTGAAGTTTTAAAATGTTCTGTCAAATAACTCATGAGTTAAAGAGGAAATCACCATAAGAATTACAAAATATCCAGAACTGAACAAGAATGAAGGAATAATTTATCACAACTTGTGGGGTATAGCAAAAGCAGCACTCAGAGGACAATTTATAGCCTTAGTTATAAATGAGTTCAGTGTTCAACACAAGTACCTAGAAAAACTTTGAAGTAAACTTAAAAATGTAAAGGAAGAGAAAATGATAATAATAAGAGCAGAAATTAATAGAAGAAAATCAATTGCTATACTTGAGAAATACATGAGCAGTGTTCTGTACTGTATTATGATTTTTTAATAGCATACATAATTTCTTTGGTAAATGGATCATAAATGCAATTACTTGGGTGGTAATTTATTTAATATCTCTCCTCCCTATGACACTGTATATTCTATGCTTGTTTATCTCCACAGTCTGGCCCTTGATAGACATTCATTAAATATTTGTAAATTGAGTGAAAGGAATCCCAGCCTTGTCACAGACTATATGCCTTTGAGCAAGTTATTTAAGCTGAATCTTTCCTTCCTCATTTGTCATATGAGGATGATAAAGTGCCCTTCACAGGGCTGTTGTAAGAAATAAATGATGTAATGTACTTGAAGTTCTGATGCAGTTCCTGGCACAGGGTGAACAGTCAGAACATGCACAGAGGTGCAGTTATGAGTCATAGAGTTGGCCCAGACATCGGAGTTTAACCTGCTTGCCCAGCAGCCCCTGTCATGTTCCCTCAGCTCTCTGAAGGGCAGCACTTCACTCTGTTGGAATGCACCAAACAGGCAAGCTTGAGTGGAAAGGGAGAACCTGGCAAAAGGGAAGCATGAGGCAGGTCAACCAGATGACCAGTATCAGTGACAAGACCAGGGCACCCATCCTGCTCTTCCTTTTGCTGGAATTCTCTTCCTCCATATCTTTGCAAGACTCTTAACATACGCATCTTGACTGGATGTTTCCTCCTGGTCTGCCCTAAGGCCCAGCTCCCTTCTTCCCCTGCCCTGCTATATATTACAGGGCCCTGGAGGTAAACAAATTTTCCAGCCTTGCTTGCCCAGTGGCTTCTGGTTAGTTTCAGCCATTGGGAGGTGCTGGCAACAGGTTTGAGGGCAGGGGGGAGGGAGAGGCCAGGAAGGTTCTAGCTACGGTCCTGCTCAACTTCAGGGACCATCTCCAGCAGCTGTTCTGCCTCCCTATAGTCTCCCAGATTCTACCTGACGGTCCTTCCCTCCATGGAGCCCTGTCCTGGGCTCTGAGACCCCCACTCCTTCCCCTTGTCTCTCCTGTAGGGCTGGTGGTGGCTGCCTATCACTGTTAATCTCTGGGTAGCCTCATCATCTCATTTGTCCTTTCTACCCTTTCAGCACATTCGTAATAGTTTTGTATATTAATACCCTTCTGTTGAACTACCTAGTGTGGAATCTACTTTCTCAATGGACTTAAGGTTAAATATCTAGTGTTAAATATCTGGAATTCTGTGACTTTGCTTTGCAATTGCTATTATAATTCAGCCAACTTGGAAATAACTCAACACTTTGGATTTCCTTGTTCAGAGTCATCCGTCTGGTTAATAAAAGTTAAGAAATCAAGAATTCCTTAGAGTGCTTTGTTCTCCCTGATAGGCCATTTGTCCTGGGAAGCCTGTGCTCTCTATTAAGTCCTCAAGTGTACGCAGTTGTTAGGAGGAAATAGAACAGAGAGGCCATCACTCAGATTCAGCAACAACCTGACAACGTGGACAGCGCCCACCGTCCATCCCAAGTATCAGCGAACACGTACATCATTATGGCGCTGGAGGCCCGCAGAATTCGGCCAAGTTCGTTGGAGCTTGCCATTCTAAGCTGTCTGTAACGACACACGGGGAGGCTGGAGCCTTTGTGCTTTGAACTTTCAGGCAGCCACATACTGAGCAGTCATTTCCATGTGGACACACCACAAGCATTAGAATTGTTCTGAAATATTTTTTGATTGCCTAGTATTTAGGCAGTGTCTCCCCATTGCCACTGCTTCTTCCTCTAGACCACTCCCCAGCTTCCTATGGGGTCTCCTGCTGCGAGAATGTCCCCTCCTCAACCCCAGCCCCCTCCAATCCATCCTCCACACTGCCAGGAGAATGGCCTTTCCAAAATGCTAGGAAGACTGAATCACTCACCCACTTAATATCCTTAAATAACTCCCTGTCGCTTTCAGGATAATTTCCTGGATCCTTAGCATGGCACTCATGATTATTTCATGGCCTGCCTTCTCCACACCCCCATGTCTCCAGCCTCAACTTTAACCAGACCTTTGTTTGTGTGCTGCAAACACCTCATTTCTTGTGGTTTCCACACACTACTGACTAGATCACCCCTCAGTGTCTTGTTCATGCTCTTCCTCTTTCCTAGAACACCCTTTCCTTCCTCCTTCTGCAGCTAACTCATTCTCATTTTCTCAATTTTTAAATACAATAGTTGGCATCCAAGAGATATAAAGAATATATCTTACCAAGCTTAAGAAATAAAATATATCCCATTAAGCTCTGTGCACTCCTTCCTAATCCTCTCTCCCTTCCCTTCGCCCAGATAGCCACCATTCTGAATTAGGAGTTCTATCATCTCTATGAGAATCTATTAACATTTACAATGAACGTAGGTATGCATCCCTAAGTAATATTCACTGTTGCTTAGAATGTTTTAAAAATTCTAAGTATATAAGTAACATCATACTCTGTGCGTTCTCCTACAACTTGTAATTTTTACCCAGTATCATGTTTTTGAGGTGCCCCATGGTGGTGCCTGTAGCCTTAAGCCATTTGGTTTCAGTACCAAATGGTATTTCAGTGTGTGTGGGTGTGTGTCATATCGGTTCTCTTGTTGATGGACATTTAGGTTATTTCCCCCTCTTTCTTTTTGCTATTACAAAACTGAACACTGTGAACACTGTAAACACATCCATAGCATGCAGAAGTGAAATTACAAATCACAGGGCAACCACATTTATAAGTTTACTAGGTATTGCCATATAATTTGCCAGAATGGTTGGAGCAGCTTATATGAAATTTTCTTTCTATGGTTGCCAACACTTCCTAAAGAACGTATTTTTAAGATTTTTGACAACAGAAGGTATGAAATGGAATCCCACCAAAGCTTTGATTTGGAAGTCCCTGATTATAGGTGGACTGCCATGTTTCCCCTTCTGTGAAATGTTTGTTGATAACCTTGGCTCGTTATTTTTTTTCTTCTAATGATTTTTTACTGATTTGAAGAAGTCTAAGAGTTCATTTTGGATAATAATCTTTTCTTGTTTATATATAGTGCAAATATTTTTTCCTTCTTTGTGACTTGCCTTTTTCTGTTTATGGCATCTTTTTCTGTTTCTGTCTCTGTGTTTTGATTAACAGAGGTTATTTTTTAAAATTTTTTCAGATTATCCTATCTTTTTCTTTTAGTGTTCATGCTTGTTGTCCTTTTTTCTCCATATCATCTGAGGAAGGGATCCACTTTTTTCTGTATGGATACCCAATTTGCCCAGCCCCATTTATCTCAGAGCTGATCCTGTACTCTCAAGGTCAACTTTTTCTGTTGAATAAAAGCAGTGATCTTAGACATCCTTGCCTCATGTACCTTTTTAAAAGCAATGCTTCCAAAGACTTGGCAGTCAAATGTGATGTTTATGTAGATTTTAAATTTATCTTTATCAGGTTAACTACATTACTATCTTTTTCTAGATTGTTAAGAATTTTTATGATCAGTGTTAAATTTTATCTAATGGCTTTTCCTGCTGTTAATGAAATATAATATAATTTTTTCTTTAATCTCTTAATATAGTGACATTTCAATCATTTGCCAATAAACTATTTTCACATTCCTAGGATAAATCCAACTTGATGATTATGCATTATTATTTTATGGACATTAATAGATTTGGATCCCAAATTCTTGTTAGGACTTTCATATGCAAACTTGTGAGAAATGTTAGTGATTTCCCTTCTCATATTGTCATTTGCTGGTTTTATTACCAAAGTCGTACTAGTCTCATAAAACGCTCTCTCCTTTTCTATCCTCTGAAAGAGTTCATATAAGTTTGTAATTAGAAGTTTGGTAGAATCTCCTATAAAACTATCTGGGCTTAGTGGATAGATTTTCAGTGAGTACAGTTTACTTAGTGATCATAGAACTACTTAGGTTTTCTATTTCTTCTTGGGTGAGGTTTACTGAGTTAATTCATTAGGATTTAAGACTAAACTCAGGTGTCCTGTCCTGAAGACACCCATATGGATTAAATTATCCTCTTATTAACTCCTACATAGCATTGACATTCATTCATTCAAAAAATATTTATTGAGTGTGTACCATATGTACTTTTCTAGATGCTAGGGAAACAACTGTGAACAAAGAGTCTAAAAATCTCTGTTCTTACAGAATGCACATCTTAATACAAGCTGGTAGGCAATTAACAAAATGAATGAATTATATGATATACTGGAAAGGAAAACCCAAAACAAAGAGGGACCCCAGGAGTGCCAAGACTCTACACTGTAATACAGTAGTCAGAGATGTCAAAGTGTACATTCCTTTATTTAAGAAATGGAGAACTAAGTAGATAATGTTCTTGCTATAGTGTTTATATTTTAGTGGGGAGAAAGTAATAAGTAAAAATCAAATAAGTAGAAACTGTAACTATTGATGAAGGAAATCAATAGGTGCTTTGATAGAGAACAGGGGAAGCCTTCATTGAATGGGATCTTCAGGGAAGACCCTTGGAAGGGGTGGCCTTGAAGCTGGGACCTGAGAAACGAGAAGGAGGCAGTCATGCAGAGCACTGTACTGAAATGACCTGCTTGCCTCCTGTCTTCCCCTTTAGACTATGAGCAACTTGAGGGAAGAGATCATGAATTATTCATTTGAGTATCCCCGACCTAGCACAGGGTCTGGCACACTATAGGTGCCCAAGAAGTGTGTTTGTAATGTTAGGTGCAGGAAATGAAGGGTGGGAGTTGAGAGACATTTGCAAACATGTTAGATGGCAGGGAGAGTCTGTTCATAAAGCAAATAGCTGGCATCTATTCAACAAATACTAACAGTGCCTGCACTGGGATCCAGGTTGTGAGGGAGGCCTCCTCTTGAAGAGTCACAGTTTGGAAGGAGAGACAGACTGGGTGTCTTGCCAATGGGTTTCAGCCCTGGACAAGTTCACTATGGATTCAGTGTGACCCAAGAAATGACAGTAGAACATTCTTGGGGTGAATGGGTTATACCCAACTTTATTCCCACGGTGGCAGGTCAATCACTAGAGTCCCATCCACGCAGAGCGAGTCTGCATGCAGCAAGCTGGTCTCTGCCTCTGGGCCTCTCCACCTCCGCAGCCATCCCAGACTCTGTCCTCAGCGCTGCCACCACTCCAGCCTCTGCTCTGCTCTCCTGCAGCCTTGCAGCCATGCCACTGTGTTGCCCAGAGCACTGGGCAGAGCTCTTTATATAAAGTCAATAATGACATATCAATAATGACATATTGCCATACATGTGTAGTGAGCTAGCCCACCAGGGCCAGGTGAGAATCCTGGTCATAGGAACCTTCACTTGATCTACACGGGGGTTTTCTCATTCAAGACAGAGTCTAGCCCTAGGGCAGCCACAGCACCGAGAGGCTGGCATGCAAGGTGGCAGCAGGCTAGGAGCTGTGCCTGCACATGTCAGGGTTGCCAGCCTGGCTGTAACAATGGGGCAAGAAAGTGGACGGGTTGTTGGAGCTGGCCCAGGGCCTTGGAGACAGACCTGGGCAGTGATGGGACTCCACAGGAGGGTGAGCCCCCTGGGCCTGCCTGGTTGCGCAGGCAGGACACGAACCAGCCCTGTTGAGAAGACAGTCACTGCCGACATCACCCAAGCACCCAAACCCTGCTTCTAACACACTCCGTGTGCGGGGGCTGTCCCATGGCCACCTGGTGGCAGCCGTTTAAGTCACGTGAGCACTTGCTTCCTTTTGTCAGGAAGCTTGATAGAACTAATGCGTTGATTTGCACTCTGAGAGGGAGAAAAATGTCCTCCTCTAAGATACATCATCAAAACAGTGACAGCATTTGGAATAAACTGGATAGGCCCATGTTTCTTCATTTTGTAGCAGTGTCCAAGGGACACTTACTGTCTGCTTCATGTAGTCCTCCTCAGACAGGTCAGAAAGTGCTTATGTGCTTGACCACCTGCATCATTTGACTAATGCTTGGTGAGGGAAGCTGACATTTGGGGGAGTCAGAAAAACAAGCCTTTAAAATGCATGAAAAATAACAATGTTTTATTTCAATATTTACCTACACTTTGTAAGCATGTTTTTCTAAGACCTAGAACCTGCTAGTTTCTTCCAGAAACTATTCAGTAGGTTTTATATATTTTGTAAATAACAGCATTCTGCTCCACTAAAACAAAAACTACAAAGGAATCTCCGACTACTAACAATGAAGAAAATTGTTGACAGTTTAGGACAGCACCCAAAGAGTACAAATGAATGGGATAAACGGAAACCTTCTAGAATCTCCAGCTATCAACCATCACTGCTCAGTCAAAACTTAATCTTGCACACAGACCAACTCCTGGTTCCTACAGGAATAATTTGGGGCCACACGAATGGCCTGGAGTGCTGAGATAAAAGCCCTTGTCAACAGCATCCACCATCTCGGATCCTTGCTGCAGGTCATGGTGACCCTCCACGCTGGCTCCCAGGAGTCGCCCGGCTCTGGCGCCTCCTGGCTTGGCTGGTACAGTAGCGAGCGAACAAGGTCATAAGAGGTGATGTTCATAAAAACTTCCAATGGCATCTCTGCTGCTTTTCTTACTTTTTCCGAGCTGTCTCCTTTTTGCCTTGCAATCTCCAACAGTTGATCTCTCTAGTAGGCTCACAAACTGCCTTTCCTTCTGCCTAAACTTAGTTGGCGAGTGATTTTTGTCTTCACTGCTTCCCGGGGCGTGCAATTGCTCTGCACTCAGTATTTTGCAAATCAGACTTTGATCTTCATGGTCCTTCAGCCAGGAGTCCTGGCCAGGGTGGCCAGACATTGTTACCACATTGCCTGATGGGGAAGCCAAGGCCCTGAGAATGGGCTGCTCATTTGTCTCCCTCCCTCTTTCTCCATCCCCACTGCCATTGCCGTAGATCAACTACTGTTGCTATTTCCCACCAGGAGTCCACAGTGATCCTATACCTGACCTCTGTGCCTCCAGCTTTATCTGTCCCAGTTCCTCTGTGGCTGGGGCAGCTGAGGGGCTGTCCTCAAGGCTACCGCCTAGCCCACGCTCCCTCCACGGTAGCAGACAGGACTGTGTTATCACCACCCCAGGGCTGCAGGAGGGCGGGCACTGGCCTCGGCTCCGTCTGCATGCACATGAAGGAAGGGGCTCAGTGAATGGCCTTGAACTTACACATAAGCAGATGCAAAAAAAAAAAAATCTAAAAATGGAATAAAGTTCTCGATTTTCCTTGCCTAGTTGGGAGCAGAACTGAGAGGCCACATTTCCCACTCCCAGTCTAGGGCCCCGGCGGTCCCATTGTGGCCCCTTTTCAAGTCCCCTGGGAGCTGTCTTCTGCCATCTGCTTTACTTTTTATGACAGTATATGTGCCTTCTTTATTTTGCTTTTAAAATAAAGGGAAAGAATAAAAGTGTTTTTTGCAGCCGTCAGTTTACAAAATGACATTTGAAAAGTGATCATTGGTGAGATGATGATGTTCAGGGTGAAAAGAAAACTGGTCAAGTGCCTGCCTCAGAACTTGCCTTTACCTGCGCCTGGGAGATGCCCGGGTGCAGGGAGGGCCTCTCTCCTCTCGCAGAAAAGCTCCCCACTCAGTTCCCAGCAGGTAACCCCCTCAGCACCCAGCTGCTCTGGAAGCAGGAGCTACCCTGGGTACACTGGCACCCTGTCCTGTGCCGGTGTGACTGTGGCAGTCTCTGCAGGCAGGCACTGCTGTGGGGAGCCAGACTGCCCTCCCACCATACCAGGCCCTGCCCCTGGCCCTGGGAGACAACATTGATAATGGCAGCCCCATCCCCTCCTTTCTTCCCAGGCTGATTCTGCCCAGTAATTCATTTTGGAACAGTCTTTTTTTTTTTTCTTTCGTCCAAGATGACAAATTGTGGGATTTAAACTGACTGGTGGTTTGGGAAGTATGTGCATGTTCAAAATACGTAAAAAATATTCAAGAATGTTTAAATGATGCCATTGCCTTCAAAACTAACCCAGGAATGTAGTGGGTGCTCCGCAACATTTGTGCAGAGAATGAATGAAAATTGCAAACCCTTGAAACACATAGGACAGGAAAAATGATCACACGATAGCTGAATTTTAAATTCTCTATTTTAGCTGTTCTTGCTTTAAGAAATGTGCATGTGCCGATGTTAATGTTTAGTGTCTAGGAACCTCCAAGCTTCAGCCCAAGGCTAACTAGAAATATCAGTGACTTTGGAGAGATTTATAGAGGTGACAGCAGAAAAAGGATAGGCAGGGCCTCCGCCCGAGGGTCTGCAGGGGAATCCCAAGGTGCTGAGTGAAATGCAATCAACGATGTTACTTTTTCAAAAGACTTTTGTTTTTATTTAATTTTTTGTGCTATTTTATTTCCTTCTTTATCTGCTCTTTCCACTGCTCATGACTTCCAGGCTCCCATCTCCAGCACCGTTTCCTATTTTCTGGGTTCATTTCAGTCTTCCTGGGACTAAACTGCATGGCGTTTCCATCTGGGACCTGAAATCCAGGGAGCACAGGGGAGGCTCAGAGAGGAGGGGCAGAGAGGCTGGGGAGCCAAGGCGGGGAAGGAGGGTAGGAAGAGGCACTTCCTATCTGCTGGTTCCCCTCCCTCCTGCACTTTCACCACCTTCAGCCACTGGCTACAGCAGATTCATCCCATCATAGGATGGAGCAGCCGTAGAGATGCTACTGGCCTGGCTGTGAGCCTTGGGTGACGGGGCAGAGAGCCACACAGCCTTTCCACACCCTAAGGCATTGCTTTGCCCTGCACTCCTGGGTGGCTGCCTCAGTTTCCTTGCTCAAGACTCTGCGTCTTCACCAGGTCCTGAAGCCTGTCCTGACGAGCCTTGGCAGGAATGCTGACTTTGGCTGGAACCCAGTGACTTGGCATCCCTTAGGTTTTTCCCACTCGTCTTGGCCAGCTCAGCCCCACCTGGGCCTACCTCCAGTCTAGACAAAGTAGTCCCCCTCACAAGAGTTCTTTTCCAAAGTCCCTTTAATGTCCCTCTGACCCCAGCAGACAAATCTAGGGCTCTGTAGTCCCTGTGCATCTCAGAGCCAGGCCCATTGTGTGTACTTGTGTGTGTGTGTGTGTATGTGTGCATGAGTGTGAGAAACGGTGCAAGGTCGGTGACCAGTCTGGGGCTCAGATGGTCACCTGCAAAAAAATATCACAGTACTGCTGGCAACCTGTTCTCAAGCCTGTGTGTGCAGCGGAGAGCAGCAGGTCAGTGTCAGCATTGCCGGCCATCCTTGGACAGCAAAACCAGCCCACTGCTCCTCCCGCTCTGAGAATCAGGCAGTCTAATTCCAAATGGGCTCACTTTTGGAGAGCAAGAATGACTGTTTATGAACAGAGAGCAGGGGCCAGGAAGTGGCAGCCTGCTCTCGGAGAGAAGGGAGGGAAGGCCTTCAGTGGGGCCGGCGGCTGGGCCATGGCTGTGTCCCTCACTCTTGTGCTCTGGCACAAGGCCTGCACCCTGGTGATGTGAGCTTTTCCTTAACAACAGAAGGAACAGACACAGTGGATGGAACTCCTTGGAGCACACAGATATTAGAGGCCTGGGTGCTTCTAGAAATATCTTGGGAGGATTTGTAGGGGAGTCAAGTTGCAGCAGGAATCATAGTTGGAAACCCCTTTATTCCATTAATTAACCCTCTTGGAGATGAGCGTGGCGGCTTCCGGGAAGCTTTTAACCTCCTGCATTAGGGCCGCAGGAAGGAGGCTCGTCAATTATACATGGCTGCTGGGATTGACCGCTGAGCCTCCGGCCAGGGTCTGAGGGAGAGGGATGGAATGTGGCTCATCTTCAAGCTGCCCCTCCTGGCTGCACCCCCAGGCTGTGTGTCCCCTTGGGAGAGACTTGGGAGTGAAAAAAATCATTTGAGTGGAGAAGGTTAAAGGGAAGATAAATGCTGGGAGCTGTGTGCAAACTAGCACTGGGCTAGTTACCATTACCTGTGAAATGGAACAGGAGGAGCTTGTCTCCACGTTTGCTTGGCCTCTGGCTCACACGTGCTGGACTCTAGAGCACGGATGTTTGGAAGGTTCATGCTGCAAAAGCCTTGGAGAGTGTTTAACCCAGGCTCTCACTTTATGGGTGAGGATGCACGGAAGAGGGATGCGACCCACTCAAGGTCCCACAGCAGGTGTGGGCAGAGTCAGAAGTGTCTCTCTGTCCACCCCAGGGATTGGCTTCCGTTTTAAATTCGCACTGTTTAGAAATTTTCTGGGTGTGTTTTTAACCCTCTCCAAGTGGCAGTAAGAGCTGAGAATCCTACGCTTGGGAAACACCCCAGGGTGGTGGCGATGGTGCGGAACCAAGGCAGGTCTGCCAGGGCACAGCCTGCTGGGGCCCCTCGAGCCTCCTCAGCCACCTGCGAGGCTTCTTTTGTCATTTCCTTCCCTGGAAGAGGAAACTGAGGCCCGGAGGTGGCAGCAACTGGCCAAAGGCACAGGGTAGTGGTGGCAGGGCTGGAACTGCAGTGCAGGCTGGGATCTGCAGCCTCTCCCTGTACCCGAGCAACGTGGGACCTGCAGGCCCTGCCAGGGCCTCTGGCTGAAGCCTGCAGACACCATCATTGGTCCTGTCCCCACGGTGGACCCTCAGTCGTGCTGGCTGCCTCCTGCTGTTGTAGGGCCAGGGCTTCTGCAGCCTCCCTGGGCTCACAGAGGCCGGCCATCCTGTTGCCTGGCTATGGAGGCCATGTGCTTGGCTGGGTGCTGTCCTGGGAGGGGAAGATGGCAGCAGAGGACCACCAGGGCCGCTTCTGGACAAAGGACTCAGGCCTTCCTGAAGAAGTATTGCCTCTTGATCCTGGTGGCCATCTGGACAAATGATTGTCTTGCCTAAAACCTACAGAAGGCTTTCATTTCCCATTGTCCTTGGGGCACAAGACTGAGTCCTGGGCATGGCCTGGGGGCTGCCCTCAGGGCCGCTGTGCTGGGGCTGCACCGGAGCCCACCCCCACCTGGCTCCACCCCGCCCTGCGTGCCCAGCCCCTCGCCCCTTCCTGTGCCTCTGCTGACCTCTCCTCTCCTCTCTGGCCCGGCCCTCTGCACATTGCCGGGGGAGGGACAAGAGCTGCAAAGGAGCGCCCAGCTCAGAGGAGGGCCCGAGGGCCTCCAGCCCTACCAGCAGAGCTCCGAGGTTGCCTCTGCAGCAGTTTCCCCGCCACCCTTGCTGAAGCCCGTCCAGCCCGGCATCCTGGTGCCAGGGAGCCCGTGAGTGCCCCAACCATA
This sequence comes from Manis pentadactyla, assembly GCF_030020395.1. Lineage (NCBI taxonomy): Eukaryota > Metazoa > Chordata > Mammalia > Pholidota > Manidae > Manis > Manis pentadactyla. Next base: position 133,272,671 of record NC_080026.1, on the reverse strand, counting down.
TCTGGCCAAGGCCATGGCTAAACCCCCAGATGCCGGAGCCCTGCCAGTTGAAGGGACAGGAATGGCAGACAGAGCCAAGCAAGGAAGAGGACAAGCTGAGGGCCTGGGGTGAGCTGATGGCTGGTTTGGTGTCTGGGAATCCTCCGGGAGTCACCCAGGGGCGGGGAGCATCGGGGCAGGTGATCATTCCGGGGCTGGAGCTGCAGGGCTGGGGGGTGTGGCTCCAGGGAAGGGCCCTCGGTGGTCTGCTGAATATACACTGTGCGGACTGGATAAATCACTCAACGGCTTAAAATGTATTTCTGTCTAGGTGGCTCCACTGCTAGACGGGCCTCGGGGGTGAGCGTGGGGGACGGGGAGGCAAGCCCAGCCCGGACTCGCCGGCTCACTCTGAGGGATGGTCACATACCTAAGGGACCCTCTGGCCTGGCCCATCCAAGGAGGCGGAGTTCGCAGGGCCAGAGTGCCTGAGCTTCTCCATCAGGGCCCCAGGGCTTGTTTGGAGGGACATTCGGAAGGGGCTGTGGGGATGACGGGCAGGAAGATCCGCCTGGTCACGCACAGGCACCCCTGCCACGCTGCCTGCCTGTGTGATCTCGGAACCTCTCTGAATCTCAGACGACCTATTTTAGAGAGAAAAATCCAGCGTAGATTTATGTTTGGGTCTGCTCAGAACAGAGCGTCACACCCCTTCGTCTTGGGAATTCTCCGCAGTTACGCGGCTCTGGCGGTACAGTTGAACGGAAATTCCCTTCCTGTGAGAATCGATAGATATAAAAACACTTGGTGCAGTGTTGGCCGTGAGAAGGCCCATGGCGGCCACAGCCAATGCCAGCAGAGCTGTCCCTTTCTATCTGCTGGCCCTCCCCCGCTCCGCTGGCGTCTGGGCCAGGAGGGAGCGCTAGTCCTGCCCCCAGTGAGACCAGGGGCCACGGTGCCCGGCAGGCATCGGAGGGATTTACAGATGGTGGAGGGGAAGAGCTTTGAAGTCCAGCTGGGGTTTGCATCCACTTCACCTTTGAAGGCTGCCGGTTCCTCATCCTTCACAAGAAAGTGAACAAGGAAGTCTCTGAGGCTCCTTGTGGAGTCCTAACTCCCAAGGGTTGGCACCAGCTGGCATCCCAGAGGGCTTGGCTGATGGAGGAGGCACCCTCAGAGACGCTGGCCAGAGGCTGGGGCACCAGCGTGGCCCGACTAGCTCACTCTGGGGAAGAGCTTTCTGGGCATGTGCTCAGCTCCGAAGCTGGAGGAAGACCAGGGCTCTGCAGCTAGGAGGTCATCCAGCCAAACTCGAAAAAGGAACAGATTTGGTGTCTGGCGAGAATGCCATCCTAAGGGGTAATTTTTCTCTTGTTATAAATCCATTAGGAAATTAAAAATCTAGGCTGTGACTTTAAAATATGGAATGGAATTTTCTTCAGAGCGCCCAGGTAAATTTTTTTTCTTCAGCACATGCTGAAATCTAATGAATCTAAATCCTCTCGTTGAGGATACTGTTCCCAGAGGGGGCTGTTGCTCCTTAACTGTTCACAGACTTGCAGCTAGGATCATATTTTCAGAAGTTAACATAAAATCTGACAACATTTGCTCTGGGCTGGGACTGAGAGTTGTGCTCACGAGTGTTGGAAACACCTACTATGTGTCAGGCCCCTGGTAGGTGCTGAGTCAGGGACATGGAGGAGGGACAGGAGAGCCAGGCCAGCCCAAACATGGTCGAAACATGGTCGAAGCATGCTCAGATCCTGCAGCTCAAAGATATGAGAGAAACAATACAGAGATAGTTGGACAAAGGTGCATGTGACCAGGGCAAGCTAGGGTTCAACCAGGACTAGTTAGTGTGCAACCAGGAGAAGTTAGTGTGCAACCAGGTCAAGTTAGTATACAACCAGAGCAAGTTAATGTCCTATGTGTAAACGTTCTCATACTCCATGAATGCAGAACTCAGACTTGCAGCCATCTGGGTCTAGAACAACTTTGAGTCTGGAGCTGGGTGCGCAGACAGAGAAGCAGGCTCTGCAAGCCAGGCACGGTGCTCTGTGGTGCTTTCCTCAACACCTGCGCTTCTGATGAGGCCAGGGCTGGGACCGGAGCACACCAGCCACCACGACTGTGCCATCAGAGAGCAGTGGGCACAGCCAGAGGAAAGACCCCCAGAGAGGCTGGTAGCCAGGGAGCTTAGAGCCCGAGACCACCGCAGATGAAGCAGACATTTCTGTATGAACTCATGCTCATAACCATTGTCTTAAATCAAGAAAGTTGCAGTTATCTACAGATGTAAAAATCCAAGAAGCACATAAAAATTTTATCAAGGTTTTTGACCAACATGGTTGAAATTTTAAAAGCTCGTGTCCTGAGGGTGAATGTCATTGACTGAGGATATTTGATTAATTTGAAGCACATTCTTCAACCATGCTGGATGAGTGTGTGTGATGTGTGTGTGTGTGTGTGTGTGTGTTACGTGTATATGGGTAGTGTGTATGTGCTGCGTGACTGCATGTGGTGTGTGTGTGGTTGCTAAGTATTGAATAAATGCAAAGGACATGCCAATCAGGGATGTCAATGGCCAGGTAAGGTTTTAAAGAGAAGGGGAACTTGGGCTGTCCCCAAAGGTGGGAGAGGGAACTGGATGTGGGAAAGGCAGAAGCAAATGAACTTACTTCTTTGACCCCCAAAATCAAATACACAACTTGGTTGCATTTAAACCCTATTAACAAAGGGACATCTGGGCAAATATCCCAACTGGAGGTCTAAGAACATTACAGGAACTTGTAGATGTGGTTGCTGAACATAAAAATCGGTCAGATGATCAATTAGACATAGGAGACTGAAGGTTTGGTCCCAGCTCTGCCCCTGACTAGCTGTGCGACCTGGTGCAATGACCCCTCTGGGTCTCATTGTCGGTAGAATCTGTAGGATGAGGAGTTTGTTGAGGCACCAGAGGTTCCTAACAGAATCGGCCTCAGAGTCACCTTGGACGCTCTTTCACACTGTGCACGCCCAGGTTACACACCAGATCTAGTGAATCAGGACATCCAGGGTGGTCCAGGCACATGGAGGTTGATAAGCTCCACATGTGATTTTAGCCACAGGACGAAGTTGGAAGCTCATTGTTTTAGATTATGTGAGCTCCTGTAACAAACAACCCCACAAATATCACTGGTTCATCCAGATCACAGTTTGTTCTAGGTCACGTAACGTCCATGCTTGTGCACCAGCAGTGTTCTTCCAGGTGATTTTCACCCACCCGATTCCTTCTATCATGTACCTCTGTCATTTTCAGTGTCACCTTCAACCACACATGTGGTCTCCTCGGGAGCCGTCTGCATCCCAGTGCGCTGGCAGGGGAAAGAGCAGGGAAGATCCAAGGAGCGTGGGTCCCTCTGATGGGGACGCAGTCACAGCCGCCACCCAGCCCCACTGCTGGGGGCAGCCTGGGAGACGCAGTCAGCAGGTGGCCGGGCACTGGGCTTGGTAAAGAGCCCCAGCACTGCTGGGAATGATTGCTAAGGCTCATTTCAGCAGCACAGCTCCTGAATGTTCATCCCCTTGGCTGCCAGAGCCCTGGTTAAGAACCTCTCTGCCGACCAGTTCCTTCCTGCCTCTGCTTTCGTCTGGGTCAGCACCCACCCCAGTGGGCTGCTTGCTGAGGCACGGGCCACACCTCACTCTTTCCTTCTATTCCCCATGGCGCCAGCACACTTTTACACAGATTATGCACTCAAATGTTAACTAGGTGGGTGACCGACATAGATGGTCTCTAAGGAGCTCTGGGAGGAGGGGGCGCAGCCCTGGTTCTGCCCTGGCTCTTCTGTCTTTCACTGAACTGTGGTGCTCTTCCCAAGCCTTGGTTTCAGTGAAGTTGGACAATAGTATTGACCTCGAAAAACTGTTGGGAGGACTGATGGGATAACAGCTTTAAGGCGCTGAGCACAGCGTCTGGGTGCATGACTGCACCGACTTTCCTCTTTGCATGTGTCTGTGCCGTCCTGAGATAGTCTCAGCATGGGTCACATCCAGAGCTAGCAGAACCTGGACAGGTCAGCTCCAACTTGTATCTGCAAATGGCCTAGGAGTTTGGCACCATGGAAAATAATATCTAGAACATTTGATACATTATTCAGGGGCCCAGCTGAGCCTTGAAGTTCCGGCAGGATGAGGGACAACACAGTCTCACTACAATTCCTTACATTTATACAGTAGTCTGTGGTCCTCGTGGGTCTTTTACATCCATGGTCCTAGTTCAGGGTCCAGCCCACTTTCTCTGCGAAGCACCAGATAGTTAATGTCATAGATTTTGAGGCCAGATAGTGTGTCACAATCACTCAGCTCGGCTGGCTTGGTGTGCAAGCAGCCACAGACAGCATGTAAACAAATGGTTCTGACCATGTTCTGACAAAACTGTTGACAAAGAGAGGAAGCAGGCTGGACTTGGCCTGCTCACTGCTCCACTGAAGGTTCAAGCTTAGTCATTTTTGTATCACGTGGCTCTTTGTGGTGTAGCTGATAGGACTGGGATGACAGGAACCCAAGGCCAGCGACCAATCAAACTATTTCCCTAGAGAGTTGGAATGACAGTATAAGCCCATGAGGATCAATCAGCCTCGCTCATCCTGTCCCAGCACGTCACAGTGCCCTCCCTGTGGTATGAAATGAAGGCTAGACCCAGCAGCCCAGAGGCTAGTCAGGGCATGGAGGACTGCAGACTATGCCCTCCTGCTGACTGCGTTTCCCAGGCTGCCTGCAGTGGTGTGGCCAGGTGGCTGCTGTGACCGTGTCCCCATCAGAGGGACCCACGCTCCTTGGATCTTCTATGCTCTTTCCCCTGTGAGTGCACTGGGATGCAGATGGCCCTCGAGGAGACCACATGTGTGGTTGAAGGTGACATTGAAGATGACAGAGGCACATGATAGAAGGAATCAGGTGGATGAATATCACCTGGAAGAACATTACTGTGCATGAGCATGAACATTACATGACTGAGAACAAACTGTAAACCACACGATCATAAATCCTTGTGATAGATCAAAAAAGAGAGAATGAAGAGAAGAGAGACCATGTGGTCCAGGGAAGAGAGAGACCCAGAAACAGAAAGACAAGAAGGCCAGAGATAGGCAGAGATAGAAGACAGACTTTGAGTCCTAACGACCAGCTCCACCTGAACTCCACTGACCCTCAAACGCCCCTTCTGAGATCTCTGGCGGGGGGGGGGGGTTCTGCTCCTAACCAGGGCAACGGTATGGCGAGGACTGGGATTCGGACCGCCTGAGCTCTGTCCCAGGATTTCCCCTACTAGGCAGCTGTTCTCAACCCTTGTATCTTTCATTCCATCAGAGACCACATCAAAAGCCAGGCTCCTCCATGAGGACCTGGACCTGGCTTTCCTGGGAGAGCCGTCTGAAGTGCTGGGCATTGTGCGTCCTCTGCAGGGTTCCTTACACCCTGCATCTTACCTGGACTCCATCGTCCCATTCTTGGGGCTGCCCTTTCTGCCCATAGAACTCCTGGGGGTCAGAAAGCACCCCAGGCTGCAATAGCCTTGGATCTGTCTCCTTACATGAACAGAGCTCATTTCACAGGCAGTACACACACACACACACATACACACGCGCGCCATTTCCTGTTTTCATTCACTGTCAAGCCCACCTGCTCTTGAGTTTCCTCTTCACGCTGCCAGCATCTTGAATGTGAGGTTGATGCACTATCCTGCCGTGTTCATGCAGTGCTCCCGGCTCCCCTCATTTCCTCCTATTGTTTGAAGGGGATGCTTTTGATGCTGTGTATGTGTGTGTGTCTGTAACTGAGGAAATGGCTGCAAAATGGTCTGTTTGTCAGGGAAGGAATGGAGATTTTAAATTCTAATTCCTGGGGAAGAAATGAGGAGAGGAGGCAAGCTGTGTCCTGTCCTGGGTATCTTCAATGCATTGAACACACATTTGCAGAACGCCTGCCTTACTCAGCCCTTTGCGAGGCCCTGAGAAATGCTCGGGAGACAACAGAGGAAAATAAGACCTGGACCCAAGTCCAGGGGAAGCTGACAATGGGCAGGAGGCAGGGGGAGGGGGAAGGAAAACAACCGCCATTTGCCGAGTCCTCACTGTGGGCCTGGGACCGTGCTATGTAAACCCTTTCCTCCCTGCCACCTGGAGAGTGGGTTTCATATTTACAGATGAGGAAGCTGAAGCCCTGACAGGACGTGACACGGCTCTGAAGCAGGGAAGCCAAGATCTGAGCCAGGGCTGCCGTGGCTGGGTCCCCAGGCCAGGCTGACTTCAGGACTAACACAACTAGGAAAAGAAACGTTCCCGCCTGCGGACATGAGGGAGCCGGCTGCTGGGCCTGCAGGTGCACGAAAGGACTTGGGGTGGCTGAGAATGAAGGCAAGGCTCCTGGGCCGAGGAAGCCCTGAGCAGGGTGGAGAGCTGGCTGGGTGGGAATTCCCATCCCAGCCAAGTACCTCCCAGGAAGAGGTCCCTGCCCGGAGGTCGAGGAGGCTGTGCAGAACCAGCCAGGCGCCGGGGACCTCCCTTACGGCCTGAAGGGAGGGGGCCCGGACCCAGCATGCTCTGCTCCCCTGGCCTCCTCCCCACAGCCCACTCCCGGGCCCCCCTTCTCCCTCCCTTTAGGCAAAGCCAGTAAAGTGGAGTGTGAGGCTGGCTGCCGCGTCTGGGAAGAGCTTATATGTGAATCTGCTTCCTTAGGAGCAGAGAATTGCTTATTTTATAATGTGACCAGGGGAGAGTTATCTTTCTCAAGTTTGCAGGGCCCCATGGGAAAGGGGGATTGCTTTATGGCACCCTTCAGAGCGTCAGCGTGCACCAACACGGTCACCTCGTTGGAAGGAGATTAAAATGATGCAGGTGGGTGGCATCCCTGTTTGGGCTGCAGCCCAGCTGCCCAGGAGTCAGGAGGAAGGCCTTCTCCATGGGCGCTGCATGCCAGCCCCAAGGTGCCCGTAGCCAGGCAGGTCGGGCAGCTGGGCCCAGCTCAGGCTCTGAGATGAGCTCGCTGTGGGAGCTGCTCTCCTCCTGACCCCATTTCCCCCATCAGTTCAGCCAGGCCAATGGGCAGGTAGTGACTGTTCACTGTAATCCCTGGGGATCTTTCAAACTTTAAAAACCAGACTAATGCCTAGCTCCAGGCCCAGAGATGCCGACCTAATTTGTTTGAGGTGGGACCCGGTTATTGGTGCTTTATCACAATGTTGGCTGATGCTTACAAATAATTATAGAGTCTCTGAGATGGAGGGGAGGGTGGTGCAGCAAGGGCTGTGTGTCCCATACAGTAGCCACCAGCCACAGGGGCTGGTTTAAATTTAAACTGATAAAAAATCAAACAAAAGTGAAAATTCAGTTCCCTAAATGTTCACTACCCCCATGCGACTAGTGACAGTCGAATTGGCCAGCAAAGGCATAGGACATGTCTGTCATCACAGGAAATTCTACTGGGCAGGGCTGATCTGGACCCTAGATTGTAGCCCACCTTGTCATTTCTTAGACGGGAGTGGGCGCCACAGGCGAGTGGCTTTCTCATGGTCTCATCGCCGAATGAGGCTGGGCCCTGGGATCCTGGCGTTCTGAGCTGCATCCGGCACTTGCAGAGAATTGAGGCAACAGTTTGGACTTTTGGACCTGAAGGTGTCCTGACCCACATGTCTTCCTTCTTACTATCTGCCTCCCCCACTAAAATGTAATGCTCAATGTCTGGTCCCTTCTGCCAGCGCCTGGCACTCCTGGGTACTCAAATAATTGTTGGCTGAATGAATGAAGATTGGGAAGGGGGAAGGCAGATGGAATCATGCAGGGAGCAAACAGAGAAGGCAGAGCAGCAGAAATCTTTAAAAAGGCAGGTGGAGGAGGAGCAAGTTGAAATGGCTGGAGCTGTAGGAGGCAAACCAAGGCTGAGAGGGAGAAAGCAAGTCCTAGGAAGGAGGGTGACCACAGTGCCTAATGCTGCTGAGACACCCAGATAGGGACCCAAAGAGCAGGGGACACTGGGGGACATCAGCGGCATGCAGGCTGAGGACTGGGGGGCTGAGGCTATTGGCTGTGTTTGGGTGGGACATGTTTGCTCAGAGCCCCCGTCAGGGCCTGGCTGCACCCAGTCCTTCAGAACCTTCTGCGCCAGGATGTGTCCCTAAGGACTGGCTGCCCCTGTTCACAGAGGCCAGCACAGCAGACCCGGGGTTATCGGAAGATGTGTTCTCCCTGCGGCTTCCTTCGCTGCTGGACCAGGGGTCTGAGACAGCTGAAGACTCAGCCTCCTTCTCGAGCCGGGGCCTTGCCAGTCCGCACTCTGGACTGGCCTTTGGGGGCTGCCTCTGGAGCTGCCAGGCGGCACATGGGGGAAAATGGAGCCCGTAGCCAGGAAACATCAGCGCTCTGACGCATCTTCACAGAAGGCTGCTGATTTTATCAGGAGGGGATCAGAGCCAAGGATGTTATCTGAGGAGAGGCCTTGCTGGGCTGCTCAGAAGCGAGAAGCCCCCTCAGTGACCTCCACCTCCAGGCCCCATATCCTTGTCTTCAGCCTGAAGCTAAATTTCAAATGGAAGGTGTTTTTAGGAGAACATCTAGTGGTTTTCAAATAGTACTGTTTCATTCTCTTTTCTTTTTCTCAATTCCCAGTGGAACATATGACTATTCAAGTTTTTTTTTAGTATTCAGGAGGATGAGGTAGGGGCAATTAAAACAGTCATTTAAAATATTCCACCCAAATGCTGTGAAAGTGGTGTGCAAATGTGATCAAATGATTGGTGTGGGCGGGGCTCCCGCTGTAGGGAGGAAGCCGGTGCTCCCGGCTGCAAGTTGGAATGTAGGATAGGATGATGGCAGGAAGGTGCCCTCCCGCTTGCAGCACAGCTGAGATGCTACAAAATGCACTGACCCCCCTTATATTCTCAGCCTAGGTGGGCAGGGAGTCGGGATTGCTCTTGGAGAAGCAAGCCCTCTCGTCCTTAGGGAAATGGCCCGAAGTGCTCAGGGCGGACTCTGCGGTCTCCCCCGGCGGCTGGACCTGCGGCTCTGAAGTTGAGGGGACTCAGAGGAGGTCTCTCAGCTAATGAGGGTGAAACTAGGATTTGAACCCGGCCATCCTGACTCTGACTCACATGAAGTTTTACTTCAACATCCTTCAGGAAGCATCTTTGGGGAAGCCTTCCTCTTCTTTGAGACCCCATTTTCCTATCTGTAAACTGGGTTTGTTGGGAGGAATAGCTGAGGAGTTTGTAAACAGGGATGCCTGCCTCAAAGCTGGCAGGGTCCTCTGGTGTGGCAGGGGCAGTGGGCAGTGGGTAAGAGCCTGGCACTGGAGTCAGACCATCTGGGCATAAATCCAGCTCCGAGACTCCCTCTGTGCCTGCGGGCAAATGCCTTAACCTCTCTGAACCACACCACCGCAGAATTTGTACAATGGAATGATGATACTCCCCTGTCTCTGCCTCTCTCCGACTGTTAGAATTGAGGAAGAGAATCCAGTGCACAGGATTTTGCAGGTGCAATGTGTGCATAATCCCCTGCGGCACTGTTTGCCAGAATCTCCAGGGAGTGCATTTGAAAAAGCGCCCCGAGATTTCTTCTCCTAAAGGGACCACAGATGCCTTGAGGTGGGGATGGTCCAACCATGTCCCCCAGGTTGCCTGTTGTACTTTACAGAATCTTAGCTGTGATGGTTAATTTTCTGTGTCAGCTTCACTGGGCCCTGGGGTGCCCAGAAACCTGGTTAAGCATTATTTCAGGGTGTGTCTGTGAGGGTGTCTCTAGAAGGCATTATCATTTAAATCAGTGGACCGATCAAAGCAGATCACACTCCCCAGTATGTGTGAGTACCACAAAATCTACTGAGGGGCTGAATAGGACAAAAAGGCAGAGGAAGGGTGAAATTCTCTGTCTGCCAGACTACTGAGCTGGGAAATCACCCCCTGCCCTTGGACTCGGGTGTACTCCACGGCCACTCCTGGTTCTCAGGCCGTCAGACTTGGGCTGGGACTTGGGCTTTTCTGGGTCCCCAGCCTGCGGATGGCGGTGATGGGACTTCTCAGTCTCCGTAATGACAGCCTGGATCCATTCCTCCTGATAAATCTCTCTCACTCTCTATCTATGTCTATCATCTATCTATCTATCTATCATCTATCTATCCATTATCTGTCTATCTATCTATCTATCTATCTATCTATCTATCTATCTATCTATCTATCTATCTATCTATCTATCTGTCTGTCTGTCTGTCTGTCTGTCTGTCTGTCTGTCTGTCTGTCTGTCTATCTATCTATCTATCTATCTATCTATCTATCTATCTCTATCATCTATCTATCATCTATCTAGCTATCATATTGGTCCTGTTTCTCTGTAGAACCTTGACCAACACAGCTCCTCACAGGAAGTTGTGCCAACACTTGCTTGGTTTGTCTAAGGCAAAACCACAGCTGGTGTCTGAACACACGGGTACTAAACAGCCTGCTTGGTTCCTTCCAATTCAACAATCCACTGACCCCATCAGGACACTCAGTCCATTGGTGTGACCACCCTTCCACTGTCACTCACCCTGCCCTAGCCAAGTGAACAATCCGGGCCATCATTACACGCACTGCCGTACTCCTGCCTCCATGCCCAGCTTTTTCATGCCTTCTTGGCAAAACCAAAAAACCTGCCTTCCTACCACCCACTCTGGCCCTCCCCCTCGAAGCCAAATACAGCTGGAGGAAGACCCAGCCACATGGCCCAGTCTCCCTTGGAGCCCAGCCTGTGGGCCTCTGGGGGGTCTTGCCCTTCCCTGGCATGCTCCCCAGCCCTCTCCTGCTCCCCTCCTCTCCGCAGACTCGCAGGATCTCTGCCCCAGCCCTTCTCACAGCTGATGGCCTTGCACCAGCTTCAGACAGGAAATCATAGCAACTGAAAAGACCAGTTTCCTCCACCTACTGCCCATTTGCTTTCGCCATCTGTCTTCTCGTACTGTGGATGGGGCATCGCTGTGTCCCGCTAAGGCCGGCCCTCGGCCACAAGGTCCCATCTCATTCGCCTGCTCTACCAGCACTGCCCCAGCAATCTCCCCACCTTTCTCCTGCACCAAGGTTTCCTTTCCCCTCGGGTTCATTCCCATTGACATTCAAATGCTGGGCTTCCTGCCTGTAAACCAAACCCTCCTGTGACCCACTTCCCCTCCATCTGTCCCCTGCCACCCCACCCCTTCCCTTCACAGCTACATTCCTGGGAAATATGGTCTATACTCGCTGTCCCAATTTCTCTCTTTCCAACCTTCTATTCTGTGTTTCCCTGATTGTTTTGTTACTAGTGTGCTACACATCTGAAGTGTTTCCCTGTCACCTGCCATCCCCCTAGGGCAGGGACCTGGCTGGCTTTATTCATGGCTGTCACCTTAACTACCTAGAATAGTGCTGGTAGGACAGGGGCTAGATGAGTACTTTGTAAATGAATGAATGGATGGATGAATTCACAGAAGACAAAATGCTTCCACATACATCAGTGAGTGACTTCACTGGATTTTCACAAAACCCCTGGCTTTGGTCTGGGTTGGCTTCATTTTGCAGAAGAGGAGACAGAAACATAGGGAGTGGTTAACTTCCCCAAGGTGGCTGAGTCAGGATGGGACAGGTCCAGCTCTGTCTGACCCCTGATTCAGTGCTCTGTCCCTTACTCCACAGCTGCCACCAGCAAAGAGCCCACTCCTCTGTGTCTCCAGGGCCCTGACGGCAACGGCTTCCTGTCCACCAGCTTTGAAGGTGGACCCAGAGCCAGGACTCAGAGAGCAGGTGACCTGTGTGAACCTGACAGCCCAGGGCCTCATCACTCCCCTTCTCCACCCAGGGCTGCCCTTCCCTTGTCTCTGCAACTTCCCTGGTTCAGCAAAGCATCGATTGCATGATGCCTTGGTTAAGATATTACATTTGGGGGGTGTAATTATTTCAAAGGCAATTAAGTATTCAATATCTCTTATTCTGTCTGCCAGTAGGAATTAATAGAAAGCCTTTCAATCAGGAATAACTGCAAAACAATTTCTGGCCCCAAAGATAATCAATATTACCCAGTAGAGCATTCTTCTATCTTCAGGAGGCTATTCATTTCTGGCACTTTCAAAACCAGAGGGGAACGTTCTATCTCCATCTTCGTCAGAAGCCCCTGGCCACATCCTTTATGTAGTCTTCAAAAAGACAGAACTCCACATGGCTTTTCTGACCATCCATATCCATGTCACCTTCCGGGATGCTGGGAATAGTCCTAAGAACCCAGCCCAGAGGGACAGTGAGTGATGACCACGTTCTCGGGAATACAAGTCATTGCCTTGCCCTGAGCCTGCTGACAGATTTTCTGGGACCTGCAGTGGGAATGTGAGACCCTTAACTGTGCCACCCGGTGATACATCCTGGATGTCCCCCAGAGTCCACGGACCTGGCACCCTCCCAGGAGCCCTTCTGGAGCAACGAGTGGTATCTCCCCCTCTTTCTTTCATGAAGGCCCAGTCCCAGGGCTGGGCTCTGCCTCAGTTTTCCTGCTGTCATAAGGACTAAGGTCTTGCCTGCTTGGCAAGGTCCATGACACCCTATGCAGCCCTTGCCAGGCCCTGCCCAGGGTGGAGACTGGATGTGGGGCAGGGGCACACAAGGAACAAAGTCTTATTGCTGCATCCTGCTCTCTCTTCCCCCCTTTCCCCCTATTTTTCTTTGTTCATACCATGTTCTGCTCTTAAGTCTGGAGGAACTATGAAGAACTCCCCCCAAAATGGCAATCGATGGAATGGGAAGATTTTCATATGTTAATAGGGACCGCTGATTTGAGACCTCCACTTACTTACAAAAGGGTAAGGAGGACTAAGGCAATCAGGTCATGGGGGACATGCAGAGAATGTTCTAGAACCGAGATGTTTTTTGCATTGGCTTCTTAGACGTAAGGCTCCCACTTTCACTGGAATCACTGTAATTTCTGCACTTGTCTTTACCCTCCGAGAGGGTGAACGTCCCATACCTTGGGGTAATTTATAATGCTGGCCTCAGAAGGCTGTCTTGGAGATGCTGTGGGAGTTTTGAAAGCTGATAGAAAAATTACCATACAAGTGCCTCTTGGAAGGGGTGAAGAGGGGCCTATGTGCCTTAAAGGTTTGAAACAGGACCACATGGTGGGGGTCTCTACAGCCAGCTGAACACGAGGCTGCTGGCGAACTCTGAGGAAGCCTTGGGAAGCCACTTCTGGTCTGTGATAATGTGGGGTCCACAGGCCTGCAGTTTCACTGGGCCAACATAGAAAGCTCTTGAAAAACAACCTATTTACACAGAACCCAAAGGTATAATAGTTAATTTATAGAAGAGGATAAAATATTAGGAAGCTAAAACTCACAGTGACAAAACGTTCATTTCTACTAATAGACCAGCGAGCCGCCCTCCTCCAGCCCTGCGCCTCCCCACCACTCCAGCTCAACCTCTGCACTCAGTTCCTCCAAAGCCACGCTCCTTCCCTCTACGTAACAGGGACCTGACCCTTACAGAAAGGAGTACCCCCCACATTATAGGTTCAGAGGTCAGGTGACTGCTTTACAGTCACCTGGTCAGGAAATGGCAGAGCTCCAATATTAACTCAGGTGTGTGTGAGTCCACATGCTTTCCCCAGTAGAGATGCTCAGGAGGTTTTGGGTTCACCCCGCACATATGTCCCATGAGTGCCCTGTGCATTGGAGGTCCATTTGCCAAAGGGTCAATGAGCACCCAGGATACAGTAGGCGTGTGGCTCTTCTGAGCTGCGCATGAGACCTAGCCCCCTGATTTTGTGATTTGTTCTATCCTCTGAAGTCCTCTCATTACTGCTTCCTGGGGTTCTGGTCTGAGATTTTACCCTTCATTTATTGGTAAAGGGAGGGAGGAGGGGATGGCTGTGATTGCCAGGTGTGTTGTCCCTTAACAAGCTCTCCAGTGACTGTGTTGACAAGGCAGGCATGTCGCTGTCCCATGGGCGGAGAGGGTGTGGAGCCTCTGGTGCATGCCCTGGTGTGTGCCCTGTTGCATTGGATGGCTGATGTCCTTGTAGCCCACGGTGCATTCTCAGTGGCTGGACAGGCAGACTGCTCCACACGTGGTTTCCCATGCCTGGTGAAGCTTCTTTGCAAGGGTAGGGGGTGGCATGGGCAGTGGGCCCCAGCTCCTACCAGATTCCAGTACTTCCTTCTCCTGACACCCCTTTCAAAGAGCCCTTTACAGCAGCGTCGTGCTTTTTGACCAGGCCATGTCTACACGTCCACACACCCACCCATCCACCCACCAGCACAGATTCTGTCTGTTCCCCATTATCTCCCACATAAGTCTCAGAACCCTGGAGCATCGATTTAGGGTGACTTTGCTCGAAGGAACAGAAGGCCTCAACTCAGCCTGGCTGAAACCATGACGACATTTGTCATCTCCCAGCCCCGAAGCACAGAGCAAGACAGGCCCTGGATGGGTGTTAAGCCTCTGACTTCCGTTCCCCCGATCCCATCAGCTCAGCCCCATCCTCTGTGCTGGCTTCCTTCTCAGGCTGGAGGCGAGATGGCCACAGCAGCTCTGGGCATCGCAGACACAGACATGACACTGTCCCGAGGAAGAAGAGGGCTCCCGTCTTCCTCTCTCTCTGAACCTCCCTCTGAAGCCACCAGCCCATCAGGAAGAAGGAATTCAACCCAACTGGCTGTCTCTCTGGGTTTCAAATCAGGCCATGCCGGTGAACACGACAACCAACCACCGCCTTCATCCGGTTTCCTGGGGACGGAGTGACCGGTCAGCTGAGCCAAGTCCTCCCGGGTCCTCCAGTCTCCTCGCTTATAACCTTGGCCTCACTTTGCTTTTCGCCCAGAAAGCAAGACAGTCAAGATAATGGCTCCCTTGTGCGGAGTGGGACACCAGAGAGGCTGGCCCCCCTCTCCACGCTTGCTACCCGTGTCCACTGTGAGGGGCCACAGGCCGAAGCCCACGGCGCCTCCTGACCTGCAAACTTGGGGCAGAGAGATCACGTGGGCCCCGGGGCCTGGGGACCGGCGCGCGAGCTGTAGCTCGGGCCTCGCGAGCTGGCTGAGCAGGGCGGTCGCCGCACCTCTCCGGGCCTCGGTGTCCTCATCTGGGAGATGCAGCCCTAACTCCTGCCTCCGAATGCAGCCGGTCGCCAGAGCAGCGCTCTGCGCTCGGAGGGTTATGCAAATTTTGGGGGTGGGGCCAAGGGGCTCCTCCAGGACCGCAGGCCCCAGAGCCTCTGATCCCAGGGTCAAGGCGGAAGTAACAGATGAGGACTGTGTCCACCTCGTCCTTCTTTAGTTTACTTTTTTTCTTCTTTTTAAGAAGGGAGCTTATCATAAAAGTCTTCTGCAACTGAGCTGGGCGGAAAGTCTAGAGTCTGCTGCCCTGAGAGGGAGGGAGGGAACATTACTTTCTGGGCGTAATTTGCCACTTGCCCACAGCATCTAGTGGGCAACTCCACTCCTTCCCCTAAGGTGCATAAAAGGAGGGTCGGAAAGCAAGCATCATGTATGTAGTCATTCAACAAACTTCACCGAGCACCTACTGTGTGCTAGAACCCACGCTAGGTGCTGGGATGATGAACGTGGATGAGGGAGGGCTCCAGAGTGGCGAGGCACAGGGCCTATGGGCTTGGACCGCCGGTCCCATAGAAACTGGGCCACCAAACAAGCCATGTAACCTCTCTGAGCCTCAGTTTCCCGGACTGCAAAATGGGAACATTTCCCTTGGGGAAATCATAGGACACTATACAGCACAGGTTGGGGACCTCAGTTTCCCTGGGGTCTGGGTTGGGAGCTTCTGGAGAGGGTGGCTCTAGGTGTGTTAGAGAGGGAAGGGAGTGTAGCACGTTATCAGTGTGGACAGGACAGGCCCCTGCACTGTCACTGCAACCCTCAGATCTCAGGGATTTGACAAGATTTCTTCTTGTTCATGCACAAGCCTGTGCAAGAGCCTTAGCATCCAGGTGTCCTTCTTGCAGTGACTGAGGCTGCTTTGGCCTGGGGGATCGCCCATCTCACCAGAGAGCACACAGAGAGCTCCCACCTGCTCTTCTATGCTTCAGTGGGAGGTGACACCATCTTCTGCTAGTGCAATGGCCAGAATGCCTCATATGGCCCCACCTGACTGCAGGGAGGGCTGGGAAATTCAGGGGACCACATGGATACTCAGTGAGCAATATTTGTGTCTCCCATGCAGAGGATAGAGGTGGGAGTGCCTCTCAGGAAGAGGGAGAAACACAGTCAAAGGTCCAGGGACTAGAGGGAGATGGGAGTTTGGGAACCTGTTTGCAGATCAGGGTTCCTACAGTAATGAGAGAGAGGAAGGTGCAGGCTGGGGGCAGGTGGTGGCCAGGCTATGTCAGTTGGCTGCTTTGAGCTCTGGCTACAGTGGATTGGAGGACATGGCTGGAGACAAAGAGGCCTGCTGGAGGCTGTTGCAGGGGTTCTGTGCAAGGGCAACAGAGAAGGGGACACGTCCTTTAGCTGTAAAAATAGATCAGCTGAATCAAGAGATCAGCTGAAAGTTGGGGAGGTGGGTAGAGTTCAGGACAATCTCCAGCCTTCTCCCTTGGGTGACTGCCATTCCCTGAGATGGGGATCAGGGAGGCTGGAGAAGCTCTGGGGGGACAATGGGATGCTCAGTGGCACATCTTCCCAGGAGGCAGTGGGATACACAATTCCAGGACTTCAGAGAAAGGCTTGGGCTGAAGACTTGTCAGCCCATGGAGCACAGCCATCCTGCCCCTTCCCGGGAGCTGTGGGAGCTCTGCTTGCCGGGCTTGGCCACCCTCCTTCTGCAGCCCCTGCTAGGCTCTGCTCAGAGGACACAGGGAAACCAGCCAGTCCTGAAAGAACAAAGGGGAGGCTGACAGATTAAAAAGCACCATGTGTTATCTCAGCAACTGAAGTTGTGATCAATTTCCAGTCTGAACACATCCAGTCCTGGGGAGGGCCAGGCTGAGAGGGGGTGAGGGACAAAAATGGAGGCGCTAATTATGGTAAATGGAAGTGCACTTTAAACTCAAGGCAGGGGCACATGGCGTCCATATCATGCTTTGCAACTGTCGAGGTAATTGCAACATGATTAATCCACCTCATCTTTGGTCTTTGGGATTTGGAATCCAGTGTGTTGTGAAGGGCTCCCTTCTGAAACTGGCTCTCTCAGCCCTTCCTCCGCAGACAGGAGCTCTTCACATAAGCATCATAAAAAGCCTCCTGCATTATTGAATAGTAGGCGTAGTTTTCGTGTGCCCTGAAGTCCTCTGTGGTTTTCTCTGTTGCACTCTGACATTTCAAAGGTTCCTTTCAAGTGAGCACAGACCCTTGGTTCAGCCTCCAGGGAGGTGTCCCTGAGGCCCTGAACACAGGAGTTATTGAAGATGAATCCGAGATGGGATCTTTACAAGTTAATCAATACCTGCCTTTTAATCTAGCCATTCTGCAGATGGGTAAAGTGGAGGTGCAGAGGGGTTAAGTCATGTGCCTGGTTCACCGAGAGCAAAACCAAAACCAAATCAGGAAACAAATGGGAACTGGAAGTCCTGCTGCAGACAATGTAAATCCTGGCTTCACCTTTCTCTGCAGAGGCAAACAGCCTGCTGGAAACAGAGGAAGAAGCCCCACCGGAAGACCCCTGCCCGAAAGTGGCATGCTTGGCAAATACAGCCACACTTGTCGGAGCCTCTCTGTCCCGTGAAAGGCCTGAGTACCTTTTATTAAACAGAGGTCTATTCAACAATAAATATTTCTCACACACAGCCAGAGGAGGTACCACAATTGGCTCTTGCCCAGCGTGGCTGAGTCAGCGGGAAATTAGCCAAGGTGCAGAGAAGCTTGTGTTTTGTGGTTTTGGTGGCAATTTTTCAAATAGGCTGGAAAGCACCAAGGACCAAAAAACCCACTCGAATGCCACCACTTCTGTAAGTCCCCACTCTTGGGAAAAGTCGGTCAGGTTCCTGGGGTGCCGGGAACCTCCTGCAGGTGGAAGAAAGGGTGGCTGAACGTTCCGGGGCACCTGGAGAGGTGTTCACGCTAAAGCTCTCTCACCTGTGAGTCCCTTCTCTATGCAATGGGTTGAATCACGTTCAATCCTCAGTGCTGCAGTGGGGGTGAGATTTTCTGCTCAATGAAGATGGTTTTATAGGGAGAGCAATCGCCTTGGATTAAACCCTCCCCATTAAGTTAGGACTTCTGATCTGAGTCCTTGGCAGGACCCTTTTTCTGAGCCCACTGCCTCTTCTGTAAAGTGGTGCATTAATACCTCCCACATGGATCTGTGAAATGAAGGACTGGACAGAATGAGAGTGTTTGTAGATTGTGACCCCCTAGAGTTTGCCCAGTATCTCTTGTTTTTGTCCTATTGTTACTTGGGTGCTTTTCCCAGGACAGGTCCTCACGGAGGGCGCCCAGCTGCCTGTGAGACCTTGTTTATTTGTGTTAGGCTTTTAGCCGAGGCTGAGCATAGCTCCTTTGATGTTTCACAGAAAAAGGCTGGTTCTGTTGGTCCTTCACATAATTAATATTCCAAATAAGAATTATGCAGTCGTTTCTATGAATATTTGATTCCTTTAACTCTTCAAATATCAGTTCAGCTCTGGGGCTGAATGGAAAGACCAAGTAACTGTTTTCACCATGACGCTGCCGGGTAGGCAGCTGCAGGTCCTGATCAGTCTGAGAAGTAATGACTTGGTTGACAAGATGCCATGTTGGCATTGCTGGTTCCCGAAGGGAGAGAGAAACTCTTTTTGAAGCAAGTATGGAAGAAATTGACTTCTGAGTCCACAGCCCCTGGGAGGCAGGAGGGAAGCCCTGTGTGGAGGCTGGTTTCAGGTAAGCTCCCAACCGGAAGGTTGGTGCCTGCCAGGTGGGACTCACAGAGGCCCAGCCTTGCGGGGAGACCACGGGCAGGGGTGGAGAGGGTGACTCTGGGCTCCCCAGTGGGCATCTGTGGAAGGCAGACAAGAACCAGGACCAGGAGGATTAGGTGCGCCCCTCACCTTGGTGCAAAGGCAATGGTCCTCCCGGCTCTGGAAAGGGGGACACCAGGCCTTTTGGTGCAGGAGATGGCCTTCTGACTCCTTGGCCTCTAGGGTCCTGGACTCCTCCCTTCCACAACTCTTCTCCCGTGGGGCCAACCAGAGGCCAGGTACATCACAGCTCCTGAGATACAGACTGGCCTGGGCCAGGCAGTAAAGGAGTAAACAAGAAATGACAAATTGCTCTGAGGATTGTCACCTGAAAGTGCTCATGGTCCTTGTCGGCATGTGCGGCCTGGGCATGAATATGCAAACCCAGAGCAAGATGGCTGGGCGCCACCCAGGCTCCTGCAGGAGACCCCCGACTGAGTGCTGCAGCCCTTTCAGAGCTAACCTGCTGGGCGTGCGGCTCTCAGGTGACCTCTGGCCCATTTCTGGGTTGGGCATACCCCAAACACAGCACTGATTCAAGGGCCGATGGGTCCACTCCATCTCCTGCCCAACGGTTTGCAAAGCTGTGTGCCTTTGGCCGACAGCATGAGCCTCAGTTTTCTCACCTGTAAAATGGAGCTATATCCTCTTAGCCCTACCCAGAACCTCACAGGAACAGCTTAACTGAAGTGCCGGGAAGCCATCTGTACAGAGCCACAGAAGGGGAAGCCCCTGGACATCTCTCCTGCAATCTGACTGGACTGGCTCCCACTAGGTTGTCTTTTTTTTTTTCTGATTAGTTGCTAATCCAAGATTGTTTCAAAAACTAGACTATTTCACAATAAAACTCTTACTTCTGGCTCCCATGCCTAAGGACCTGGAGCTGCTAGCAGGCACTGAGACCTGGCTGCCTCCTGGGATGGGCGTGTGTGCTCCACAGTGCCTCAGACCCCACCATTCCCCATTAGGAATTCTGGTCCCCTCAACAGTGTCTTGGCCTGAGGTAATGTGCAAGGACCCCAGCACAGTGCTTGGCATAAGGTCAGGGTAGGATAACATCTATTCCCGTCTCTGTGTGGCGGTGAGGTGGAGAGAGCACCCTGTGCTCCTGGGGAGGGGCTCCTGCTCCTCCCTCATCTCCCCTCCCCTCCTCTGACCTGTCTCCTTGCTCTGCCCATGTCCTTGGGAGGCTGGGGTAGATTGGAGACCAGGCCTCTGAGAGGTGCCAGGAGGTCAGCCCCCTCCTGATGTAGCCCATGGGTTTAGGCCCCCATGTTGTGCCTTGGCTGAGTACCTCCCATTTCAACCTCCTCAAATGCTCAGGATGCCTGAGGCGTAGGAGGTGACAGAGCCACTTGTCCTCTCCTCTTAGACATGGGGAGGGAAGGTGGAGGGACAGGAGGAGAAAGGCTTTCACCAGACTTTCAATCAGGGTGTGGAGGGCCTCCAAAGCTCTTCCCTGGGGCCAGCCTGGGGCCAAGGGTGGGGTGTGGGCAGTTCCTTGGGATCTTGAGAGGTAAGGAGAGTGGGATTCAGAGAAGAGGGTCAGGTGCCAGGTAAGGGGAGGGGTGTGGAAGGCAGATTTGGAGGCCAAGCTTTCCTTGCCTAAGGGGGCTCTCCGTGGCTGTGCTGGGCAGCTTCTCTCCGTCCTCTGGCCCCTGACCCATCTGCACCCCCTCTGTCCCCAGACACCCATACACCAAAACCGTAGTCACAGATTGGGACACTGCAGGGTCAGAGGGGCCTTAGAGCTCTGCCAGACCACGGGGGCTTTTTGGGATGCTTGGACCAAGATCTAAATACAATGGGACTGCTGAGAAGGTTATCAAGAAAGACAAAGAAAACTGATAAATCTTAAAAACTTATCCCAGTGAGAAAGCCCACTGGGTCCTAGTCCTTCAAATCTGATACTTGTTTATCTCCCTGATAACAAGGACAAAATACCCACCAGTACCTGGCTGTAATTTAACCACTTTGTTTTCTTTTAATTATCTTTACTTTTTGACAATCTTTTATGGCAAATGAGAGTGGTTTTTCTATTTATAATGAAAATAAGTCATTCTTTAAAAATAATTTTAAAAACTCTTTTTACTGTGGACATTTTCAAACTCAGACCAGAAGCAGAGATGGGTGCCTGACACGCCGTCCTCCCGCCGCAGCCACCGGCTCATGGCCAGCGCCATTCTGCCTTGCTGCCCGCTCTTCCCACGCGCCACTGCCGATCCAACTCCCAGCCGCCCTACAGCTTTGCCTGCATATATTTCAGCATGTAAATTGCTTCTGTGTGAGTGTATTGAAAGAATATAGCAAGTAAATTCGTGTCTAGAAAGTTCCAGATAAAGCAAAATGAGAAGGGCCTGGATGACAGGGGGTTGGCGACTGTCGCCCAGCCCAGCTTCCTGAGTGCATGAGAAGCCTAGCCAGGTGGGCCCTGCCCACGTCTGGCACAGATGCACCACGTGGTTCTTCTTGTTTGTATTCTTTCACACTGTGGGCCTCCAGAGGGCAGGGCTGCAGTCCTGGAGGCTTGTGGGTGGTGGCCCCAGACCCACTTAGGAGGAAGTGACGGAGGGCAGGGGGAACTGGTGGACTGCCTAACACAAGATTTGTGGTGGGCTGGATTTTTAAATGACCTCCACCACCTTTGCCTATGAATGTGTAGGTTACATGGCAAAAGAGACCTTGCAGATGTAGTTAAGGTTACCAATCAGTCGACCTTCAGATAGGGAGATTATCCTGGATATTAATGTCCTGAATTGCATAGGTGGGCTCCCTATAATTACAGGGCCCTTAAAAGCAGAAGAGAATGGTTCCAAGAGCCAGAACTTGAAATGTTGTTGCTGTTTTGAAGTCAGAGGAGAAAAGACCACAGTGAGGGGAAATGTGGGTGGTGCCTAAAAGCAGACAGGGACCTTGTGCTGATGTCCATTGAGGACTGGGGACCTCAGGAACCATAAAGAAAGGAATTCTGCCAACAACCTGTTTGAGCTTGGAAGATATTTCTTCCCTGGGACCTGCAGATGAGATCCCAACCTGGCTGACACTTTGATTTTTATCTTGTGAGGGAACGCCCCAGACTTCTGACCCATAGAACTGTAAAGTAGTAAATGGATGCGGTTTCAAGCCACTAAGTTTGGGGTAATTTGTTATGCAGCAGTAGAAGACTGGTACAGATAGTGAGCATATATGCTTTCTGTCACTTCTCATGGGTAACAAAGATTCTATGACATTTTGGGAAGGGCACAATCCCAAGAGATAATCCAGTTCCACCCTTCAGGTCACCAGGAGGGATGTGAGGCTCAGACAGGGGAAGGAGCCCGCCAAAGGTCTCACAGCAAAGGAGGAGTAAAACTGAGGTCAAGACCAGAGCCTGAGGACTTGCAGGCTGTCTCCAGTGCCCACGTATGCTGAGCAAGGCTCTGCTAGGGTCAGGGGAGGCCCCCGAACAGGATGCTCACACTTCCTAGCACCCACCACACCCACAGCCACAGCCACAGCCATGGCCACAGCCACGGCCACAGCCACACTCCCACAGGGTTTTGGTTTTGGGTTTTTTTGGGGGGGATTGGGGGCAAGCTTCAAAACAAGTTTATTTTCTCACAGTTCTGGGGGCTGGAAAGTCAATGATCAAGATGCCCAAGGTAGATTTCATTCTGATGCCTCGTCTTGGCTTGGCAGTGGCTGCCTTCCTGCTGTGTGCCCGCACGACCCTTCCTTTGCATGTGCTTGGAGAGTGTGATCTCTTTTCCTCTTTTTATAAGGCTACTAACCCTGTAGAATTAAAGCCCTACCCCTACAACAGCAAAAACAAACCTAATTGGTCACCACTGGAGGATACTGGTGAACCAAGCCATTATTTTAAAAACTAAATAAAAGAACAGAATTAAACATTTATCTTGCTAACTGTACCTTTGTATCTCTACTAACTGTACCACAAGGTAAAACAACAGTAGACAAGGAAAGCTTACTTTTATAGAAGTATCCCAGCTAATATATGAAGAAAGAATAGTGGAGTATGAATATCATAATTTTGGCTTTAGGAGCATTGTTAGCTGTGAACATAAAGGAAAGACAACCAGATATCACGTGCTCTTGATGGAGGCACACACCACCATCAAGCAAGGATTCTTCACTAAAACATCTAGCCAGACTCTGATTGAGCCTGTAGATTTAACTACCAATTCAGAAAATGGAGGAACTTGTTAAACAACACCCCCGGGATCCAATCAGCAAAACCCAGTCTTGGGAAACTATAGCACAAACAATCTGATTTTTTTTCCCAACAAATGAATTGTAAGGGGGAAAAAGCAAGATGGCAGGGAAAACTGTAGATTGAGAGTAATTGTAAACATATATAGACCAATTGCAATGTGTGGACTTTATTTAGATTTCTCCAGAAAAAAGGAAAAAATAATGACATTTCTGAGACACTTGGAATTCTGAATATTTACTAGGTATCTGATGCTATTACTAATTGATTCTTCAGTGTGATAGTGATATTGCAGTTATACATAAAAGAGGAATTCTTATACTTTTTTGAGATAGCTATTGAAAAATTTATAGATGAAATAATGTGATATCTGGGGTATGCTTCAAAATATTATGGGAGAAGTAAGTGGATGGGGCTATAGATGAAACAAGATTGGCCATGATTTGCTATATACTCCTCATATTTAATCTGATGAAGTGTATGGAGGAATTCATTATACACTTTGGTCTACTCTTGTCTGTATTTGAAATTCTCCATAATAAAACATTTTTAAAAGGGGAGATGGAACAAAACTTTGATAACAGTATTACCTTGTTTGAATGTGGATGTTATGGATGCTGATGAATTCTCAACATTGATGGAAAAATACACTTAAATCTCTGTCAGAATGTAACATCACATAAATAGAAAACAATATGTATATTTTTTACATGTATAAAAAATCTTAATATATAAAAATTTTAATTTATAAATCTACAAATTTTAAAAGGGAGGGGAAAAGATTAAGCTCCTTGAAAGTCCAGTAAAAGCAGAAAGCAAATAAAGGAACAACACAATGAGAAAGCTTTCTTGTGCTTAGTTAATTCCAAGTGACTCTATTTATGTAAAGACCCTGATGGGTTTTTTTTCCCTTTTCTCTTTTCTTTTTTTAAAGTTTTTTTTGTTGTTGAAGCATATGATTCACAATATTATATTGGTTTCAAATATACCTGGTGATTCCATAGTTATCTACATCATTAAATGCTCACCCCAACTAGTGTAGTTACTGTCAACATAACAAGATGCCACAGAATTATTGACTCTGTCAATATTCTCTATGCTGTGTTTTCATCCCCCTGACTAATTTATATTATGATTGAGGCATTGTGCCTCTTTATTCCCTTCACCCGTTTCACCCACCCACCCCAACTCTTCCCAGATGGTAACTGCCAATCATTTCTCAGGGAAAGACCCTATATGTTTGTAAAAGCAAGAAAATGGAAGCCCAGAGACTTAACTCCAAGAAGAGGAATGGGAATTAAGTGGGAATTAATTTTAAAAAAATCCCCACCCTAAAACCTTATTTAACCACTTTTTATACAAAATATAACTGATATACAACATTATATTAGTTTCAGGGGTACACACGATAATTTGATATTTGTATACATTGTAAAATGATCACCACAATAAGTCTGTTTAACACCTGTTGCCATACATATTTACAAAACTTTTTCTTTTTTTCTTGTGATGATGACTTTTAAGATCAACATTCATGGAAACTTTTAAATATGCAATACGGTATTATTCATTATAGTCACCATGCTGTGCATTACATGCCCAAGATCTATTTATTTACAGCTGGAAGTTTGTACCTTTTGAGCCCCCCTTCACTCATTAACCCCCAGAAGCCCCACCCCCCCCACCCCCAGCAACTACCAATCTGTTCTATTAATCTTGATTTTTTGTTTGACTTGTTTTTCAAGCTCCACATATAAGTGAGATCGTATGGTATTTGTCCTTTTCTGTCCAACTTACTTCACTTAGCATAATACTGTCAAGGTTCATCCATGTTGTTACAAATGGCAAGTTTTCATTCTTTTTTTATGGCTGAATAGTATTCCACTGTACATGTATATTATATATACTACTTCTTTATTCACTCAACCATCAATGGACAGTTGAGTTGTTTCTTTTTTTTTTTTTTTTTTTTTTAGATAATTATTTTTTATTGAAGGGTAGTTGACACACAGTATTACATTACATTAGTTTCAGGTGTACAACACAGTGATTCAACATTTATATACATGATAATTCTAAGTACCAGCTATCACCATACCAAGTTGTTACAATATTTTGACTATATTCCTTATGCTATACATTACATCCCGGTTGCTTATTTATTTTACAATTGGAAGTGTGTACTTTTTCTTGGTTGTTGTTGTTAGGGCATCTCTCATATTTATTGATCAAATGTTGTTAACCACAATAAAATTCTGTATAGGGGAGTCAATGCTCAATGCACAATCATTAATCCACCCCAAGCCTAATTTTCATCAGTCTCCAATCTTCTGAAGCATAACGAACAAGTTCTTACATGGAGAACAAATTCTTACATAGTGAATAAGTTACATGGTGAACAGTACAAGGGCAGTCATCACAGAAACTTTTGGTTTTGCTCATGCATTATGAACTATAAACAGTCAGTTCAAATATGAATACACATTTGATTTTTATACTTGATTTATATGTGGATACCACATTTCTCTCTTTATTATTTTTAATAAGATGCTGAAGTGGTAGGTAGATACAACATAAAGGTAGAAAACATAGTTTAGTGTTGTAAGAGAGCAAATGTAGATGATCAAGTGTGTGCCTGTAGACTATGTGTTAATCCAAGCTAGACAAGGGCAATAAAACATCCACATATGCAGAAGATTTCTCTCAGAACAGGGGGGGTGAGGTTCTAAGCCTCACCTCTGTTGATCCCCAATTTCTCACCTGATGACCCCCCTGCAACTGTGCCTGTCTTAGGTTGTTCCTCCCTTGAGGAATCTTACCCGTCTCTGGCTAACCAGTCATCTTCCGGGGCCATACAGGGAAATGTTAAGTTGGTAAGTGAGAGAGAAGCCTTATTGTTTGAAATGGTTAGCTTTTTATTTCTTTGCATATTTATGCCCTGTGGCTTCTATGCCCAGCTTTTGTCTTGAGGTATCTTTACCACTTGGAAGAGTTATGATACTCGGTAAATTTGATATGAGGCACGAATTCTATTTAAGAATTCGTTGTAATTAGGAAGGAAGAAGAAAAGCTATAGAAGTAGCAGGCGGGAGAAAACATGGGAAGATTGATTATTTCTTTGACATATCTTCTTGTAGAGTAACTTCAGCATGTATATATTTTAAGCTACTACTTAAATTGCGCACACACATTAACATAATAGGAGTATAGTTACATAACCAAAGCATACCTGTAATTACCAGCCATCTCCAGTGAAACCAAGAAAACCAGTTAGGCACCCTAGGCATTTGTGAAAACTTATCAATGATATGATGGTTATTATCTAACTGAATTTGAATAGTTTGAGAAAAATCAGACAAATTAAAACAACCCATTCCTGGGCACTGTTCACATCCCATATGTTCTTTTAACAGTAAATAGTCTGTAGTTGTAAGATTTTGGAGCGCTACAATTTGCACTTCTCCTAATTCTTGGTTGAGTTCCAACAGTATAGATCCAGTCAAATTTGTTGTTTTACTGTATGCACAGGCCAGCTTAGATATCTCCTTCATTCCCATGGCAAGTCCAGGAGCTGGTGGGATGAGTGCATCTACAGCTGTAGCAGTGCGTGGATCTTTGTTGGGGTTTTTTGATGATCATCTTCTGGCATGAGTCTTCCCGAGAGTGCTGATGTTGGAAGTTCTCTTTCATATCGTTTCTTAGTTCATTTTCGGGGTAGCCAAATTAGGCTTTGATCCTCTGTATAAACACAAACAGACCCTTTGCCTACACTTTTATATGTCCTTTATATCATTGTGTAGAACTCATTAGAGGTCACCACATAGGAACTGCATTTTTTTTTTTAATCATTAATCTACACTTACATGACGAATACTTTGTTTACTAGGCTCTCCCCTATACCAGGTCCCCCCTATATACTCCTTTACAGTCACTGTCCATCAGCGTAGCAACCTGTTGTAGAATCACTACTTGTCTTCTCTGTGTTGTACAGCCCTCCCCTTTCTCCCACCCTGCTATGGATGCTAATCTTAATACCCCCCTACTTCTCCCCCCCTTATCCCTCCCTACCCACCCATCCTCCCCAGTCCCTTTCCCTTTGGTACCTGTTAGTCCATTCTTGAGTTCTGTGATTCTGCTGCTGTTTTGTTCCTTCAGTTTTTTCTTTGTTCTTATATTCCACAGATGAGTGAAATCATTTGGTATTTCTCTTTCTCTGCTTGGCTTGTTTCACTGAGCATAATACCCTCCAGCTCCATCCATGTTGCTGCAAATGGTTGGATTTGCCCTTTTCTTATGGCTGAGTAGTATTCCATTGTGTATATGTACCACATCTTCTTTATCCATTCATCTATCGATGGACATTTAGGTTGCTTCCAATTCTTGGCTATTGTAAATAGTGCTGCGATAAACATAGGGGTGCACTGATCTTTCTCATACTTGATTGCTGCATTCTTAGGGTAAATTCCTAGGAGTGCAATTCCTGGGTCAAATGGTAAGTCTGTTTTGAGCATTTTGATGTACCTCCATACTGCTTTCCACAATGGTTGAACAAGTTTACATTCCCACCAGCAGTGTAGGAGGGTTCCCCTTTCTCCACAGCCTCGCCAACATTTGTTGTTGTTTGTCTTTTGGATGGCAGCCATCCTTACTGGTGTGAGGTGATACCTCATTGTAGTTTTAATTTGCATTTCTCTGATAATTAGCGATGTGGAGCATCTTTTCATGTGTCTGTTGGCCATCTGTATTTCTTTTTTGGAGAACCGTCTGTTCAGTTCCTTTGCCCATTTTTTAATTGGGTTATTTGTTTTTTGTTTGTTGAGGCGTGTGAGCTCTTTATATATTCTGGACGTCAAGCCTTTATCAGATGTGTCATTTTCAAAGATATTCTCCCATACTGTAGGGTTTCTTTTTGTTCTATTGATGGTGTCTTTTGCTGTACAGAAGCTTTTCAGCTTAATATAGTCCCACTTGTTCATTTTTGCTGTTGTTTTCCTTGCCCGGGGAGATATGTTCAAGAAGAGGTCACTCATGTTTATGTCTAAGAGGTTTGTGCCTATGTTTTCTTCCAAGAGTTTAATGGTTTCATGACTTACATTCAGGTCTTTGATCCATTTTGAGTTTACTTTTGTATATGGGGTTAGACGATGGTCCAGTTTCATTCTCCTACATGTAGCTGTCCAGTTTTGCCAGCACCATCTGTTGAAGAGACTGTCATTTCGCCATTGAATGTCCATGGCTCCTTTATCAAATATTAATTGACCATATATGTCTGAGTTAATGTCTGGATTCTCTAGTCTGTTCCATTGGTCTGTGGCTCTGTTCTTGTGCCAGTACCAAATTGTCTTGATTACTATGGCTTTATAATAGAGCTTGAAGTTGGGGAGTGAGATCCCCCCTACTTTATTCTTCTTTCTCAGGATTGCTTTGGCTATTCGGGGTCTTTGGTGGTTCCATATGAATTTTTGAATTATTTGATCCAGTTCATTGAAGAATGTTGCTGGTAGTTTCATAGGGATTGCATCAAATCTGTATATTGCTTTGGGCAGGATGGCCATTTTGACGATATTAATTCTTCCTAGCCATGAGCATGGGATGCATTTCCATCTGTTAGTGTCCCCTTTAATTTCTTTTAAGAGTGACTTGTAGTTTTCAGAATATAAGTCTTTCACTTCTTTGGTTAGGTTTATTCCTAGGTATTTTATTTTTTTGGATGCAATTGTGAATGGAGTTGTTTTCCTGATTTCTCTTTCTGTTGGTTCATTGTTGGTATATAGGAAAGCCACAGATTTCTGTGTGTTGATTTTGTATCCTGCAACTTTGCTGTATTCCGATATCAGTTCTAGTAGTTCTGGGGTGGAGTCTTTAGGGTTTTTTATGTACAGTATCATGTCATCTGCAAATAGTGACAGTTTGACTTCTTCTTTGCCAATCTGGATTCCTTGTATTTTTTTGTTTTGTCTGATTGCCGTGGCTAGGACCTCTAGTACAATGTTAAATAACAGTGGGGAGAGTGGGCATCCCTGTCTAGTTCCCGATCTCAGCGGAAATGCTTTCAGCTTCTCGCTATTCAATATAATGTTGGCTGTGGGTTTTTCATAGATGGCCTTTATTATGTTGAGGTACTTGCCCTCTATTCCCATTTTGCTGAGAGTTTTTATCATGAATGGATGTTGAACTTTGTCGAATGCTTTTTCAGCATCTATGGAGATGATCATGTGGTTTTTGTCTTTCTTTTTGTTGATGTGGTGGATGATATTGATGGACTTTCGAATGTTGTGCCATCCTTGCATCCCTGGGATGAATCCCACTTGGTCATGGTGTACGATGGTTTTGATGTATTTTTGAATTCGGTTTGCTAAAATTTTGTTGAGTATTTTTGCGTCTACATTCATCAGGGATATTGGTCTATAGTTTTCTTTTTTGGTGGTGTCTTTGCCTGGTTTTGGTATTAGGGTGATGTTAGCTTCATAGAATGAGTTTGGGAGTATCCCCTCCTCTTCTATTTCTTGGAAAACTTTAAGGAGAATGGGTATTATGTCTTCCCTGTATGTCTGATAAAATTCCGAGGTAAATCCATCTGGCCCGGGGGTTTTGTTCTTTGGTAGTTTTTTGATTACCGCTTCAATTTCGTTGCTGGTAATTGGTCTGTTTAGATTTTCTGTTTCTTTTTGGGTCAGTAGTTGAGTTGTTTCTATACCTTTGCTATTATAAATAATGCTGCAAAGAACATAAGGGTGTATATATCTTTCAGAATTAATATTTTCATTTTCTTCAGGTAAATATCCAGAAGTGGTATTGCTAGATCATATGGTAATTCTATTTTTAGTTGTTTGAGAAACGTCCATAGTGTTTTCCATAGTGGCTGCATCAATTTACATTCCTACCAGCAGTGCATGAGGGCTCCCTTTTCTTTACATCCTCACTAACTTTTGTTATTTCTTATTTTCTTGATATTAGCTATTGTAACAGGTGGGAGGTGATATCTCATTGTGGTTTTAATTTGCATTTCCCTGATGATTAGGGATGTTTAGCATCTTTTTCTGTGTCTCTTGGCCATCATGTGTTTCTTTGGAAAATTCAGGTCCTCTGCCCATTTTTTAATTGAATTGTTTTTGTTATTGAGTTATATGAATTCTTTATATACTTTGGATATTAACCTCTTATCAGATTTGTGATTTGCAAATATTTTCTCCCTTTCAGTATGTTGCCTTTTCATTTTGTGGATGATTTTGCTTGCTGTGCAAAGGCTTTTTAGTTTGTCTTACATTTAAGTCTCTAATCCATTTTGAGTTAATTTTTGCATATGATGTAAGATAGACATCTAGTTTCATTCTTACACATGTGGCTCTCCAGTTCCCCAAATGTTGTCATCAAAGCAACTTCTAAGGAGCTGACTTTCACATTGTTACCCTCCATCCAAGAGCTGATAACCCCTGGAAATGGACACCAGTGTTTTGTGGCAACACTGTCACAGAACTCATCTTTCCAGCACCACTATGTCTATTGTCCCTGAACTACTTTGGGAAGCAAAGTGAATGGAGCAGATGGGTGTGTGAGAGGAGACGGGCTGCAAGATGCGGCAGGACTGCACCTGGGGGGCTTTAGACCCTGAGTGGCAATGTGGACTTAACTCACCTAGTTGGTGCAATTGGAGACATCACAGACATTTAATTATGGGACTGACCTGATCAGATTTATGTGTTGGGAAGATCCTGGCTATATATAATGTAGAAAGAACTAGTTAGCAGTGGTCAAAGAGAGGAGGCAGGGGAGTGGCTAGAGGCTACTGCAGCCCTTCCAAGGGAGAGATGAGATGGGTCCGAGCGGGCAGTTCTCAAACTTCAGTAGGCATCTGGAGGGCTTTAAAAATACACAGATTCACAGGCACCATACCCAGAGATTCAAGTTTCTGGGCCCCACCCCAGAACTACTGAAAAAGGGGTAGTGAGGCCCATAAATCTGCATTATAAAACCCCCTGTGTGTCTAAGATGAGCCAGGCCTGGGAAGAGTCTGGTGACTAACAGGAAGTAAAAGAGCGCAGAGCTAAGGAAGACACAGGGGCTTCTGCCTGGGCAGGTGCATGCTGGGGACATTCACAGAACTGGGGATGGCAGGGGGTGAAACAGGTCTGGGTTGGACTTAGCAGCAAAGCTGGGCTGCAAACGAGTCCAAATCATGAACAGCCACTTGGAGCCTCTGCGTGTGGGTGTGTCATTCCCAATTATCCTCCCAAGCACTGCTTTTGTAACATTTGACTGCATTAAACATTCAACGGGGAAAATGAAATTTATTTAGAAGGCTCAGGTGTTTCACATCTAGGGCAGGCAATGCTGCTCTAAATTTACCCAGTCAACAGCTCATTTTTGCTGTTGGGTGGGTTGTAGATCATATAACAGAAGCAAGTGAAAACATTACTGGCTATAAACTTTTATTTTATTGACGAAATGTCTATTACGCAGCTAAAACATCTAGTTAATAGGCGCTGCCCTTCAACAGTTGGTAGCGACAGAGTCTTAGGTGGTGGCAGTAGTGACATTATATCCCTCCCATCACCAGCTGATTCTTTGTATCGCCAGTTACTGGCCATACATTTATTTCTGGCTTCAGATACTGCAGAATAACGAGATCACTAAAATCACCTGGGGCTCTCCTCTGAATATACAAGCCATGTTTGTTTAAAACTGATGCCATTCCTTTCTTCACTAAAGTTTTGATGCAAAGTTGAAATCTACAGCTTTAAGGGACCACTATTTGTTATCCTAAATCAGGTTTTGGATGGGGTGTAGGAAATTTTCACAAGAACCTAAATTTCACGTTGATTTGTAATGGATTAGCATACCAAAATTGGCTTAAAGTGCACTTAATGGATTCACTACTGCAGAAGGGATCTGTCTCACCAGAGTATTTCTAAATTTATGAAACCGAAATGCACTTCAGGTTACTGAGCAGTCTAAATTTGTCAAAGTCAATGGGCTGGACCTGGGTCATTGCTGGTGGCAGAGATCTGGAGCCAAATCCCCAAAACGAACCCGACAGCCTGGGCACTGACGCCCAACAGCCCCTCACGCCCAGGTGCAGCCCTTCCCAGCAGAGGGACTCTGACCCCAGCAGTACTGCCCCCACCTCTCCCCATGCTGTCCCCTTGGAAACAACCTCAAATGTGAAAATAAGATGAAGGTGAATTGAAACTTCATCCGGTCGTTGCTAAAGTGTTAACTGAGAATTAAGCTGATGACTAAGGCCTTTGGTGTCTAAAATGACCTTCCCTTCAGGGCACTGCATTCGGGCAGGAGGCCCCTGGAAGCCCCCGAATGCTCTGGTGGCAGTGCTCTAATGGTGGAGTGCCCAAGGGCAAAGCTGTCAGTGTGGAGCTGGCGCTTACAGCGTGTAGTGGCCCACGCCTGGCTCTGTCTCCTTTCTCCTAAGTGGTCTGCTGTCCTCCCTTTCAAACTGGCCGCAATAGGGCCAATTCCCGGAACTGTGATTCCCATCCCTTCCTTAACCCCCTGACCTCCCAGCTCCATGAAATCTCAGAGCCGCAGCTTTCACGGTCCTTCCCCCGACCAGCTGTGGAAACTGAAGGCCAGAGAGACTCAAGGTCTTGGGGACAACCGGTGGTGGAAGCAGAACCTCGGTCTTCTGAGCTTCCAAGCACCCAGCACATGGGTGGCTCAGAGAGGGGAGCAAGCTGGGTTCACTCCTTCGCTCTGTCCTCCCTGTACTTCCCCATGGGGTGCGCCTGCCATTCCCTTGGATTCCCTGGTGACAGCACCCACTATGGTACAGGAGTGGCTCTGGTCCTTTCCTATGTTGTTTGGTTTCTGAGTCTCAGTCTCCTTGCCTGAAAAATAGGGATAAGTAATATTGGCTCAAAGGGCTGTTACGTGGGTCAGGTGATATAACAGGGGGAAGTGCTGAGCAGAGTGCTTGTCACATGGTGGGGCTCTGTAGGTCCCCATCCTTAGGTGGGGACAGAGACTTAGCCATCTTAGTGGCTTCAACATTCACTCCAGTATGTGGCAAAGAGCAGGTATTCAGGAAACGTCTGCTAAATGAATGAATGAATGAGAGAATGAATGTGCTTCAGGGATCATGGCAGAGCCTTGGTCTTCCAGTTTTTTGATGTCCTTGCACTGTCTCTTATAGAATCTTTATTCAAGTAATGTTCACTGATTCAATTAATCAGTTAAAAAAGTTATTATGTGACAGTTGTGTGCAAAAGTGCCCTCAATAATGTTGATTACTAGTAATAGCTAATATTTCTGAGCTCCTACTATACCCCAAGAATGGTGCTTACTATTTTTTCAAACATTTTGTCATTAATCTTCACACCAGCCCATTGAGAGAATGTATCAGTCAGCTATTATCACAATAATGCTGTGTAACAAAACTCCAACACTTGGTGGCTTACAACAAGCATCTTCCCCCCTTGCTCATGTGTCTGTAGGTCAGCTGAAGCAGCTCTGAGTCCAGCTGTAGGTGGGGTGCTTGGTTCTAAGTTGAATTCAGGTCTGTTCCATGTGCGTTCATTCTGGAGTCTTGCTGGGAGAAGCAGCAGTTTCTCAGAACATATTCTCATTATGGACCACTGGAGCCCAAGAGAGCAAGCCTAGCCCTATAGTACATTTTGAGCCTGAGTCAGCACATTCTCTAAAATCTCATGGGCTAAAGCAAGTTGTATGGCCAAGTCCCAAATCAAGGAATGGGGAAATATATTCCACACAGTGTGAGGCTCTGACAAGGGTGTAGAAGCATAATACCCCACAAGATTAATAATTCAACCTACCGCTAGTCAGTGCTCTTATAATCCCCAAACTGAGGCACACAGGAGAAGTGACTTGTCCAAGCTAGTAGGTGTCAGAAGTAGGTTTTGAACCCAGGCAATTCAACTTCAAAATTATGGAGGCCTAAGAGTGTATGCCTAGGGAAGGAATATTTGTTTTCTTAAGTTATCTGCATTTTCTTCACCCATTGTCACCAATGTCATATTGGCACTAACCTCTCTCACAGTTACACATCCTTCTGTCCATCCTCCCACACATTCACACACATCTGGCATTTGGTTGTTCTCTTGGTTCTCCAGAATAACAGGCTCCTGTGCAATTCTTGGGTCATTTTTTGAAATTAAAGTTGAAGGGAAAAATCGCCCTCTAGTTAATCTCAGGCACATGTATTAATACCTTTGGAAAGTCCCTGGTGGAATTTGTATCACAGCAGCACCATGATTTTACTTAAAAACAATCTGTTCCATGTCAACCATAATTTCTGACACCTGAATTTGAAAGTGACCTGGGTGGGCCCAGTGCCATCTCTGAAAAGGCATCATGAGAGGAAGGACCGTGGTATGTGCGGCCGTGGAATAATGTTTCACACACCCTTACAGGAGGGGATTTGCTCCTCTGTGTTTCCATAGAACCTTCCCTATGTTTGTTTAAACCCATTGCACATTCTGGTCTGACAGCTGCCTGGCCCAGGGCCTTTCTTGCAGACGCGTGTACAAGCAACCTTCTCTAACTACACCCTGCCCTGGGTCCCCCCATGCAATTACTTGAGTATATAAACCCCACTGAAAGGCAGGCTTTTCTTGGGAGCTAATAAATAAGCCCCAAAGCCACAACGTGTGTAAGACCTTGAAAAATGGCATCATCATCTATTGGGAATTGTGAACCCTGCAAAAAGCAGTTCATTGTATTTTCAGAAAAAGATTTTTGTTTAGAAAAATAATAATGAACAAAAACCACCAAGTGGAGTCTGTATGGAAAAAGCAATCCAGTCTGAGATGCTGAGGCTGGTCTCTTTGCCACATTAATCTTTCTTCGTGGATTTTATGTAAGAGGCATTATTTGCAGGAAAACAAGAACACAGTTTTGAAGAATTCCCTTCTCATCTAGCCTCCCATCTGCAGTTATAATACTCTAATTGTGACCTCTGCTGTCGTTGCCATGGATGCTGAGCAGAAGTTTACAACCTCAAGGCAGGTCATAGTTTCTGGGGGATGAGGTGAAGCTGTAAGCAACAAAAATCCCGGGTTTTCAGGAAAAGAGGAAGAGGAGAGAAGGCGCTGTCAGGAAGCGCCCCTCAGCGCTGTGTGCCAGCACTCTGCAGTTAGGAGGCACGTTCCACTTCACTTCTGCTTGCGTTGGGCATGAGGATGCTGGACTGTGGCCATGGGGACAGGGGCAGGCGCAAAACTGCACAACTAAAGACCTGGATTTTTTTCTGTCCCTCGGACCTGTTTCCTGAGAGGCTGGCTTGGTGTTCCACATGCCTCTGGAGGCAAGCCTTCCAGAATTCAGTATCTTTTCTTGAACTGATGGGCATCTTCAGCCGAGAATCCAGGGGGCATCCACTGGATGCTGCCTGCTTGACCTCTGGCAGTCCAGGTGGCTTCCGAGAGCCGCTGCCTCCCGTTCACTGCGGCAGGGCCAGAGGTCCCGCCGAGCCTCTCCTCCCTGTAGAAGCAAAAGAAGGGCGCGGGAGAGCCTTCGTGGGGTGCAAAAATACAACAGAAGGCGCAGAACCCACCAGCGCCGTGGCCTTGAATATCAATCTATGGGCTGGCTCCGGACGCCTAAGTTCATTAAAAATGTCTCTGGCTGGGGGTCACTGGCAGACTTTAGGGGTTTCGGTTTGCTTTCTATTTGGAATCACCGCATCACACAAAACATGTTTACTTGGAAGGGGAGGGGCAGGGGGACCAAACCCACCTCTCGGCGCACATGCCTTGATCTCACATTCCAGGCTCGAGCTGATGTGTGTCAGCGCGACATGGGGCGGGGGGAGGGTTCGCTTCGGGTGTTTCATTCGCCGTCTGCACGTCACTCCCAAACTTTTCCTCCCTGCGCTGGGGGAGTCAGGTTGATGTGCCCTGAATACGGGGGCTTGAGGCGCCGGGCTGGGCGCGCTCCCGCGGAGCGGGGCCGCAGAGGCTCCCAGGCTGTACCCGGGCTTCTCAGGTACAAGTTGGGCGCCAGGCGCGGGGGTGGGCGCAGCGAGGAGCAGCGACTGGAGGTCTGGCTGGAGGCTGCGGGCTTGGGGCTCCGGCGCCCCTCTGCGTTCCGGCCGGGCAGCGCCAGCGGCGCCCGGGGCTGGGCGTGGGGAGTCCGGGCGGCGCAGGCAGCGCGCAGTCTCACTCCCCGCGGCGCTCCCGGCGCGGTGGCGGTGGCGGCGGCGGCCCAGGCAGACAATGAACTTGCCAGCGCGCAGAGCTGAGGTAGGCTTGGGCCCCGCGCTCCTCGGTCCAGTCTTCCTGAGGCTGCCACGGCCCCCAGTGGGGGACGTCCCCTGGCCGCCGGTCCTGGGGGCGCTGCGGGGGCGCCGGGGACCCGGCGGGGAGGGCTGCCCCGCGGCGGCGCCGAGGCTTGAATGTCCCCTCCCCGGCTGGAGGGAATG
Source organism: Manis pentadactyla (assembly GCF_030020395.1). Taxonomy (NCBI): domain Eukaryota; kingdom Metazoa; phylum Chordata; class Mammalia; order Pholidota; family Manidae; genus Manis; species Manis pentadactyla. Next base: position 133,236,178 of record NC_080026.1, on the reverse strand, counting down.
CGACCGGAGCTCGGGGACAGGGGACAGGTCGATAAGGTGGTGGCGCTACGGACAGTGAAGGCCGTCGGGGGGCGCACGCTGCGGGGTACCACGGGCCGGTTGTCCAGAGCAGCCCCCCGAGTCGGAATCCGGGCGCCCCCGCGCCGCGAGGCTCTGGAGCCTGCAGGCGGAGGGCCGACTGACGGACAAGCCCAGTGCCTTCACCGTGTGAGTGCGCGATGGGAGCGGAATCCCCCAGCTCCGCGCTCTGCTCCCCGCACACTTCGGGGAAGTTTTCAGGCGCCGCCCGGGGCAGTTACATGGGCATCCGCCACTCCTCCCCGACTCCAGCTCGGAGCTCCCGGCCACTGTCCCAAGGCGGCTCCGAGCGAAGGTGACGGAGGGTCCCAGGTGCTGTTGCAGATGCACCGGGACTCGGAGGGGAACCGCGGCCGCGGGCCGGGGAGGAGACGGGCGCGCGGCCGAGCCCGGAGCCGTCTGAACTTTTGCTCCCCGCCCCCTCTTCCTTCCTCCCCGCCCTCCGTCCCCTGCCCCCTCCCAGTGCCCGGCCGCGGCCCCGGAGGCGGCGAGACTTGGGAGTTGCCGGTGCTTCCCGGCGGCTGTGGTCGCGAACCCGGTGGGTCTGAGCACGGCGAGCCGAGCGCGGCAGGTCTGGGCGGCGGGGCTCTGCTGGGCTGCGGGGCTGCGGGGAGCCGGGTGGATGCGGCCCCTGCGCGGGGGCGACGCGGGCGGTGGTAAAGGAGCGTGAGTCTGCTGGGTTGTGTGTGCGGGTGGAGAGGACGAGGCGACTGTGGGCAGAGGGAGGCGCGCGGTGGAGCATTTGGCGCCCCTTGAGTCCCCTGTGATCGCGGGAGGGAGACACCCGCGCTAAGGGAGCCTCGCCTTGGAGGGAATGAATGAAGAGCTGTGGAAGCGCCTTCCGACTCCTACGGGCGAACGGATTGGCTGGCGTGCGCGCGCGTGTGTGCGTGTGTGTGCAGGATTCGGGGCCGCCTGGGTCCTGGGCGCGGCTGCTTGGCTGTCCCGTCGCGATTCTGTGCCCACAATGCCCGCCCGCTCTGCGCCCCCGGTCGGTTCGCTCGGCTGGAGGGGCCTGTGTAGACACTGCAGGCCGGGGCTCCGCAGCCGGCGGCTGGCCGCTAGACGTCGGCGCCTTGCGTAGGGAGATTCGAGAAGGAGGCGGCAGTGCTGGGGTTGAGACCCCACCCCTCTGGCCCCCGTTTTCCTACCCCCTGGGTCCCTTAGCTGAATTCACGTTGGAGCGGAGTCAGTGGCGCGGAGTTTTCGGGAATCAAGTATGTCCGGAAGCCCCCAGACTCCCTGCGCATGGATGTGGCGCGCCGTTCGGTGAGAAGGAGCTGAGGGGGTGCGGGTTCCGGGCTCCCACGCAGGGCCCCTAGCTCCTGCATCAGCTGCAGTTCCTGTGAAGGCAGCTTCCCCGGTTTTGGAGCAGAAAGGCAGCCTGGGGCATTTGTATACCCCGAGGGGCCCGTTAGGGAACTGAGGTCTGGAAATTTAAGTGAAGTTTTTCTAAGACCCAGTCATACCCCAGCTTTCCCGCACCCGACCCCATCCCCCAACATTGCAAAATCAGGAACCGTCCCTTCCAGAACCTGGCACTTAACTAATTTTACAAACAGTATGTTGATTCAGGGTCTTGATTGGTATGTAAATACAGATCATATATGATTTTGTCTGAAATAGCATGGGAATAAAAATGCCGTTTAATAGGTAGTCAATCGGTTTATACTTATATCAGTTTATGCCATTTAATAGGTAGTTTTTCTCTCCAATACACCTGAAACATTGGAGGGAACATGTTTTTCTTGCCTCCTTCTGGATGGCACAACTGAGCCAGCTCGGGGAAGCAGCTTGCGGGGGTCTCCCAGTCATGCCTCACTGAGCCAGAAGAGGAGCTTCTGAGCCTAAGTCCAGCTCTCCGGGGAGAATCATTTCTAGGGCCCTCTGAAGGAAATTCAGCGATTTCTTTGTGTCTTTTCTCTCTTGGGCGTTGCATGACTGCGCTGAGCTGGCTTGTGGGTGAGGCAAGCAGGGTCAGTTGATCCAGGATACAGGCATCCCTCAGCCATCCTGCAGATTTGGCTCCAGGCCACAACAAGAAAGTGAATATCGCAGTAGAGCAAGTTAGGTAAATGTTTTGGTTTCCCAGTGCATATAAAAGTCACATTTGCACTGTACAGTAGTCTGTAGCATTGTGTCTTAAAAAACAATGTCCATACCTTAATTAAAAATACTTTATTGTGAAAAAATATTAACCATTATCTGAACTTTCCGCGAGTTGTGTTTTTGCTGGTTGGGGGCCTTGCCTCGATGCTGGTGGTGCCGATATGGATCAGGGTAGTGGTTCCTGAAGTTGGAGTGGCTGTGGCAATTTCTTAAAATAAGACAGCAATGAAATTTGCCACATCCAGTGACTTCCTTTCACGAATGATTTATCTGAAGCCGTGCAGTGGCTGTTTGATATCATTTTACCCAGAGTAAAACTTCTTTCGAAATGCGAGTCAGTCCTCTCAAACCCTGCCATTGCTTTATCAGCTAAGTGTATGTAATATTCTAAATCCTCTGTTGTCATTTCAGCAATCTTACAGCATCTTCATCAGGAGAAGATGCCATATCGAGAAACCGCTTCCTTTGCTTGTACATCAGATACGATTTCTCATCTGTCAAAGTTTTATCTTGAGTTGGCAGCAATTTGGTCCCATCTTCAGGCTCCACTTGGAGTTCTAGTTCTCCTGCTGTTCCCACCACATCTGCAGTTACTCTCTCTACAGAAGGCTTGAACCCCTCAAAGTCATCCATGGCGGTAGGAATCTACTTCTTCCAAACTTTATTTATGTTTTGATATTTTGACCTCTTCCCATGAATCACGAAGGTTCTTAATGGCATATAGAGTGGTGAATCCTTTCCATAAGGTTTTCAATGTACCCAGATTCATCAGAGGCACCACTATGGTAACTATAGCCTTCAAAATATGTTTCTGAAATGACATATGACTTGAAAGTTGAAATTACTCCCTGATCCATGGGCTGCAGATTTGATGTTGTGTTAGCAGGCCTGAAAGTATTATTAATCTCATTGTGCATCTCCTTCAGAGCTCATGGGTGACCAGGTGCATCGTCAATAAGCAGTGATATTTTTTTAAAAATTTTGTTTTGGTATCATTAATCTACAATTACATGAAGAACATTATGTTCACTAGGCTCCCCCACTCACCAAGTCCCCCCCACATACCCGTTCATAGTCACTGTCCATCAACATAGTAAGATGCTGTAAAATCACTACTTGTCTTCTCTGTGTTGCACAGCCCTCCCCATGCCGCCCCCCACACTATACATGTTAATTGTAATGCCCCCTTTTTTTTTTCCCGCCTTTATCCCTCCCTACCCACCCATCCTCCCCAGTCCCTTTCCTTTGGTAGCTATTAGTCCATTCTTGGGTTCCGTGCTTCTGCTGCTGTTTTGTTCCTTCAGTTTTCTTTTGTTCTTATACTCCACATATGAGTGAAATCATTTGGTACTTGTCCTTCTCTGCCTGGCTTATTTCACTGAGCATAATACCCTCTAGCTCCATCCATGTTGTTGCAAATGGTAGGATCTGTTTTCTTCTTATGGCTGAGTAATATTCCATTGTGTATATGTACCACATCTTCTTTATCCATTCATCTACTGATGGACACTTAGGTTGCTTCCATATCTTGGCTATTGTAAATAGTGCAGCGATAAACATAGGGGTGCATCTGTCTTTTTCAAACTGGAGTGCTGCATTCTTAGGGTAAATTCCTAGAAGTGGAATTCCTGGGTCAAATGATATTTCTATTTTGAGCGTTTTGAGGAATCTCCATACTGCTTTCCACAATGGTTGAACTAATTTACATTCCCACCAGCAGTGTAGGAGGGTTCCCCTTTCTCCACAACCTCGCCAGCATTTGTTGTTGTTTGTCTTTTGGATGGTGGCAATCCTTACTGGTGTGAGGTGATATCTCATTGTGGTTTTAATTTAAGCAGTGATATTTTGAAAGAAGTCTTTTTGTCTGAGCAGTAAGTCTCAACAGTAGGCTTAAAATATTCAGTAAACCATGTTGTAATTAGATGTGCTCATCCAGGCCTTGTTGTCCTGTTTATAGAGCACAAGGAGAGTAGATGTAGTGGAGTTCTTAAAGATGCTGGGATTTTTGGAATGGTCAGTGAGCACTGGCTTCAACTTAAAGTCACCAGCTCTATTAGCCAGAAAAGAGAGTCAGCCTGTCCTTTGAAGCTTGGAAGCCAGGCATTGACTCCTCTCTAACTATGAAAGTCCTAGATGGCATCATCTTCTAATATAAGACTCTTTGAACCTTCTAATATAGGGCTGTTTGTTGAAAATCTGTTGTTTATATTGCCACCTTCACTCAGAATCTTAGCTGGGTCTTCCGGATAACTTGCTGCAGCTTCTCCATCAGCACTTGTTGCTTCCCCTGCATTTTTAAGTTATGGAGACAGTGTCTTTCCTTAAAACACATGAACCAACCTGTGCTAGCTTCACACTTTTCTTCTGCGGTTTCCTCAACTGTCTCACTTTTCATAAAATTGAAGAAAGTTAGAGCCTTGCTTTGGATTAGGCTCTGGCTTAAGGGAATGTTATGGCTGGTTTGATTTTTTTGTGTGTGTGCAGACACTCACATGTTCTCCATATCAGCAATAGGCTGTTTCTCTTTCTTATCATTCGTGTGTTCTTCACTGTAGGAGCACTTTTAACTTCCTTCAAGAACTTTTTCCTTGGCATTCACAGCTTGGCTGACTGTTTGGTGCAGGAGGCCTAGCTTTCAGCCTGTCTCAGCTCTCAACATACCTTCCTTACTAAGCTCAGCTCAGTCTTTCTAGCTTTTGATTTAAAGTGAGGGATATGCAACTCTTTCTTTCTCTTGAGCACTTGGAGGCCATTGAGGGTTACTAATTGGCCTAATTTCAATATTGTTTGTCTCAGGGAATAGGGAGGCCCAGGGAGAGGGAGAGGGATGGAACGGCAGGGTGGAGCAATCAGAACGTACACCTTCATGGTTAAGGTCACCACTTCATACGGTCGCAATTGATGGTGCCCCAGAAGTTACATTTGATCATTGACCACAGGTCACTGTGACAAATATGATAATAAAAACATTTGAAATATTTAATGAATTCCCAAATTGTGACACAGAGATATGAAGTGGGCAAATTCCCTTGGACAGACTTGCTTGACACAGGTTTGGCACAAAGCTCCAATTTGTAAAAAAGCCGGTATCTGTGAAGTGCAATAAAGCAAAGCACAATAAAACCAGGTGTGCCTGTATTGTGTAGGGGCAGGGAGGCAGGTCTCCCCACTCTGAGTCATATGTGTGCCTTGGTTTTCTGTGATGATGTGAGCTTATGATGCCTAAACACTGTCTTGGGATCCTCGCGCCGTCACTGTGCCTTCTATGAGGGCTGCTATTTCCGCACGTTTCCCAACCTTTTGTTGCTGCTGCTAGGCAGGATCGGTGAGGCATTTGGTTTTCCACATGCCTGAAAGAGAGAAGATTAATCCTTCATCTGGAAGAGGCAGTGCTTGCTGGAAAGGTTGGGAGAAGGTGGGAAGTGTACTCTGCTTATTTGGTGTCTGGAGAAGAGCAGAGAAGAAACTCCAGGTTAACCAGGTAGGTTCCAGGTGCCCCGGGCTGTTTGAATCTGCATTTGGGGAGCTTTAGATCAGTGCTGGGTTGTGATTAGATTATGGTTGCCCAAGGCCATCTGGAACCTGGCTGAAAGGTGCCCTTTGTGGTGTAGAAAGAGAGGGAGGAGAGCAGGGAGCTGCCCTGAACAGGTGAGTGCATGCCTTCCCTGTGGAAGGTAGCTTTGACTCAGCTCCAGCTAGTTGGGGAAAAAGCAAACTTGACAGGTCTTGTTCATTTTCAAGAATTCTCCAGCCTAGATATTTAAGTGTGGGCTCAAATTCTACAAGTTAGAGTAGCGGGCTAGGGGCGAGTACACTGCCAGCAGGTCTGAAGCTTGATATCTGGCCCTGGGATTGTGTATTGCGAAGGGTGTCCCGCTGTCATAGATGTGACTCATGATAGGACAAGGGGATCACACACACCCCAGGGGCTGAAGACTAAGAATTAACGGGTGCCTGCTGTGCCTGTGGCCATGTGCCAGGCTCCATCATCTGCTTGTATGTTATGCATTCATTTGACAGCTACTTGGTGAGTTCCCATCACCTGGAAAATGACACTCTATATAAAACTCTTCATATAACTTCATTTACTCAATAGACCCCACAGGTGAGCATCTGCGGATGATAAGTGATAAGACAGACATAGTCCCAGCTCCCCTGGGAGGGCAGCAGACAGAAAAGCCTGTGCCAACTGGACAAATGTGCTGTGAGCTGCGTGAAGAGCTGGGAAGGACAATAAGACGAGGGAAAGTGCTCGAGAGGGTGGCTTGTGGAAACGGAGGCTGGGGACAGTGGAGTGACTTGCCCATGGTCACATGACTGCTAATGGAAAGTCAGTCCAGGTTTCCATCTCCAGTCCTTCCATTGCCCCATGCCAGGCTGGACCCTTTTGGAAACTGCCAGATGAATGAATGCACACTCGCTGTGGCTGTAGATCTACTTTTCCCAGCCACATGCCCAGACTGTATCCCCTTCCCCGTGCCTCGGCAGGCCCAGGATCGCGGAGATGCCATTTGGAGCTCATTTTAGGAGAGGGGAGTCTCCTTAAATTCTAAAAGAAGAAACTCCTTTTAAAAGTAGTAGTTGCCATGGAAGTGTCATTTAGGTGAGCAGAGAGTCAGGGGGCATCTCAGCGGCATGTGATTCAGAAGTGACGCTTTCAGTCACTGGTGAGAATAATGCAACTGCCTTCCCTTCCGGTCTGTATTTTGAGATGCTCAAGAATGACAGTAACTTACTCCAGTGGGTAACTTTGTTTCTGTACTGAATCAAGGGATGCAGTCGCACTTAGCTGACCAACTATTGGGAGACTGCATGTTTTGACTTGCACAATGTGTTTCTGTATCATTCTCAAGTGTGAGGGTCTGATTTCCTTCCTGAGATCCTCTGCCTTTAAAGTAAAGCATTGGGATAAGATGATTTGTGTGTAGACCTGTGTTTTCCCAGCATGAAATGAAGCATAAACATGGCAGTTACCTAGTTAACATGTCCAGTCTAGATACCTAGGAAGCAAAGTAAAGGTTTTGTTTTGACTTGGGCCAATATGGAATTTTTTTTTTTTTAAGTGTGGGGGTTGGGGAGGGAGCCACTTAGGTCACAACAGCTGTCATTTGCTGGGTCCCTACTGATTCCCAGCTGGCCCCATGCCCCGCAGGTCAGACAGGTGTCCCCTCTTGTGTCAATTAGAGGGCGGGGAGGCTGTTTGAGATCACACAGAGCAAGTTTTAGTCATCCGGATATACAGAAGGAAGGACCCAGGGGTAAGAGTGGCAGAGGGAGGGAAGTGGGGGAGGGGATGGAAAATGACAGTTGTGGCTCCAGATCGGGAAGGCGGGCGTGAATCAGCAGGCGGTAAGTTTGGGGGGGGTGGCAGCGGGAAAGCAGGTTTCTCAGTCTCTGCCGATTTCAAAAGGGATGTGGCGGAAGTGCGCAGCATCAGCTACGTGCAGTATTTATGCCTTGACCCAGGGGCAGCCCCTGAGCCAGGTGCAGGGGGGCAGAGAGTCAGCACTCAGATGAGAGGCAGGCCGAGCTTTACACAGGGCAGAATTATGCAACCCTGTGGGAGCGCAGCAGGACCTGGCTTAGCAACTCTGAGACTGAAAGGGTCTGGGGGGACGTCGTGCCCTGGCCTGAGAGCTGACATGCTATATGTGAGTTATACCTGCCAGGTGCTTCGAACAGAGCCTGCCATACAGTAAGTGCTCAATAAATATTAGCTCTTGGATTCTTTAGTTCTAGAGCTCGTAACCAGGGTCTTGGGATGATCCTGTACTCCTTAAAATTGCACGTACAATTTTGTATGTAGATGTGTGTATTTACTGGGGGGAGATAAGATTTCTTTCATAGTCTGCCTCAAAGGGCTCCTCTGGCACTCTTAGGCCAGGAGCCCCAGGACACCGTGAATTCTATCAGGTTTCCTCTGGGCTGTTTCTTCATCTATGCAAAGAGGTGTCTGGATAAACAACTGCCCCCGAGATCCTTTCAGCTGATGTTGAGGACAGGCCAAGGGTGAGTTTGGCTTGACGCACTTACGCAGAGGGCAGGCCAGGCAGCTCTTCCCGGAGATGTGCAGGGGCAGCTCGTTTGAAGGGTACATCTTGAGCCCCACTCTAAGCCTAAAAAAGTCTGAGCAGGCATGCGGGGGCCTCCTTGCTGGGGCAGGCTCTCCTTGACACCTATTTTACATTTCTAGAACTTATCCTCGTCCAGGCCTCTTGGGTCTCTGAAGAAAGCGAAGCTGGCAGATCCTCAAAAGCAGAGGGTGTCATTATAATGGAAACTTGGACACTTTCCAGAATTGCAATTGTGGTGAAAATATTGAAACAGGCAGCCTTGTCACCCAGGTGCCTGGAAAGTACCCCAACATGGGCAAGTAATTAGATAGAGGCCAGGCACGATTATTTCTTCCTACAATGTGCTGGAACCTGGTGATTTTGAATTTTCTCTGGAAATGGAATATGTGCCTGCTGGCCTATTTTGCTCCCTGTGGTCAAAAAGATAGTGGTGGCCTGAGTGGGAGGAAAGGTCATGAGAGGTGGCGATTGCTTCCCTCCCAGGACAGCCCTGGATCTCAGGGGAGGTTCTGTGCTGCTCTGCGGTCGGCGACCTCCCCCAGGACCTGCACCGTGGCTCCTTTGCTATGAGTTTAGAACCTGACTTTCAGAGTCTGAGAGCTCTGGGAAGGGCATTATTGTCTCACCTGGTGTTGAAAGGGGCTGGACAGCTCTGCCTGCCAGCAGATGATGCCTGTGAGCTCATACCGGTGGGGGTAGGTCAGTGGCACCTCCATCCTTCCAGCCAACCAGATGTTTGGCATCTTTTTAGCCTGGGTGTTGAATCCCATAGATCCACAGAGGGGCAGATGGGTGGTGGGGTGAGCCTGGGCACCGTGCTGACCTGGGTTCAAGTCCCTCCTGTGTTTCTCATTCCATTACCATGTCCCTGGGCAAGTGGCTTAATCGCCTCCTTGTGCTTCAGTCTCCTCATCTGTAAAGTGGGGTTAATAATAATCTCTGCCTTGTAGTATGGTTTGTGAACTAGAAATAGTGCAATTTAAGGTTCAAGGGAGCTCCTCAAATTGAGCCTCTCTCTCCTGGCTGAGTTCCGAACCTATGTAGAAAGAGGGAGGGGAAAGATAAAAATGTGATGTTTGTTCCTGACCAAAGCTGACCTTGGAGAGTGTGACTGAACCCGTGGACAAGTGGGCATTGCAATCCTGAACTGAGAACTGGGTGGTTAGGCTGGCTGGCCTCCCTGCAGCCCCGGGCAGGCTGGGAGAGCTGCAGCCTTGTCCAGGGGTGGCCTTCCCCCACTGGGCACCAGCAGGGTGACGTGCCAGCTCCTGGGAAGACGTGGGGCTGGGCTGCACATGTCCAGGTCCTCCTTACGCACTCCTGGGATGCTGTAGACACCAGCAGGTGTAGATACCAGGAGAGTTACTCAGGAGGAACTCCCTTCATTAGGAGTGGGCAAGAAGAGAAGAAGACCCCCCCCCCCCCGAACACACACCAGTGAATTAAAGTGTTGAGCCCGGGCCGGGCCCTTGGTAGGAAGCTGACAAACGGCACCTATTAGGTGTGCAGTTGATAAGGACAGCAGGGCATTGAGGCTTAGCGGAGGCCTGTCAACTGTGTGTTGTTATCTGCAGAACAGGGCCGTGCTTGGGCAAACTGAGGTAGTGATTAGCTGTGGACCACAAGGCTGCAGTCTAAGATAATGCAGATCAGGCTGAGTGGAGGGACTGGCTGACTAGCAGCCTGGCCAAGAGAACCCTTCCACCTCCTCTTGGGTTCACCCATAGGGCCTGAACCTCATTGGCCCTTGCCCCTATCACCACTTTCTGGAAGCCTTTGCTGGTAACTCCTACCCTCTCCCCCACATCTTCCTCCCCCCGGCCCCATGCAAGTGTCACTTCCCACCCCTGAACTTCACATGCTACTCTGGTGAACTCAACCTTGACCTCATCCCGTGGTCTAGTTCCTGGGTGTGTCTGCTCCCCCAGGCCTGGTGAGCCTCTCTATGGGGAGAGCACCTGGGGACCCCCTCCCAGCTGGACCCACACATGATCATGAGACGCCGTCATTTGTTGAATTAATACATCAATTAAAAATAGTTCTTTCCAAAACCCATATCTCTGGGAGAAAGGGCTGTCTAGGATTTCATATGGGCCTCTGGGGGTACACCCAGAAGACAGAAAGGAACCCCCAATTTTGTAGCATGTTACAGGAAATTTAATACCTGTCCCTACATTTCTGAAGGAGTCAAGGGCCTAGGGTAATAACCTTGGGTTTCCTGGCATTAGGTTTTGGGTGATTAGAAGGTAGTAACCACAGTTTTTATGTCTTGAGAGTCTTGGGGAAATTGTTAAGGAAATTTGGTTGTTTCAGGAGCATAAGCAGGAGCCATCTACTCAGGCAAGAAATATGGGGGCTGTTAGCGTTTCTTATAGCCTGTCTTTAAGTGCCATGAGCCTTTGTTTGGAATGTAAATATTTGCATTAAAAACATAAAGTATATCCTGGCATGTATTTGTTGGGACCATAATTTCCAAACCAAAAATCAGACTATTGGTCTACAGAGGATTATTTCCTCTGATTTGTGAACCTGTTTATATAGTCTTCCAAACGTACACACACTGAACTGTATTGCTTCGTGCACGAGGATCCTCCAGTATTGCCGGAGAGCAGGGGTGCCCTGGCGCAGCTGGGCCAAGTGGTTGTACCTCCCAGCATGCACCTCTGATCACGCTGTCTGTTAAGCTCGGCCACGTGGGGGCGGGTGACATGCTAGCCAAGGCCCCACGGGATTGACCGGCAACTCTGTCCTCAGTTTCCTGTACTTCCAGGTGGGGGTTGCCCACAGCTGCTCATGTCTGGGCCATGGAACCAGAAGCTCGATTTCTGAACTGCTGTGGTTGTAGGAAGACGCCGAGAAGGGGGCATTGTTGTCCCTTCTGTGGTCTGGTGGAGGGAGCAGGAAGTTCTCATTTCTGATTCAAGGCTGAACTCAGGGCCTCTGTGCGGTGTCTTCCTCAGAGTCCTAGGGCAGTTGAGCTTTATAATTTTCCTACGAAGAACAGCTCAGATCTGTCGGACCCTCGTTGGAGGCAGAATACCACCAGTTCCCTGGTATCCATGCCCTTCTCAGGAGGTTGGGGGCTGCAGTCACGCTGGGTTGGGGCCTCTGCTCCTTGCGTTGTGCGTGTGTGTCTGTGTGGTAGGGGGTGTTCTCACAACTCTCTGTGGCAGCCCTCCGTGGGAACCCTCTCCCCCCGAGTCTCTGCAGATGGAGAAGAGGTCAGCTGGACTGAGGAGAGGGCCAACCTGATCTGTAAAGCAGCCCAAAATCAGGCTTGTCCCCAGCCTGGCAACCTCCCTGTCAGCACAAGGTGAAGGGCAGATGAGAGAGGAGCAGGGGATGTTCTGCCAGGGCCTGGTCCCCCCAGCTCGGGCCTCTGGTTGGCTGGCACCAGGGCCTCCTTTGTCTCTGCTTCCCAGCCACCCAGGGTCCTTCTCATGGGGCTGACCCCTCTGCACGCTGCACATCGTTACCGTGGGCCTGGGACTCAGTTGAGGTAACAGGAATCTTCCATCTTGCCTTCCCCATCTGTTTTGCACAGGGTATGGCATCCTGGCTGTAGGGGTGTCAGGCATCTCTTTACTTGGGAGCCTTGCCTTCCTTGGGCCCCTGGGATGCTGAGGCCCACACAGAAGAGGAAGTGAAGGAGGGAGGTGGTCCAAGGGGAGAGGAGGTGGTCGGAAGGCAGCCCCCACACTGCCCCAGACGCCATCCGGTGTTAAACACAGTACTTCCTCCATTCGTGCCTTCCCTTGACCCACCAATGAACATGCTTCATGTGAAAGAAACACTGCCCAAACTCAGACATGATGCGTGCTTAAGAAGGACCATCTTCTGTGCGCTGAGTGCTCTTGAGCTGTGGGAAACTCTTTTCTGTGGTCATCCTTACCCTGGGTGTGCAGTGATGTGACAAATATAATGTGCTCCAGAAAGCCCCGTCCAACGCCCCATCAGGCCAGGAATCCAAGTGCCCTGTGTCCAGAGTCAGAGGAAATAGCTGCTCTTAGGACATGCTGAACTTGCCTGAGAACATTATCAGTAGGAATAAATAAGAGGAGGAGGGGATGCTCTGGTTAATGAGATTGGGACCGGCCTGACATTTGTGTCATTCTAACTTTGAAAAGCTGTTTATTCCCTCTCCAGAGCAGCTTCTGTGAGAAATTAGATATGGAGAGATGTCTACAAGGGACGAGTGGGAGCTTAGCAAATGTGAGCTCCTCATCAGCAATACCTTCCAGGCAAAAAACCATTTGCCCATGTCAACAGATCCATGAAAACCCGCGGATCCTTTGCATTGTACATAATTTAACTCCGAGAACAAAAATGATATGTTAAAAAGTAGATGAAACCTCGTTTGCCATTTGGGTGGGAGGGAAAAAAAATTGCTTTCAGCTCTTAAAACCAGAACAAATCAGTGCAAAAATGCAGACCTTCTCACTTTTGAGTCAGCGGGGTTTTTTTTAACTTATGGGAGATTTGCCCATTTGTGTGTGTATATGTATGTGTGTGTGTGTGTGTGTGTGTGTGTATACACACACATATATGTGTATATGTATGTGTGCATATGAATACCTATATATGTATATATATTTGCCCATTTGCATGTTTATGCATATGTGTTTATATATGTGTAAGTTATGTATTTTACAAAGTTCTTGGCAGCTTTATTTTTAAAAATCATGCAATAAATAGATTTGTTTTTCCCTCCATTGAACCAATTTTTTAAACAGCTTTATGGGACTATCATTCACATTCCATACAGTTCAATAGTTTTTAGTACATTCATAGATATATATAACTAGCACCACATTTAATTTTAGAACATTTTCTCTTACCAAAAAGAAGCCCTGTGCTCACTAGTGATTCACCCCCTGTTGGCCTGTGTACCTCCATCCTCCAGCTGTAAGCAACCAGGAATCTACTTTTTGTCTCTATGAATTGCTCTGTCTTGGACTTTTATATGAATGGACTCATGCAATATATGATTTTTGTGACTGGCTTCTTTCACTTATCATGATGTCCTCACAGTTCATCTGTGTTACAGCAGACATCAATACTTCATTCTTCTTTATGACTGAATAATATTCTGGTGTATGAATGTGCCACATTTTATTCATCCATTCTTCTGTTGATAGACATTTGGGTTCTTGCAGCTTTTGGCTCTTATGAATAATGCTGCTAAAAATGTTCATGCCCAAGTTTTATGTGGCACATGTTTCATTTCTAGGGTTATATTTTATGGAGTATTTTTACTTGCTCTTAATAATAAGATTCATTCACCTTATTTACATGCTCTTTTCCTGGCCATAGAAAAGGCCTGGATTCTCCTGTGGGTTTGTGATCACCTTCTGAATTTTAGAGCTTGGAAAAGCTTCAGGGAAACAGAGTCCAGCTTCATTTTGTAGATGGGAAAACTGAGGCCCAGAGAGGCCATGGAGCCAGGATTGAATCTGGGTTATCAGAGTCAGTCCAGCTATCCTGAACATTCTTTCTAAGCTCTTAGTAAAGCCCCAGATCACTCTCTTGACCAGCTTTGGGAAGTAAATGAAGGTTGGTTAGATGGGCAGATGGTAACCACCTAGCTGAGCCCACTGTTGTCGGCCCCTTTGACCTGACAAAGGCCGGAGAATGGCTCATCCTCTGCCAGCTGCCAAATGAGAATTGCAACTTGTGGCGCCAGTGCCTTCAAGTCCTTTCTCTCCTGCAGCAACGGGAGGCCAACGCTTATCCGGGGAATAATTAAATTAGGAACCAATTCAGAGAATGAAATTTTATCTGATCTGGCCGAGTCTGTAAACAAGAGGCTGTGATTGTGCCTCCAGGATATATTATGAAGTTATATTTTAAAGCATCGCGCTGGGCCAGAGCATTGAAGGAACCATGCCAGCCAGGAGATCTCCCAGTGTGGGCATTTTGCACAGGCTAGGGGTCATCCTAGGGTGTTCAGTGATGTCCCCAGACTAGCCTTTCAGACACCTTGTTTCTAGGTATCATTTGACTTCTGATGTAGTAGAGAGAAGTGTTTTGTGGCTGGAACATTCTTGATGCTTAGGAAAGTCCATCTGTTAAGATCCTCATGGAAACATGTCATGTTGCTGTCAATGACACCATAATGCACCATTACAATTGTAATATGAAGGAAACTTTGCAGGAAAGTCATGGGCTCTAAATCCAGGGTGCTGCATTGGAGCCCCCATGGAGCTTTCTGAAAGAAGCACACATACTCAGGCCTATGACAGTTCCTGGGGCAAGCCCTGGGCGTCTGTGTGTGTGTGTGTGTGTGCATGCTTGCCTGGGCACATGCACATATGTGTTAAGGTCTTTGGCCTAAGAACTTCTGACGAACCTTAGCAGTGATTATAATCGTTCTTCTGAGAATTTTCAGTCATCCATGGCAAAGATGGGGGATGAATAATCTGCACAGTGATCTCAGAAATAAGCCTCTTTTGTCCCCAGTCTGTGCTGGGACTTCAGCTGTGACGCTGCTTGGGTTTCTCAACCCGACCCCCTGGCTGTTGTTACCATACCCTTTCCCTCATTGGCTGCATCTGTGGGATTTGAGATCTGTTTCCCTTCTCTCCGTGGATGCCCACCCTCATCTCCCCAGCGGTCCAGCCAGATGCCCAGGGGTCTCCTTTGGCACGTGGCTGGTCAGTGCAGGAACTGCCTCCTTCCTGCCTCTGCCACTGGAAGGCGATTATCCCTTTAGGACAGGAAGTGTGTCTCACTCAAGGTTATATGCGCAGAACCTCTCCCATGGGAAAGAATGATTAGATGGATGGACGGATGGACAAATGGGTGAAGGGAAAAGCCCAAGAGCACATTGGGTAACCGAACACCTTGGCCTGCGGGGCAGGGGTAGCCCAGGTCTTCTGGGTGGCCTGGCTCATTTTCTCTCTTGCTCATCCCTCTTTTAAAGCTGGGGAAATGGAGACCTGCAGAGGGGGAGTGACTTGTCCCTGATGCCTCAGCTTTGTTAATTGATGACACAGGGAACCTGACCCATTCCTGACTCTACACCTTCCCTACGAGTCCCTCTGCAGTGACTGAGGACTGGCTATGTGCCCGATGTGGTCCTAGGCACCGGGGTTCCAGCAGTAACTGGACGGACAGGGTCCCTGTGCTCACAGAGTGTATCTTCTCATATGGAGAGACCAGAGAGTGGATAGTTCAGAGGAGCAGAGAGCAGATAGTAGTGAGTGTCCTGTGGTGGGAAAAACCTTTCCAAGGAGGTGACATCTAAGCTGATTCTTGAATGACAGGAAGGCACTGCTGCCTAAAGCTCTGGAAGAGCATCATGGCACAGGGAACAGCCAGTGCCAAGACCCCAAGGAGGAACTGTTTCATGGGATGGGATCAGGTGTGCTTGGGAGGTCCTGGGAAGGCTGGTCAGAGGACTCGGTGCCTAGCGCCCTGGTGCTGACATCCATTCATTTCTGTTCTACATCCTCCAAATGGTCATTTACAGCTTCGCCTTCTGACCATCTCATCTCCAGGTGAAGAGCACTTGTCGATGCTGGTTGGCCCACAGCTGCTGCACTTCCAGAAAACAGGGCTAGGGAGAAACGACACCCCATGATTTTGTCCTCTCATGTAGGGTTTGGCTTGTGAGCAGAAGTTACTTTTATGTAAGCACAGGCTCGAGGTGGGGGTCTTGGTGGGCATTCGAAACCACACTCATCTAAACAAGACTGAAGTAATGCTGTGAAATCCCCAAGCTGAGCATGTGGCTGGTAACTTGAATTCCGGGACAACTCCAAGCTGTCTGGCTGGGGAGAGGGGACCCTTAAGGGGAATCTAGGGCATAGGAAACAACCATGCTGATGTGGCCCCTTCCTTGAGTATTGCTTTCCTGCCGTGCCCTTGAGCGGACCCAGCCCTCCTTCAGGACTGGGCTTCCTCTCAGGGGGAGGTGCTTCCTTCCTCCCCATTGCTACCCTCAGGGGCTTCTCTCCCGTCATTGGTTATAACCTTAGTTCCATGAGGGTCTTGCCACTCATTGTCCTTTTCTTACAATTATCTCCCTACCTCCTAGATAGGGGACCCCCAGGTTGCCTCCCCTTCCCTGGTCCTGTGATCACCTGTGATCTCCATGGGAAGAGCCTTTGTGATGTCTGGCCCATGGATCCTCTCCTTCCTCTCCTTTAGGATACTCTGGACCTTGTCTATGCCTGGACTGCTCCATACAACTCAGAATCTTCCCATGTTGATAACATGCAAATGAATCTTTCCTTCCTGGGAACCAAGCCCAAGGACCAACTGGTCCACCCAATACCATTAGGGCCTCAGCAGATGATCATCTTGTAAACTTCAAATCTCTCCCCGGTCATCTCTGAACATCCTCAAGGATGTCACATTGCAAAGTTTTCCTAGTAAATGTTTATCAGTAGTTGTAGTAATGCATATCTATACTTTATGTTGTTTAGGATTAGTTTTTAAGCTGTGGACAAAGCATAAATTTCCCTGTGTTTTAGTAAATGGAGAAATAAAGAAGAAACGATTTTTTTCAGAATAGCTTGATTTAGAATCACTCCAGATGTTCTCAGTGTCTCATCCCTAGTCCGTGTGGGGCCATACTGCCCGGAAGCATGACTATATTGGCATGTTGAAAGCTTGCTGAGAATCCCCTTTGTCTAGATGGATGTCTCATGGTTTTATTTTAGCTTTTTATTTTGAAATAATTTTAGATTCACAAGAAGTTGCAAAAATGGTACCAAATCATGTGTACTCTTTACCCAGCTTCCCACAGTGATAACATCTTACATAACCATAAAGCATTACCAAAACCAGGAAATCAACACTGGGACAATAGCATTACTAAGCTACAGACCTTATCCTGCTACTGTCTAATTTAATTAAACCTAGGGATCCACAGCACTTTGGAAGCACTTTAGAATTTCATCAACTTCCATGTTGTCATTTATCTTTTTAGACTATTTTTGGATCCCTTCCAATTGGCCATCGATTAAAATTAGTTTCCAACAGGTCAACAGATACTGGAAGACCCATGATTTGCACATATGTCCTCCGTGGGCCTGGGGGGTACTTTGTGGGTGCAGCATCTGTGTTGTGTGCACACAGATAACCTTCTTCCCCAGCCTGAGATATCCTCTGAAATGAGGAACTGTAGAGAACAGTTTGGCATGATAGATGTAGGACGTGGAACTGGGAAACTTGAGTTCTGATAATAGTTACCAACATTTGAGTCCTTGTGCTAGCCTTCATCCACATTGTTTTATTAGCCTCAGCAACCTTTGAGGTAGATATGATTAACACCCCCATTTTACAAGTGGGAAAACCAAGGCAAGCAAAGTTCACTCCCACCTAAATGCCTGGCAGTTCTTGAATGGTAGAATGGGACTAGAACCCAGGCAGTCTGCCTTCACAGATGGCTGGCCCTTACTCTGTAGGGCTGCCCTCCTTGGTTCAGGCCTTTACACTTCTGGCCCCAGTTTTCCCTGACTGCTCTGTGTCCTGGGGTGGCTTACATGACTTCTCTGAGCCTCTTCCCTCACCTGCCACAGGAGGGGCTTGCCTAAGAAAACCCATCACATTCCTTCCCTTTCTGAGTGCAGCTGGTTTTACTGGTGAAAACAGTGACATCAGTAGAGGCAGAAACACTTAAAAGATCTGTGTGAAATTACCCTGTCCCTTGGAGGTACTTTTAAGGTTGGGAAGATTTCTGCTGCTTAATTTGCTTTGATTCCAATTGAATTATGCTCTGGTGTATTTTAATTAAACCATCCACAAACTAATTTCTTAAAAATGCAAAATCCCCATGCAGCGTGCTGTGTCTGAACCTCCTACCTTGAGCTCTGGGTCAGAGTGATGCTCCTAATAACCAGAGGCGGTGTGTGAGGCAGCCCGCTGTCATCCCCGTGGGCAGCGTTAATTGTGAGCTGTCACGGGAATGGGATACAAGGGCATTATCAGCAGATACTTAATTGATTTTGCATTCTTCACAAAGGAAGGTTAAAATTAAGCTTGTTTGTAAAGTGTTTAAATCGTGCAGTCCTGGGACACGTTGTGCAAACTAACAGAGCAGGGCAGGTGTCCAAGGGCTTCTTTTCTTTTCAGGTTGTGGAATGAGCCCGTTGCCCAACTAAGGTAAAGATTTTCCCATTTGAAGGGGCTGGAGGAGTGTAAGCTTCAGGCCATAAATTTTACAGATGGAATCGCCACTTGAGTGCCTGTGGGGGCTGGGCTTTGAGATGGATGTGTAATCACATTAGGTGATAAAGGGCCCCTTGTTTTTTAAATCGCCAGGCAGAGGCTGCAGTAGGGAAGATACCCTTATAGACCAGTTGTGATAAATGGGCTTGTGGGACCTGCTTCTGCTAACCTCACTCCTGGTATAGAGTGGAAGATTCTGATTCTGAAATGCCCCTGGAAAGGTTCCTACTCAAACCTGTGAGGAGCTTCAGCCTGAGACTGTAAGGCCGTTGTTCTTTAGCTGCTATCACATACCAGGAATAGGAGAAGCCCTCTGGACTTGATTTCTTTCTTCTAACCTGATTATATAACTCTTTAGGTAACTCCAGGATAGGATGTCTGATTTGGAGGGCCTTGTGTGTAAGCCCCTCATTAAAAAGTTAGTAAGAATTTCAGAATGGAGACAGTAGAGCATTAAACCAATAGGCCCTGTGAGCTCCCGGCCCTATGTGACTGCACAGGCCGCAGCCCGTAGCGCTGGGTGTCCTGTGGGATGCTTGCCCTAGACAGACCTGATTTACAGCAACTGCTCTGAGCAGTAGATTGTAAGTGGCTGGAGGGCAGGACTGGCAAGGTGCCTGACCTCTGTACACCCTTGCTGAACTGCACTGGCCCATGGAGTGATCGTCCTTGTCTGCTGTTGGGATTTTGTGTGGCTTTCCCAGTTTCCAGGTGTCCGAAATCTGGAAAAATCTACCTCTGTGCCCTTTGGAATGAACAAGCACAAGGACCAAAATTCTCTAAGGAAATCCACTGTCTGAAAAATCAGCTTTGAGAAACGGAGAAAATATTTTCAGTGTCAGTGGTGGCTAAGACATGCCCAGGGTCTGGCCTCATGGAGTTTGGAGACCAGTGAGGGACTAGGTATAAAAACACTTAGGACAATGTCATTCCTAGATTGTGTGTGTGTGTGTGTCTGTGTCTGTGTGTGTCTGTGTGTGTAAACCTGAGGTCCTGGTGATTTTTCTCTGCAAAATATTTAAAAAGGCTGGCAAAAAGTGATTATCTAGCACCTCCTGATGGTTAACGTGCATTTCTGTTAGTGGCCCTGTGTCCCAGTCCAGTCCACTGCTTGGGCTCTGCTGTCCCGCTCCTGCAGAGAGTGTGGGATTTCAGGGCTGCTGTAGGTCCCCCTAGTCATTCCCCAATCATGGAGAAAGCCAATGTGCAAAGTTGGGGGTGGGTGGGTACCATGCATTTTGGTGGGGAAACAGACTCCGGCACTGGCGGCACCCCTCCTGGAGCAGGTGGCTGCCGGGTTTGGAAGGCCGGAGCTCCTTTGCATTCTGTCTGTGTTCTCTCCCAGCACCAGCACGGTGAGTGGGACTCATGCACACAGCAGGTGCCTTTTTCTCTTAGAAGCCAGTGGAGAAGTTGAAAGTAGCGTTAGGGCTGGCAGCCAAAGAGAGGGCTGTTCCAGCAAAGGAGAGCCTGGCTTTTCAGGTTTTAAATTGGAATTGAGAATCTTGAATGAGGATTTAAATTATTTTTATGTGGGGGGAGGCTGGGGTTGATGCTGTGCTCAGAATACTAAGGAAATCAGCTCACGTCCGATGATCTCTTCGTGCTTCGTCTGGGGGCTGGCTGTGTGCCGCTGCGGAATCTTCCACCCTTTGTCCTAGGCTTGTACAGAGGTCGTTGGAGATGTGAGCTCAAAGGGAGCCTGGCCGGCGCTCTGCTTTCATTGTCACAAGTTGATGGGTCTGAATGGGGCTGTGAGCTTGAAGGGAGACACTGTCTTTTATGCCTCCTGGCTGGAAGGGAGAGAGCCTGTCAGGAACCGCAGTCCTGAAGGCCAGAACTGCCTTGATGAGCCTGAGACATGAGGGAAAGTCTGTGTTTTTCCTGGTTGTCTGGAATTAGATCCTCCCTTTCAAGGGAATGCTCAGCTACTACTTAACTTACTCAGTAAATAACAAGCATAGCACTTTCATGTGCAAGCAAAAGCCCGTTTCATTTAGTTTCCTTCTCAAGACATCCACGATTGTTTTTCTTTTGAAAAGAAAAAGAGTAGGGAAAAAAATACCACAATATTTTTATTACCAGAAGTGGGAGTCTGAGATACCTTAAATAACAGTCTGACTTAAAGCTATTGAGGAAAAAATCTTGGTGCACAAATAAAAAGAGAGAGGGAGAGAAACAATAAATGTGCCAAAACAATTTCTCCCATCTGCAAAACCTCATGAACTCCAAAGGAGCGGGGGTCTTCTCTGGCTTGTCTGCATGTGCCCCGTGCCTTAGAATCTGTTAATGGACAAATGGATCAGGTACTAGATTCCTGGTCCGGCCTGTGAGTTGGCATTCTTGGACAATGGCCTAGAATGGAAGGGAACTAACTATAAAGATACAAGAAAATAATAAGATCATGTTTGAGACAGTGTCAGGACCTTAGGATATAGAGGGCATGATGCTTGTTTAAGGTGGGACAGATTGAGCTCAGAGAGGTTCGTTTACTTGCCTAGCATCAACCAGCTGGCAATAGCTGGGTGGAGATTTGATTCTCAGACTCGGACCATGGCTGTACTGCACTCTTTCTGTGCTACAGGAGATGTCAGCGACTGAGAGAAATCACCTTCATGGACAGCCAGATGTTTGGGATGCCCTGGCGTTCCCACTGAGGGAGCCCCTAACCCACGGAGGGACACAGACAAGGAAACCAACACTGGCTGCTAGAGAGTCAGTCGGTGGTGGCTAAGATGTGCCCAGGCCCTGGCCTCATGGAGCTTGGAGACCAGTGGGGGCCTAGGTATGAAGACACTTAGGACAATGTCATTTAACTGTAATTGCGATGAGTTTGACAAAGGGGACAGAGTAATGTGTGAGCAGGATGGTCACTGCCTTGAGCCAGTCTGGTCCAAGGGGCAGCGTGGGGGAGTTCCAGGTGATGACGGAGGAAGCTTGGAGGAGAGGGGCCCCCAGGGAAGCTCTGGGCCCTCAGGAGATGCTCCAGGCCCCGGAAGGCTTCCCGAAGGGGCAGTCAGTGGGTAGTGGGTAGCAACAGTGGTGGTCATGGTGAGCCTGAGGGTTGACTCACGCATATCCCAGTGAGGTGCCAGGCCCGTGGTTCTCTCTCTCAGGTTGAGAGTGTGTGGAATCCTCATTCCTGGGGACCATGATTCCACACCCGCCCAGCCCCTGGCCCCAACCCCCAGCATTGTGCCCCTGCAGCCTGGTGGCCCATGCCGCTTAGTGCCCTCTGTCCCTTACCTTGAGGGCAGCTGGGCTTCCTCAGGGGACATTTAGGGTTCCTGGGACTTAATTATTTTTTCTCTATTGGGAGATTTGAGAAATTCCTTGGAAGTAACTTGCAGGGGGCAGCTTTCTAAGGCTACAGTGTAAGTATCGAATGCCTCTCCCTCCCTGTCGGTACTGGCTCTCTCAGAGGTGAAGTGAGGAGGCCCTGGGATGAACCTGCAAGTCACCCTCCAGGGAGTGGTGTAGGGTGGGGTAGGGGGTGTGGAGCAGGCTTGGGTTTGCTGTTAATCACACAGCCTCTGCCCCAAAAAAGTCTTCTGTGGATACAAGCTGAGAATGTGTGCTACAGCCCTTTTAAAGCCCTCACCTGAGACCTCACCTCCGCCTGGTGTGCTCTGCCTGTAGGTGGCTGCAAAGTTGAGCAGGCCCCATGAGGCAGCCATAGTGCAGCCAGGGAGGGCCTGGGGCTTGCAGCCTCCTGGCCAGGTCCACCCTGGGAGGAGCCATTTAAGCTGGAAACCCATCAAACCTCCTGGCAACTGCAGGTCATTAGCCGTTGACTGCAAGCTGGGTCATAAAACTGAATGGTTAGGAGCTCTGTTAACCATTCTAAAATGCACAAACAGAGGAAGTTTTGGTCTGGAGCCTATGAAAGGAAGCAAATGTCCATCTGATGGGAGAACGTTCACATTCACGGTCAAGGCATGTTTGCACCACGTTGGATTGCTCGCATGCCCCATCCGTCTCTCTTGGTCTCTTATAGGGCAGAAACAACACTACCTGTTTGACCTTGCTTTTTTCATGAATTTTTTTCTGGGAGTGTAATAATGCACTACAGAACACCCACCATTTGCATAATAGATTTGCACAAACAACTCACCTGTGGAAACAGCATCTGGGCCAAGCATATGAATGGCGCCCCAGAAATCTGGGATCCTTTCTGCTCATTAACCACCGCCAACCGTCCAACCAGGGCAAACCACCATCCTGACCTCCACAGCCTTGGCTGGTTTTGCCCATCTTTGTACTTACTAAATGTAACCATTTGGCCTGTTCTCTTTGGTATCTGCTCTCTTGTGCTCAGCACTGACATTACTGGGATTCTTCTTGGTGTTGCTTGTAGCTGCAGCTGGTTCATTTCCGTGGCTGAACTGTAGATATCCATTGGACTGTGGGTAGGCACCATGCAACGTCCAGTTTTTGGCTTAACAGCTGGTGCTCTGAGCACTCTCGTGCATGTCTTTGATAAGCAAGGGATGCATTGCTGTTGGGCACACATGTAGGAGAATTACTGGTCTTTAGGACTGAATGTGCTCAGCTTCAGTAGAGACTGCCAGTTTTCCAAGCAACTGTACCCAATACAATTCCCACAAGCCGCATGTGAGTCTCTTGGAAAATGAAATAAGAGCCTGGAAAAAACATACCTTTTTTCTGACAGCCCTTTTGCCCTCTGTCCAAGAAGGAAAGACCCCAGGGGATATCTGTTGGCCCATCTTCAGTTTTGGCCCGTCAGTCCATTTGTGATGGGCTGGGGATAGAGGAGCGAGGAGGTGCCTAAGATGCCCTGGAAGGACACCCCTATCTCGGCTCGGATTCTGCATCCCAGAGGCACGTTCCACTGGGAGCCTGTCTTTGTCCTCGAACTTGGGGATGGACATTTGTTGGTCTCTGGGAAGAGCTTGGAATTCAGCTAAAATTTTAGTCACCACCCTTTGGGTGTCTGCTTGCAATGAAGTAAAGCCTGAAGTTCCTCTCTCCTGGGGGTGGGGACCAGGGCTGCCATCACTTAATGGTTTGGTCCGAGCAAGGTTTTATTTGCAAATCAATCCAGTCCCAAACACAACTGGTTCTGCACAACCCAGTCTTTCCGCCAGCCGGATCTTTCCACATCCTGTTTAAAGGTAGGGGAAAGGCTTTTCCTTCCCACAAGGCTGCTGTTCACTGTTACCAGGGGCCTGAAGCAGTGGGAAGAGGCAGTTGGCAGCTGAGAGTCCCTGCACGTGGACAGGAACTCTGAGTGCAGGTCCACCGGTCTCCCTGTTACAGATGGGATACGAAGGGGAGAGGCTCTGGCCCGGTCCCTGAGCGCAGGGCCCCGGTGGGGCCACCCCTGGCCGAGTCCCAAGGTGTCCCAGGCCCCATCAGTTCCTAACTCACAGCAGTGGTGATGGCTGAATCAGGAGACTCGGAAGGAAGGAAAATCTGTGGCCAGTAGATCAAGGCTCAGAACTCCCCTGGGGTGGCTGTGCACCTGCCTCCCCTCCCCCCAGGAGATGCAGTAGATCTGGGGGAGGGCCTGCGACCCGGTATAGTGCCCTTCGTAAGTCTTACATCAATTTGGGGAAACAGTGACTTCCCAGGGCCCTTTGCTGGGTGGCCAGCTGGGAAGGGAAGGAAGGAAATAAACAGTCCTTGCCCTCAAGGAGCTCACATCTGTGCAGCCCTGGGCAGTAGAACTTTCTGAGGCGGTGGAGACTCTCCTTATTCGCACAGCCCAGTCTGGTTGCGCTTTCATGTCACCTCAGGAAGCAGGCTGGGACCATGTGTCCAAAGTCAGAACAGCTGTCGGGGCTCAGCAGGATCTTTGATTTGGGGGATCCCCTATCTGGGGGTGACTTCACCTTGATTATATTCCACATTTAATGTGAGCTGGCATATAAACCCTGGTTGGTCGGGTGTGGGGAAATGGGAATGTCAAAGTTGAGACAGGGAGAGAGAAATCTGTGCCCCTCAGAGAGAGGATTGGGGTCTGGCTCTGCAGGGATGAAGCTGGCCGGCTGGCGAGGGCCTCTGACTGGCCTCTGTGCCCAGGTGTCCCTTGGTGGGAGCTCATGGAAGGACAACCCAGTCTTTCTGCCAGCTGGGCCTTTCCACACCATGTTTAAAGATAGGGAAAAGGCTTTTCCTTTTCTTTCTTGCTCGAGGGACCTTGGTTCTGGTGCATCCATCAGTCCTCTGCTCTGCTCACCTGTGTAATGTCAGTGACTCAAATTTCTGTGCCTGCAGTTGTAAACTTGAGAGTTGTATGGACCTGTGGTCTTGGTGTTCAGGGAAATATCTGACGCCCTGGCTCCCACAGCCTCCCCCAGGCCACAGGCCCTGCCCGCTGCTTGCTCGTGTTTCTCCTGCCATACTTGCTGACCTTAATGTCAACATCACAGCTGGGGCAGGGGACGCACCCTGTGACTCCTCCTGGGGACCAGCCCTGAAGCCTCCTGCGATGTTACACAGTTCCTGCCTCCTCCACCCCTTTTCATCTATTGCACGTTGGCTGATGAGGTCTGAAGACGGCAGGGATTCACTTGAACTTCACGAGCCCCTTGTATTTGCTGGCTGTGTTTGTGGTCTGTGTGGCACTGATGGGTGCCAGAGCTGAACCTGCAGATTGTAGTCAAACACAGTTTTACCCTTATTAGGGAGTGTGAAGGGATGTTCGTTTGTGGGGGCTCACCCCTTTGCCCAGTGAAGCTCAGACTCACTGCCTCCGGGGGAGCAGGGGTGCCTCTGGGGCTTGGTGCTGAGCTGGTGTCCATACGGGAAAGCAGGGACTCGTGCCGTCCCCCCTCCTCGAGAGGCAGAGCCCCCACCCTGGCTGGTCGTGTGCCGCTCAGTTCTGAGTGTGGCTTAGCCCAGAGAGGGGCGTGCCCATGCCATCTGGGCGCTTTCTTCCTGGCTTGGATTATCTACTTGCTAGCTGTTCTTCATGAGCTTGGGGCCCAAAATACCATCAGACCCAACATTCTAAGATAAAAATGGTCCTGTTTTTATCATTTAAGTTTGTGTTCCTTATTAAAATGGAACTCTCTGCAGTTATTCACAAGACAAGGTCTTATTTTTAAAATAACTGTTTACTCTCTCTGATTTTTTTTTCAAGAGTAGGGCTATCAAAGCAGGTGATACGAAAGCAGAGTTTTTTTTATAAAAGCGCCATAATTCTTTTTAAGCGGACTTAGAAGACATTAAAATGTATGTGCTTTGATCTTCTTTCTCTGGATTAGAATATGAAGGATCAGTTGTTCCAACTGGTAGTGACGTAATTAATTCTGCTGCATTTCAGTGAGCCAGCCTCGCAGAAGAGACCAGAATGAGACACGGGACTGCGTAAAGCAGACCAGACCAGGGGCACGCCTGACATGTTGGTGAACACAACCCCAGAGAGCAGGTGGTAAAAGGAATAATAGTAAAGACAATGCAGATGGTTACCGCTGTTCAGATGCTCTCCGGCTGCCAGGTTCTCTGTTCAACGCGATCACCCCCATCCTACCTGCAGTTGTGTTAGGCTAGACATTGTCATTGTCATCCCCACTTTTCAGATGGGGAGCTCAGGCAGGCCTGGGGTCAGATGCGGACCCAGGATGAGGACCTCAGCCATCTAGATGACCCATGCGCTCACACCGCCATGCTCCCAAGGGGTCAGCATGTGGACGTGCACACGAGTGACACTAGTCACCACCCCCCCCCCTTGGCTCTGCCTGTGACCTCACAGGAGGTGAGAACTGGAGGCAGCTATTCCTGGGTTAGCCATATGCTCACTTTTTGCTTCAGTTCTTTTGCTAATTGAGGCAGAGGCTCTGGGAGTTTGACATGAAGTATCTGGATAGTTGCCTTTCATTTGACATGTTTAGACATGACCTTTAATGGAATCTGAAAACCCAGCTCCATCTGGGAAATGGCATTACCAGATTTCTGACTTTGTTTCGCCAAAGTCCTGGATGGCCTAGGCTTCCAATTATAAGCCTAATGACCTCACACATACCAGCCTCCAGCTGCCCTGTTTGTGAGCTATGGAAGTCAGCCTTGATCTTGGGCAGATTGACTGACCCTCCTTACTTGTGAAATGAGAGCTCTTAACAAGATGGTCTCCCAGGTATGTGGGTTTGGGTCCAAGGCCCGGTTCTCATGACTTCATGCCCAACAGGATTTCAGGTCTTAGGAGGGCAGAACAGAAATTGCCCTCTTCTGCTTCCCTCATTGAGGGCTGGCACTGATGACTGAATAGATCAGTCTGAACAAGTGAGGAGGATGCCAGCGGTTTCACTGAATGATGAAAATGTCCATAGAAAGTAAGTACCTAAGAGCTTTATGCTGCCTTTGCAAAGTGTTCCTAATTTCTTCTTTGAGATCCCCAAAGAGAATTATAAAGAGGCTTGGAGTATGCTGCTTGCACAAGTGTGGCACACTATTGCATCCTCTGGCATGCATGCAGAAGGTAGTGTCTGTATCTCAGGGCCTGCATGCCCAGCAATGCCTGGATGAGCCCCACCAGGTGCTCTGGGGAAGCCCCTAAGCTCCAGCTGCAGAGCCCCCCGGGATGGGACAGATCCCAGAGGGGTGTGGGGTGCATGGGGCAGAAACAGGAGGTGGAGCCTGAGGTGTGTGCTAGCCCATGTTCTGTCATCCAGAGGCCCTCCAAGGCCACAGAGGCTGCAGGGGGACCAGGCAGGGGGCAGGGAGAGGCAGTCCGAGAGGCCGCTGGCCCACGCTGGCCCACCCGTCTGGGAGGGAGTAATCAGCAGTCTAGGTAGGGGGTGCTGGTCTCCCCAGGTTGAAGTGTCTCCAGCTTATGTATCAAGATAAATTCACTTTGTAAAGTGAATGCGTCTGGCCATTCTTAGGAAAAATGTCTCTGGGGTTTGCTCATCATCACTCACTTTTGGTCAAGGTTTTTACAACTGCCAAAAGGGTATGCAAACCTCAGAAAAACTGATTCAACCAAAGATGCAATGTCGTAAATTGTAAACTGTCATCAGAAGGTGACAACGATCCCGGTGTATGAACATTAGAAAACAGACCAGTCCAGATTGCTTTGGGAGTGCGTAAACTTGTTTCTTTCAGCCAATTTCAGAAGAGGAGGCGTGGGTGAGGCCCAGAAATAGATGCAGAAGCAGTCACAGAACATCTCCTGGCGGCGGGGGCGAGAGCGGCCCCCGAGTTCCAGTCCCAGGCCTGGCCCGGGAGCTGGAGAGCGTCTCCCCTCCCCGGCCCCGAGTCGCAGCGGAGCCGGGCAGCATCCAGAGCTCTTCAGCGCCAGCGCTCTGTAGTGCTGTGGGTAACTTTGAACCCCCAAATCTAGTTTCCCTTGCCCGGTAAGTCCCTCAGATTAACTAACCGGAGGAGCTCATTTAATTACATAGGTAATTGGTATTTTCTATTTTCTGAAGGATAGAAGACAGGAGGGTAGCTGACGGGGACAAAAAAAAAGGGGAACAAAAATGACAAAGGTCATTTGGACGTTTAGTTGAGTCTGAAGACTTGATGTTTTTAAAACATTTTCAAATCCTTTATAGGAAAGGAATGAAAATTATCTAAAGGGAGGAGGGATATATTTTTTCTTTTGTCCTGGGATTTTGTGGCCATGTGCTGAAAAATTCTGTTGTCTGCGTGCATTCAGAAATTTGCCTGAAAGGGTTATAAGAGCTGAAAATGGGTGAAAACAAAACAAAAAGGAAAAAAAAGAAAACCTCTGGCTGCAGATAAAAATCATTTAATTTACCAAGACGTATCACTTTGGTGTTTCTTAAGTATGAAAGCTAATTGGGAAAGGCGGGGAGATCGGCCTGAGGCCCGGGGCAATGAGATGCAGTCACGGGCCCTCAGAGGCCCTGGGTTCTGTGCCAGCAGAGCCGGGAGGCCCTCGTGGCGTCAGGACCCCGAGGCCGGGCAGCCCCCCACAGTCCCACGGTGGGAGCCAGCGCCCGCTGAGGCCCGAGAGGCATTGGGACTGGTGCTGAAGAGGCAGAAATTGAAAATGGCAGAATTTTAAATGCCATCCTCCCCATTTGTGGGAATTCTCTCTTTATGACTGCTGTATTTTTAGACGTGTTTTCCTGCCTCCCTTTCTCATGCTCCTATTTTGGGAAATATTTATAAAAGTGAACAAAAGATACACTGCCTTCATGGTGGTTATAGGCTGGTGGTCAGGGCAGGTGTCCGACCTTGAGCGCATGTGGACAGGAGAAATGGCTGAGATGGGTGGGGGACCTCACCGAGTACAGGTTTGGAGTCCCCTCGGCTGACATCTGGAGGGTGATAGGATTTCATGGGTCCAACAGGCCAGTGATGTTGGTGAAAATGGTGGGTGGCCAGGAGGCTGGGGAAGGCAGGCAGAGACACAGAAACGTGCAGTGGGCTTAAGACAGTGAGAGGGCCCTAGGCTGGCATCTGGCGAGTTTTCATTCTCCTGTAACCTGCTGCTGGAAATGCTGCGTTTGCCCAGTGGCTCATGAGGAGGTCAGAGGGCAGGTGACCCGCCCAGAGGCACAGTCAGAGTGTTTGTTCTATTAGGACTTGACCTGTTTACTTTACAGAGGTTTTTACAAGGAATCTGGATTCCAGAGTTGACTGGGGTCATCAGAACTGGGATCTTGTGGTGTCCCCTGCGCTGTATCACTGAGTCAGGCATGTTCCCGCTCTGCTCACCCGCTCCTGTGGATTCCAGGTCCAGTGTTCCTCCATCTGTGCTTCCACGGCCTCTGTGGGCCTGTGGAAGGATGAGGAAGACCACACGTACACACTCCGGTTGTGGCAGGAGAAGTTCTTACTGGCTCTGAGCTGACTTGAGGTCTACACAAAAGTGGGCTTCGGCCAAATATTTCTCTGAAACACAGACCCGAGCAGTTCTTGATAGGAAGGATGTCAGCTGCAAGGACTTTTTTTAAGTCAATTAAAAAAAAAAGTTTGAGATTATTTTTAGTCCAGGAGGAAGTCTGCTGTCTGCAAACAAGTCCCCACCTTCAAAACGAGGCCTGAGGGCTTTCCAGATCTTTACGAAGAAGACCCCATTCTTCCATGGTTAATTGAAAGAGGTCACTTGTTTACCTCGTTACACAGGACAGAGGATGCCACGGTTCTGGCAGCTTGACTGACTGACATGCACCCTCCCTGCTTCCTCTCGTTTCCCCACCCCCCTTTACCTGGTGCAAAAGGAGGCTTTCTCTCCTGGGTGAGTGGCAGCCCCTGTTGATAAGACGGGCATAGCTGGTGGCAGTTTAAGCAGGGTCTTAGCTGGACTCAAGAGAGAGATGTGCTTGGAGAACATACCTGTGTTGTAATATTTATTGAATGTTCACCTTTCCAGCTTTAAGTATTGAAACTTGGACAGATTTTTTTTTGAAAAAAATCATACGCCACCAAACACTTTCAGAATGTCTCTACTTAGTGGAGAAGAGAAAGGAATTCCTTTTCAATAGATGGGGATTTTGTATCCCTTGCTGATGTATCTGAGCATAAGTTAATTTTAAAACAATACTTTCAATGTTTGAATGTTTAAATATTTTAAACATAGAAACTTCAAAATGTCTTGTGGCTTCCTCCCCACATCCCTGGGGTCTACACCCCCAAGCTGGGGTGGGTGCTGGAGGTGCTGGCCCTGTGTCCTGCCACACTTCTCAGGCTGGGCCAGTCTGTGCGCAGGCAGTGGATGCTCACTGACTGCAGGTGATGGCGCCCAGGAGAAACCCCATTGCACCTTGTTGCAGACCCACCGGAGGACAGGGTAATTTAGTCAGATTGCTCACTCTTTCTGTCAAAAAGAAATGGATTCCAAAGAAGCATTTTCAGGTGGTTCTTCTTATTCAAGGGTTAACCAGATTCTTGTTTTGCTCATCTCTGGAAATAAAACTATGTTAAAAACTATTCAGATCAGCAAGGCCATCTGGTGGGGAATACACAGCTGCTCCCCATTCAATTGTGGCACCTCTAATTTATTCTTTGTACGGTGCCCTTGTACATCTGCAAAATCATTATTCACAGTGGGTGTCGAACATGGGAGCCCTGTGTCTATGCAGGACCTCTCTCCTCCGCCCCTCATGAAAGACATCTGGGTTGGGCATCTTCTGCTGTTTGGCAGCCTTTTTACTCATCCTGAACTCATATTAAAGCAGGTGGGAGGGTTTTGGGGACCCTAGGGGACAGAGCCACCCTGCTCTCTCTGGCCCTGATATGCCATCTCTGTGCCTTGTGGTCGGAACCACTTCTTTGCACCCATTTTCCTATTTGTGTTAAGGAAGAATTGTTGGAGTGCAACTAGAATCTACCTCTCACCTTTGTGCAAGAGCCAAAATTCCCCTTGTCTAAAAATGTGTCACTTTTTCCTGGTAGTTAAGACCTGTTGTTGCACATGTTTGAACCCTGAAAGTGTGTCAAAAGAATGATAACAGAATTGATCACATGCCTAGGTTCCTGAGATGATTGGATCATGTGATGATGTGTCTGCTTTGAGAAGAAGAGGATGAGGGTCTGAGTGGTCAAGGCCGGTGAAGGGGTACGGCAGATGATCCACCCCGGCCTTTTGATCCGCCCGGCAGTTCTTTCTCCTGTACTCTTAAGTCCTGTGGCGAGGAGGTGTATAGGGCCACAGTTTCCTTATCTGTAAGATGAGAATACAAATTGCACTTTCCTCTTAGATTACCATGACATATAGACAGGATAATCCATATAAACCCCAGTCTGCTGTCTGTACATGAGGAAGCTCTCAGTAAATGTTTCAAAAATGAAATCTTGTCACTTTCGTTGTTGTCCCTAAGTGGCAAGAGCCCTGTTCTGAACATCTTCAGGGAGTCTGCTGCCTCCGCCACTAAGTTAAAAACTATTTAGTGAGTGCCCACCTGTGCCAGGCACAGTAGATACTCAAGCTTGAGTGGGAAATCTAGGACCTATACTGATTTAAATTCAGGGTTGAGCATCATTGACCCTGTCCTTGTAGAGCGTACAGCCCAGTGAGAGAGCCACATGTCCTTCCCCGGGAGACTGGTGGCCAGTGGGCTGGGGGAAGGCTCACCTTGTTGCTCTGGGAGCCTTGACTTCTGAGCGGGTTTCCTCCAGAGCTAGTCTCTTACACGATGGATGGGGTGGTGTGGCCAAACAGACCTGCAGTAGGATTTTCACCCTGCCACTGGCCAGCCATGGGATTCTGGGTATGTTTTCAACCCTGCTGTGCCTCAGTTTCCCATATATAATGCGGGGCTTGCCGTGCAGGTCTCAGAGGGTTGACCTCAAGAAGGGAGCTCATGTGCCCTCCTTTGAAGGCCTCTGGGGTCATCTCAGCCCTCACCTGGGTCCATGCTTTGAAGCATACATCCTAGTCTGCCCAAAGACTGACATTTAATTTTTAATTTCCAGTGTCTTAGAACAGACTGAGCATTGCTTTCTTGAATGTGAAACATGATCTGACTCGTTGCTTTCTTGCCTAGAGCCATTTAGGCGGGTTGGTTTCACAGCAAACCCTGGGAGCTTGTCTCAGGCAGGTTCTGCCTTAATGGGAAACCATTGTCTGAAGACAGACAAGCGTGAGGGCAAATCTAGTTCCTAGATCTAGTACCGATTTGAGTTACCACTGGAATTAATAAAAGGAGCAGTCAGAAATAGCTTTTTCCCTAGTTGGTTTCAGGAAAAAAAAATTGTCAGTTGTGTCACAAAGACCTTTATCATCTTGTACCAGTTGAAGTCATTGGGGGACACCTGCAGTGTGAACGTATTTGAAGTCTCTTGTCCACACCGCCCCTCTGCTGAGAAAACCTGATCGTGAGCCAGCGGGAGCAGATTGCCCTGCTGGAGAGACGTGTCGCAGAGAATACTAAACGCGTCCCATTCGCCCCCTGCCTTCAGTCATTGGAGGTCCCGCAGGTCAGTGAGCAGAGTTTCCAGCCCCGTGGGCCTGTGCTGGTTCTTCTGGGCCCTGCGGATTCTCTGGGGCTGTCCTTGAAATGAGATATATAATTCTGAGTGTGGACGTTTTCTGTAGCCCTAGAGACTTTGTTCTGGAGTTAGAGGGGACGTTCCAGAGGGCCTACACTGTGTGTTTTTCATATTTTTGGCTTTAGCAGATGCAATGCCTTGCACACAGTAGGTGCTTGATAGGCATGTGCTAAAGGGTGGTGTGGCTGCCAATAAGGAGAGAGGCCACACTGGGTGTCTCGGGTCCATTGACCAGCTGTTTTGGCCTTGCAGGAGGTAAAGACTGCACCAGCTTTTTGGCATTCGCTGGAAACCGTTGCTATCTTAGCAGCCCTGAAAGACATAACAGATGATGGTAATGGTTTTTATTAGGGAGAAGTTCACTTCAAGTCACACACTCATGACTGTTAGGGCTGAAAGAGGATATGCTAGCTCCACATGTCACATACAAGGACACGGGCCCGGAGTGACTTGCCCAGGGCTATGAGCCAGGTTGATGATCAGGTCTGAGACCCGCTGGGGAAGCTTAGCTCAGGGACTGCAATGCAGAAGCTTGCTGTCTTTGGGGAAAGTGCCGCCTTTGGGGCTCTGAAATTGAAAGTGCAGTTTGTCACAGACACCAGCACCTCAGTCACACAGAGTCCAGACTTGTCCCTTTGGTGTGCAAGAACAAAGGAGGGGCCGGGGCCTTGCTCCAGCCTGCCTCCTGCTCGTGGGGCCAGTTCCATGCCTCTCTGCTGTCTGTGCAAACCTTTTTCCTGTTCTGATGCTGTCCCTGTCACAGCTGGAGGACACTCGCCTGAGTGATCAAGAGTCTGGATTGAAACCGAGTCAGACTCAGTGGCCCCGGCTGACAAGGTGGTTGAAGGAGGTACCCGAGTTTCCCCCTGTATCTGCCTCCCATGTGCTTTCCGTCTCCCTGTCCTGTATCTCTGTGCACAACTGCAACTCTGTTCTTTAGGGGGGATTCCTGAAGGACTGGTAAGGGGCCAGAATGGCCTGGGCCAGGATGACCTGCAGGATTGTGGGATGCCAGCTGACATCCGTCTGTAGGTACTGATGGAGGCTGGCTGGGCTCCCCCTGTGCTGAGGTTTGGAGGAGGCTGGGACCAGGACCCTGGGTGCCTGGAATGAGCTGCACATCCTTGGAGAAGTACAGATCCACTTTGGGCCTGTTTCCTTGTCTGTAAAATGCAGTCCTGGCTGAGCAGGTGTCTGCAGGTGTGATTCACCAGAGCCTGGCCTGGCTGTCCACCGTCATTTTCAAGGTGCTCCAGATTTTTCAGAGTGTGAAGGGCTTTGCGGTAGAAGTCCCAAGAGCCCTCCATGAGTGTCCTCCTGCTGTTTCTCACCTTCCATCTGTAAAGAAGTGGCCTACTTAGCACAAACCTTTAGACCTTTGGGATCGGTCACATTTCTGGGAAACTGACCTTCCCTGGTAAGCTCTGAGGAAAGTTACAGATGGACGATCTTCCTGAAGGGCCAAGCTTTTCCCAAATTATACCCACAGCCATCCCGGCTTGCCAGGGCTCCCCTGGTGAGTGAGGCACCCTAATGGTCCCAGTTGGCTCTGCTTTTGACTATCTTGTCTGTACTGTGAAACTTGGCTGGTATTTCCGGCATCGATATGCCTGCCTCTAGCTTCCACCTGCCCCTTATTCCTCACTTCAGACCAGTCGCAGAAAGGAAAACTGGATGCCTATGCCTGGAATGATGGATACACAGAAGGCAAGTGGCCCAGGGTGAGGGCCTGATGGCCATTTGTAAGAATGCAAAGGATCCTGTCCTTTATTGAAGCTTGCTCTGTGCCGGATGCTGGGCTAGGTATTTTAGATATATTAGCTCATTTCCTCTTTACATCCATGTTGGGAGACAGAGATAGTTTTATTTCCATTTTACATATGAGGAAATAAAGTCACAGAATGGTAAGTTAGTTCCCTAAGATCGTAAAGGTGGCACAGAGTTGAGTTGGGTCAAAATGCAGGTCTACCTGACTCCGAAGCCTGTACGGCTTTGTTCTGACTGCTCAGAAAACATGTTTTGCTACATCCCGACTTTCTACCAAGTCGCAAATCATTGGGCTTCCTAGGCCAGATGTGAGGGGGCTGCTGGCCACATGCTATGGTGATTTGATCTCAGTGAAAATGCCTTTTTCTTATGGACATATTTTCTGGAATGAAATAATAGTTTTGAATATATTTCCTATACTGTAAAGCAGGTGAAGTCATTACTAACAAATATAATGATGATGATGAACTTAATACAGAGTGAATTATGATTTAAAAATAACTTTTTAAAACGGCCTGTGTTTCGTGTGACACCCATTTTGGGCCAGCCAGGAAGATCCTACAGGTCACACAGTTTGAGAATCCTGTTTTAGATAAAGCACAGATGAGGTATCTCAATCATCAGGGAAGGTGAAATCCGACAAGGAAACAATTAAGGAGCTGGCTACAGGAAGGCCTTGCTAGGGGAGAGGAGGCAGGGGAGAAATTCCAGTGACTATAAAGAGACAAGGAGGAAGGCGTCTGCATCGGGAAGTGGGGAGAACAGGGTCAGTTGTCCACATAATTAAAACATAACAGCTGTGGTTGGCGTAAACACACATCTTGCCAGAAAATAACCTGGTGTGTGACATTTGGGCAGTTATGTCTTGATTTGGGAACAGCTGCCGTCTGGGGTTCCAGTATTGTTTTGGCATATTGGCTTCTATTAGCCAAGCAATTCTTCAGGGCCAAAGCATTGATTCAATTGATTCACTGGGTCTCTGGGTCTTTGGATGAATCACCTTGTCCTAATCACTCATGACTTACTTCACTCATATAAATACTTTTTTTTGGAACTCATAAGCGTACAGTTATAGTGTTTTAACTCAGTCACATCTATTACTCATA
Organism: Manis pentadactyla; assembly: GCF_030020395.1. NCBI lineage: Eukaryota > Metazoa > Chordata > Mammalia > Pholidota > Manidae > Manis > Manis pentadactyla. The sequence goes on along the minus strand of NC_080026.1, from coordinate 133,200,939 downwards.
ATCGGAAGAAGAATCAGTTGGCTTTAATCACATAATCGCTCCAAAACTCAGGGACTTAACATAGCAGCTGCTTATTCTTTCTCCTGTGTCTGTAGGTACTGACGCCTCAGCAGGGCATGGGAGGCTCCATGTGGCTCTGCTCCACGTGTCTCTTGTCCCCCTCCTGGCCAAGTTGCCGTGTTTTCCCATGGTGATGAAAGAGGGCAAGTGGGCACGTGTGACATGTCAAGGCCTGGGCTTGGGACTGGCATGTTGTCACAGCCTCATTCTATTGGCCAAAGCAAGTCTCCAAACTCAAAGTGATGGGTGGAGAAATGTATTCCAGTCTTGTAGTTGAAGGATCATGTGGTAAATACAGGGAAGGGTAATAAATTGGAACCAAGAATGCAATCTACCATGAATAGTAGTAAAGCTATTATCAAATACTTCTTGTGGGCCAGGACTACATATGTGTAATAATTGCTAACATTTATTTAGCACTACTTATGGGCCACTCTTCAAAGAACTTTCCAATTGGTTGACTTACTGCTTAGAGCAGTGCCAAGACAGAGGTCCTGTGATTATTCTGAGTTTACATCCCAGGAAATGGGAGGAGAGAAACATCACAACTTGCTGAAGGTCAAAGCCGGGTAACTCAGCTCCAACAACCAGGCTCCAGGGCTGTATGTGATCTGTTACACCAAGGACTTCTCTGAGAATACAGAGGCCCAGGTCACGTGAGTGACTTGTCTAAAGTGGGTGTGACCTTAGTATCCTGGCCCACATGACTGCTGACTGTATTATTTCTACTGTGCCATAGGCCAGCGAGTGTGAATCGCGGGTCGTAGCTTTATTTTGTTTATTGACTGTGTTGTGCTCAAACACATAGATTCCAGGTATGAGGTTGAAACTAGCTCTCTGTTTGTGCAGACTTCCCATCTTTTTGCTTGCTTCTCAGTCTCAGAGACAATCTTCTGGTATCTTTGAGCTAAATATGAAAAATATTCCTTCTACTTGTTGATGAGTATTTCTCAAAAAAATGTGTCCATATACAGAGACCAAAAAGAAATGTCAGCAGTTAGACATGCTAATCAGGAGAAGGCTTTGTTTTTTAGAAAAGGTTACTTAAGGCCCATAGAATTGTTTTCTTTAAAACATTAAAGTAAGTAATGTGATTAGCTATTTTTTCCTCTCTCTTCTCAGAGGGCAGATGTAAATGTTCTACCTAAATGAAGCTATTTATTTAAATCCATCCAGACTTCTTTTGAAGTTTCATACATCTTTCTTCTGCTATATCAGCTCATAGCTACAATAATTTAATAAGCATTTCCTAGGGTGAAATTGGATGCCCTTTATTGATCTTATACCGAGGGGGCATTCAATTACTTACTCCAAAGTGGTATTTCTGGGTCTCTCAATTACAATTTTGTTATAAATGGCTTGCTAATGATGCTTGGGTACATAGGTTAATAGGGGGCATCCTAGCCAGGGCTGGGTAATTGAACGCTTTCTATTTTGGGACCAGTTATCTGATCTCACAGTGGTCCTGGGTTCCCACAATGACAGTCTGCCTCTGTAGGGCACAGCCTGGCGCCCAGACTGGGAAGCAATCTCCCTGAAATGTATACCTGAGTACTTAAGCTTAATACCTGAATGGGAGCGCCAGGAGTCCTGTCTAATCTGAGTTAACTGGCACCAAAATGTGGGCATTCCAGACAGGTGAACTGCAAGGACACATGCTTATTTTTTAAGAACAACCTGAGTTTCAGGTTTCTGAATGGGATCATTTGTGGCATATAGAAAAGGCCAGCTCAGAAACATCACAGCAATCCATTTTCCTTTCAATACAGTCATATCAGTTTGATTTTTCTTACTGAGTTACATTAGTTCATATTATACATATTGTAAAGATCCCTTTGAGAAAATATGAGTATGTACCCCCGGACTCCTGCTCTTGGACAAATCCCAGCCTGACTCCAGCCTTCCAGGCCCTACAGGCTGGTCCCACCTCCCTGGTTCCTACCTGATACCTGCCACACAGCCTAGGGGTCTACCCTCCTGGTGTTCCCCATGGGCTTTGATCCCCAGCTTCTCTCCCTTATGGGGTCCTTACTTCCCCTGATTGCCACGTGGCTGGAGTCCTTCTTGGCAGTCACATGTGCCCTCCTAGACTAGGTGTTCCCTGGCCGTCCTGTCTAGTGGACTTGCCCTTCCTCTCAGCTGGGGCTGGAGGTCAGGGGCACTGCTCACTATCCCCAAGCACACGGAACAGCCCCTGACGGCAAAGAATTATCCTGCCTGCACTGAGGTGCTCTGTTCTAATGGCTTCATTGTGTTCTCCCCTTTTATTTTCTTCATAGCCTTCATCGATGTCTGAGATAATCGTGTGTGACTTCATTGCCGTCAGGTGCCCTGCAGCCCCTAAGTCCTGGGGAATATACGCTCAGCGGGGGAAAGGCCTTCCTGTTGTGGTGGTCCCTGCACCACCCCAGCCAGTCAGACAGGAGCTGGTCTGGAAGCTTTGAGGCTCCAGGCCCTGCACTTGGAAGTGCGCCCAGCCATCAGTTCACCTGGTTATATGACTGTTACTTTAAATCAACGTGATCGTATTTTATGTATTTTGCGCTGGCTTTATGCTTGGTAAAACTTGTACATGTGAGGTAGTTTTGTATTTTTTCTCAAAGAGGGTGCCCCTGGTGTTTCTCTCACCAGCAAACCCTACAACCCTCCAGACAACGGCCACTTTTATGGAAGTCCCGTTCTGAGCTGATCAGCTCAGGTGTGGTTGAAGGGGGCTTGTTATGAATAACATTTCATTTTTGTTCCGACAGTAATCGCCAGGAGTTAGCACAGGCCCCACACACAGAGGACAGTCCCGCAAGACTGCCCCCTTCAGATGCCTGTCACAAGTATTGGGTCCCAAGGATTCCCACATGTCTGTCTGACTTGGCTACAAATTCAGAGGTTCCCACAAGCCCCTCCCCGGGTTTGATAATTGCCAGTACTACACACAGAACGTAGGAAGGTACCTTACTATTTATTGCCTTCGTTATAAAGGAAGGGCAAATCGAAGAGTCTCCCAGGGTGCGGTGTGGGGGAGGGGTGTGGGGCTTCCCCATCTGCCTGGCTCTGGGTGCCATCCTCCTGGAACCCCTGTGGGTTCACCAACAGAAGGCTCTCTGACCTCTGTTCTTAGGGGTTTTTATGCAAGTCCCGTTCTGAGCTGATCAGCTCAGGTGTGGTTGAAGGGGGCTTGTTATGAATAACAAAAGACCCTCACAGTCCTTCATTCAGGTTGGTCAAGAGCTTTAGAAGCTGTGTGCCAGACACGGGGCACAAAGACCAGATGTTTACTTTTATTATGTCTACCCTTCTACTTTGTGTTGGCTTCAGGCCCCTACACCCACATTTCAGTCTTCTGCAGTGCCTGGAGCACCAGTGGCCTTCAGAGGGGATTTGCTGAGGGAAAGAACAATTGAATGAATGAATTACAGAAGATTTATGTTTGACACTGTATCTTGAGTGTTTTCTTAAGGCTCATAAGGCATCTAGAATCTCTCCAGTTTTGTGCTCCCCATTTCGTGTTTAAGAAGCAATGTGTAGAGTGGGGGTGTCTGGCTGGAGGTGCACCCGCCCCTGGGGACAAATGCCCTGGCTGACCATGTCCAAGAGCCACTCAACTGTTGGCACTGTCAGCTTCCCGACTACCCAGTCTATTTATTTACTTTGCTTGTAATGAGAAGCCTTTGTTCTTGTTTAGGAATGTTTTGTCCATTCTGCTGGGTCCAGAGTTTGTACATTTTTGTCTTGGAGCTTCAAAGGCCATGTTTTCAAAAAATCTAATTAGACTTCTGCAGCCAGGGAGACAGAAGGGTGCGAACTCGCTCCCCACCGAGATCCTGGCTGGAGACTCATTGCAATCCTCCTTGTCTTCGACATGTAAAAAAATGTTTTCTTGGCTTAGTGATAGGGTTTCCAAGTAGGGGATCTTGCCCTTTTGTTGCTTTGGTTTGAAAGAATTGTTTGTACCAAACAACGGGTCAGGGGTGGCTGAGCAAGTGGGAGGCAGAGATGTGAGCCCAGAGGTTCCTGACTGTCCCTCCATCTGCTCTGGGGGATGGAGGTGGGGGAGCCTGGGATACTGTTCTGGTTCCAGAAAAGATTTGCCTCTGGAGCCCCAACTCCTCTGCAATTCCCAGACCTGCCCTGACCCATATCTCAGTCTTTATTGACTAGCGTTTCTCAAACCGGCTCCTTGTGACATTAGTGAGAGCTCCGTGGCCAGTTATGTGTTGGGAATTTTGTGTATTATATTTCTCTCCTACGGATTCTCAGGGCTCCTTACTTATTAGGATATTAAACCCCTGAAAACTCCTGCTGGAGGAAATCTTTGTAATTTTGTCCATCTCACCTTTTCTCCAAGTTTAAGCCGGGACACTTACTGACAACATGCAGAATGTTGTGTGCCAGACATTTTAGGAAATGCTGATTGGCTATTTCTTGGCCAAAGAATTTTAATAAAACATGGACTTTTGGTCCAAGGAAAGGGACGGTTACTGATGGTGAGTTCTGATTGCTTGGCTCTTCAGCCAGTACAGGGCGGCTTTAATGCAGATTGGTTAATACCATCTTCTCTGGGGGACAGTAGGACAGTAAGGACTGATTGAGGGGTGTGTGTGTGCCATGATGGAGGTGAATCTGCCATCCTTGGCCAATTCTGAAGTGCTAAGGGAAAATGGTGTGATAGGCTCTCCGTCTCTGATTTCACTTCAGATGTCTTGCCATTTGCCCACAGTTAAAAACCATAATAGTAATAGTCACTAATACTGCTGTTATTATTAATGATATCTACCTTATAGGGGATGCTAGTTATGTGTAGGCATTATGCTAACTCTATGTGCATTAACTAATTTAGTACTTGTTACAGACTTTTAAGGGAGCTACTCTCATTCTAATTTTACTGGTGAGGGAACCACAGTGCAGAGAAGTTATATTGCTTACCAAAGGTCACACAGCTAGTTAGTGGAGGTCTACCACTACTAGAAATAAGTAGGTCTCCTTTTATGCTCTTTTTACATCTACAGAGAGGTGTCATTTGGGCAACAATACACTTAACCACAGTATTCTACTAATGGATTTTGAAGAACCATGTTTTCCCCAGGACGATGAAAGTGAAAAATTATTTCAGGGTCTGAAGTGTTACATTACTCAGGGGAATATCCTGCACATTGGATTTAATTGCTTAATAACTTCTAGTCAAACGTTTTTTTTCATATGATATACTCTACTGAAGGAGAGAATCACTTCAGAGTTTCCAAATTTTCATTAACTTCTGCATCCTAAACTGATAATAAAGGTGAGCCCTTGGTAAGAGGCTTTGGTACTACTGAGAGAGAAAAGGATTTCTGTCTGCTCCTATCCTAACTATCCTCCTTCTTGGATATTTGGTTGACTTAAAAGTGTCAATACTTCAATTCGCCCCTCAAATTCACAGTCACAGACGCCATGCATGAATCTGAGAATGATCACAGAATCCTTAGATGTGTCATGGTGGGGCTGTTAGAGTATCATGTGCAAATATGACATGTTTGACGTGGTGGTGGCGGTGCTGGTGCTTGGGCCACTTTAGTGGTGGAGACAGAACCCAAAAGCCAAGCACCGAGGACCTGAAACCTCTTTATCCTTTGCGACTTTCCATGACTTGCTGGTGGCCCAGCAGGCTCGGCTGCAGCTTCGAGGTAGAAATGAGCCCTGAACTTCTCTCCTGGAAGATGATGCCAGGGTTATTGATATTTTCACATAATGTGATAAAACCTCTTTTCTTTGCTGTTTAGGTAATCTGATATTTTAAAGATTTTGCTTGCCCCGAAGAGGAAGCATTTCAAAGGAATACAGCCTGTAAAAAAGGAAACCTTCATGGGCATCTCCATGGATGGTGTGCCAAACCGTCCCCCACTGAGGAGACCATGATGTCTTCTAATTCCTTGGGTGTTTCCATGTTTCCAGAGGATCCTGCATTTTGTGCCATGGGAAAAACCTGAACATCAGAATTGCTCCTGAAGCTGCGGCTTGTCCCACAGCTGCGGTGGCCCTGAAGGAACATGACAGTCGGAGCCCGCTCCCTTTGGTTGTCTTCAGAACGAGCCAAAGAACACGCTTCCGCATTCTCTGGGGCTTTGGCTCCTGCTCATTTTTATGTTTGTTTCTGTTGCTCGTGCCTTCCAACCATCTTATGAAATCCTAAGACATCCTTGAAAGCTTTCCAGCACGAATTGCATGCTCCCGGGCTCCTTGGGGGCTCGCCCATGGCTCGGTGGGCCAGCAGTCCAAGTGCATTACCATGAGGCACTGCGTTAACTGCTGCATACAGCTGTTGCCCGGAGACGTGCATGAACAGCAGGTCAGCTGCCGAGGAGGCCCTGGCCATCGCAGTCTCCAGCAGTGCCCCACGTGCAAAGGAGAGAACAAAATTGTGTTCCGTGTGGACGGTAAGCCAATGAACTTGCTTGCTGTTCTCGAGGTAAGGGCCGAGGGGCACGAAAGCTGGGCCAGGCTTTTGCGCTTCAAAAGGGGGAAGCGATGTAGCCTTGTTTTTGGATTGATGATAATGACCTTGGTGATGGCATCTTACATCCTTTCTGGGGCCCACCAAGAGCTTCTGATCTCCTCGCCTTTCCATTACGGAGCCTTCTCCAGCAATCCCAGCGTGATGGATGGTGAAAACCCGAGTGACCCAAAACAGCATCATCACCAACCCTCTGTAAACAATATTTCATACGTGAAGGACTACCCAGGCATGAAGTTGATCATCAACAGCATCACAGCCAGGATAGAGTTCACAACCAGACAGCTCCCAGACATAGGAGATCTCAAGAGGCAGGAGCTGCATGTGAGTAGCCTTGTGCTGATCTTGATTGGTTGACTGATTCATTTTAAACATGCCTGCTTCCTTTTCTGTCACTATCTTTGGGAACCCAGGAAGAAAATGACCAAAAAATGTCCCAAGTGTAATGAGGAGAGCTTGACAGCCCCACAGATCAGAGGGCACGGGAAGAGTACTGTTTGTTTACACTGTTTACGCCAAGAAGGGAATTCACAGTACTTAACTGAGTAGCTAGAAATGTTGAAGGACCGCCCCTTCTCATAATTCCATTCCAAGACTTTTGGCTTGAAATGTGGTCATGGTGGTTAAAGTTGCTTTTCTACCTCACTGTCATCCTGTTTCTATTTTGTCCTAATTAGTATTTTTGTTTCTCAGGGTCATTTTCATATACAACTAGTAAAGACTGCAACTGTGTAACTTCATTAGATTGCCGTGTGTGTGTGTGTGTGTGTGTGTGTGTGTGAAGATAAATCGTGGTAGAATTCATTTTGATTAGGCTTTTATCTTCATTCTCTCTGAATTTATTTTTGTTTTGGGATAAGGAAAAAGACGGCCTTTGGCTGTTTACAAGTTTGGCTTTATTTAAGTGTTTAGTCTTTGTCAAATAACTTGCACTTGAGTGCTGTCATAGAATCAGAGCGTGATCACATTGTGCTTAGAAAGTGTTTTTGCTAATTTTTCCTCCTTGGTGTGTCTCTCCCTTTTTTTCTTTTTCGTTGCAGATGTTTTCAGTAATCCCCCCCAAATTTCTTCCAAATAGTAAGAGCCCCTGCTGGTATGAGGAATTCACAGGCAGGAACACCACTGACCCCTACCTGACCAACTCCTATGCGCTCTACTCCAAGCGGTTCCGCTCCACCTTCGACGCCCTGCGCAAGGCCTTCTGGGGCCACCTGTCCCACGCCCGTGGGAAGCACTTCCGCCTGCGCTGCCTGCCCCACTTCTACATCATTGGGCAGCCCAAGTGCGGTACCACTGACCTCTATGACCGCCTCCGGCTGCACCCAGAGGTGAAGTTTTCTGCCATCAAGGAGCCACACTGGTGGACTCGAAAGCGGTTTGGTGAGTGAGGCGGCAGGTCCCCAGTGAGAGGGGCCCAGTGTGCCAGTGAGGTGCCTTTTACTGTGTCTCAGTGCACCTGCCACCTTCATTCTCTCAGTCCCTCTGCACACCTTGGGTGGGGCTGGGAGCTGAGAGGGCCTGCTAGGAGCCAGGCGCTGTGCTTGGCCCCACGAGGGTTGCAGGGCAGGGAAGAGGAGCCCACAGGCCGGGACCCAGAGACCAGATCATCCACTGGTCTGTGGTCACATAGCCAGCAGGGTCTGGAACCCAGCTCCCAATGCCCAGTGAGCATTTATTATGTACCAGCAGTATGCAGTGCAAGGGGAAGGGCACAGAATCCAAAGTCCATGTGTGACAGCAGTGAGTGGTAATTGCTGGGTGCCCGGTGTCTGTCTGGGACTCTCCATCCCCAGCTCTGTGCTGTTCCACCGGCCCCTGCACAGGGGGGAACAGCAGGAAGAAAGGCTGCTACTCCACAGGGGTTTCAGCTTCCTGTTGGCCCAGCCCGGGCCGGCGAACACATCCCCGAGCTTCACGGGGCCTTGTTTTCTCTGACCTGTCCCGTCTGCCTCATGAGGTTGGAATGAAGGCCACACAGAGCTAGGCCTTCTGGGGCCACCTGTCCCACGCTTCTGGGTGACCCGCTTCCAGCTCCCCTTTTCCATGAGGCTGATGGTGGACACCACCTGATCCTCCCACAGGTTGGTTTCTGCTCCCCGCAGCCCAAGCCACCCTGCCACCCTCTGGTCCCTGTTTCCTCTCCTTAACCCTTCCCCTTCTGCCAGGAGATATTTGACCACTGGAGCTGAAGGATGACAAATGCCCAAGTGTGGGTGGGCCTGGAGGGTGAGGTCTGTGTCCTGGACTCGGGTTACTTAGAAGGGAATCTTAAAAGTTTTCCTTAGTAGGACCTAAGTTGAGACCAACTCTAAATGTGTTTCCTGACAAATGTTTGACTTAATCTTTTTGATGTTCTTCCTGGAGTGGATGAACAACAAAGACGGTGTGTCTTCTGTGGTCCAGCAGTGGCAGCTGGGGGAGCCAGCCTTCCATCTGTAGGTGCTCTTCCTGTACAGGTCCCCGTTTTCCCTGATGAAAGCCAGGTTCCCATGGGCAGGGAAGAGGGAAGCCCTGGGGTGCCCCTCTGGAAGCTGGTATCCCGAGCTCCCTTGAACCTCTAGTTTGCCCATGGACATTCTCTTTCCATGTTCTGTTGACCTTGGTAGCTGCAGTTTGGGGCAGTGTGTTGTTAAATAGGTCTGCAAGTGAAATGTACCCACTTTTAAGGCAGGGGGCAAATTTAGGCCACGTGTGGCCAAAGCCAGGATAGCAGTGAGTTCAACCAAAGTGACTCTCTGGGATCCATCAATTCCCCTTGTTTGGACAGATGGACAGGCTGCCTGATTGAATCGGCCAGGAGAGAGAAGCTCAGATAAAACCTCCCTTTTCTGTTGATACCATGTGTGCATCCAGGACTTTACTCCTGTCTGGCCACTTCGGGGCCTTGCGTTGGACATGTGTTAACCAGCTCCAGACTCTCTGGCCCTCCAAGCAGACATGTTTGTAGTTCTTGAACAGAGGTGCCATCCTTGATGCTGCCACCGTGCAGCTCGGTGGAGATGGAGATGTCTTTCCCTCCTTGAAGTGCACAGGGGTTGCAAGAGGACAGTCAATTGGTGGCCGCCTCTCTCCCTGGGCAGAGTCTTGGCTGCTGCAGTGGGGCCCTTGGGCCTTTCCCCCTTCTGGCCACTTCCTGGGAGGCCACTGCCCAGCAGTGCCAGCTTTGTCCTTAGTCTCTCCTGCTTCTTGGTTTTCTTAGGAATCGTGCGCCTGAGAGATGGGCTTCGGGACCGCTACCCCGTGGAAGATTATCTGGACCTCTTTGACCTGGCTGCACACCAGATTCACCAAGGACTGCAGGCCAGCTCTGCGAGGGAGCAGAGCAAGATGAATAGAATCATTATTGGTAAGGCATCCGGGTGGCTCCCGTGGGGCCCTGCTCCTGCTCTGGCCAGGCCGCCTTTGCTCCGCCGGCGGAACATTTGCTAGATGCGGATACCTGTCCACGCCTGTTGGGGGTACACTTCCCCTCCTGGCGCCCCCCTCATGCCTGTGTATAGTTCCCATCACTTGCGCAGTTTCTGTAAAGCAGAAATGTTGAGTAGACTTTCTAGTTGCATGGAGACTCAAGGGCACCTGAAATAGGTCTTTTAAAAAGTTGCCATTTCTTTCTTTTTATTTAAATTAAGCACACATGTTTGGCTTCCTTTCGTGATATCCTGGTCTGAGTTTGGATAGGGGATCATAAATGCAATGAACTGATCAGTCATCAGTTTAACACTTGTGGCTTTTGTCATTCCTGGCCGCAGGGACCCTGTGCGCTGGGAACAGATGCAGCCCTAATGTATTGTCAGTGACCAGCTGCTGTTGAAAAAGCCTTGTCCTTGTCAAGCTAATGCCTTTAGACATTCAGAAGGAGGTGGATTGATTAATTATCATTTTTTAAAATTCTTAAGAGTGTTTTATAAAAAACTTTTAATCGTTCTTTGTATTGGATCCCACTTAGGAGAGGACATTTACCCCCTTAACACCGAAAGAGAGAAATCTAATCACATACTTTGTTTAAATTGGTTACCTGAGGCAGTGATCTGTTTTTGTATTTTCCTAAATCTATTATATTTTGACTCTCCAGATTCAATGAGTGTGTTAGTGACTAAGAGGAATTGAAATCAACCATTTGAAAAATGGTTCTTTACTTACAACTCTCATGTCCAAGGGGACGGGCTTATGTGCCTAATACCTGACTTATTTATTCTTTCTTTTTCTTTAACTTCAAAGAAATCAAGCCCTGGGAGCCAGATGAGATCATATACTTCCCCCACACATCCCCCAAATATAATTGGTTACTAGCTATTTTCTTGCAGCCTTTGATCCAAACCCCCCAATTACACATCTAATTAATATTTGACTGTGACTCCCACACCATATGCCTATGGACAAAGCTTATGTTCTTATGAAAGAACTAAAAATATGCATCCTGGGGCCAGGGAATGAATGGAGTCTGAGGTAATGAATGAAAAGGGAAAGCCCTAGCTTGGTTTCTTAATTTTATTTGCTTCTAGATTTTAAAAGGAAAAATAAAGAATAAATTTACTGCTCTAATACTTAGCTAATGAGGAGTTTTATGGTAGCAGAGAGGCAGATGGAGAACTGGCATCCAGCCCTGTCCACATCACCAGCCAGCTCTGCGCCACATGCAATGTCAACCTTCATGGTCCTGAGCTCAGTCTGCACATCTGTAAAATGGGCTGTTGGACCAGATCAGTTCAGGGCTCCTCTCGGCCCTGAAATGTGATTCAGCTCTGCTTCAGCTTTCTCCACTTAGACCCTTGGCAGATGCCTAAGGGTCTTTCTTCTTAGCTTACGGGTCAGAGAGGGCCTTTCCTCAATGGTCTGGGCCAAGAGCTGGAGTCTCAGAGGACTCATGTGGCCCGGTTCCCTGGGGCTGGGGCTCTACACACATTGAAAGGCCCCCTACCTCTGCTCTTCATGACCTCCTGCTTTCCTGTGTCAGTGTGCTCACAGGGGGCCCTGATTGCCGGTTAACTTGTCTGTCTTCCCCTAGATCATAGGATCTGAGAGGGGTGGGGATTATCTGTCTTGTTTCCTCCCTTTATCCCCAATGCCAAACAATGCTAGGCACATATTAGACACCGAATGAATGCTTTCTGGATGGATGAGGGATGAATGAAGGGTGGAGTGACAGGTGGATGGAAGAATGCTGCTATGGTTGTAGAAGCAGTTCATTTATGAGATTTGACGGATTTGTGCCAATTCAGTTTTACATAGTTTCCCTGTGTTAATATTCCCTTGTTTATTGTGAGCAGAACTTTCAAAGGACTCCTGATTGACTTATCTTTTCTGTATTCTGTGGTCACCTGGATGTGATTACACACCCAGCAGAGTCAACAGGGCCCTGCCGACTCCCTACGTTATTGTGATGCACTCATCACTGATCAAAGAGATTTCATTTTCTGGCTCAGATTTTCCCTGAGTAAGTGACTTTGGGGTGTATCATGGAGTCCCGTGTAAAATGTCGGGAAATGGAGTATATGATTGATCCATTTGGTTTTCTTTCTAAATCTCTGAAAACCAGCCTAAAAAATAATAATGATAAAGGAGGGGAAATGGCTCAGTTATCCATGAGAGGAATGTTAAAGTGTCTGGGTCTTGGCCTCATCCCTGACCTAGGATGTACATTTCAAATTTCATCCTTGGTTCATGCTGGCCATGATGAAGCGGGGCCTGTTCACCCAGTCTGTTCTGAGTGAATGCTGTGTGCAGGGAGATGGGCAGGTGGGCACGCAGGACACAGAAGCTGGGAGCCTGAGGTCCTGGGAGCCTTCCCTCAAAGTCTTCCTCTCATGTGGTCTTAGAGTGTACCCCTGGGACTAATTGTGTGATTTCAGGGAAAGACTGGTGCAGATTGCATCTGATTTCCTGATGAGGATCAGCTTCCCCAAATCACTCCATCCCTGAAATTTTTGCAGGAAACCATCTAGTATATTCTCAATGGGCCCTTAAAATGCCACAGAGCTATGCGCCATGAGCAAAGTTAAATATCGTGAAATTGGGAGGCCAGATGCTAGTAGAGGCATTTGCACATCCTGGAGAGAGGAGCGAGGCGGGGAAGAGGGATGCTCAGTGCTGCGTGGATCACCTTGATTTCCAGACGGTGGTCTCAGGGGGGAAGTGGGGGCGTAACTGCAGCAGAGGGTGGTCGTCAGCCTCATCTTCCTGGAGTCCCATCTGCCAGCAGCGGCCAACCAGCTCTCCCGTCACGGCTATTTAAGGGGAGGCGTCAGAGCCAGGTCTGGCCCCTGTCACAGGCTGCTCTTGGGGGCCCATAACCCGGCACTGCTCATTTTCAGTTCTCTGTTCCCAGGGGAGGCCAGCGCCTCTACCATGTGGGATAACAACGCCTGGACATTCTTCTACGACAACAGCACGGATGGGGAGCCACCCTTTCTGACTCAGGACTTCATCCACGCCTTTCAGCCAGATGTAAAACTAATTGTCATGCTCAGGGACCCTGTGGAGAGGTGAGCAGTTTGGATTTTTTGTATTTGGGCTAAAGAGAAAAGGCACTTTTGAAGAATAGTCTTCTTTACTTCTTGGGAATAAGGTTTGCCTCTTTTTTTTTTTTTAAATAAACAAACTTAACTTGCAATGTTACTGCTATTTCTTATGTAAATGTTATTCTTGGGGCAATCTTCAGTGTATAAACAAATTGTGACTGTTTTTAGCCATTCTGACCCCAGTCTTTGGGCCTTTAGCCTCTGGCTGGTTTGACCTGTTGACATGGGACCCTGCCTTGGGTACTGTGGGGACATGTGAAACACCCTTGAAACCAGGGGTGTCAGGGTTCTCCAAGGGGCTTAACTCCTAAATTCCTTGTCTCCTGAATCTATTGATGGCCTTCATCTTTGTGGGCCCTGCATGTGCCATCTCCAACTTTCCTTGAGAGACCAAAAGGGAGAAAAATGATGATAAACTTGCTTTATAGTAAAAAGCAGGGGTTTTCCAGAGTGGATGAGGCCAAGCTACGTGACACTGAGCAGACGGAGCCGGTGCTGGCCCGGGGCTTAAATCATTAGTGATGCCTGTGTGGATGGCAGGCTCTCAGGCTGCCGGGACCTGAAAATGATTCAGACCAGCGCTTCCCCCAAATACCACCGCATCAGAGATAAGGGCCTTCAGCCAGGCCCAAGACCCTTGAATGGGAGGTCCCCACCCAACACCACCCACCCAGCTCAGGACAGCTCAGTGAGAACAGTTTTCCTATTCTCAGGTGAAGTCTGTCTTTTGCGAGCATCCATACTTTGGAACCATTTCTCCCCCATGGAAGCATGCAGGCCAGGTCTCCTCCCCAAACGGGAAAGCCGCCTGCCGGATTTTGAAGACAGAGGCCATGGCCCTATATGTCTTCTTTTCCTTTGGGGTACCTACTTCTTGTGATGGGTTGAATCGTTCCCCTCAAAAAAGATATGTTGGAGCTGTGACTCCCCTCCACCCTCCATATGAGTGGATGTGACCTGGCTTGGAAATAGGGTCTCTGCAGATGGATTAGTGGGGACCCTAATCCAATGGCTGCTGTCCTGAGAAGAGGAAATTTGGACACAGAGAGACACCCAGAGGGAGAAGGCCATGTGAAGAGAGAGACAGGGCTAGGAGTGACATTGCCACTAGCCAAGGATTGCCCAGGATTACTGGCTGTCACCAGCAGCTGGGAGAGGGGCATGGACCATATCCGCCCTCAGAGCCCTCAGAAGCAAGCCCTGCTGACAGCTGGGTTTCAGACTGCTAGCCTTGAGAACTAGGAAAGAGTACGTTCCTGTTGTTACAAGCCACCAGATTGTGTCGTTTGTTACAGCAGCCCTAGGAAACCGATACCTTCCTTGGATGGCGTGCATTCCTGGCCCCATGTCTTTGCCAATGGTAAGAATAAGACATGTAGGGATTTTAGAAATGCATTGGAAAGCTATGAAAGAAAACTGTTAAAAAAACACCTGTGATCTCCCACCCAGATAACTGTTATTTATATTTTTGTGTATTTTTCCAGATTGCTTATCTATGCAGATAAGGGGTGTGTGTGTGCACACAGTGGTGTGGACACACACACACTCTTACATATTGCTTCTTTTATTTCGCATTGTTGTCTCCAGAAGGACATGCCTTAAAGCCCTGCCCTGCACTGTCCCTCTGCCTTGAGTGTGTCTCTTTGTCCCTCTGGGGAGTTCTCAGAATGGCCCCTGCTGCTGCCTTAAATGCGATCTGGTCAGAGGAGACCTGGATCACTCCCTGCGTCCCGCCCCACCCTCCTGGTACTGTGCGTAGTGCACACTGTACGCCACAGGTCGTGGCTCACTGGTTCTGTGCTCCCTGCAGCCTCAGGAACCCACCCGCTCGAGTTCCCAGGCCACGGGAGCTGCCCTCCTGTCTTACACGCCCGTCCCCACACTTTGGAGGCTGGAGCTTGGCCCTTTTGCTTGTGGAGTGGGCTGGAGGCCCTCGGTTTGAGAACAGTTGGCACAAGCCAGTGGTGCTTTCATGTAGACATGATGACATACCTGTCCGCCTGGAAGGTAAAGGCTCGGAGACCGAGTGACCCCTCGCTGCCCCCCTCCCTCCCCGAGGCTGCCCGGCCTCAGCGCACTGGGCTGGAATGTTCTCTCGGGAGTGTGCTTTCTGCTCACTGAATGTCCTCCTGTCACATCTCTGTGGCTCCTCATTCTGAGGAAGGCCACGATGGAGGGTCAAGACAGTGAAAACGGACCTTTTGTTGCTCCCTGGGCACAAAGGTGGGAACCAGTCTGTGTCTGTGCCAGCTCAGTCCTAGGCTCTAGGGTTGGGGAGCACGGGGCTGGTTGCGAGACAGGCGTCGCCGGCGTTGCTGTGGTCTGTGGATTCCGTCAGAGCCAAGAGGGAGGGTAAGCACAGGAGAGGGGATGAGCTCCAGCAGGGACGTCCAGAAAGGCTGTTCTGAAGGAGCAGATGCCAGGCTGGGTTTTGAAAGATGAGTAAGAGTTGGCCAAGTAAACAAAGCAGGAAAGTGGTCAAGGGGAAGAAGGATTCTAAGTAGAGAGAACAATGAGAACAAAGGTAAAGAGCACAGTTCCCTTGTTGGAGAGCCGAGTCCGCTTCCCTGCATGTGTCCCTTCCCTGCTGCAGTTCTGGTCCACTTCTGAGGACATGAGCACTGCGAGGTGAGCCCGTGGGCAGAGAGGGTAGCGGTGCTGCCCAGGGTCCGACAGCTGAGCCAGGAGCAGGCTCCACCCACTTGCCTCTCAGACCCGACGGCCATCTCAAGTAGTCACCATATTTCTTCTTTTCTTTTTTAAGAAGCAAATACTTTATTTATCTGAGAAACTGAAAGTGAAGTCTCTTACCTTTCTGGCTCTCACCTTAACAGAAACAGCTCACCAATTCAAACACTTACTGAGCCCCAGGCACGTGTTAAGCGCTGTGCTGGTACTGAGCACGTACACATCGGTGCACAGTGGAGGCCAGTCCGGGCCTGACCCCCGGGAGCTGGCACTTTTTCAGAGAAGTGAGGCATTGATTGTCGTGATGGATGTAGGGATGCTGAGAAGGGCAGGATGCCAAGAAGGGCAGGATGCCAGGGAGGCAGCCTGTATCAGTCTTGCTGGCTGAGTCATGCACTGCTGTGTAACAAAGCAGCCTGAGCCTTAGCAGCTTGAACATCTCTCAGTTTCTTACAGTTTCACTGAGCCCTGCCCGCCAGGGTCTCCCCCAAGGCTACAGTGGAAGTGTTACCAGGGCTGCATCTCAAATGAAGGCTTGACTGGGAAGGATCTCCCTCCAAGTCTATGTGGCTGTTGGCAGAATTCAGTTCGTGAAGGGCTGTTGGCTAGAGGCATCCTCAGTGCCTTGACGCTGGGCCTCGCCAGCATGAGAGAGTCAAAGCCAGCAAGGGAGAGTCAGCAGGCAAGTCAGAAGTCACCATCTCTTGTAATCTGAGCAGGAGAGTGACAGTCCAGCACCTTTGCCCATATTCTATGGGTTGGAAGCAAGTCATGAGGTCCAGGCTACGCTGAAGAGGAGATCACAGGGCATGAATACCAAGAAGAAGGGATCGTGGGGCCATCCTAGGAGCACCTACCACACCTGCTCTCTGAGTTCCCCCATCCAATCCTCCTGGAAACTGCCCCAGCCTTGCAGCCAGGAAAGTACTTACCAGTGTGACAGCAGGTCCAGCGCAGGGCGTTCATGTGCACAAAGGAGTGTGTGTTCATGTGCATATTTTCTGTATGGGTTACTGACAGTAGCAGCTGTTGCATTGCTTTTTAAACATTTATTAAAAATAAGTAATAGGAATTTCTTCTTTCTGGAAACTCCGTGGCTCATGGCCTATCTGAAATGCCTGGCTTATTCCCCATCCAAGCCAGCAAGGATGATAAACATTGGGTGTTTAGGTCATTTTTGAGGATATAAACACTTGGAACTCAAGTCCTCATTAATCTGACTGAGTCTTGGGCCATTAGGCTGCTTCAGTCACCCTGTGACCTTGCCCTTCTTTGGGTGGGAGTTTCCCTGGGTGCCTGAGCTGGTGGGATTGGACCAAATTGTTCTTTTCTTTCTACAAATTGGCTGGGAGGAGGGGGTGGGGGTGGATTTTTATTTTCACTTTTAGATTCATATTTAGCCTTTGTTTCTAGAACTGATCCAAGTTCAGGGGTTTAAAAATGGAATTGTAAGAAAAATCAGATCAATCACTTCTCAGTTTCCAGAGAAAGATATAAAGGGTAAGTCCATTTGTTTTTTTTTCTGGAACAGTGGAAAGTGGATGGAGTCGTTCTTGTGGCTGAAAGGTACAGCCAGGAAGTCATGTTACAAGTTTTTCTACAGAAGAGATATGGCAGTATAAAAAAGGGAAACATTCCTAGGCTAAATTGGCCCAGTTAATTAAAAAGAAGCCACCAATTACAAGTAGAATTTTTCTTCATTTAATTTGGTTCTTAAGTGGAAAAGATTGTTCTTTTCAACACATGTCACGTTAGCTCCAGCCTCATTTGTGAGACAGTTCATAGTCTGCCTCTTCATTCAGAGGCAGGTACAGTCCCCGTTGAATGTGAACAATGGCTGGAAGTGCTGACCCCTCTGTCGTAGTTCATGCAAGGGGCATTGGGAGAGGGGGCCGGTACCATCCGTGAAGGATCTTCCTGTCTCTGTATTTGGGGTTTAATTGTGGGTGTCGTCTTCATGTAATGTACAGAAACAACCACGGCACGAACGTTTGGTTTACACATTTTATGATGATGAGTCAAACAGGAAGGAGAATTCAGCTAAAAGGGTTAACTTGATTTTGATCCAAAGGCCTTGTGCGTTCAAAACTGGGGCATTGTTTTCTTTACCTGCTTATGTAAACTGATTACTTAACCAGTCCACACTGGTAAAATAATTAATCTCTTTATAACAATACACTGAGAGTGGAAGGAAGGAGGCTGTGAATGAAACATCCACTCACATGCAGTTGGTCATTCAGATGGAGAGGAACGCATGGTACTGGGCCTTTGGACAGGAATCCTGGTTCACGGATTTCGTTCCATCTGCAGAATGGGTGGTGAGCGCGTGGGTGGTGAGCTGTGAACCAGGATCACGGTGATGGAGACACAGCCTCTGGGGACCTCTGCACTGCAGCCCTGGCTCTGCCACTCTGGCTCTGTGACCTCAGAAAAGTTGCTTAACCTCTCTGTGCTTCATTTCCTCATCAATGAAATGGATGGAAATCATCCTACCACTAGGGTTGTGACTTAATGACTTACTATACAGAAAATACTTAAACAGTGATGGTCAAATGGAAACATTATGTAATTATTAGCTATTACTATTAGGTCATAATAGTAGCAGATAATTGTAATAACCAAGCTGAACACTCTTTTCCTCACTCACTGAGCACTAGTTGAGCACCCTTGATTGACTAGGTGTGATACACGCATTGGAGAGAAAACCCTCCCGTCTGCCCTAGTGGAGCCCACATCCAGTCAGACGGCAGGGACAGCCCCAGTTAAGCGACCTCGCATTAACCAAGCAGGTCCTCCGGCCTGGCTCTGCGCTCAGCTCTTCTCAGGCATTGCCTCGTCTGAACTTGGCGAGCAGGTGAGAGGACTGTGGTTACGTGTTTACAGGTGAGGCATGTGCGCTTCTTGGGGTGAAGTGATGGGGCAGGACAGGCAGAGGGAATGGTGGCCGTGCACCCAGACAGCCCTTCAGAGTTGTCCCCAGTGAGGCATCTCCTGTCCACCCTGTCTGCCCTGGGGAGGCGTAACCCTGGATAGGGCAGGTCTTCCCCATGGAGGGCTGCTCCTGGGAGGGATGGGACTGCGCCATCAGTAGTGTGACTCCCCACTTCTGCAAAGCTCTGTCAGCAGCACGAACCCCAGACTTTGCGGGTGCCTAAGCCTGGGCTCAGCTCATTCATTTACCTGCACATCAGGGAGCAAGATGCCCATCTCTGCAACAACCGGCTGGGAGATTGGGGAGCTGAGCCGACTGATGCTTTTGAATTGCTGGAGACCTCTGCCTGGAGATGGGAATTTCTCTTGCTACTCAGCCTCTGCTGAAAACCTCCCCCCAAAGCCCCTCTTCTCCAGGTCCCTGGAAACACCAATGTGGCACCCTAGACGGGCTCTTAGGCAGAAGAGGAGAGCGGGCACTCTTGTGTCACACGATGTTTTCTCTGTAACAGATTTGCGTGAAGATTAAAAAGCAGGCTTAATCATTGAGTTAGTCAATGTATATATCTCAAAAGGACATTAGGAAAATTTCCTTGTGGGGAAGAGATGAAGCAGGGAGAGATGCCACTGGGCATAAAAGCCATAACAGCCACAGCCACAGATGGATTTTGCACCTTCCCACCTTCCCTTCAGCGTTCTCACCTTTGTCTTAAGACCCTGAAGGATGAATTACAAGCAGTTGCCTTGAGGAAGACTGTAGGGCAGTATCTCTAAGCTGCCCATTCCTTTCCTGGTGAATTCAGGAATTTTGCTTCTAGAAGCTGCCTGTCTGAGTGGCACTGACACACCTTTCCATGGGCCCTGAAAGTGGCATGAGGTCACTGTCAGCGGCTGAGCTGTGAGCCACCCAACGGCAAGGGGTTTGGCCACAGGGCAGGAGAGCTGGCTGAGCCCGGGCCGGGACAGCTCGGGCCTTTGTGAGGTTGTTCTCTGAAGGCCGTTCAGGAGTAACCTGGTGAGGGCCACAACTCAGTTACTGGTGGGATAAAAACCATCATGCTACAAATTCCCAGGTGTTCAACACTGGTTATTTTTGGGGAAATGTTTATAGAGTCATTGGCAATCCAGAGTGTTCCCACATGGGTTGTTTGCATAGGGCGGTTCCGTGTAGCCAGGGCCACCGGGGAGAAGAGTGCGTTGTTTCTCGGTCCACAGAGATCATGAGGTTAGATGTGTGCCAACTGGCCCAGGGTGGGGGGCACTTAGTGTGGACCCTGGGCCACCAGCTGGAGTTCAGGGTCCTGTGACTAGGGAGGTCGGCGGATTGGAAGCACATCTCACCTCCCAGCCAGCCCTCGGGGTCGGTGGGCATTGTTCCGCAGTGAGGCCCCGGCCTGGCTTGTAGGGCTGGCTCTGCTGCTGCCTCTGCGAGGGACGATGCTCCGATCCGTGTGTGCCTTCCTGTCCGCACCTGGAGACAAGGCATGGAAGTGCTTCGTAAGCTCTACTGGGGTTGTAGATAACCATACCGGGCTCCTGCCTTCCGCTCCATGACCATTTACAAGGACCCGTGATCAGATGCCCTGGAAGAAACAGAGGTGGGCCCAGAACGCTGCCCACCCTCAAGGGGAAGAGAAGACCCCGCCCAGCCCGCCCCAGTGACCAGGAAGCTTTGCATTCACATGCACATTTTTAGGCCCAAACCTGGGTGTTCTTATCTGACAGACATCAGGTGACACTCATCAGTGTCACCTGCGTGGACAACCTAAGGTGACTCCAGACATTTCCTCCCAGTGAGCTGCCCGGCCAGTCCTGCTCCTTGTTCCTGGTGATGAGATATTCCGTTTGTGATTCAGTGGGACCAAAGGGCCTCCTTCCCAGGGACATTAAATGGCTTTTCTTGCCTTGTAGGAAAATACACATAATCGTTACTCATGGCACCATATCAGAGGCCGGGAAGTTGTCGATCAATGATTTGAATCTGGGAGCAGCCAATGGAGGATAACGGGAGGCTGCTGAGGCTTTTGTTTTTGTGATCACGTGTATCAGGACCCTCCGGCTGGCCACAGAACCGCGCTGGCACGGAGCAGGCGCTGAACCGGAGGACATGAGTGTACCGACCTCTTGGGGGCTCCTGGTGGAGGAATGTGGCTGTCCACATGTGTCAGTGAGAGTCTTTCTGACAGGTGCTCTAGGAGCACAGGGTGGGCGGGCCAGCATGCCTGGGGTGAGCCAGCCCAGGAGCCATCAGCTGCTCCCAGCTGTCCACCCCCTCAGCACCTGCCCCAGATCTTTTCCTGAAGCCTTGTCTCTGAGATGTCCGATGTCTGGAGCAGTATCCGAGATGGCGTGCCTCAGGGCTTCCGAGCACGAGGTGGCTGAGCTGAGCCTGGCACCCAAGTGACTTCTGACATGAGCCCCTCTGGGAATTGACAGGTTAAAACCAACAGGCACATTTTGAGGTCGTGAGAATGATCTAGAATTAGGTAGTGGTGGTGGTGGCATAATTTCATGCATATATTAAAAGCTACTGAATTGTTCACTTTGAAAGGGTAAATTTTATGGTATGTGGACTGTGTCTTGATTTAAAAATAGTTTGAACAAAAATACTACAAAGGGAGGGGAAGCCAGCTAAGGGTGAGGTCTAGGAACTAGTGACACTGGAGCAGGAGCTTGGAGGGCTGTGCACATGGAGGGACGCTGGTAGCAAGCACATCACCATTAAAGAACTAAAACTTAAAATTGAGCAGGCTATTGCAATAACCAGTGAGCGTTAGCATCTTCCAGTGGTAAAAGATCACACAAGGAGTATGAAATGGTCATAAATACTGAACACCTGTTTGTTGTCGCAGTAATTTCTAGATGCCCACCTTGATGCTCCATAAATGGATTTGCTTCTCTTGATTGTGGCAGTGAAGTTCCTCGTGTTCATCCTGAAAATCTGTTAGCTGCTCTATTTATTATGCAGTGTGATTGCCTCTCCGTCTCCTGTCACTTAGGTAGTTCTGTAACAGAATTGACTTTTGCTTCCAAATCACTCTGCACCTAAAATAATAAAAACGTCAAAACAACCAAAGCCCAGCACCCTCCTCTAGTCAGCTGTTGATTTGGCTGACCCTAAAATGTGAGGCCAGGGGTCAAGTTCTGCTGGGTCAGTGGGCTTTGGGGTCAGGCAACCCTGAGTTTGTTTGGGCCCCAGCTGCAAAGCCTCCTAGGCCGAGTGACCTTGGGAAGCTCCCCGAATGCTATGTCTGCTCCTGACACAGAATGACGACAGTCAGCAGGGTTCTTGTAGGAGGGCTGTGAGGGCGGACACAGAGTGAGACCATGCTCCAGTGCCTCGCCCAGGGCCTGCTGGGTGGTGGCGCTCAGCAGCCACTAGTGGCCGAGTCAGGGACAGAAAGGAGAAGATTACAAAAGCCAAAGCCCTACAGCACGCAGGGGAGCCTGGCCTCCTAGAGCAGCCCACGGAGTGGTGGCTGCCCATTTCCCTGATCAGTACACCCACTCTGCTTGCTTAAGCTCACAGCAGCACCCCACCAGTGTCGTTGAATCAACTCAGCAGTGCCTTGAGGGAGCTGTCCAGATTTTACACGGTGGGGCCTCATGATGGCCCCCATGGCACTCCAATGTCCCCACGGGGAGAGGCATGA
Organism: Manis pentadactyla; assembly: GCF_030020395.1. Taxonomy (NCBI): domain Eukaryota; kingdom Metazoa; phylum Chordata; class Mammalia; order Pholidota; family Manidae; genus Manis; species Manis pentadactyla. The sequence continues at coordinate 133,178,605 of NC_080026.1, read as the reverse complement.
TCTCTTCCAGGGGCACCAGGCTGAGGGAGCCCCCAACACACAGCTACTCCCATGCCCCCTCTCTGCGGTACTGGGGTCCCAGGACCCCTGTGCTGCACAGAGAGCAGTTGAGCAGCACCTTGAGAGTGCAGGCCCTCCGTCCCAGGGCCGCCCCCAGCAGCCTTCCAAGATGACAGCAGCACAGAAGGCCTGGAATGTATTTGGACTTATATTTGGAATTGCTGTTGGAAACAGTCCTGGCCAAATGTAACACCCATCTGTTTGGGATGGTTTAAGAGAAAGAAAATTAGGTGGTTCAGCAGAAAGGGGCTTTGCAGTCCTAAAACCCGGGGCTGGCCGGGTGTCAGGGTCAGCATGCCCTCACTCAGAGGGGAGCGCTCTCCCCGCCAGTCTCAGCTGCTTCTGCTGCTGGAGTCACTCTCTGCGTGCGGCACGGCCCCAGCTGGAGACATTTTCCCTTGACTCAAACTAGTCTTTCTTCTTGAACCTTCTACCCACTGATCAACCCTTCAAAAGTAGGGGGCAGGTCTCCTCCCAGCTCAGGAGAGCTTTTTAGCCTTTGAAGCTGGCATCCTTCCTGCTAAGTCTCGCTTCATCGGATGGAACAGCTCCTTGCCCAACACCTAGTACCGAAGGCAAATGTCCCTTTGGAACCCTGACCTGCCAGGGTGGAGCAGAGTGACACCCTCCCAGATTCTCAATGCCACACCTCCGTGAAGCATCCTAAGGTTGCCTCAGTGTCCCTGCAGTTCCGCAGTGATTCAGTATGAGCCTATGTCAGCTAAACCCCTTGTGTATCTTCCCTATTGACTACTTCCCCCTCCTTAGTCGTTATACACTTGATTTTAAAGAGTAAAATGTGGATGTTTTAGTTTATCTCTTCACATTTCAATTTGTTACATGAGTGTGCCTGCTCTGGCTTTTTGAGATCCACTTGGAGACTTATTCTTGACACGTTTGCTGTCCTTTTCAACATTTTTTGAATGCCTCTAACCCTTCCAAGTGGCTTTCACTCATCCAGGGCCATTACTTGACTTTTTCCCCAGAGAGCAGTTGTGGGGAAATCAAGGCATTGTTTATTGTAGGCATTCTTAGGAAGCATTGGTCTGATTCTCTGGAGGGGCCCAGTGCTCCCCTGAAAGTAAGAGCTCATGTTTTGCTTTTGCCGCCTGCTTGTTCCCCTGTGGGAAAGCTGACCACATGGCCGTTGGCCTCCTGCACTCTCAGGTCACTTCCCAAGGTCGCAGGGTACGAGAGGGGCGCTGGCAGAAATAGCAACTCAGTCTCCCTGGGAACTGGGTTTAGCCTCTGTAGCAGTCTCCTAGGGCTGTGGTAACAAAGTACCACGAACCGGGGGTGGTTAAAACAACAGAAATGTTTTCTCTGGCATTGGAGCCAGGAGTTTGAAAGCCAGGTGTCAGCATGGCTGCTTCCTTCTGGGGTCTCCCGGGGGGGCTTGGTCCAGGTCCCTCTCCCAGCAGCTGGTGGTGGCCCACCCTCCTGCGTGTGCCTCGCCTCTTGGCAGCGGCCCCCCGACCTCTGCCTGTCCTCACGTGGCCTTCTCTCTATGCCTGTGTCCTCTCCTCTTCTTATAAGGACACCAGACACTGGAGTTAGGACCCACCCCAAATCCAGGATGACCTCATCTCAAGATCTTCAACATAATTACGTCTGCAGAGACCCTATTTCCAAGTAAGATCCCATTCATAGGTCCTGGGGTTAGGACTTGGACATATCTTTTGGGGGATCCACAGAATCCAAATGGGAGGGGACGGCTATTCCTTACAATGAATAAAGTCCCTACTCAGATGTTCACTGACAAAGCAGACATGAAGGGCCTGTCCTTACAGAAACATGTCCGTGCATGTATGTGGGCTCTCGAGAATCCCCACCACCACCCATGCTGTGGGCAGATCCAGGGTCTTGGGAGGGAATGAGGGGAGGGTCACCCTGCTGAGAAAGTGGGCCAGCCTGGTTCTAAAAGGCTTGAACCTGACTTGCAGGAAGTGAGGTCCTGAGTTCATTTCAGACTGTAGCCCCACCGGAGCGTGGCTGGGCGAGCCTGGCCAGAGTGGTGGGCACATTCCAGTTTGTCTCCCGGGATTACCTCTTGATCTCTAAAGAATTGTGTGGAATCTGCAGATTCTCCATGAAGTTACTTTGGATTTAAAATTGAGGCAGGTTTAGGGGCTCTTGCTTTATTTATGAGTCAAATGTCTACAAGATATGCTATTGCCACAAAACAAACCCTCAGTACAGAAAGCTTGAACCAATGGCTAGTTTTTTAGGCAATCATGTATGTGACAGAATTCCAGTTCTACCAAAGAGTTTGGATAGTTCTGTGGGAGTCCTTGGGAAGAACTCTGGACGTGGATTTTCTGTTACAGGTTTTGATGACAGTTTCAAAGGCATCTGTTATGTTTTGTGGTCACAGTTTCTTGGGCTGAGTCATCATGTCAATAGGATTGATAAGAAATGTGTGAGCCAGGCTGGGCAGCCAATCAGCCCCATTGGTACGTGGTACCCCTCAGCACTTAAAGCTGGGCACTTTGATGTCCATGCAAATCTCACTTTGGTACTAATTGTTCAGCCAGTCTTTTAGGTTGTACTGTGACTGACCCTTCAGTGACAGGTGCTGTGTTCCAGTCTTGATGGACAGCTGATGTTGGGAGACATCAGTAATAGGTGAATATATTGTCATCCTAGGGAATGTCCTTGGGCAAGTGTGGATCTGGGGGAGAATCTACTCACCAGGCACCAGGCATCTCTCGTGATGAGATGATGGGTCTGTAAGCAAGTTATTTTGGAGAGTGCCTGACCAGGCTGAGACCTACAAAACATGTCCATTCCAGTGTGTGGGGGGGATTCTAGACAATCTGGGCAGATCCCAAACATGTCAGGACTTCTCAAAGGTTTCCTATGTGGACATTGGCTGTGGATGAATTCTAAAGGGCTGTGTGGAAGGCGCTGTGCAGAGTGGCAGAGGTGAAGAGCTGTTCCCTAGGTAGCCATGCTTATGTTATTAATAAATCTCTGCATCTGACCACATTCGAGGTGAGGGGTGCTGGAGAAGGAGCTTTTGCAGGTGACCTGTACAACTAGGATGCTGCAGTTCATAGGAGTGACTGTGTCTGGGGGTTGGGGACAGTGGAAGCGCTGGGTGCTGTTGGCAGTGCAGAAGTAAAATGCCCAGATATATGTGAGGTAATAAGATTTCCTGAGTGGCTTCACTAGAATGAGTGAAGAGGCTGAAGAAATAGAAAGTACAGAGCTGAGAGGAGAGAGGAATGTGTTTCCCTGGAGCCAGGGGCCTAATCCCCCTTCCCCCAGCAGCTGGAGGTCCTGCGAATGAAGGGTGTTGATCATGGAGGTGTGCACCGAAAAGGCATAAGACAGGCTTATCTACTTTGATGGATGCTCAGAATTCTCCAAACATAAACAATTATAAAAGTGCCATGATAAATAGAGATATGATCTGATTCCATCTGATATAATCTGAGACCATCTATGTTTTAAAATATATAATATATGCAGATATATGCTTGAGTATGCACAGAAAATTTCTGGAAGCATCTATAAGAAACTGATCACAAAGTTCCCCTTTGGGGAGTAGGACTGGAAGTTAGGACCACTGAAGAAATTCAGGACAGAGACTTTAAAGGAAAAGTGCACTTATTGTACTGTTATAACTTTTTTTTTTTACTTCTCATTTATTTGAAAGAAATATCCCATGGTTTAAAAATATTAATCTATAATGTTGAAAGTCCAGTAAAATATATTTCTAGAGGGTTTATTTTAAAAACAAGAAGAAAAGAAAAACTTACTCATGACACTTGTTAAAAAAGGTAAGGCAGACTTTATTCAGGACCCTTCTGATGGGTGCAGGGATTGCTGCCTTGAGGGGAGAGAGATTGGGCTCAGCTCCCAGTACATCAGGGAAGAGTGGGGACTACAGCCAAGGAGGAGTGGGGCTCAGTGGAGGGAAATTACCAGGAGGAGACATCATGGGTCAGGGGGGAGTCTGGCAACCCCAACCTTGCCCAGTTCTTGATGAAAGTCTGAGGGACTTGGGGAAGGGGGGCTGATCAAGCATCTCACCTGGTGGGTGGGGGATGGTGAGGACCCCATCAGGTAACTGAGAGTGATCAGATGTGAGGGTGGGGGATTCTGGCTAAACTGACTTGTTAGCAGGATTCTTGCTAAAACTGGGCAGTACAAAGGTAGACATGAAGTCTGGAATTGGAGGCCTGTCTGGGAAGAAGGTTCAGAGATGTGAAGTGAAGTTTGGTCAAGGAGAGATACTGTCAGTTGTGGTATGAACACATTGCTGCCTGCACAGGGGGGTGGGGGTGGGGGTGTCTGTGTGGCCAGATCCCTGTGTGTGTGTGTTATTGGGCTGACTTTGTTCTCCTTGGTCCTTGTCCCGCGATAACAAAGATTTGAAAGGCAAAGACGTAGCAAAGCAGAGCGAAAGTTTTATTTAAATTCACTCCAAGGGTGGAGTGTGGCAGAGTCAAGGCAGATAGGCCCCTGACCATTAGGCGGGAGGCCTTTACATTATATTCTGGTCAAGAGGTGCCTCTTTGATTGACAAGGTGGGGTTATTTGATCGACAGGCCCATCTACGTAGCCATACCTCTCAGTGCACACGTCCAGTCCCACGGTGGTTTGGGCAGTTCTTAGTCCAGTTTGCTTGTGCCCACGCGGGGATTGGGTTAGGAACGGTTTGGCCTGGCCCCGGTGGGCAAGGAAGTTATGTCCCTGCAAAGCCTTTGCTGTCTTCCATGGGATGCCCTACTTGGGCAGAGTCTGGGTTTTTTTCTTTGAACCTTATCTTCCCCTCCCCCGGCTGTTCGCTTCTATCTCTCTAACATTCCCAACATCTGGGCAAGCAGAGACGTGTACGGGTGTGTGCAGGCATGTGGGGATGTTTTTTATCTTTTATTAAAAAATGGATCCCTACAAATTGGGAAATTTTTGGATATTCTGAGCGTGTGTACAAAGGGCCCGGGTTTCGTGCGGAATTGCAGTATTGCAAGAGCTGTCAACAGATGTTCCTTTTATTGTTGCCCCTGATCGAGGAGAGAGGAGGCAGAAGGAGCATAAAATTTTCATGGCCCGTCTTTGCTGTTGTACGGTTTTTGTGATCTGGTGTTCGGGAGCTCACTGTTACTGTGAAAACAGAGCTGCAGCCTGGAGTGACCAGAAAGAACAAAACAACGGGTTCATCTGGGGCCAGTGGAGACACATCTGAGTCCAGGAGAGCGCGGTGGCCCTTGTGACGCCAGGGTGGAGGGGAGAGACATGGAGGGAGGTAGGGAGGTGGCTTTTCTGCAAGGGGCCGGAGAGAAATGGTAGTGTTTCAGTAATGTAATGTAAACTACACGATCATCTTCATTGTCACCCAGACGGCGTGATTTCACATTCTCGGGTGGTAAAGATACTCACTCTTTTGTTCACAGGTTGTACTCAGACTATCTCTACTTTGCAAGTTCGAATAAATCTGCCGACGACTTCCATGAGAAAGTGGCCGAAGCCCTGCAGCTGTTTGAAAACTGCGTGTTCGATTCTACGTTGCGGGCCTGCGTCTACAACAACACCCTCAACAACGCCATGCCTGTGCGTGCCCGGGGACCGACCGGCCCCTCACCGAAGGGCCGCTGGGGTCGGGGGGTTATGCCTGTGGCATTGTGGGTGGCAATTTTAGCATAGAAACAGAGAGGCGTTTTACTGCGCAGATGCCTCTCCCATGCCTCTGAGTGGAGGCTGATGCAAAAGCAAATCCCCCTGCGCGTAAAAACTGTAAAAATGGACAGGCCTTTTCAGCTGACACCCTGCTTTCTTCCGTTAACAATGCTCTCTCCTCCCTCTGCCAGAGCATGGAGAGGAGCGCCATTTAGTGAGGCTCCAGAAACACACCCTGCAATTAGGATTGGCAGATGTGAGGACCCGTCTCAAATTGTCTTAAGCATTCTCTCTGATGGTGGATTATTTTGTTGGTTTAAAAAATTATCCACCAGTGACTTTTCAGGGTTTCTTCAGCAGCATCTCAAATGGAAAAGTGTTTTCCATTGATCTCTACTTTCGTTTTCCTAGTTTGCCTTCAGGGCTAGAGCTATAGTTTCTTGCCTTTTTTTATGCAAAAGAAGCTGTTAGTGGTGAATTCAGCAGGTTTTAGCTAAGCCACGGTTTTCCACAGCACAGCACTCTGGGTTGTTTTAAGTGCCTTTTCAGCAGGTTTGGGAGGCGGGAGGCCTTCCACTCCAGAGCTAATCCTGTCTGTCATCTGCCACGGAGTGTGGCTCACCAGCCTTGCGCTGCCGAACATGTCACGTGGTAAGGCAGCACAGAGCTGGCTGCTTGAGGTGGAGGCTGGGAACCCCCCAGGTGTGTGAGGTTCAAGGTCATGAGGTTTCAGGACTCCCTCTTCATTGTTATCAAGGGCATTTTACCGGGCAGGCGGGGCACTAGCTCTAGCAGGATGCACAGAAGCACAGGTAGGGTTCCAGGCTGTCCTGCTGGAGTTAATGGTTGGGCAGGACGCATACAGGACCCAGATAAACGCAGACTCTGCCCGCAGCGTGGAGCAGAAGACCCTGCCTTGAGCTGGGCATGCTTTTGGTTCGGTTCTCAGCGTGGGAATTTGCTACCTGTGTGATTCTGGCCAGTTGTCTTAGCTTCTCTGAGACTCAATTGCTTCATCATAAAATAGGGTCATTATACTGCCTTACAAGGCCGTTGTAAGGATCGGAGAGTGGTACTTCATAAATGTGTAAGGGAGGAAAAAATAATCCTCTTTCTCTGCCTATCTTAGGTTTGTTGGCTGGGACCCTGTAAATTAGACTGACAAAAGACAGATTCACAGGAGTAAGACAAACCTGTTTATTAACATGTATGTTGCACGTAACACACAGGAACAGTCAACAATGAGTAATCGGGGGTGGTTAGAACCTGGGTTTCTAGAGCATCTTAGCAAGAGAACAATACATTTACAGAAAAGGGACAAGACAAAGGAAAAGGGCTTTGCATTTCTAGGGTGGCAAATTGTGGGAAGGCAAATTTATGGGGGAACTATTGGTAGATAAGGGCTAGTCTTCGCAAGGTTTGTTATGTCCGATCCTCTGTGCCGTCTCCAGACTGATAAGGGTGTAGAGTTATCTCTGGTGATGAACTTCCGTCCTTCCTGGTAGAGAGGGGAGGAGGGGCACCCTCACAAATTTATGTCCTGCTTTTAGGCACATGGGAGGGCAGAGAGCTGTTCATGTATCTTTTTTTTTCTTGATTGCCGTCAGCTCAAAATAATCCTTATGCCAGCGATATGTTTTGAGGCAGCCTGTTCTGTCCCCCTCTGCATGTGTTCATGCATCCCACTGTGTCCGTGCATGGCTCTGGCTCCCCAGCACTGGGAGGACAGGCACTGTGCCCCAGGGCAGCCCCAGCCCTAGCAGGGAGAGTGACATGGAGGCTAGGGCAGAGCTGTGGCCCCCACAGAAGCCACCTGAGAACGGGGCATCAGGGGGACTCCCTAGAAGAGCTAACTAACATCTGGGCTGGGGCCGAAAGGACAAGTTGACTGGGGAAGCGGAAGTAGTGATGTGTCCAGTGGAGGGAGCCACGGGCTCAGGCCGAGGGGCAGCACTGGGTGCGCCTGCTGTAGCCATGTGCAGCGCGTGCTTCTGCAGGTGACGGGCTGGTAGGAGGGAGGCGCACGGCGCAGCATGGAACCTGGGGCCTCACATGTCTGGGTTTCATCCTGAGGGAGACAGGCCCCCATGGGAGGGTTGAACAGAAAAGAGTTATGGCAAATGTGCACTTTAGAAAGATGCCAGTGTACAGGCAACTGGCGGAGTTGGGATGGGGCATGGGGAGGGGGATGGTGTGGGGGAGGGATGAGGGTGCTGCAGAGAACTGGTGGCTGAGTCAGGGTGAGAGCAGTGGTGGTTTCTAGAAACAGGAGTGGCGAGGACGAGCAAATGCTCGGATCCAGGTGGGCCAGAAGGGACGTGTGCGGGTTTTCTGGCTGGCACACCACGTGCAGTACTGACCCACAGTGGCCCTTGCCTTTAGCTATTGCTCATCATTATTGTTGTTTATGGCTCTGACTGAGGGTCATCTATACGGGGCCTGCAGGAGAGAAGAGCCACTTCCTAGAGATGTTTCCTGAAATATTGTAGGGCTGGCGGGAAGTGGGGATGGGCCTCATTTACAGTTGAGACTCGACCCATTTCCGTGAGCTTACACTGGGAGCCCACTTTGGGCTCAACTCTGGGCTCACTGCTGGAAGTAACCCCAGCCCTGGGGCGACCTGAAAGAGGGAGGGTGGGGGTGGGAATCCACGTCACCACCAGCAGGTGGGGACACTGAGCGGCCAGGTGACGTGTCCAGCTGCTGTGACTCAGGAGGAGCTGGAACCGTAGTGTCCAGGGCCCTGTTCTTGCTGAGCCGAGCTCTCTCTCTAGGAGATTATCTAACAAAGGCTCTGGAATGAGATGGGCATGGGCTTTACTCCTGGGGCCTCCTGTGAGGATCTGACCTAAGCTGGGTGGGTCTGGATGGGCAGGCGAAGCAGGGCTGGAGGTGCAATTTCAATAGCTTTAAATTGTGCTTCTGTCATGAAAGAGTGCATGACTGAGAGGAATGTGCGTCTGTGTCCCACCAGGCACTTTGCACAACCCCGAGCTGGTGGGTCAGGCCCTCCAGCACATCCTCGTCATCACTGTCAGGGCCAAAGGGGCCAAAGCAAGCTGGGTGGACACCTCCCTGTCTTTAAATGAGTTTCCAGGAGCCAGGATTTCCACAGTCATTTCCTCCCGCAGAGAAGAAAGGGTTCCCCCCCCCCACTCCCAGTTTCCCTGTTGGCATTCCCACTGCAAACATTGAAATGTTGAGACCTGGTGATAAGTTCATGGGTGCCATTGGAAGTGTCCACTTTTGTGTATGCTGGAACATTTTCCTGATCAAAAAAGTTCTCACAACCATCGTCAATGAGAGAGGGGTTGGCTCTAACATTTGTGCATTACTGACTCGGTGCCAGGCACGGTCTTAATCTCTTTCAATGCATCATGTCATTCAGTCCTGACAGTTCCCCTAGATCCATGCCCATTTCACAGATGAGGGCACTGGTGCTCACAGGGGTGAACTCTCCAAGCCAGAACCCTGGCACTAGTAACAGGCAGGCTCAGTGTTCAATCCCGGGTCCCAGAGCTGCTGAAATTCATGGTGTTTCTACTTTCCCCACCTAGATGGCTCCTAAACGCAAAGTTTTGAACCAGCAGGAGACTTGTGCTTTTTAATTTATTCCATGTGTTGCTGAGGATGGCAAGGCGGAAGCTTAGCAGGCACCTCTGGTCAGAGTGAGACTCCCCGGGGACAGGATCTGTGCACGGACCACCGCAGTGCAGGGCACCTGACCTCTCCAGTCCCTGGAGCTCCTGCACCACCAAGAGAGCCAGGCAGTCAGGAGCAAGCAACACCCCCATCTTGGGGTGAGTCTTTAATTCTGGGATGAAAGAAGCACAATTTCCTCCAGTGTGAATTACAGCCCAAACCTAACCAGAGGGGATGAGCTTTTTCAAACATACATGGGACCCTGGCACTAATCTGCTTCGGACATTCACTGCCTTCCTGTAGCACCTGTGTGCAAGAACCAGCCCTGCCCACCTGTCCACCACCTCCCTCTCCATCGCTGCTCTCCAGCCACACTCTGTCTTCTTAGGTCCTCAGAGGGGGCCAACCTCTTGCCTTAGAGCAGGGCTTTGCAGAATGTGGACCCTGGGCCAGCAGCATCCTTGCCTGGGAACTTGTTAGGAACACAAACTCTCAGGCTGCACCCCAGGCCTAGAATCGGGAATGCTGGGTGTGGGCCCATCAGTCTGTTTAAGAAGCCCTCCAGGTGGGTGTGTTGTTCTCGGGCTGGAGAACATGTTTCTAGAGCCTCTTTGTGTTTCCTTTCCTGGGACATGAGTCTCCTGGTTCTTGAGGGCTTCTCATATTTTGACTCTTACTTTAGTCTGACCTTCCATTCTCTCTCTGTGCCCTGTTCCTTTCTCCACACATGTATCACAATTGGCAAGTACAGATAATTTGTTTCTTCACCAGCTGAGCTCCATTGACCTCCTTGAAATTATTAGCTCCCTGAGGCCAGGGGCCATGTCTGTTACATAGCTACACATCTGCATTGCGTAGCGGGGTCCTGGGATGCAGCTTGCACTAGATCTATATATGCAGAATGAATGAATGGGAGTTCCACCTAAACTCCTAATGGGGAATGAAGAGGCTCATGGGGGACAAGCCCCAGTGTGGGGGCCTGGCTTCAGCAACCGGCTCCAGCGGACGCTCCCAGCTGACCCTGGCAGGCCCCCACCCTGGTTTTCCATCAAGAGTCGGATGGAGAAGACAACCTCAAAAGTTCTCTCAGCCCCAATGTCTTCTAATTGTAAATCTACCAGGCACTTCCCCTAAATGCCCATTTTATGTTCCCTCCATTTCAGTTCTCTGCCACATACTGGGGAAAGATAAGGAAAAAAGATTCTAAGCCGGCCACTCTCAGGTTTGTCTTATTGGTGCACAGTTGCAATGGTGACCTCTGCACCAGAAACTGTCCCTCGAGGGGACTAGAACTTTCCTTGACTATAGGGGGGTGGGGTTGGAGCTGGAGCAGGTCAGAAGAGGGCGTGGGGGGGTGCAGAGGGCCTTCCCCACCTCTCTTCCCCTGCAGAGCCCCCTCCAGTCTGTGGCAGCCTCCCCGGGCCCTCGGTGAAGGAAGGCCCTGCTGCAGGAGGCCTCAGCCAGCAAGTCTCCATCCTGGGGGCTATGAGGGGCACCCCCATGGTGGGCAAACAACCTTTCAGAGGAACAGTCTGTCACTCCTGGCCAGGTCAGGGACTGGCTGCAGCTACTTTAAACCGCCCCCCGACCACCACCACCCATGCTACCACACACACCAGCCTCTTTCCTTTTAGAAACTTCCTGAGTAGCCCAGGCAGCTTCTCTGGAAGAGAGACCTCGTCAGGCTGGTCCCCCCTGGGAAGTCTGGCCTGCCAGCCTGTCGGCACTGAAATGCTCCATGAGGCCGATGCCTTCACAAGGTGACGTCCTTGTGGTGGCTGGTCTGTGTCGGAGGCAGCGCAGATGTTTATTTCGGAGGCTGGCAGCAGCGCCTTTTCTCTTCAGCTCCGGCCCGGCTCGAGGTCCGCTTTACGAGCTGGTGTGTAAGGCGGCCACAGCCTTGGGGTGCTGGAGACAGCTAATGAATTTTGGAGACAGCTTATCCCCTCCAATTGTTTCTCTTCCTCTACATCCTCCTACATGATCAGAAAAATAATGAAATGGGAAAAGGATAGTGAGAGATGAAACTAGTTAGCGTCTGCATGTATTCTGTCAAACTGTTTCATCGTCTTGCTGTTACCACCGTGCTCAGCAATTTCCCTGGAGAAATGTGTGAGCGCCTGGCACGGGGTTTTGTGTGCAGGGCCTGATGTGAGAGCCATGGTTCCTGCCCCCCAGGTGCTCAAGGTCGAGCTGGGAGGGGAAGGAAACAGAAGTGCAGCAGCTGCCTAAAGAGCTGAGGCTTGGAGGAGGCGCTCTGTGTGCTGGGGCTGTGCTGGGAGTTCCCGCCCCACCGGGACTTGGCCCAAGTGGAGAGCTGGGGGACTGGAGAGGGGGTCTGGCCAGGCTATAGGTTTGAAACTCACACTGTGGCAGGGCAGAGGATGGGTGTCAGAAGACTAGAGAAGGGAGCACCTGTTAGGAGGCTGTGACAATGTCCAGACAGGTGCTGATGGGCCTATGCATAGGGAATAGGCCACTTTGCACTGGAGTCAGCACCATGGTGGCTGGCTCCTGGCCTGCTCACCGAGTCACATGCCCTCTGTAGGCAGAGGTAGGAGAGGAGAACTCTTTGGGAAGGCCGCAGAGAGGCAGACAGGAAATGGAGCAGGGTCCCCACAACGCAGGGAGCATGGGGTTCAGAAGCAGGAGCACTGGAGCAGGGCACTCCCGGGCTGAAGGGAGAAGGGCCTGTTCTTTTTTTGGTGCTTTGCCAAGAGTTTAGGGCCAACTGGGAAGTTAAAGGAAGTAGTCCCCAAGGCCACTCTCACTTTGACATCATTTGCAAGTTGGGGGATCCCCAAAACCACTTAGGTTCAGTCATTCACTGGAAGCAATCACAGGACACACTGAAGACTATTAAATGCACGGTTATGGTTTACAACAGAGAAAGGACAGTATCGTCGGCCAAAGGAAGAAGCTTGTGCGATGACACAGACTATTGTCAACCAAAGCCTTTGGTGTCCAGGGTATTTACTGGGGCTTAATCACCTACTACCTCTATGGCTGACCTTTACTCTCCAGGGCCTCCTGGAGGTCAGGCTGATACCACATGGCCCCAAGTCCCATCATAACTCCCCCTGTTAGACTGTCCAGTGACCAGATACCCCAGGCAAGCAAAGGCCCTCTATCAGACAGTAGCTCAGAGGTCACCTCCCAGGGGCCAAGGACAGAGGCAGGCCTCTCTTTGGGAAGGTCATTACTTCACCAGACAAGCTCGCAGTTTGGCATGGAAGAAGGTACAGAAGGATGAGGACCCTGGACACATGTAGGTGGAGAGAGATGGTTCTGTACAGCACTGCTTATATTCAGATGTAGACATACCCTTATGGTCATGGATGCCCACGTGGTACCAGGCATGCACTGGCGCACTCACCTGGCTTGTCTCCCAGGCATTCGTGGGTGTTTTTCACAGCTGGTATGTGCTGGGCATAGGAGCAGAGACAGGCAGAATATTGTGCAAAGAACATTCACACCACTGGTGGGTGTAACCTTGGCCTCTTCCTTCACCAAGTCCTCACTATGAAATGTGTCAGGGAGCTACCTACAGGGTTGTTGGGAGGATTTAACCCGACCCTAAGTGTGGGAATCCTTTGTACAGGTAGTGCAAAACCCCTCATTCATGAAGCAAGGATACATGGCATTTAAAACCCAACTTCAGAAGGTGACTGTGTGCTGGGACAGCTCCTCGGTGCTGGCTTACCAATGCATGCCGTGGTACTTTGAGCACTGTGCTTACTGTGTTGGGGGAATTACTCCTGAAATAATGCCTGCCTTCTTTGGCCCTAGGTGAGGCTCCAGGTCGGCCTGTATGCCGTGTATCTTCTGGACTGGCTCGCAGTTTTTAACAAAGATCAGTTCCTCATCCTTCGCCTGGAAGACCACGCGTCCAATGTCAAGTCCACCATGCACAGGGTCTTCCAGTTTCTCAACCTCGGTATGAATGTTGGGCTGGAGACCCACGGAGCTGGTGTCAGCACCACGGTGGCTGGCTCTTGGCATGCTCACTGAGTCACATGCACACTCTGTGAGCCTAGGGGGACAGGCCGAGCTGGGGGGGCCAATTCATTACCTCTGCCAAGACCAGCTACACCCAGGGCCTTGTGCTCAGTGTGGTGAGGGGTCCGTGGGGAGGAGGAGATGGCCTCTCATCTGGGAGATTACAGTCCAGTGGAGGGAGAAGAGGCAGCCACGGCTCCAATAGCCAGGTAACTGGTGGAGTGATGTGGGGGAAGCTTTGCATCCTCACAATAGGTTCGTACACGTAACTTGGGGCCCAAGCTGCTGAAGGAATCATGGAAGGGTTCATGGAAGGAAAGGTCTGTGAGCCGGGCCTTGAGGATGGACAGGATGTCAGGGGTGACTGGAACAGGGCTTGGACGAGGTGTGGGCAGGTTGTTGCATCGTCTCAGGTTTGTTGGGGACCCCTGGAGGCAGAGCCCTGAGGCTGGGTTTTGGCAGCTGGCAGCTGCTCCTGGGCCTCTGGGGAGTCTGTTGCTGGCCGGGGGACATCCGGGAGAGGCACACAGGCAGGCATGGAGGGCCGCACCTGTGGGTGGGACAGCCAGGGACTGCTTGAAAGGCAGAAGCAGGGCTCTTCTTTCCCAGGACACCCCCTGAGGCCCTGCCTAATTATTACGCCTGGGAATTTTGTTAGTTGAGTATTTCTTGAAACCTGTTTGCCCACCACTGGGACTCAGGAACCCCCTTATCCTTTGATTTTCTTTCTCCTTTTTTTGGAAAATGAGTAATATGATGGGGTGTGATTACTTTTCCTTCTGAAGTCTGGAACCATTTTTCTCTGATTTGACTACCTGTAGACTCTGCCATGTTAATGAGCTAGTTTTCAGTCCCCATGATTGGCAGTAGGACTATTCTGTTTCTTTTATTTTGCATAACCCAAGGACACTGGGTATGGTTTTCTGCATATGGGCTCAGCACTGGCCTCGTCCTGAGAGCCTGGCCCAGAGTGGCCTAGTGCAGTGTCTGGTGGGTTGAGCCAGTGAGAAGCTTACAGTCCAGAGGGCAGGGGATGGAGGTGGCATCACCTGCTGGCCCATTCCCGGGGCGTCTGCCCACTGATAATCTTGCTGACAGTGGCGGCTCACGCGGTGGGGTCTCTAGGCACACATGGCATCTTCTCCTCTCCCCATGGCCACTTCACAGCATGACACACACAGTAAAATATGGCCCAGCCATGGGGCCCTTTGCACCAGCTGTGCGTAGTGGAAGTGCCAGTAGCAGAATTCCAGCGGGCTGGTCAGTGGGAAAATCAGAGGGGATGGACTGTGTCTGGCAGGTCGCGTAGTTACCCAGGGCAGGCTGATGGCCGTGGGAGTCAGGTCCTTGCAGGCAGCTGGAAATGACAGCAGGAGGTGGGGCCGCATCATAGGTTCCAGCTGCGCTTCCGAGGGCCAGCGCTGAACACCGGGCCACGGCCTCTGCTGTATTTTACTGCCCCTGGCAACCCCGAAAGGGATCCGGCTACAGAATCTTAATCCCCGAACGTGTTCCTAACTCCTGTCTTAACGTGGAGCGTGGCTGGGATGTTCGCACAGTTCCTTTGGCCTCCTGCCACGCCTCCCGCCTCATGGGATCCTTCTCGTATTCCAGGGCCCTTAAGTGAGAAACAAGAGGCCCTGATGACCAGGAGTCCTGCATCCAATACGCGGCGCCCCGAGGACCGGAACCTGGGGCCCATGTGGCCAGTCACACAGCGGATCCTGCAGGACTTCTACAGACCTTTCAATGCCAGGCTGGCCCAGCTTCTCGCCGACGAGGCGTTTGCATGGAAGAAGACGTGAGCTCCGACTGCTGCCAGCATGGCCCGTTGTCCATTATTACTGTGATGTCAAACGCCTCTCTGTGGGGAACCCTTTTACTCACAACACAGAGCAAACCCAGAGATTCCAGTCTTCTGTACCCTCCTGGGTTCATGTCTGTTGTGACCATTTCAGAATTTCCTTTGTGATGTTAACCAGCCTGGCCTTGACCCATCACACAGCTCCTCCATCCCAGGCCATCAGAAACTCCGCTTCTGGAAGAATTCCCTTTGGCCCCGGAGCTCCTGGGATGAGGCCAGGGGGTGCTGGGCTGGCGCCGAGGGAGGCATCAGTCTGGGGTTGACAGCTCTGGGAACCAATCAAATACGCGGAAGGCTGTGGGGCTTCCTGGAGCTTACACTTCTGTTCAGTTTTGAAACACTGTTCTGGACCTCCTTCCAGCCTGATCTCGAGGACTTTGCTTATGTTTAACATAGAAAATGAATGGGTTTGAAACAAACCACTTTCTGCATTTCACAAGCTGTAGCTCTCTTTTCTGCTTCTTTAGATGTTTTCTCAAGAGTTTATTCAGTTTATAATCAGACTATAAATTCAGTTTATAATTGGAAGGGAAATTTTTGCTGTGAATGCAGACCTAGCAACGTAAGGACTTGCACACTTCCTGGAAAATCTAGGTGACTCAGGCCCTCATGCTCACAAGGTCATCAGAACCAGACGGTGTTCCAAGTTTTGATTCTCGTTGCTGATAAGGCCTCATTGCTCTGCCGTGGAATGCCCTGGAATGAGCTTATTGCCCACGTGTGGTCAGAGGCCCTTACTCAGTTCACAAACTACAAGATGGGCTGATTCAGAAACACAATGCATGAACTATACTTGGGCCAAATGTGGCATGCTGAGATTCTTAATGGAACTTTTTGGCACCTCCCTTGACCAATGGATGGGCCAATGGTCTTGTCGTTTCTTGGAGGTGATGGAGAAAGATGGATGAGACAGTGGGGCCCACATGGCACAGCACTGCAGGGAATCCCCAGCGGAGCTTCACTCGAGTGTTGACAAAGGAAGTGTGCGAACCCAAGCTCTCAGAGCAGGTCCTGTCCACCGAAGGAGGAAAGCACAAGTGCCTGCATACCACCATCTCGTGGGTGTGAGGATGTGCCCCGCTGCCCCCCAGCACTGCTGTCTCTCTGCCATCAGAGATGGATGCACAGCTCACCGGAAGGCGTGCAGAGGGCTCTCAGTACTGGTGCGACCCGGCTGTTTCTGCTACTGAATGAGCTGTGTGTCCTGAACACCCATTTTCAGGGACAGTCCCCTCTTTCTCTGTAGCCGGCACTTGGAACAGCAGCCAGAAGGGAAATCTGGCCTGAGCGCAAGGGTGCTGTAGGGAGATATCACTTCAGTGTGTGTGTGTATTTATTGGCAGTACAGAGTGTGTGTATGTGTGTTGGGTGCATTTTCTGAGTGGGTTCCTTTAGTTCTGTTGCTAATGAGGCTCCTCTGCTCTGGATACAACCCTTTCACGGATTAATTTCTCTGCCAACGAACTCACCATTTCAGTACATGTTTTGCAGTTCCACCCCAACCGTAACTATCACAAAGGATTTTTCTTACGCACTCTATGCATGTGAATAACATGTAGTGTAATTCTGCTTCTTACAGAAGTATTACTGAAGGTATTGTTTCCAATATTACTTGGTGCATCGTACAAGTCTTTTCTCTGTGCAGGCCCATCCCTTCTGTGCCCATCAGGGCCATCCGGACACAGTTTCTCCCAAGGGGCCTTTCCTCCAAAGGGCACGTCTATCACCTTGCTCTCTCATTCGAGGCCTGGTTCTTGCTGACGGCATCGGTGCTGTTCTCAAGCAGTGGCCCTACAGCCTGTCATCTGAAACCAAAGCAAAATGGAGCATTTCTCATGACCTGGTATTGAAGTTCCTTTGTGTTCCCCAAAGCCGTGTATTGGATTGTATTAAATTGTACTCCCTTAGTCATGTAAGGTATGTGAAGTGAGCCACACATTTGCTGTACTTTTATTCATATTTAACATAATTAAATGTGGACCCTGAGTCTGGTCCGTGGGAGTGCCTGCCCTTCCACGCCGCCGCAAGCGCTCATGGCAGGTTCTCCATGGTGTCTGCTGCCTGTGAATGAGTCTCGGAGGCAGTTCACTGCCTGATCTGCATGCCCTGTGCTCACTATGGAGGGGACCTACCTCCCACACGTGGTGACAGGCGAGAGAGAGAAGGGCTCAGACATGACCAAGGACTCCCCACGTGAGGCCCACCTGGGCCTGAGTCAGGGAGGCGCGGCCCCGCCCCGCCCACCCAAAGCCTACCCTTGTCTTCAGACATTTGTATTTGGAGGTCGGGGGACCACAGGCCGTGCTACTCCCGATAGGCTACTCTCAATGCGGCTGCCTCCTCATGCTCGTAGCCTGCCTGGGCCCTGGGGCCTGTGAGCTTGAGAGCCCCGGGGTCCCTGGGTGCATGGCATTATTACTAGACACTCAGGGTTCCCTGGCTGCATTTGGGGTGGAGCAAGCCCAAGGGTGGAGATGGGATTGTCTCAGCTTTGGGGTTCTGGGAGCCTGGGCCATCCTGGGGACAGTGTGGATCACAGGTGGGCCCCCCAGTTCTGGAAAGACCACCCTGGGAGAACCTCTCTCCCAGCGCTGCCCCCCACAGTGGTATGTGGTGGGAAGGGGGACTGGTGAGTCCAAACCTGGAAACAAGGAAGACTCCAGTCTTTGATGACAGGGCCAGGAACAGCTTTGCCCAGCAGAGAAAATACCGCGCTTCCAAGGGGAAAGGGGGTGGGTGGGAAACGGGGGCAGGACAGACAGGAAGTCTGAAGAGCTGATTAACTCCACTTTCCGGGAGCCTTTCCAGAATCCTCTCTGCTGTGGACACCCACCCCCCACTCAGGAACCAGCACTTGGAAAATTCTGATGAGGATCACCTATGCCTTAATATAAACCTTCCCCTGAACGATCCCATCTGGGAATTAAAGCAACAGCCATGCTCCAGGCGGAGGAATTCCAGGCATCCAGCAGGGAGAGAGGTACTGTGTGTGTGAGTGGGTGTTTTTCTGTTGCTCCAAAAATCTTTACCCTGTGGGCAGCCACGACCTGTTGAGACTCGTGGGAAGACCTCACCTTCCAAGAACCTCACCAGCAAGGCTTCCCGCAGAGCAGCCAAGAGAGAACCGTCTCACGGGCCTGGAGTGGGGGAGGCTGCAGGGGTGGGAGCGGCCGTTGGCTCTGGGAGCTATATTAGTGTCCTGTGGCTGCTGTAGCAAATTACCCCAAACTTAATGGCTTAAAATAACACGGGTTTAATATCTTACAGTTCTGGAGGTCAGAAGGCCAAAGTTCGTTTCACGGGGCCGAAGTCAAGGTGTGGGCAGGGCTTGTCTGCTGGAGGCTCTAGGGGAGAACCTGTTCCTTGCTTCAAGAGGCTTCCTGCATTCCTTGGCTTGTGGCCCCTTCCTCCATCTTCAAAGGGTAGCACCTTCAAATCTTTCTCTGACTCTGCTTCCGTGGCCACATGGCCCCTCAGTTCCCCATCCTGCCTTTTGGAAAGACCCCGGTGATTTCTCTGGGCCCCCCTGATGACTCAGGTTCTTCTCCCCATCTCAGGGTCACATCTGCAAAGCCCCTTTGCCATGTGGGGTAACGTGTTTCCAGATTCCGGGGATTGGGTCGTGGAGTTCTTCTGGGGCCACATTTAGCTGATCATAGGAGTGTGGTCCAGTGAGCTGGTCAAGCAGTGAAGGGATGGAGTGGGTGCCCCCTGCCCATGTCTCACTGCTGTGCCTGTGGGGCCCAAGCAGGTCTGAGTGGGCAGGCGGCTGCCCAGCAGAGGACTGAGCCCCCCTGCGTGTCTGTCCTGAGATGGCACATCTTCCTGTCCAGACATGGCCCTGTGCCTGGAGTGAGCAGGACAGGGGGCGAGGTGAGCCAGGAACACCCACCTTTCTCCCAAATTCAGATTGCATGTCATTCTTTTGTGTTTCCCAAGTCAGCTAAGTGTCCCCTTGAGAACAATTTCTCCAGCTCTGGGCAGAAGTGATTTTTGAGTGCTTATAAAGGTTTGTTTTTTTTTAAAGTTAAGCTCTCAGTTCCCCAGGAGACCCACATCAGTCACATGGGCAATTTTGAGTTTCTGAAGTTCAGCTGTTTTCAAGTTAGTCATGCTTCAAAGGGAGCAGCTTGTGAAAGCTACAAAAATAGTTAGAATGCTTTGTGGTCCCTGGGAGAGCCTCGGGGTCCCGTGACCTCTGCGGCCCCAGCCTCCTGCTCCAGGGATGGCTTTGGAAGGTTGACCTCCATCCTCACTTTCATCGGTCCTGCCTGATGGCCCCAAGATGGGCTCAGCTCCATGGCTCCTACTGTCCCTGTGGCCTGATAGCCTGAGCCCCTGGCCCTGCCCTCCCACCCTGGCCAGCCCTCCTGCTCCCCTCCTGTCTCCTCCTTGGCCAACCCACTGCTGCTCAGGTCTTGAGGGCAGAGAACTGTGTGCCGTCCTGGGTCCTGAAGGGCTGTGCCCTGAGCCTGCACGGGCTGAGGACTGAACACAGAGGCGGAAATGGTGGTGTCTCAGCAGCGGTAGCAGGCCCTCGAGGGACAGCAGGCCGGCGCCTGAGCTCTTCACCATCACAAGCAGGGTAAGGCCAGGAGTGGGATTAGTCTACTCCATGCTGGACAGCACTGCTGGTCTCCCAGTGGGTGGCTGGCGCTGAGCCAGGCACAAAGGAGAAGGGAAGGGGGCCTCCTCTCCCACGGTGGAGGACACCTTGCTCGGAGCATGGCACAGGGAGCATGGAGGCCCCTGGGGCCCCTGGGGCTTTCTGGTGGGCACCTCCAGCTCTGCCTGCTCTGAATGGCCCCCAGAGGTAGGCCCTGGCCAGGTCTAGAAGGATAGGGCTGGCAAGGCTGAATCCAGGCCTCCCTGAGCCTCATGGCTTCCCCAAAGCCACACTGCGAGGCCACAGGTGGGACCCAGCAGAGAGAGAGGCTGGGTCCCCGGAATCCAGGTGGGAAGGTGTCCAGCTTCTTCTCAAGTCATGAGGCCTTCTTCCTCACTGTCCTTCCACCAAGGTCAGTCTGGCTTGTACCCGCCACACTGCCCCCAAGAGGGAGCGTGTGGGGAGAGGGAGTGCCCTGGGCCTGGAGCCAGAGGAGCCGGTTCAAGGCCTGGGTTCCTCAGCAGAGGGCCTGGGAGACATTCACCTTGTAAGCTTGGGGGCACCACTGGCCCTTTACATGTCCACAGGTCTGTGGGCCCAAGAGTGGGTGTCAGAGTTAGTGAGGCACAGTCTATGAAAGTACAAGCTGAGGATCAGAGGGGCTGCACACCTGCCTGAGGTCACACAGCTCTGATGCCCAGAAAGGAAGAGGAGAATGTCAACCAGAGTTTTCATTTGTTCACTCCTAATTCAGTGTTTTTACCCATGGTCTCCACTGCATACCCCTGCCTTCCCCCACCAGGCCTGTCCCAGCAGCCTGTTTGTATTTCAAGTGTCAGTATCCCCAACACCCCTCCAGTCCCCTGCCTCCAGCCCTCATTCCTAAGGCCCTTGGGGATGGGGCCAGGGCTTCTGCACACCTTCCTACCTAGGGCTCTACATGGTGATTAGAGCTTCAAGAAGGACATAAAAGGACATAAATATCACTGTTTTGCCCACAGAATCTTGCAGCTGAGACCCCTGCTGGCAGAGGTGTCCTCCCCATCCTGGGCTGGCTGGGGGATATCATCTAAGCCTCCCACCCACAGGGCGAGGCAGGCTTCAGGGGCTGTTTGCAGGGGGCTGCAGAGTCTCATCAGGAGTGGGTTGCCCACCGTGGGCTCAGCCCTGCCAACCACTCAGAGGCACCATAGGGACACACTCCAGCTAGAAAGTGTGCAAAGTCCAAAGTTAATTTCTTAGCTAATACTTGCCGAACATCTACTTTGAGCAAGGCATGGGGCCAGGCACTGGAGTGGGGTGGGGGCTGTTCACTGGCTGATTCACTAACTCCTTCCCTGGTTTGTTCACCAAGCTGGGGTGCTGAGTGCCCAGTGCTGGAGGTTCCCAGGAGAGCAGCCCCGTGTCTGCCTGCATGGAGCACAGCAGACAGACAATGGTCAGAAATGGAAAGATACTATTGATCAGACCATCACCTAGAGCATTGCAGAGCTCCAGCAGCCATGAGTGCCACGTGGATGAGGTCCTGAGGACAGTGACATGTTCCTGGTGAGATCTCTGCCCCATCCCAGGCACTGCAGTCCTGTGTCACCTCCCCATGTGCCTCAGCGACCAAGCAGGAACTGGTGACTCAGTCTCCCCAAGTGGTGTGGGCTCCATGTCAGCATGCTGCAGACCTGCCAGGGCACATCAGGGCTCTGGACCTTGCTCTGAGCCCCCATGCCCTGATCCTTGTGGAAGCCACCACCCCCTTCCATCAGATCCCCTGGGCCTCGCAGCCCTCATCCATCCTAGGAGTGCCTCCATCACTGGCCTGCTATAGCTCAAGATGGACAAAATACTTCCATAAAGGGCCAGATAGTAAATACGTTAGACTTCGTGGACCCAAGAGGCAAAACAGAAGGTATCATGTATGTCCTTGTATAAAAGGAGAGACAATAAATTTCCACAAATATTTACTGACAAAAATTTAAATGTAATTCAGTATGATTTTTTGGTATTCCAGGTCTACTTATGAGAAGTTGGAATTCTTTTTGGAGGCAGGTAACATTTCCCTTAATTTAGGCTTGAAGTTAGTGTACCTTATCAAATTGGATGTGGAAATGCGCCTATAAGGACCATTCTCCGCTCCATGTCCTGGCCCCACTAACCTCCTGAAATGCTGCCACTTGGCTTCTGGGACACTAGCCTCCAGGCTCCATGGCAGCTACTTCGCAGTTGGAGGTCCTATCAGCTGCCCCCTCTCATGACCCGTCTCATTTGTCCATGGCCTTGGCCCTGAGCTCCTGGCTGGTGCATGGCCCCACTGGGGTTACGCAGGACCAGAGCCCTTACCCTGCAAGGGTTCCCTCTCAGCCACAGCAGCTAGCCTGTGCACACCAGCCAGGCACTGCTGTCTCTCCCGCTGCGCCTGGAACCCACCTCATCTGCTCTCCTGCCCGTATTGTTTCTGCACCAAAGGCTCTACCCCAGAGCCGCCTCCTTCAGGTCCATCTAGTGCCCCATCCTCCCTGACCAGCCTGACCACACAGCCACTCCCACCCCCTGCCAGTTCACTCCCTTACCTCACAGAAGCCCTCGGTCTCATGCCCCTAGTCCCACCCACTCCTCACCATCGCCCCTGCATTAATCAATCAGGTTTTAGTTTCCGTGTTTTTTGATGATTTGACTTCTGGGGAACTTGCCAACCTAAGAGAGACTGCTCTCTCTATTTCCTAGAGATAGCAAAGGACTCCCATTCGAGGGAGCCTCCGATATGCAAACCAAGCAACCAGGAACCCGCACTCCAGACCACCTTCTCTGTTGATCTTCTACACGCCGTGCAGTCCTGGACAGTCCACCTCCATTGTCAGTCCAGGGCCAGTTACCAGGTGGCTAGGCCAGCCCTTACCCCGGAGCCCACTGAACTTACTCAGATGAGCCAATCCTAACCCAGGCCTTCCCCAGCCTTCCCTGGAAACCGCAGAAAAGGCTCTTGCCCTCTCCACCCCCTCACTCCCTCTGCCTCCTGACCTACACTGGAGCTCCCCGTGCGGCCCTGGTGGCACACCTGTGCCCCCTCCTCGTGGGAACTGGGAGTAACGAATGTTTTCAGTGGCAGATTCCTCCTGCTCTGTTGGCCTCACCCGGCCTCAATACAAATAAAACCTCCATTTAAGACTTCCCCTTGCCTCCTCCACTCCCCCACTCTGCAGTGGTGGGGGCCCACGAAGGCCCCCCTGACCCCCAACATTGCTCTTTCTTTGCAATCAGCAGCCAGGGTGACCTTTTCAAACATTCCTCAAACACGTCATTCTTGTCCTGAAACCCACCCTGATCTCCCAGCTCGATTAAGTTAAAATGTAAAGACCTGCCTGTGGAGCTCCAGGTCCTCCCTGGCCCACTCTGCTGACCTCTGAGACCTCAGCCGCCCGCTTATCCAGCCCCCTCAGATCCAGCCATGCTGACCTCCCAGCCACACTCAAACATGCCAGGCCCTGCCCTGAACCAGGCTTGTGCCCTTGCTGTGCCTCTGCGTGCACGCCCTTTCCGGGCCTTTGCAGGCCAGACACCTTTGCCTCGTGAAGTCCGCAGTGGGAGAGGATGGGCTGGGTTGGGCCAACATTCTGGGAGCATCTGTAACTATAGAGTTAATTGGGCAAGTTGCATAAATGGGGAAATCCTACTTAACTAGAAATGGGTGTCTTAAACATTTTATTTTCACCTAAAATTTTAAATGACATTGATTTGTCTGTCTTTTGATAAAAAGGTTAAAAAGCCTTTCCTCCAAACATGAGTCTGCAGATCGGAGCTCGGCTCCTCTCTGTTAGAGAAACCACATCCCGACGAATCAGCGCCGGCTTCCAGCTTCGCTTCTCCCAAGGGACAGCAGAACCTCCAGGCACTTGCAAAGCCACCTGAAGGCAGTTTTTCGTCATTTATGTGGTTATTCTCCCCAGATTACTCCCTCATCTGTGGTAGGACTTTTCAAAGTGTTCAGCCTGGTTTTCAGAGAGTAACTCATATTTGGCACTCAAGTTTCATTAGTTTTCATTCAGATTGCTCTGTCAGGGTCTTGAGGTTCCCCAAGAGTCTGGGGATGCTGGGAGCCCTCAACACTCTTCAGGAGACCCAGGAGTCAAGACTCTCTTCATGATCAAACCAAGATGCCACTCACCCTTTACCCTCTCGTCTCCTCACAAACGTCCAGGGGATGATTTCCAGTGGCCGCGGCCCACTTCGGCAGCCGATGCAGGACGGGTTTCTGTGTTCACGTGCTTTAAAAATCTCTCAGCTTTAATGTCTGATATGGTAAATACTGATAGATGTAAACTGCATAAACAAAATATCTTTGGGATCTTCAAAAAGTCTAAGAGTGTAAAGGGGCCTTGATACTCAACGATTTAACTGCAGTTTTACATCCTTAATCGAATCACGCATTTATAATATTAAGCACAACTGGGGTAAGAAAGACTTGGGAACAAACACAATTGCCTTGTGGGAAACAAAATCAACTGGAGGGCATTCTGCAGAATGCCAAGAGCACCGAGCACCAGGCAGGATGTTTAGGGGACACGGAGACTGACTCCTGTTAATTGGGGACGCTGGGTAAGAGGCCGTCTACTGTACATGTGGTCACACTAGTCATAATGGTGGTAGCTACATACTGAGCACATGCTAGTGCCAGGCCCTGTGCTAAGCGCACCTTCATGTGTCTCCTTGAATCCTTGAATCTGGTTCCACCTTTCTTCTGGTTTACCAAATACAGCTGGGGGAACAGACTCAGAGGGACGAATACCAAGCCCCGATCCCCCAGCTACCAAGGAGCAGAGTTGATCTCCATCTGCTGGTGTTCAGAGCCTGAGCCGACCTGCACTTCTCAGCTCTGAGTTCTTGAAGTCTGAGTTTCTGAAGAGGCAGGTAGAGATGCCAGAGTCTTAGGTGGAGCTGGGTGGGTGCTGTGCCTCCCTGACGGAGTCTGGGCTGGGAGGCCGACGCAGGCACTGGGGGCTGATGTCAGGGGAAGGTGGCATTTGCATGTCCACTCCCCGTGGAAGCAGCAGAACGGGCCTGGTCAGCGCCCCCCTCCCTGAAGCCTGTCTGCTGCCCTGCCTTGCAGAGGACGTGGGGGCAGGGACGCCCTGCCTGCATCCCTTCCTGCCCTGCACCCTCCTGGTCAGGAGAGAGCTGAGCTGAGTGTGCTGCTGCCCCTTGGGAGGAGCCCCTGACTTTTTGGGAGGTTGAGCAGGTGGAACAGGCTGCTCCATGGACCTCCCACCTCAGGCCGAGGCTTTCTCAGAGGCCAGGAATCTGGGCTGCCCCCAGCTGCCAGTTCCGAGCTTATGAAGGGCCCCCTGTGGCCAGCAGCCCCCGGTTCCAGTCATGGTGGAGGAATGGGGAGTGGCCGCCCTCCTCCTCTGGACTGGCCTCCAGATCTCCACGGGGCAGCTGGACACCCCAAATAAGGCCCTCTGGTCACCATGGAGACCATTTGTTCACCCCACTCCCGCATGAGATCATCTGGAGGGCCGCCATTTTCTGCACTTTCAACGCACTGGAATTCAGGAACATTCCAAGGCCAAGCCCTTCCCCAGTTTGAAAGGCAGAGACCTAGGCGGCAGCAGGACACCAGCAGACTTCCGTCGGGCCTCTGGAGTCCTTCACGAGCACAGCCCTCCATGGCCTCAGCTGGGAAGAGGCCCATGTCCCGTCTATGCACGTTCCCGTGGCCAGAACTGGGCCATGTGGGCAGGCAGTCTATTATGTGTCTATGCTCCAGATTTTCTTACCCCCCACCGTTTGTCCAAGACCGGGAGTGTCAGCTGAGTCAGCATCTTACCCCGTCCCCAATGTCAAAGGCCAAGTGCCACCTCCTCCATGATGGCCTCCTGGATTCTACCCTCCCTCCCACCTCCACCGGCTGAGGAGGCATCTCCATCTTCCTAGCCTCTCTCCTATCTGGTGGGGCTTTGGTTGCTTTCCACCGACTCTGTAGTCCTTTGTGTGTTTGCATATCCCATCCAGGCAGTGAATCCTGGGGACCTCTACCCCAGATAACCAGCAGTGGAGCGCTGTCCCAGAGGGAGGCAGTGAACTGGGAGCTAGGCAGCTGCATGACAGTGGGCAAGCGATTTGACTTCCCTGAGCCTCAGTTTCCCAAGCTGCTTGGGGGTGGCGGACAGGGCTGAGGATTTCAGGGGACCCTTCCAGACCTGCCGATCTCTTTATTGCCATTTGAAAACCTGCCACTTTCCCCCCGCTGCTTAGGTTCCTAAGACATTTTGCGGAGTGTGTGGAGAAGGGGTGGAGAAAGGGGTGGGGTGGGCAGGGGCCACCCCTTCCCACCCTTTGGTGCCAGGGCAGCTCACCCCAGGAGGCGCCGAAACGCAGCCCCGTGCCGCCCCCGTGTGGCCCGCGCTTGCACTGCAGCCAGGAAGCCCTCCTTAGCTGCCCTCACTGCCCGGGACGGCGCGCTGGGCCCCTCGGTCTTCCCGCTCACCTCTCACAGGCCAGGGTGCTCCCAAGAACCAAGGGTAACCCCAGAAAGAGGGCATCCCCGGGTGGAAGAAATAAGGTCTCCGCGCAGCCAATCAGGGGCGTTACTCTGGTGGCGGGGCCCGGCGGTGTGAGCGCGGAGCCCGCCGAGGTGCACCCTGCGGGCTTCTCTGTCCGCAGGCCTTTCCCACCCGGGTCTCCGTGGAACTGCCCCGCAGGTGTTCTCGGGCACAGCGGCGGCAGAGAGGCAGTCCCTGAGCGAGCGGGGATCCCGGGGGGCTGGCCTGTCTCCCCGTCCAGGGCTCCCTTCACTGGGTCCAATGCCCGCAGAGCACAGCTTCTGATGGAGTGGAGCCCCTCTAGGCGCCTTTGGAATGGCAGTGCTCCAGACACCTCCTGCCAGCTGCGCCCCGCCTGGGTCCGTAGAGAGCGCTCTCCACGGCCGCAGCTGAGAGAGGCCCCTGTCCGATCCACTCGCATTCCCGTGTCCAGAACTCGGTCGTGTGGGCAGGCAGTCCATCATTTGCCTGGATGGAAGACCCATGGTCGGCGGGCACCTGCGCTGCCCCGTGTCGCTCAGAGCGCCTGCCTGGCTCCAGGGTGCCCTTCTCCTGCATTCGTCCCCATTTCTTAATCTCTCCCATATTTTCTCTCTCTTTATATCTATGCTGCCTTCTGTGAAATTCCCTTACATTTATCTCCCAGTTAACCAAGTCTTTCTACTTGTCAAAAACACCAATTTTCCTACCTGAACTACTATGTTTTTAGTTTTTAAATGATTTGGGGGTCATTTGCAGTCGTAGAACTTCAGTTTGGTGCATTTTCAGTCTGTTATTTTTATAGAAACGTGTTCTTTCTATGTGATTTTTATTCCTTCGTGTATTTAATCATTTTAAACATATCTTAAATATAATTTATAATCTTATCTGAACTGTCCTGTTATTTAATGTTTCGTAAATGATTTAAATGTATATGTGACTCAAATATGATTTATAATTTTATAAGTTATAAAATGTAAGTCATACATTTAAATATGATTTATAATTTTATTTGTATTGTTCTTTATTACAGGTGCTTGGGGGGATCTAATCATCCTGCTTACGTGCTAACTCTCCCTTATTATGAATTGTTCCCTTGTGTCGTTTTGTGATTTTTTAAAAATTATGGTGAATTTTTCTTCAGCTGCTGTTAACATTTTTTTAATGCTGGAGTCCCATGTGTCCTGGGGTAGAAGGTGTCCCCAGGAAAGATTTATCTTTGTTTTGTCCTGAATTCAAGGGGTCATGTCTCTGAAACCAAATTTTACAATACTTTTTTGACTTGGGGTGTCTTTGGTTTGCAGGGAGTATAAATTACAATGTCCCATATGATTGGGGAGGGTTAGATTTGGAGCCTTTTCCCACCTCACGTTTTCTGAGCAAAGTCAAACTTTGTTCCTGAGATTTCTTTCTGGCTTGCTTAGTCCCTCTTATAAGGAGGGGCCAGTCTTCCGGGGTCATGACTTTATGCCAAGTACTCAGTTCACGTCTGCCTCCTGCATGCCAGGGCTGTACTCCTCTTCCCTATGCATTAAAACCAGCCTTCCAGCCCCAAGGACACATACTTCCATGTGACACTCCCTGGGCTTTGGTGTTGCCTCATGAATGATCCCTCTGGCTTCAGGTTCCTACTTTATTTCTGGCTCAAAAAGTGACTCCATTCCTTCTCTCAAGCTTGTCTATGAATTAC
The DNA here is from genome assembly GCF_030020395.1 of Manis pentadactyla. Taxonomy (NCBI): domain Eukaryota; kingdom Metazoa; phylum Chordata; class Mammalia; order Pholidota; family Manidae; genus Manis; species Manis pentadactyla. The sequence continues at coordinate 133,150,607 of NC_080026.1, read as the reverse complement.
AAAGAACTTGACTATATTTGGGGGCAGAGAAGGCTAGTAGGGCAGAGGTGGGAATTTTCTAATTAATTTTTTGTTATTAATTTAGGTGCTCAGAGGACTTCCTCTGAATGATGTAAAGCCCTTGAAATTTATTGAAGTTTGCTTTATGACCCAATATATGGTTCTTTTTATTAACTGTTTGTGTATTTAAAAATAATGTGTATTCTGTTATTGTTGGCTATTGTGTTGATGACAAGCTAATTGTGTTGCCCACACTTACATGCTTACTGCTCTATTTCTGTTGAGAGGAATGTGCTGCTGTCTGCTGATATTATTTTTGTCTCTTTTTTGTTGTTGCTGTGTATGTCTCTGGAATAACATTTTCCCAACTTCCAAGTCTCCATTTTCTGCTCTTATTTGAGGTGAATCTCTTGTAACCAACATATAATCAAAATTTTTTTAAAACAAAAACCTGATTCAACAATTTTGGTCTTTCTTGGGGTATTTAGTCCATTTACATTTGACATAATTGTTAATATATTTGGATTTGCAGCTACAGTTTTACTGCTTATTTTCTACTAGTTGCACCTGTTTTATGTTGCTTTTCCACACCTTTCTTAGTAAGTTCCTCTTGAGAGTTCCAGTTGGAGTGACGGGAGGTGGGGTTGGCCTCAGGATGACTGACTTGTCCTGGTTTACCCAGGACTTTCCTGATTTCAGCACTGAAAATTCTGCTTTCTGGCCTGATGGGCCAGGACTGCAGGGTGAGCAGGAAAGAGGGGAGCCAGGGACTCCCATTCTGTCCTGCTGAGTCCCACTCACCTAAGCTGTGGATTGGAATCTGAGGGCTGAGACCTCCTTGAAGACCCCTGCTGGGGTCACCTGCAGGGTCTGTAGAACAAGCCTGGTCCCTGAAAAGTACAGGAGAGAGACCCCCTTCTTGATGCCTGCAATTTCTAATCTGACATGCGGAGGAAAATCTGTGTGGCTCTGGGTATATTCAGAGGAACAAGAACTTGATGGGAAACTTCCAATAAATACAGAACAGCAGAGAAAAGGGGCAGAGTTCTGCAGCCGAGACGCCTCCCTGAAGGTGGGTTGCCTGCCCATCCTCACTGCTGTGGTGCCACCCTGTTTCCTGTGCCTGCCACCCCCTACCCTGTTTCCTAATAGGGAATTAGAGTATATTCACTCAAATTTTTAAAATAGTGCACAAACAACTTGGCCATCCATTCCAGCCGGTTGGATGGATGCACTCTGTCCACCCTGCAGGGCTCACCCCAGGGTGCTGGGGAGCGGTCCTTGGAGCAGGATGGAGCCTCCCCAGGAAGTGGCGCCTTCTCCGGCCCAGGGGTAGCAGTGAGGCCAGCATGCTGGAACTCGGAACTAAAGGGAAAATCATCACCACGCCGCACCCAACCTCAACCATATCTACATGCATTTCCCTGTTCCTATGGTGCTCATCAGCATCTTTCAGTGTTTTCCTGATAATGTGAGAGATTTGTGGGATGGGCTCAGGAACTGGGACAAGATCGCTTCTCAGGGGCCAAGTCTTTATCTCCCCTTGTATCCCTTTTGAATGGTCCCCCTGTTTTATCAAGAAGTGTCAGAGTCCCTCCTCACCCGAAATCATATTCGTAACGCTTCACACAAGGCAGTGGGCTGTAGGAGCGCGGGCAGGTGGGCCGGCTCCTCCGTCCTCCGCCTAAAACCCTCTGCTGGCGAGCGCTCAGTGGAGAGGAGACCAAGGGGTGAGAGCCTGTGAGTGTGCGTGAGGAATCTCTGGTAAGTGAGCTGTCACTCTGCCAGAGCCCTGCAGAGGCTCCCCACTAACTCAGGTGGACGCCGCGTCCTTCCCGCAGCCCTGAGGCCCTGCCTGGCGCGCCCTCATCCTCTCCGACCCACTTCCTCCATCTCTCCTCCCTCCCTCGCCTGCCCCAGGCCCAGGGGCCCCCTGGCTGTCCCTCAAACCCCAGGGCTGCCCCCACCTTAGAGCCTCCTGCCAGGAACACTCCCGTCACCTGCAGTAAGGCCACCGAATCATCCTGCTCTTCTTTTTGGCATAATACTTTTCATCCTCTACGCAATTATCACTTACTGACCAGGTCGGCTTATTGATTCCCACCTCCCGCCAAGTAGCTCCGTGGAGGCGGGGAATTCTGACTCTTTGCTCCCGAGATCTGCTATCGCAAGTTCCCTCATCAGCGCCTGGCACGTAGTTTGTGCTCCATCAGCACTGCTGAGTGTTGGATGAACACGAGGCCTGGTCGGCCACTGCAGGAGCTGGAGTTTTGTTCTGGTCACTGGGATATGCCAGTGGAGAGTGTAAGCCAAGGAGCCATGTGACCCCCATATGCCACCTGCCGAGTGGAGGGTGCGCGAGGCGGGGCCTGGGCAGGCGGATCCTTGTCCCGTGTGTCCTCCGATCCATCCCGGAGCCGCGCCGTCGGAGGCCTTTGTCCCATGATGGAGACAGCTGTACGTCTGCTGTCCAGCGCAGCAGCCGCCGGCCAATTGTGGCCACAGAGCACTTGGAGTCTGGCTGGTGTGATGGAGGAGCTGTATTTTAGATTTCATTTTAACTAATTGAAATTAAAATAGCGACGTGTGGCTAGAGGCTCCAGATGAACACTTAGTTCTAGAATCACGGTCAAGGGTGGTAGCCACAGAGATGGTGGAGGAGGTCACAGGGGACGTATTTGGGAGAGGGACCCTAGAGAGTGTACTGATAGATTACATTCAGGCGTGAAGGCGAGAGGCCTAGGTTCTGGCCTGTCAGAGACAGGGAGGGCTTGCAGGGCGTGGCACGGATGGGAGTGGCATTTAGGTCTTAGCTGCGTGAGTGTGGAGCTCAGCAGGAGGACTGGTCTGCAGAGGGAACTGGGAGTCGCCTGCTGGGAGAAGCATTTTCATCCTGAGGATTGGGCAAGACTGCAGAAGGAGAAAGCAAGGTGGCGCTGAGAGAGGCAGTCGCCCCTGACTCATGGCCCAAGGTGACTAGTTTCTGTTTGCTGTGGTCGGGTGAACGGGGATGGACTCCCGAGTTAAGTCCAGGTACAGACAACAAATACCTGTTATGCATGTGTCTTGTGTCCTGCAAATTCATTCCTGCTATAAATGCTGGCCTGTGGGCCAGAGCCCAGGGTCTTGGGCTGAGGGATAGTAAAGTCAGATTTTCTTCCACAAATACTCAAATGGTAGCAGCTGGGCTAGAAACCAGTGTGACTGGAGGTGAGATTTTATTGGTGATTAAGTCTGGGTCATGAAAAGATGCCAATCAGCTGGGTTTCTGATCCTCTACAACTGTCCTGCGGGATCCGAGTATGCTTATGATAACGGCTAAAGAGCTTTGAAAATCTCGAGATGGATTTAAGCCATGAAATTAACAGAGGGGAAAAACACCTTTTGGTTATATACACTACTGTATAGTACACGGCTTCCTTAGCACACTTCAATCCCTGTTCCTAAGTGTTGAAGGTTTCAGTTAAGCTGTGAGCCTAGTGTTTTAGGCAGTTAGGTCTTGAGTGTTAAGTTCCAAGTGGCCTCTGGGGCCTGAGCCCTATCTTGCCCCACAAGGTCCCTTAGGAAGGCCCTACCAGCAGGCAGGCAAGGGGATCTAACTTTGAAAGTACAGTCTAATGTTCCACATAGACTTGAAAGGATGCCAACACGCTGGGATGACCTGGAGCCCAGCCCTTTTACCTGCTGACCCTGAACACCCCCTTTCTTTGTCCCCAGCTGGGACAAAACACACCATTCACACATTTTATACAATTTAGGTGATTTCCTTGACAAGTAGGACATAAACTGGAAATTCTCAACCCAAATCAGTGGTTAGAATTGATGATAAAACATAAACAATACTGTATCATTGATTTTATGAATTGTCGCTCCCAGTTTGCAAGCGTGGACCTAAAGGGCCTCCGAGAGCCCGACCTGAGGACCCTGCCTCTGTCTCTGGGTCCCCTGGCAGGCCCAGCAGAGGGCAGGCTGGCCCTGGGAATGTGCTGGAGACAGCTCCAAATGGAGCCCAGCAGGAAGAGCTCGATAGATGCCTGAATCCGGGACTCCCTCCAAAGGCCTTCCCGCACAGGCCCCAGCTTGCCCCCCAGCTGAGCTCCCCTCCTCCAGGGCTCAGCCCTATTCCAGCCACTGGGCCCGGAGCACCTGTGTCCCATGTGTGTGGGGAGGCTGGGGTTCAGGGGGGCTGGGGGCCGGGATCCTCTAAGAGGGCTGGCTTCCTTCATCCTTCCTGCTACCCTCTCGGGGCTTGCTCACCTGGCCACAGCTCCAGGCCTGCTGAGTCCTCGCGGCCGCCCTGATCCAGCCCCACGCCCTCTCCGGTTCCAGCCCAGTCTTGTCTAACTGGCACAGAGGTCAGGGGCCTGCATTCTGGAGCAGCCTGGCCCAGGTCCTGGTTCTGCCATTTAGTGGCAAAGTGACCCTGGCTCTTCCTATCTTGGTTTTTTAAATCTGTAAAATGGACCTAAATGAGTTAATATTTGAGCAGTGCTTAGAAGAATGGCTGTTATATAATCTGTGAGATTAGATAGATAGATATAAAATATTCTAAAGTCATGGAACATTCTGGTTTCCCATGTGAAACTTTTGGTGATCCCAGTATACTTGGGGTGCAGGTGGGAGGGTGCAGCCCGAGCTGGGTTGATCCACTCACCAATCAGAAACCTGATTGTGTCTGAGCTTTCTCAGCCTGCAGGCAGACAAGGTGAGACTTGTCCCTCTCCTGGGCTTGGCTTCTCCATCCAGTCTGTTATGCTATATTTCTTTGAAGGAGATTTTAAACTGCAAAGCTCCCACCCCAAAGGGCTCTGGAAAGAAAGGGGATTGAGTTTTCTTGTTGTTTCTCTTAAATGCTTAGAGGTTGAGTTTCAGCCCTAGACTGGAAAGGTAAGGAAACCCTGAAATTATAGACGGGTCTAGATCATTCCACCAGCCCCCTGAGGTACACACGGCTGCTGAGAGCCACCGGGAGCCAGGAGGCCTCCTCACTGCCCCGATGACGGCCTGGGCATAGGCAGGGGATACTCAGCCAGGGCTCGCATGCAGGCCAGAGATGCCAGGGCATGGATGGGGCACAGGATTTACCTGGCTAAATCCCCCAGGCCAGTGTGAGCTCCCAAGGTCCCCACAGGTTCCCCCAGCCCCATCCTTGAGCAGGACATTCTTTCTAACAAAGGTCACTGGGAGCAGCTTCTATTTCCCTCTCTGCTTTAACACCATGGGCTGGCCTCTGCTGCATGTCAAATTTTACTAGGCTTTGCTTCATGGAAGGGCCTAGGGTGTGTGCATTGTATGAATTCCAGCATAAAACCATTTTGTGTTCATCATCCCCATTTTGTCTGATTTCCTCTGATTCACTTAACTAGTTGAAATATTAATTATAAAAAGATGGCTAGGCACACAGAGCTGGAGCTGAATTGGTCTGGCCCCTTCATTTAATGAGGACGAAGCAGGCCTGGTGGGGGAGTGACTTGCGCTAGGTCTCCAGCCCCTGGCAGAGCAGGGCCTCCTGAGCCCCACCCTTGGTCCCTGGGGCTGTCTTGTCTTCTGTCACTGATGGGGCTTGCAGTTCTAGGACTGATTTCAGCACAAGTAGCAAAGCATTAAAATGACCCCCAAACTCAGGAAGCCCGGCAGGGGCTCGGACCCTCGTGGACAGGAAACCTGCTGTGGTGAGAAGCTGCTATTTAACTGTGGGTGGGATAAGAAAGGGGCCCAAATTTCTCCCGCTTGAGTCATTCATCAAGTGGGGACCCTGGTATCCTTTGTCCCACAGGGGTGATGGGTGACATGGGGTCTTTGCCATCACAGAGGCTGTCCTCAGACCGGACAGGGACAGTGGTGCTGGGGGCTGGTGCATGGGAGTGAGGGGTGGCCACGCTGAGGCATGCAGGCTGGGGTCAGGAGAGTAGCATCCGTGGAAGCACCAGGGTCCTGGGCAGGTCAAACCTCAGTTTCCCCGTCTGTAAACAGGAGCAGGGGTGATACTACGACTTGCTTCACTCCCTTTTTAGCTCTGAGAGCTTTGTTAGTAGGAGAGTGCCAAGAGGAGCCAACAGTTATTTTACCCTATCCTGCCCATTTGGGTGGGTGGAGTGAGGAACAAAAGGATCACGTCACTAATGAGAAACTGATTAAACAAGGAGGCCAGTAGCCCAGACGTGGGGGCCTGTGTAAGCTGACTGCACTCTACGCCTGAGTCAATGCACTTGAGTCCATGAAAATGAACCGAAGAACGACCCGTCACAGACAGACAACTGACCCTTCCCCAGTAAGGCAGCCAATTCAGCTATAGCTAAACAGTCAAATAGTTTCCTTGCTTGTCTTCCCCGTCAGAATTCTCTCTAAAACCCTCTCTTCTGGCTCCCACTCTTTGCCACTTTAGGTCTGGCACTGGCCTGTTCAAATCAATGTATGCTCAATTAAACTCTTGAAAAGGTGCCTTGGTTTACCTTTTACCACTAAGCACTTTGCACAGGGAGCCATCCTCAGCCTCCTCCAGTGCTGGTAGGGAGACCAGGTCTCTGGGTGGAGATGGGGACAGGGTGCTCAGGAGGGCAGCTCAGAAGGTCTGCGAAGATTTTCAGCCCCAGATGCACATTTCCATGAAAACCTGCTCTTGCTCTGGAGCAGCGGTAGCTAGAAGCCCAGGGGGCCCCCCACACCCGCTGCCCCTCCAAGGCTGCTGGGTTCTGAGGCTGAGTGCCAGCATAATGAAGAATGAGACAGGCGGGCCTTCCCCTTTCTCCTGAAATCTGAGTCTGAAATATTTCATTACCGAGCCTCTGCAGGGCTGGCAGGGAAAGAGAATCCTAGTTTCTGAGGGTGGAAGTTTCTAGGTTCAGGGTAAGCTAGGAGCTCGGCCACTCCTGATGTGCAGGGAGAACAGCCCCGCCACCATGCTAAGCCTTTGTATATAACAAGAATGTGAGGATTTGAGTACCAGATGTGAGCATTGGCTTGTAAATACCCATGGCTTTTCGCAGAAGGCTGATATTAATCTCCTTGGAGCTGCAGTGTGTGGAGGGCCCTGTATGGGCATGTGAACCACACAGCTCAACACTGCGTTTCCTTCCATCTCTTATCCAAGCCATGGAAGGTCTGAGCTCCTGAGAGTGGGTCGCAGGCTTCCCTTAAATAGCCGTGGCATATCCGTGTGTGTCTGGGAGGGACCTAGGTAGTGGTGTCTCTGAGACTTGGTTTGGAGCCCATGGGATTGTTCTGAATTTGGCAAGCAAATGCATGGGAGGATGACGGGGACGCTGCCAGAGAGTGGGCTGGGGCAGCTTGGAACTCTCTTGGAAGTTTTGGAAGAAGGATTGTAGTCTGAGAGCTACTGTCGCCAGCCACGTGGTCATGGGGAGGCATTTCCCTCCTGGGCCTGCAGTTTCTCATCCACTATCATTAATCAAAGTCATTGCAACGTCTCTCCCAGGGCCGTGGTGTGGGGTGAACTGGGGCCTGCCCTCTTCCTGGGGCCTGGGTTGGGGTTGAAAGAGGCGGAGAGCCCCAGTGTCCCGGGCTGGGGCCTTACTGTTCCAGGGGCACTGTGTGGAGGGGCAGGGGCTGCAGGCTGTGCACTTTGTCCACAGAGGTACTCCCGTGCATTTATTTGCTTACTGCCTTTCATGTAACTTCTCACTTGAAATAAGGATTCTGTAGCTCTCTATCATTTGGAAATCCTCAGATCCTGAGCACAGAGGGTCCTCCTTCGGGGGCAACCAGCCACCTCGGTTTGCCCAGGACTGAGGCTTCAGGGTTGAAACTGGGGATGTCCCAGGCAGCCCAGATGAACTGACCACCCTATCATGTTCTCACTTGAGCAGCTTATCTTTTGAGGCATGAATACTTTGGAGAGGGAAAGACACACCATTTAGAAAGCTTCCTCGATATCTGTAAGCCAAGAAAAATGGGATCAGCAGCCCAATACAGTAGTAACACTGGATAGGAAGGGAAGGAAACTCACCCATCTGTTTCTGAAAAAGCAGCCTTTACTTTAACTTGCAAATCTCAGAGCGGAAGCCAACTGGAGCCAGGGTTGGTGTGACTGATGGGAGCCCAAGGGAAGGGGGAGAAAAGGAGAAGAATTTCACACTGAATCTCTTAATCTGTTTTACAAAGAGACTCATAAAACCTTAATATAGCCCTGGAACTGTCATGTTTATAGACATGGTCATCAAGCCAGCACAGCAGCGCTTTGCTCGGAGGGTCCAGACAGCTTGCAGAAATGCACCGGGGTGGGACGTGGATCGAAGTGGTGGAGCCACCTCCCGGCAGGGTAAGGCGGGACAGCCAGCGTGTCTCAGTCCAGACCCCACCGTGCCAAGGAGGCTGAGCTACAATCTAGTGTGGGGCTCCTGGCCATTTGCTCTTCTCTAAGAGCCCTATTATGCCCATCCCTCCCCAAGTCCTCCAGGGGAGGGGATGGAGCCCAGGTGTGGGTACGGCCCTACCCCTGGTCCCCAGAGCAGTGTACTCTTCAGAGGAGGTAAAGCTGCCCATCTATGGCCGTGTGTGATGAGATGTGAGCTCTAGTGCAGTGGATACAACTTGTGATGAATTTGAGAATGGCTGGAGGTAGCCGAGCAGCAAGTGGGGCTGGCTCTGTGGCCAGGGGGCTTCCTGGGGAGGGGTGGGCTGCACCGCATTTGGGAAGGTGGAAAGGGAGGGCACTGCAGGCAGGGGAAATGACATAAGGAAGGGAAGGGAGGTCTAATGCACACGGTGGCAGGCAGGGCAGGGAGAGGTGGGCACCCAGAGAGGAGGAGCTTCGTTAAGGGAAGATGAGAGGTGAGCCTCACCTTAGTCCTGGCCTTGGAGACAAGAAGACAAAAACCCAAACCAGAGCTTGTCATGCAAGAAGAGCTTACAGTCTAGACACTTTCTGGACGGTGAGCTTGGAGGTGAAGGCGCCGGAACAGCACCTGCCAGCATCACGGGCCCGGCCGAGCCCACGGAGGCGCAGAATTCAAACAGAATTGGAACAAGCCACATCCAAGGGCAGACCTTCCAAATTGGGTTCTGCTCTCTTCTCTCTGTGCTCCCACCACTGCCTAGGAATCTGGGAATTGGCAGGACTCTGTGTTAACGGCATTTTAATCTTTTCCTGTTATGTGCTTTAAAGAAGTCATTTCCAAACGTTGGTCTCTGTGGAAAAAAATGAAGAAAGAACTAAGTGTTCCCTGGTTTAAGGCAGAATGTGAAAATTAAGAAAATGTAATGCATTTTTCATAAAGCTACGTTTATTCAACTTAACGTAATACCCTTCACACTGAGAGGGCTCTGCTCTTCGCTTCACCATTCAGCAGGTGCCCCTTATTGCAGGCGTGGGGATGGCTGGGGGGCCGTGTGGGTTGGTGGTGATCTGTTTTGTTTTAAACTGGCAACCCAATGTCAGTCCCTAATCAAACTTAAAATTGAAAGTCCAGCTCCTGAAATTCTGAAAGCTGAGAACCACCGATTAGACCACTGACTGTGTCCTTGGCTGGACATATGCCAATATAACTTGGAATGTTGACAGAGGGACATTAGGCATCAGGAATACAGAAGAGCCTGCACTGTGGGCGACCAAGACCTGGCTGGATGTGCTGTAGGGCGTCCCCTGGCAGGTATGTGTCATTATGGTGATGACAGGTGGGGACAAATTAGGAGGGGTTTAGATGGTACAGTAAGATCGGAACCTACAAAATCTTTGTGAAAGTTTGTATCTTTGAGACAGGCTTGGGATGGGGAAGAGTTTTCTCTCCTTTGTCCCGACACAAGTTGGATCACAAAGTCTCCCAAGATGCTGAGAGCTGGCCCCCTCTCTGAGCCTTCTGTGTCACCCTTCCCTGGCCTCCCTCTGGCCAGGCCCTATCCAGAAGGGCCTAGAGTCTAAAAGCCAAGTTGACATGTGCATCTGGAGTCTGTGCTGCCTTCTTTCTGGATGAGGCTCTAGTTCCTAACCCCTTGAAAGGCCCCATCCAAATGGCCCCAAGACACTTCCAGGGCCTGTGCTGGCCTCCCCTGGTACATCTCTCCCAGGTGGGCCGTGCTGTTGGATGTGTACCTCTAGGCCCACAGCATGGCCAGAGAGGGGTGATTTGCAGAGTGTTGGGGAGAGCATAGACTATGAGTTGCTGGGAGGTGGCTGTATGTATGCCTGAGAGGTGGCCTGGGAAAGCCAGATGGGAGAAGGGAGAGAAAGGAGGGTAGGACGTGGGCCAGCTATTACCGCACTGCACATTCCACGGTAGAACCCAGGGAGAACTCTGGGAAATTACAAATATGACAGCATAGATTTACAAAGTCGATAGAAGAGTCAGAAGGTATTGTAAAAAGGAAAGAAGGAAGGAAGGAGAGAAGGAGGGAAGAAAGGAAGGAGGCAGGGAGGGAGGGAAGGAAAATAAGAGAAAAAAGGTAAGTAAATTAGAATTCAAGTTAGAAAGTCTAATGTTTGCAGAAGAAAGCCAGGAAAACACAAAGAAAATGGAGAGAAGAAAATTGTCAAATAGACAATTCTTAAATTCTTCTGTTAATCTGATGTCTTCATCTGGGTGAAAAGTAAACATGTCAAGTCAATGGCCAAAACAGAGCCCCGAACCCTCTGTTGCCCTGCCTGCTACTTGTAACTCCCTCCAGCCCAGGCACGTGGGCCCCACAACATGCTGCCTCAGTGAACAGCACATCACAGGCCCAGAAGATGGAGGTGGGGACAGAGGCAACAACCCGCTGGCCATTCTGTTTCTAAAACCATCTTCTCAACTCAGGTAAATAGCTAGGAACAAGGCAAGGTTGACAGCCACACTATTTCCCTGGCAAGAGGTCATGGCCTGAGGTCATGGCCAGACTTGATCAGCTATTTTATGCCTTTTGCTCCTACCCATGCTGTTTCCCAGCAGATAGTTGAGCCCATCAAGCCAAGTGACTAACAGAAAGGGACCAGCATAAACCCATGCATAGACACAGTAAGAAAAAAACAAGGAGGAGAGGAATACAGTAAAAGTCAGATGACTAGCATGCTTCTAAAGAAGCGAAGGAAAAGCTCAAATGAGATCCCCATAATCCAAAAGAAGCTGCAGACCCAAAGGACTGAAAAGCTGACATGTATGTAAGTTTCTCTGACAATGAGATGAGACAAAAAACAAGTTGACAGAGCTTAGGAAACAAGCAGAAGAGAAAAACAAAACATTACAGAGGAACCACATTCAAAGCAACAACAGCCTGAAAACACAAGTTTGACACAATCATGCCAAGCAAACCTGCACAAAGATGCAAAAAGAATTGTGGAGATGATTTACATGGAAGCCAAAGGCTAAGTGGTGTTTCCAAAGAAGAGAAGAGATGGATGGAACAGAAAAAGCATTCAAGGGAATACCAGAAGTGAACATTCCAGAAGGACTTGGATCTTCTTTTCATCAAAGTACATTGTATCTCAGAAAAAAAAAATGCAGAGAGTAATCAATGCTGAAACATGACCGTATTTAGCTGCTGACACCAAGACAAAAGCAGAATGCTATAAACAACAAAGCTAAGCAAAATGAAATAAGACAGAAACTCCGCCACAACATTCGTAAGGTTGGCGGCCACATCTACAGAGTTTGGAGGAAAGGAAATGTGACCCATTGGTCACATATAAAAGGCAGCAAATACCTTTAAGCATGTGGCAGACAGTGTGTAAAACGTCTTTTTTGACAGAGCCCTGAGGAATCAAAACACAGGCCTCAGAAACAAGGCACCATGCTAAAAGGATTGGTCGTGAACATAGGTCCATTCTATTCTGGAATTGAGATTCAATTCTCAGAATTATGTTATAAAACAGAATGTAGATGCTACAGAGCTAGCCAGTGTAAATAAGGATGCCAGTAACCCAATCTGAAGGGGAGGTGAGGAGGTATTTCCCACAACTTTCCTATAGGAAGTCAAACTTGAAACACACAGTCATATCAAAATATAATATCCTCAAGTTCTGATTATTTTTATACTCTTTTCCTCACTTAACTTTGAAGGGATCTTTTGATCCTTTTATGTTGCTTGATTTTCTCTTTTTTTGAGGGAGCAGGAATTTTTTTAAACAAAAAATGTCACTACTCTTAAAACATTTCTGTTTGAGTTTTCTCTTTTCCATCTGGTTTGTTTCATTAAAAAAAGGAAGGAATTTTCATGCCTTTGAAAGGAGGCTTTCCTAATTTAACATCCCCAGGGTAAGGAAGGAGCTAAGAGCTGCAGACCAGAGCCTGCGAAGGGTGGCTGAGGTGTCTCCCTACTTCCTGCTGAGTGGGGCTCAGGGGCCTGGGCCAGGCTAAGAGGCTCTGTGGGCACCTGGTTCTGGGGAAAATTGTCAATGGCGGGCAGGATGGGGTACTTGGGATAGGGGCTTGCTTCCTCCTGCAGAACACTAGGAGGTAAGCAAAGGAGATGACTGGCCAAAGCCCCACTGAGAGGAGATTCCTGGGGATCCTTCTTGCTCCCTGCCCCGATTTCCACATCAGTAGGCATGGTGTGTGGTTTGGGGGTCAGACTTTCCCAGAGCAGCAATCCTGTCTGCTGTCCTCCCTTTCTCCAATTTTAACCCGTGTCCCCTCAATCTGAGGATTAAGCAGAGAAAAAATGGGGGTGCAAGTTGGGGGAGGGAGAGATAGAGGGAACCATTCATTCATTCATGCCCTGAGGACATTGTGTCCAGGTTTGTGTGTCTCTGGGGACAGAGAGGTGAGTCTGGCCCTTTTAGGACTCTTGGTCCCTGACCACAGGGTGTAAGGAGACCATGGGGGACACCCTCACATAAGACTTAGGTTCCATGGGAGTTGGGGGTGTGGCTATGTGCTGGGCATTGTCCCCAAAGTCACTCCAGGCTGGGAAAAGGGCAAAGAGCAGAAGAGGCCTGGGTGAAGGGGGTGAGCAGCAGGAGACAGCAGACTGGGTCCCATTGGGTGTCTTCCTGGCTCTTCCCTGGCTGAAGCTTCTGGGTCCTTAGGGTGACTCCCTGCTGTCTTCCCTCCTCCAGGCCATGCTGATTGGTCCAGGCCTGGGAACACCTGACCTGCTTGGCCCAATCAGAGTGAAATGGCACCAGTCAACTCTGTTTGGATTTCAGCTCCTTGATTGGTTGTGTGAGCTTGGGCTAGCCAGTACTGCTCTGTGCCTCAGTTTACCAGTGTGAAATGGAGCCACGTCCACCCACCACACTGGGTTGTGGGAGGATCAGATGCAGTAATGCATGTAAAACATTTGGCACTGCGACTGGAATGCAGATAGTGGCATAGATGCACCCAGGGAATTGGAGGTGTCCTGGGTCCCTGAGGGCACACCTCGTCCTGGTTCTCATCTTCCCAGAAGCCTGACTTTTCCCTTCTTCTTGGAATTCATAATCCATCTTAAGTTTGGTTGGATTCCTCTTTTTGCTAGTTCAGTAGTGCTGGTGTTGGGGGTTCTGTTACTTGCAGTGGTGTCCCAGATGGCAGGACAGGGATGTGATGTGTAGAGGTGGTGGGCCGGAGGATGCCTTCTAGGGCCCGATGGGCAGGAACAGAGCTGAGCAAGCTTGGGCTCTGGCCACTCACATGCGGACAGAGTGCTGGAAGGGGCAACCAGGTGGGAGGGAAACCAGAGCCAGGCTATCTGGGATCTAAGTGGCAGGCAAGATGCAGAAATGCAGAATGTGCACAGAGTAGTTGCTCCACAAGAATTAGCTTCCACCTTCACGCCATCCGGCCGTAGTGAGCCCCCAGGCCCCCTGTCAGTCTCTGTACGGGGTGGGTATTGAAGTACGTGATCTCCAGAACCCCTTCCAGCCCAAGAGACAGTTCTCTGGGGTAAGTGATGCACTTAGCATGGACAATTTCTAAAGCATAATGCCATTTATGCTTCTGTAGGCACTCTTCAGAGCCCTGGATTGGCATCATTCCATTTAGTTCTTATTTTCTTTTAATCATTTTATAGATGGGAAAACTGAGGCTAGAGGCTGGAGCCACTTGCCTAGCAGTTAGTGGCAAAGGTGCTTATCCCTGGGCTTTCTACCTCTTCACATTTCATCAGTATATTCATCTGCTTATTTATGAACCTGTTTCAATAATGATTATTTTTTCCCTTCACTGGTGACAAAATATCAGAGGGAAGTAGTTGATTTATAAAAAGGGAAAGAGGGCTGGAAAGAAAGGAGCCATAATACAGGGCCATGTCAGAAGGGCTTGGCTGGCCAGAGCCATGGCCCTTAATGGAGAGCATGTTTGGGCAACACCTCTCTTGCTGCGTAAGGAGAGAGGGGACGTTGGACTAATGCATATGCATGTGAATGCTGACACACATGCTTGTGTTATGACTGCCTTTTCATTGTTTTCTCTGGTGTGTCTGCATTTCATATAGATAGCAATGTGCCTCCATTGTCTCTTTTCATTTAAAATTTTGAAAAGCCCAAGATTCAGACGTGTATAGAACCAAAAGCTTTTAACTCAGTGATTTCACTAAAAAAATGAAATGAAATAAAAATAAAATAAGGTGCCTAGCTTCCTAAAGAAGAAGTTGTCACAGCTGTCCTGGCAGCTCCCCCTGCATGTCGCACCTCCACCTCCTGCCCCCTGCCCGCCCCGGGTTGTTATTGCTCATCCCATAAGCCTTCCTGGCCCGATCGCTCAAGCCGCTGTTTGCTGTGTGGATACAGAAGGAAAGAGCTCTCCCTTTAGAGAGAATCCAATTATCTGACCCTTTGTATCAAAGACCCACCTGGAGAATTTTAATCATTCCAGCACAATGAAAGATTCTGGTGGCTCTCAGTTGATTTCCATGACTGCATTTTAATCTCCCTGATTATGCAGTTTTATTATCTCCAGTAGGTAAACATGGACCCTCTCTGAGCTGTTCATTGCCGGCGCCTGTGGGCCAAGTGCCCTGCGGTCTCAGGAGAGGATATTGTGTCTCCAGCCGGGATGGGTCCTGCCTCTTACTTCAAGGGGATTGAACTGCACATGTACCCTTGGTTCCTTTGGCTTCATTATTGTTCCTGTCTATGATAATGACCTCGCTGGGTCAGACCTGAGGCCGGCACTATTTCCCAGTGGCTGGTGGTACTGCTTGCAATGACCTGCTCAGATTCTCCCTTGCCACCCCCAGTGCCTCCCAGGGGGGTTTTACCAGGTGGGATTAGCAGGTGTCAGGCCAGCCCTGGGGTGAGCAGGGGATGGTGGCCATGGTCCAGGAAAGGCTCGGAGGAGAGGAGAGGTAGGGCGGGGAGGGGAGGGGCATGGTGAATATTTTCAACGAAGGTCTGCTATCTCTCCTCCGTTTCCCAGTTTGACCTTGGCTTTAGGGGGTCCCTACCCGAGGGTCCTCGTTGTGCCTTAGTTCCTCTTTGGCTTCCCTCAGTGTGTCCCTCTTGGCCCTCTTCCTGTCTAAGGTGGAACCACTGTGTCTCCACTTCCGGCTCTACCAGGACAGCCCAAATGTCA
This sequence comes from Manis pentadactyla, assembly GCF_030020395.1. NCBI lineage: Eukaryota > Metazoa > Chordata > Mammalia > Pholidota > Manidae > Manis > Manis pentadactyla. The sequence continues at coordinate 133,135,185 of NC_080026.1, read as the reverse complement.
CCTCACATCTCCTGGTGTGGACTGTCGGTTCCCTGGGAGTTCACCGGACAGTCACCACGCAGGGCAGTCTGCGCTCTGATAAGGATTAGCGATACAACGGCAACCCCAGGTGGCCCAGGGGGGCTGGAGGGCTGAGTGAGGGGGACAGGTCATCTTCTGGAGGACATGACGCTGAACCAAACTTTGAAGGACAAATGGGAAACACCTGAGTGATGAAGGGTGGTGGGGGCAGTCCTGGCAGAAACAACAGAGAATAGAAGGCCTGGAGGCTCATGCCCGCACAACAGGGGATTCTAAGTGGTTAGACCAAAGGTGCCTGACAAAGATGGTGACAGGTGAGGCCAGACAGATTTGGGGGCCCAAGGACCTTGAAGGTCTCTTCATGTTACACTCAGGACCACAGGGTACTGATGTGTGGGTTGCATACTGCACCATTCTAGGATCACCCCAAGACCTGTGCAGTGCACAACGTGAGTAACTGAACAGGGTGACCCTGCTCCACTGAGGGAAATGAGCGCTGGCCTGGTGGTAAGGGAAGTCTGCAAAGGCTTGTAAGCAGGAGACGGACACGGTTATAAATGTGGCTCTGAAGAGCGAGTTGGAGGAGACAGCAGGAACAGCAGTCAGGGAGAAGCCATGGTGCTCTAGGTGAAGGTGACAAGGGCTGCCCCCAGGCAGTGCTAGCCAGGAAGGAGAGGGAGGGGTGCTGCGTGCAGGGTGGAGCCTGCAGGGCTTGGAGCCCCACAGTGTCAGCGCACTGAATAAAGACAGTGCCCAAGCCATTGTAAACACCTTCAGTGTATAACATTGGGCCTGTAAGTTGGCTTCCATTCATCATTGCTCCTGCCACAGAAACTGTCCAGGATTTTTCTCCTCCACAGTTTCAATGGTGCTTGAAAAATTATTTTGCTTCCTGCAGATAACATGGACACTTCAAGGCATTTCATTTTGATATAGCTTCTACCCCAATATTCAGTACTTTGTCTCTCTTATGACTTAATGTTTTTTATTTCTACTGCCTCACATCACTTTGGTTCTGGATAAGCAGAAAAACTTGGCTTGAGGTGGAAAACGGCCCCTGTCTGCTTCTGCCTGTTCTCTAGTTAACTCACGGGGCTCTGTGGCCTTAGCTGTGCTTGGGCCTCTCCAGCAGAGTTTGACAGAGTCTGATTCCAAACGTTTCCTACCTCTTCCTACCCCAGGCTCAGGCCTCCATTCTCAACACTCACAGGGACGATTCTCTCACCTCTTTTCTGTCTCCCACGACTACCCTGAAAATGATCTGTCATGCATGATCATCTATGGGGCTGCTTATCTTGCATAACAGATAGAGAAGAATCTGGAGTTTTGGTGGGGAGGGGGGTGCAATTCAAGTGGTAAGAGTTAGAGGGAGGAAAGATGGAGAGGAAGACAGGACTCACAGAGATGTGGGGAAGACAAAAGAGCTTCTGGCAAAGAAACACAATTCCAGTGGTGGTGTGGCTGAAGAACCAGAATACGAATCAAATGGAAGAATGTGTCATTGCCCTGGAACTAACTGTACAAACTAATGTGAGCCTGCTGCTCTAACAAGAAAACCCAGACAGCCAGCAGTTCAACACCAGGCAGTTCACTTCTTGCTCACAGGACTGCCTGGCGGCTGGTTCCCATCCACACAGTCACCCAGGGACCCAGGGACCCTCCACCTAGCTCCATCATTGTCTGCATCAGTCACTGTGAGGGAAACAGCCTCTCTTTGTGGGAGGGTTTACAGATTGGTCCTAGAAATGACATACTCACTTCTTTTATTTTTTAAGAATTTAATTAAAGTATATTTTACATATCACAAAATTTGCCCATATCAAATGTACAATTCAATGGTTTTTAGTAACTTTAGGACATTTTCACACCCCCATAGGATCTCTGTGCCCATTTACTGTTCCCACCCTGCAGTGATCCCTGATCCACCTTTCCTCACTATAGATCTGCCTATTCTAAACATTCCAGATAAATAGAATCATACAATATGTGGTCTTTTGGGTCCGTTCTTTTACAAGATAATGTGAATGTATGTTTTTGAGGTTCATCCTGACACAGTGGGGTCGGTCATTCCTTTTTTATGCTGAAGAGTGTTCTTCTGTGTGCATGGACCATGATCCCTGCTCCCTTTCATTGGCTGGAACTAGAGTTGTATGGACAGACCCACCCGCAAGGGAAGCTGGGAAAGGTAGTCTATGTGCTCAGAGGAAGGAGCCTGTCGAGGTGAACCGGTAGCAGTCTCTGCCCAGGCACTCCCTCCCTGCCTCCCCTTACCCCCCAAAATCTACAAACCCATGAGCACCACACAGGAGTGTGATGCGTGCATGCATATGTATGTGTGTGAATGGTATGTATGCATTTGTGTGTGTGTGTGTAGAAGCTGCAGGGCTGAGTCTAAATCGGCACCACGAGCAACAGAGGGTGTGCAAGGGAGGAGGTGAGTGGGCCACAAACCATAAATTGAGGGCCAGAGGTGACCCTGAGGACGTTGATGCAGCTTCTCCCTTTCTCTCCCAGAGCTGGGGACCTGGACCCACCTCGGAAAAGGGTCAGGGCAGATTTCATCCAGCTCTTTGGCAGCAGGCAGCCACGTGGGTTGCAATTAATGGAATCATTTCGAATGCACTTGAAACAGGTGCGTTTGAGAGGGACCTCCTGGGGGAGTGGAGTCTGGGAACATCTCTCTGTGTTTTCAGATCTTCCCATCAGCTGCTTACTGCTGACTCTGCTTAGTGGTTGGTGCAGACGCATCGTCACAGCTCACAGTGTGCAGGCATGATTTTTAGAAGAAAATACGAACTCCTGTTGCATTCTTGTAATAGTTTTCTGGGGGAAAATGACTTGCAGAAAAAGCGTGGTCTTTGTAGGAGAGAGAGAAGCTGCACTCCTGGCCTTTCCTGAGGTTGATGTAGCTACCAGAAGCTCAGGCGGAGCGCCTCCACTGAGTTATTTCAGGACACATTCTGCCCGGCTCCCTTTGATTCAAAGCAGTGTTTTTCACTTAGTATTTCATTTGGCAGAAACGGGATGCTAATTCCTTCATGGGCGCAGTGAGCTTTCCAAGCAGAGAATTCCATCACCTTGGATAACAGGCCCAGCAGCCCACACTGACCTGCGGGTGGCTGGCTGCTCCGGGACAGCTGAGACCCCACACCTGCTCTGCGGAGCCCACACTCCAGCTCTGGATGCCTGACAACAGCGAGCAACTGAATGAGGGAAAGAAGTGTTGCTGCTTCTTCCCTTTGGAGGCAGAACGTCAGGAATGCAGCAGAGTCTGTCTGGTTTCTAGAGGGCAGGGGCTTGTAGAAAATTCTGCAAATAGCCCTGATGAGCCAGCCTCAGATGTGCTTTGCCCTATCCAGGAGTTCTTGGACTGCATTCACCTGGGGAGGGTCAAGAGGAAGAGAGAATAGGAACAGTGTTTCGCTGAAACTTTGCAGTCATTTCTTAGGAAAGCAGCTCGGTTTTTCCAGATCCTGAGAAACAGCAATGTCAAATGCTTGGATTCCATGCCCTGGGCAGCTCCCCCTATTTTAAAGACCCAGACAGCAGAAATGAGTGAGTCTGTCAGAGCTGGATGTGAAATGGCAAAATCTTGGCTTGTGCTTTGAGAGCCCACATAAGACCTTGTGTTTCCACTCTTCAAGGAGAAGGTGGGGAACCAAATATTTAGCTAAGGTCTGCTCTGTACCAGACACTGTTTTCAGCATGTCTTATATGCTCCCAGGTAATCCCCACAGGCCACCAGGTGCATGTCAGTGTCACTCTCTTTTTATGGCCTGAGGACACTGAATGGAGTACCTCCCTGAGGTCACACAGCAGGCAAGGGCGAGAGTTAGGATTTGAACCCAGGTCAGCATCAACCCCAAGTGTGGGTTGCTGGCACGTCATGGATGAGTTCCTGACATTTAAAGCTTGCGGGGCCATGTGTCCTGCCCCAAGTGGGGGAGCTCTGCACGATGTCAGCTCTGGAGATGAAAATACCTTCTTAGAATCATCAACTGCACACACTCTTCTACTCTGGGGGGCAGCAGGGGCTCTGGCCCCTCCATCTGGGAAGGGAAGCAGGAGGGCGGAGCTCCTCCAGGACTGAGGTGCCTGTGCTCTCTGTGCAGGTGGATCCGTCTTGCTGGGCAGCCCCACCACGGCCTTGGCCCTGGACCTTCACTCCCGGGGGCTGTCAGCCATATCTCAGGAGCCTGGCTCCAGCCTGCTGGCCTGCGCATGGCCTGGCTGTATAGCGAGCAGTGATCTTTTTATGATCTTGTTTGTTAATTTTCACATATAACTTCATCACTCTGCCCTTTGTGGAGCTGAAGGACAGCCCTCTTCGAGGCCCAAGGGGTTGTCCCACCTTCCTGCAGCCTCCTGGCCACCCAAGGATTTGCCTCTTGCTGGTCACTCACATCCTGAGCAGTTGGCAAATCCTTCTGAGATTATGCTTGAGTCGACTGAGATCCCTGGAGGCATCACATCCTCCTATTATGATTGCTGTTGCTATTGTCATTTGTGACCATACATTTCTCAATTTTCCCAGAACTTGTATATGCAAGTCTTTTACCTTGTTGCACCTGTTTAAAAGATAATTTTGTAAAGGTTAAAATCATTAGTCTCAGGAAATATGTAATGAACACATGGCAAGTTTATTTAACTCCTCATTTAATGAGGAAATCAATAGTACGATACAAACATTTCAAAGGAAAAATTTAAAAACATACATACAGAGGCAATCAGGAATGTTGAAATGAATTTAGAAATAGATACAAAACTGGCCAATGTCCACAGGTCAGTAATCAGTTGCATTCCACTGGACAAAACTCATTTGTCCTTGATGGATGAGAATCATTTCCAGTGCTGTAAGTTTTTATGCCACTAGGGTTGTTGAATAGCTCAAAGACAAGAAGTGCAGGCCCCTAGAAAATTAGATAGCCCTGGAAGGGCACACATGCAGGATACCCAGTCATCTTCCCTGCCTATTTCAAATTCTGTCACAATATTTCCAGCACCTTCTGGAGGGTCTGAGCACATTTGTGGTTGTGAGCCATCATGCCTATGGACCCCAGGTTTACATACTTTGACTGCTTCCATCTCATCTAAGATAAGGCTCAGAAAGACTAAGTAACATGTCCAAGATAAGTGACTGACTGAGGTCTTCTGGCCCAAGACTCTGGCTTTTGAGCTCGCCCCTAAGCACTCCCTAAGGCAGAGGAGGTGACAGACAGACATCTGGGGTCCAGTCTACTGCACTTGTGAGGGTCTTAATTTCAGCTCGTGTGAATTTTACATTTTATTCCCTCACTTATCCATGTTGGGTTACATAGAAAAACAATGCTTTTAAATTACTCACTGTGATGGTTTGAGTCAGATCCTCTAACTCAAAGATATGTTGAGGTCCTAACCCCTAGTACCTCAGAATGTGATGTTATTTGAAGTAAGTTTCTTGCAGAGGTACATTCTGCAGAGGCCATACTGGAGGAAGGTGGCCCTTAGTCCAATAGGACTGATGTCCTTGTAAGAGGGGCAGAGACACGGAAACACAGACACGTGAAGGGAGAAGACCCCGTGACAATGGAGGCAGACAAGGAGTATTGTGGTGGTGGGCCAAGGGGCGCTGACAATGGCCAGGAAACACCGGAGGCTGGTGGAGGCGAGGTAGGATCCTCTCCCAGAGCTGTCAGAGGGAGACTAGGCTTGCCGACACTTCGATTCTAGACTCCCCTCCTCCGGAACTGTGAGACAGTCCATTTCTGTTGTATAAGCCACCCCGTTTGCAATACTTTGCTGTGGGAGCCCTAGAAAATGAATACACCTGCCATGGGGACAATAGATGCTCCAGAGAAGTACCAGGCTCACCCTAGGGCTCTGAGGATGTTTACTTTGTTGTGCCCACCAGTGTGGGAATCTTGGTCTGATCCCAGAGAGCCCTGGGCTGCCGTTCCCCTCCTCCCACCTCCAAACACTCAGTGGGCACTTTAATGCTGGAAGCTGAGGGAGGAAAGCTGATACACGCAAATGCTTCTTTGGTGGACCAGGCAGCTCCTCGGAGAACCTGGAATGAGGGATGTAAGCCTGCTTGATGAGCACTGTTGCTAAGACCACCGCACAAACCATTTAGGTCAGAGATGTGCAAACTTGCTGGAAGGTGATCCCCAGGCATAGACACTCCTTTAGCAGGCTGAATTCCTGGCATCTCTGTGGACGTCAGGCTGAGGGTTTATTGGTCGCAGGATGGATATAAGATGATGCACTGAGGTGAGTGTGGACAGCACCTCCAGGGGAAGGAGGGCCGGGCTGCCGGCTCTGGGTCCTCCCTGTCCTCAGGGAGGGGGCTTCGGCCTCAGCTGGAGCGGGGTGCAGGGAGCCTGCGGGGGGGGGGGGGTGTTGTCCCAGTGGTGAGGGCTGTTCAGAGCTTCGTAGTCAGGACCTTGGGACGATTCCCAGGTACTGGGCACAACCTCAATGGCGAGATGGGGCCATTAGGCACTCTGTTCTTCTAAGTCTCCGCTTCTGATTCCAGGAGCACCGGGCCTCCGGATGCGCTCTGCCAGCTCTGTCCGTGGAGGGAAAGGTGTGCCGGCTGGTCCTTCAAGCTCCTGGATTCTCGCCGAGTTTCCCACAGAGAGCCGGCTGCGTGCCTCCCGGTCCCGAGGCTGGCTTCTGTGCAGCCCAGGTCTCACACTCTGAGCATTCCCAGTCTCCGGGACAGAACTCCCACGGCGCTTTGGTGCAGTGGGCTTCCGTGTTCGCCTTCAGCTCACTGGTGTGCCAGTTGGCATGAGCCTGCTTGTCTGGGCCTGAGGAGGTCACATTCACACGGCCCCTCCACAGACGTGGTCACCACCCCGGGCTTGTGCCCTGCAGGCTTCTGAACCACCCCAGCCCAGCACTTCACAAGCAGCATCAGGTCTGCCTCCCAGCAATCCCATAAATCAGGACTACACCTCACTCTCCTCTCATTTTAAAGATGAAGGAAATGAACCTGGCTGCGGCAGGTGAGTAACTTTGCTGAGGCTGCACACAGGTCAGTGGCTGAGGCAGGATTAGAATCCAGGTTTGACTCCAAGGCTGGGCTCCTTCTGCACTGCCTCCCCAGAACCACCATGGGACCCAGAAGGTCCAAACCCACTAGGACACCAAGAAGAGAGGCTTTCTGAACCTACCCACCCTCCACCCACTGGGTCCTGCTCTGTGCCTCTTTACTGGTCTGGCTTATACGCAGGTCCCGTTTCCAGCCTTCCCCGAGGCAGGCCCAGGTAGAAGACATCGCCATGGTAAGCCTGTGCCTGAGGGGCGGCGTGGTGCTTCTGGAGAAGATGCCACCATGCTCCCTAACACTGAGTGCTCTGTGCATCTGCAGGATGAGTTTAACTGGCACTCCTCGCAGTTGGCTCAGTGGATGGGTGCCCTTCTCAGCTCTATGTCCCCATGTGGTATCCAGGATACCAGGACACATGCCACACTTGCTCCTGGAGTAGAGGGAGAACAGAAGGCAGAGCCTGTGGTTTGTATCGGCTCTAGGCACCTGATCAGGGGGCCGGCAGGGCTGGCACTCTGGCCAGGCTTTTAGGGGCCCGGGGCTGTGTCCCATCCCTGTCCCCCAGTGAGGGCCACCTGGGCTGTGTTCCACCTGTACTCTCCCCATCAGTCACTTGGGCTGTGTCCCACCCGTGACACAGGTGAGAGTTGCCTCCCACTGCCACCACCTGCTCCATGTTGAAACGTGCTATGAATGACCCCTCTCTCCCCTGGTCCCCACTCAACAGTCAAGAGTGGTCCCGAGCACTTGAGAGATGGCCTCGGCAGACACTGCCGGTCAGCCAGCCTGCAGCTAGCACCACTTCCTGCTTCCTGAAAGTGTCTGTCATGGTGACCCCCTTCCTTTTTGCTAGATGCATACTCTCCCAGGCTGCCTTGCAGCCCAGGTGGCCACGAGACAGAGTGCTGCCAATGAGGTACTAGATCCCAGACCAGCAGCTTGGGTATGACCTAGGCACTTGTTAGAAATGCAGACTTTCAGGCCTAGCCCCAACCTACTGAATCAGAATACACATTTTAAAAAAAGTCTCCCAAGTGATTCGTGTGTACATAAAAGTGTGAGAAACACTGATCACAGAGAGAGAGGGGCTTGGGGAATACAAACCTCTTGTAAAAATGAGAGTTTTCTGTAGATTTGTTTTCTTGGTGGTATTTTTTGTGTTTATGCCTCTTTGAGCTAGGAACAATGAAATCTTAACTCTATTTAAGAGGCAAACAAAGCCCCCCACCCCAACCCCCTCCCATCCAGCTGCAGAAACAGACAGTGGGGCTTTTGCATATGTGCACGGCGATAGCTGCGGGCTAGTGGACATTTGAACTGGGCTCGTTGCTTGTAGGGTTTGATCTTTCCTCATTTTCTTTGAACTTTGGGCTCTCTGTTTAGAAAGATTAAAACCTGCATGTTCAAAACAGAGCCCCGAAAAATAAAAATGTTGCCTGAGGCTTTTACTTTCAAAAAGCTTGTTTCTTTCCCAGAAAAGCAGTCAGGATGCTGAGAGGAGAAAGCTCATTGTGAATTTTAGTTTCCAGGAACTGTCAGGAGACTGTGGAAAAAGGGAGTTTTCTCTTAAGGATGGGTATTCGGTTCTGGGAACACACAAAGAGCTCCAGCTCCAGTTCCCTCTGCAGTACCGTGTTTTAGTGTTTTGCTGCTTTCCTTCCAGCAGGGCTGAATGCTGGGGTAGCATGCTAGCTAACAGAAGTCTGGAGGTGGAGGGACCTTGAAGTTATAGAAGGTCAGGAAAATGTCTCGTGTTCCAGTAGGAAGGAGGGAAGGCACCTCTGTGGCCAGCTGGGGCCTGGTCCCCCACAACCCCATGTGGAAGGGAGGTTTGAGGCTGGCGGGGAAGCATGGCTTTCCTGGGAGCCCACAGCTGGAAGTGCTGGGGTCAGGTCAGAGCCCAGGTCCACCTGTTAGCACCCACCCCCATGCCTGAGTGTCAAGAGAGGAACCCTGGGGCCACGAGGGCTCCCCCTTATTTTGTCAGGGAGGCCAAGGCCCAGGGAGGGGCATCGCTGGGGCCTGGAATCTGGTAGAGCTCCCAACTCTGCCTCCTCGCCATCTTGACCACCCCTGCCCCACCCCAAGCCAGGTTCCTCCTGCGATTGACATGGAGATGATGAGAGGTAATACTTAGAGCTTCCCCCAACCCCAGGGAACAGCACAAGGGCCTGGTGTTCCTCCTGGCGGAGGCGAGGGGTTCAGAAGCAGAGTGAAGCAGCCAAGGGAAGGGAGTTGGTGAGCACTCCCAGAGGAAGAGAGACCAGGCAGGCAGGAGGCCCAGGCAGGCAACCAGGAGAGGGGAGAGTGGGGAGACAGGAGGAAGAACTGCCGTGGGCATCAGACTCGAGGAATGAGTAGAGGATGTTTTAAAGAAATCCTGAGACCTAAGATGTAATTCCCCTTGAGTTGAGATATGCAGTCAAGACCTTCATTCCTTTTCAAGGCTACTAAAGGTGTATTTCCATTTTGTCTGGGTGCGTCTTGGTGCTGGGATGGCACTCAAAGCGGCCTCACTTGGGAGACGTGTGAAGTGTGGATAACCCGTCTTATGTGTGCCTATTGCCCAGAAACAGAACCCCTATAACAGCCTGATGCACTCACTCTGCAGGAAGCTGGCATGCAGTCAAGAACTGCCACAGACAGTTCTTGATTCTTCTGAATAATCGCTCAGCTCCTGACCCGTCAGCTTCTGAAATCACTGACGGATCTCCAGGAGGTAACAGGGAATAACAGTTTGGGACGAGATGCTCTGGGGTTTGGGCAAATCTGGCTTTGAGTTCTGGATTGCCTGGTGGCTTTGGGAAGTGGTTTACTGCCTTTGAACCTTAGCTTCCTCATCTGTAAAATGGAGATGATAATGCTGCCCTCACAGGGTTATTTTGTGGAAAAAAATTACACAATGCATATAAAGCACAGCGCTTAACCCCTGGTAAAGAACCCAGTGATCATGGCTGAAGGTGAAGATGCTGGTGCTGGCGGCCATGCTTGTTTCTCTGGTTAGCGACGTCTCGGCCCAGAGACCCTCCCTGACCCCACCCCTCCCTGTGACTCTTTTTCCTCCCAACCACCTGGGGAGGCTCCAGGCTTGTGCTTCTGCCCATTATACCAGCTTATAAGTGTCTGGCACCAAACTCGGCAGCCACAGTGGGAAGGTCAGTTAGGCTATGGGGTGGGCAAGGGGACCCCTTAGCTCTCTGCTGGAACTGTTGGGGCCCCCATTGGCTCTGTCCCCAGTTTCTGGACCTTTCTGGCCAGGGCAAAGTTTGCATCAGCAGCCTCACACCATCAGGATGGGGCTTTAAGCAATAGATGCTGTGGACTCCTGCCCTCTAGTGCAGAGCAGGAATGGGTGGGCATCTGGTCTCTGGGGAGCATGGGAATTGAGGGGAATGTGAAACGAAGCCCCCCTGACATGTAGCAGACAGGACACATGATTGCCGTCACTGTGCATGGAATTGGGTTGAAACTGCACAATGATGGCACATCCAGAAACTCGGCTTAAAGAAATGGGCAGAGAGGAGAAGGGCCTTCTCAGAGGGGAGGGCATGGAAGGGGGAGCCCACATGAGAATGAAGAACCAGGCCCACTTGTTCGTTTCCCCAAGACAGCCTAGACTAGAAATCAGGCCTGCTCTTGGCACGTGGCTCATAAGAGCTATTTTTCACTTGGAGTTTGTAGTGCACCCAAATTCCTGTCTACCTGGAGCCCGTGAATGTGACTTTACTTGGCAGCGGGGTCTTTGCAGGTGTAATTGGGTCAAGATGAGGTCAAACGGGATTAGCACAGGCTCAAGTCCAGGATGACCGGTGTCATTATAAGAGGACGGACATTTGGACACAGACATAGACCCACAGGGGAGAAGTCCAGGAGAGGATGGCGGCACAAGTCAGGGCACTGCACCTACAAGCCAAGGACCACCATGGGCCACCGGCCACCACGCAGGTTGCAAGAGGCAGGGAAGGATTCAAAGTTTGCGAGATAATGAATCATCATCACTTAAGCCTGGGGGTTTCAGTTCCTGCAGCTCAAGGCATCCTTCCTGACACCCAGGTCTGGATGCAGAGGAAGCAGATGGGAATAGACCCCGTGGCCAGGGACGAGGAAGCATAAGTTGCCATTAGGTCAGTGGCCCAAACAGCTGCTGCCCAGATTTGGGTGCGTTTTCTTCTTCCATCTTGAAGTACAAATCTGGTAACGTCATTTTCGGCTTTCTTCTTGATCCTTCTAATAGCTCATCCATCTTGAGATATCTCCCTCCCCTCGCAGGGTCAGAACACTTGGGACTTACTTAATCCAAAGGCAACCCACTCCCAGTAGGCGCTGGAGGAGGGGACCTGGAGGTCAGTGGCCCGAGCGGGACTGCGGCTGCCTCTCACTGCCACACGGTGTCGCTGTTGGAAACTGGTCCTGCTTGTCCATCCTTGTGAAGTCCTCGCTGTCTATCTCCCAGCTCACGCTTGCTTGGGCCCGGTGCTTGGTTCCAGGATCATACTGAGCATGACATTTAATTTACACAGAAGCTGCTATACCAGGGTGGTTTGGTTCTGGCTATCTTCCCATCTCTGCCACAGGTCCCAACTCCAGTGGACACCTGTCCCTTTATAGCGTGGAGCTGTGCTCCAGGGACCCTACTGTTATAACTCTCACAATGCTATCCCGAACAAACCTGCGTGGGCTCTGTGCCCTTGTGTTGAGTCTGGGCCAGCAGCCCAGCCTCCCCTGTGCATTCCCTATTGGGGCCCTTGATTGATTTTACTAGGAAAGCTATGTCCCTCCCACACTTCCTACACTTGGAGCTCAGTGTACAGGCACTGGAGTGGTGAATCTTCCTTCCCCAGAAGCCTTTGTTTTTGTTATGCAAATTGGCTCACCGTGTGCCCAGAGCCCTGCACTCCAGGGGGAGATGTGACTTTAAGCAGACACACTGTCTTAGCGCTGTTGAGAGCAGAGAGGGGCTGGCGGCGGGCCCAGGAGGAAGGAGCGCTGGCACAAAGACACATCAGATGCACTATCGAGTGGGCCATTGCAAAAGGCAGCTAGTTGCCAGATCCTGCAGACTTTTTTGGTAAGTCTGTGGAAGGTATCTTCAAACTGTCCCCCCAGGGAACAAGGTGAGAGATACCTTGCTAACTCCTGACCCCACTGGTCAAGGGTTTCCTACAGGGTGTGTCTTGCCAATGGGTTTCAGCCCCAGACAAGTTCACTAGGGACTCATTGTGACCAAAGAAATGACAGTAGAACGTTCTTGGGATGAAAGGATTATATCCAATTTTATTCCCATGGTGGCAGGTCAATTACTAGAATTCCGTCCTCCCAGAGCGAGTCTGCAGGCAGCAAGCTGGTCCCTGCCTCTGGGCCTCTCTGCCCCTGCAGCCGTCTCAGTCTCTGTCCTCGGTCCTGCCACCACTCCAGTCTCCTCTCTGCTCTCCTGCAGCCTTGCAGCTGTGCTACTGTGTCGCCCAGAGCACTGGGTGGAGCTCTTTATATAGAGTCAATAACAACATATTGCCCATGCGTGTATAGTGAGCTAGCCGACCAGGGCCAAATGAGAATCCTGGCCACAGGGACCTTCACTGTATCCACAGGAATGTGGCCTCTCAGTTTTATGCAAAGGCTGCCCTGAACTGGCTGTTGCACCTGTGGAGGGGTGCATAAGAACTGGGCAATATTACCCCCCACAAGATGGTATTTGGCAAAGGTGCCTCCTGACCTCACACCTGCATGGCCAAGCACTGAGTCTGGGAAAGCCCTGGACAAAGGCCATTGGCTTCCTGGTGGCCCCCACACTGCCTGCCCTTTCCCCTGAGCCTTCCTGGACTCATGTGCTCTCTTAGCTCATCAGCACCCTTCACCCTGTTAGAACAACTCAGACTTAGGCCCTGAATCCTGAATCCTGATTTGTTTTTCTACTTAATATGACAACCTGAGCATTTCTCACATTATGGCAAACTCTCATGACTTTTACTGTGGGTGGCTGCCTGGCATTCCTCGTGTGGCACACAGTTCGGGAACATAGGTGCCACTCTAAATGTCCACATGGCGGACATCCTTTGGCATGAGGTGACTTATTCTATTTAACTGAGGGACTTTGACTCTGACATGTTCTACTTCTATTTGAAATGAGAGTTGTGGAGGAATCGAAAAGCACAATCTTCCCTTTTTGTTGAAGTCCAATTTATCTGTTTTTTTCAACTGTTGCTTTTTTATCAGTTTGGGGCTGTTCTCCCCCAGGTAGAAGGGCAGAAAAGAAGCCACAAGTCTCTCTCTGGTTTGACAATTTCCCAGAAGGACCAAAGTACACACTGAAAGCTGTTGTTCTCAGGGAAAGGACACAGGTGAAATCGGCCCAGGGAGAAGGCGTACTGGCAGAGTGCAGCCGAGTTCTAGCTCGAAGCCCCGTCATGTCCTCTCCTAATGGAATCATGGACCTTTCCTGGCAGTGATTTGAGTAACACACATTAAAACTTGCTGACCAGAGAAGCTCACCTGAGCCTTGGTGCCCAGTACTCTCCTGGGTCTGGGTCAGGTTGACTTGGTTGATGGCTCATGGCCGATCTCCGTCTGCAGTCCCCCGGGAGATGGAGCTGATAATGAGAGGCCCAAAGAAAGCACCTACTACAAATCACACTGTGGACCACCCAGTGTGGCCTAGGGCCCCCACTTAAAAAAGACACTCTCACCAGGAAGAATGTTCCAAGGGCTTAGAGTCACCCTCCAGGGGCCAAGGGAAAGGGCCAGGGCTCTTTGGGTAAGGTTAGTAGTACCTTACTATCCCATACACAGACCTCTAGGAATGAAGTTCTATAGGTTCAGGGCTGTTCAAGGTATCATTTTTGGAGTTTCCCATCTTGCCTGAGCGTTTCAGCCCCAGGCAAGGTCACTATGGATTTAATGAGACCAAGAAATGACAAGAGAATATTCTTGGGGTAAAAGAGTTCATACCTGGCTTTATTCTCATGGAGGTAGGTGGAACACTAGAATCACGTCTGCACCCAGCAGTCTGCAGGCCCATAATCCACCTCTGTCTCTGCCTCAGCCCAGAGCACTGGGAGGAGCTCTCTACATAGTGACTCAGTCAGCAACAGCTTCTTGCCTACGGCTGTGGAAGCAGTAGCCTAGCAGGAGGCCAGTGACATCATCAAGTAGTTAAGGGTCATGTGAGGGTCCTGGCCTTGGGAACTTCCATTTTCCCCACATCCTCTCACCTCCCTTTCTCTGTTCGGTAACAGACACCTGAGGCTCCCTCCCTCTGCCACCCTGCCCCTCCTATAGGTGGTCTCTTTGCCAGTCAGTAAGGTAAGGGTGGTCTGTCCCTTCCTTATTTTGGGGACCCTCCTTGACTGGTGTCTTACTTTGTTCAAGCTGCTGTAACAAGTACCACAGCCTGGGTGGTCTATAAGCAACAGAAATCTGTTTCTCAGAGTTGGAGACTGGAAGTCTGAGGTCAGGGAGCCTGTGTGGTCGGATGCTGGTGAGGCCGTCTTCTAGGCTGCAAGTGGCCAACTTCTCACTACATCATTGGGACATAAATGGAGAGCAGAGAGGAAGTAAGCTCTCACCTGACTCCTGCAAGGGCACCAATCCTGTTAGGGGGGCCTCAGCCTCATGATTTCATCTAATCCCAATTACCTCCCTTGGCCCCTTCCTAATACCATCACATTGGGGGGAGAGTTTCTACATGAATTTGGAGGGGGGCACAAACATTCAGCCCTTAGCAACTGGGGAGACTCACTGGTCCATATTCTCTGTTGGGGTTACCTGCAGTGAAATTGTCCCCACAGAGTGGCTGGACACTCAAGCCTGGCCCATAAACCAGGACATTGTGGCAGATCCAGTGTGGTTAAGTTCGGCTGCCCCCAACCAGATCTGTGCTATGGAGATGAAAGATTTATTAGCTCATTACCAAGTGCTGGCCACTTTCTGGGCCATTCATTTGTTACAACTGTGAAAGAACTGTCATAATCAAACATTAAACTATCCAATTAAAGTTAATGTCAGGAAATGCCGTTGTGAATTGTTTGGGGAGCATTCTTTCAGTGACTCTCTGGCTCGGCTCTTTGGCTATTCTCCCTGCTTTTACCATAACAAGGAAATTAAAAGCACATGGCAGCTCCCAGGCATGTTCTGAATTTTCAAATCCTGACTCCCCAGCTGGAGGTCCGAGTGGCTTGGTGTCTTTGGTTTGTGTGTGCTGTGAGATTCGGCAAGGCCGGGGCTGCTTTGAACGGGTGTTTGCCACGGAGCCAGTTCCAGGAACCCCGCACCGGGACAGCCAGAAGTCCACTCGCGCCGCTGTGCCTCCAGGCCAGGCCCTGGTCAAGGGGGAGGCCTGCGTTCCTTTGAAATGTTTCAGCCCCAAGATAAACCGAGCTGGAGCCACCGGGCTGCTGGAAGCGGTTTGTTTTTATTCCGCCGACTGCACCTCTGCCTCGAGTTCAGATGGTGCTGCGGAGAGCAGCCTGAAGGCCTCAGAGCAGCCACTGAGAGCAGGTCTGGGAGGTAGGCACAAGGCTGAGGGCAAGAGTCTGGGGTTGCCTTAGAGGTGTGCACTTGGGCACCAGTTTTCCCAAGAAAGTTAATGAGGCCATTAAGGTGTTTCGTTTTGAGCAGGCCTTTTGGGCATGTTTTATTTATTAGGGGCCAGGGTAATAGCTAGGCTGGAGGGGAGCTGAGCAGAACCAGGGTCCCTCAGAGAATCTCGGCTTCCCAGGAAATAGCCACAGATGGGACAGATTTGCACTGGACGCAGGCAATGGGAGGGGGCACGTATTAGTCAAGTCTTCTTCAGCAGGGGCTTGGGGCAAACCAAGGAGGCCCTGACCACAGGGGAACAGGGCTTTGGAACTGTGTTTCAGAGTTTGGAACTGTGTGTTCCCGACAATTTGCCCCTGCCTGGCTGTGTATGTGTTTGGTGCACACTGAGCCCCAGGGAATCAATGAAAGTAGGGCATTTTTGCCTAATGTAGACTGTTGACTGATGGAGCCTAATTTTGACTAAGCAAAGGTTCTAAATCTAAGCTCGGGTTTTGTTCACCACTGTATCTCTCTCCTTTTTAGAATAGAGCCTTGACACTTAGCAGATTTTTCAATCAATATTTGATGAATGAAGAAGTGAGTGAACTCTGACAGTCTGGAGGAGGAGCTAACAGGTAAACAGAAGATGAAAACGCAATGTGGCCAGTGTGCTGGGTGAGGAAATGCAGTGTTGCAGGAGCCACAGGTTTTACCTTTTCAAGTGATAGTTGGGAGATTCCGTTTCATTGGATGTGTACAACTTACAAATATTTTTGCATAGGCATAAGATTTCCAAGAGGATGTTTACAAATCAGAGGGTTCTTTTAAAATTTATGCATTTCAATTAAATTTACTTTATTATGTGAAATTGTTGTTGAAGCCACTATCTCTCTCTGTACGCTAATTAGCAATCAAAACGCTGATGTGTTCTGCAGATTTAGCAAAGGCTGGCAAAGATGATCTTTGATTCACTGGAAAACAAAATTAATAAGTGTGTGAGATTCTTTCTAATAATCTCCACTGTTTAATGAGCTCTGGAAACTTGCCGAAGAACTAGGCAAGCGTTCAAGCTGGACTTCTCAGATTTTTTTAAGTGATGCAGTTTTTTATATGTTAATCATTACACTGAATTGAGGAAAATAGCCAATGCACGGTACCCCCAAATTTCTCCCTTCTAAAACCTTATGTGTGAAGTTTTGGAAAGCACCAGGTTGGGGCTTAAATTGATTTCAGGGGCCACATCTTCCTCCCTCTCTCTGTGGGTGATGGGCTTCTTAAGGTTAGGGGCCCTGCCTGGCTGGGCTTGGGGTTTTCAAATACAGTGCTGGACTGTATACAGCAGGCGCTCATTGTCATGTGCTGAACGTTCACAGATTGCTATGGGAACTAGAATCCCTAACCTTTAATGAACTTTGTCACACTTACAGAATAGCTTGTGCCCATCACCTAGACTCAATTTAACATTTTGCCCTATCTGATTTCTCTCTCTCTGTACATCTGCATCTCCGTATCTGTATCTATATCAGTATCTATCTACTGTACATATGTACTGTCCCTTTTGCACATGAGAGCTGGGGAGATGCCATCAAGGAGAGCTTCCTACCCCCAATTCCCCCCCATCTGAGAATGTTCTCTCACCTCTCAGAACCTCCTTTTCTCTAGGAGAGTAATTTCCACTCTCAGAAATGTTGTGACGCTCTGCGAGACAAAGTACAGTTTACAAACTGTAAAGCTCTGTGATTATTTTTGCAGCCTGAGGAGATGGCTACAGATGTGAGCTGATTAGGCTGGCTCCTGCCCAGTAAGGAACCTTGGAAACAGCATGCAATGAGTGTGGTTGGAATGAATGAATGAGTACCTAAAACAGGCGTCCCGAAGGAATAGCAGTAGGTTAAAACAGGGAAAAGGAAAACTGAATTACGTCCAGACAAAATGTTACCCTTTTCAACTTAAAAAAAATCTTGAACCTTTTTTGTGTGTCTGTCCTTATTCCTTTGTGCTCTGCTGGCCTCAGTGACCATACCTGCAGTAAAGAGAACTGGATCACCTCTTGCTCTTCAAAAATCATTGCCTGTGAAGTTTCCATAATGAGTAGAGCACCGATACCCAATCAGGGTCAATTTTGCACCCCACGGGACATCCGGGGGTACTTTTACCTTTCTAAACATCTGTGTTTTCCTCCGTTGCTCAGGCTAACAATGGCACACATGGCCCCCTCCATTACTGTCATGCACGGCCCCTGAGTTTTCAGGGCACAGCATGTTTGCATCAGAGCCTCCGAGCATGTCTGCAGTCTGGCGCCTCTGTAAGCTGTCCATGAAGTGGTCCCTCGGGATTGGTGGGCTGCTGCTGGCTCTTGTCTCCTGCACAGAACATTCCTTCAGCTTTTAAATCTGCTTTGGCTGCCCATTTGAAGCTAGCTGGTTTTTGTTTGGGGTTTTTTTTTTTTTTCCTTTATGCTGATGAACTTAGCAATTGTGGGGCAGTGACTACCATTAGCATCTTGGAGATTCTTTTCCATAAAGACCTTTCTTCCATGTAAACAGAATTAAGAACTGTCAGGCAGGCCAAACGGGTCATGTTTAATGATTTTGAACTTCACGCATTTCTTTTTTTTTTTAACTCTTAGTTATCTTGAAAAATTGGAACCTCATAAAGATGGGGGAGAGCTGTAATACAGTGCACCACATTCCTCATCTGCTGGGCACTCCCTCCTACCTTGTCTCTTTAAAAAAGAAATCTTCACTGATAAACATGTTTCTGTACCAAAATTGAGACCTCTACTCACCCTTTTCTATACTAATCAGTGCTTTTCAACGAATTTTTTTAACATTATAAAAATAGTTGATCATCCGCTAAAATTTTGGAAAACATAGAAAAATAAAATGAAGAAAAAAACTACCAATAGTTCTTTCACTAAAATAAGGCGCTGAGAGCACTTTATTTTACACGTGCCTCACCTTTTCTCTACGAATAGTATTTTTGGATATAACTGCAATCAGACTATTGATTTAATTCTGTATCATGATCTTTTTTAAACATTAGGTCATAGGAATTTTTCAAAGTTATTACAAATCCTTTGCAAAATAGTTTTGGATTGTTCTTATTTTTTCAATTGGTATACTACTAGTGAAAAAAATCTCTTGCTTATAAGTCTACTTGACCTTCATTCCCAAACAACATTTTTGCTTGGTACAGGATTCTGGCTTGGCAGTTATTGCCTTTGAGAACTTTAAAAATACTTTTCAACTGTCTTCTTGTCTCCATGGTATCTGATGAGAATCTGCAGTTACTCAAATAGCTGTTCCTCTACTTGTAATGCATCATTTGGTTCTCTGCTTTCAGGATTTTCTCTTTATCTTTGGTTTTCAGTGGTTTCATTATGATGTGTCTAAGCACAGTTTTTTCATTCATTTTTTTCTGCATTACTCTTTCTGGGTCTTCAAAGATATAAATAATAGACCTTTTGATATTATCTCAAAGGACTCAAAGACTGTTATTTTTTCCAATCTCATTTCTCTCTCTCATTGGATAATTTCTATTGATCTACTTTCAAATTAGCTGACTCCTTTGTCATCTCCATTCTGTTAGTCCCTTTATGTGACTGTTATTATGTGACTTTTTTCTTTAAAAAAGCTGCCTACTGCATTTTTCAGTTTTAAATTTTCTTCTTGGTTCTTTCTTACTGTTTCTATTTGTTTGCTGAGAACTGTTAGCTTTCTATTTGTTTCAAGATTGTTCATCCTTACTTTAAGGAGTATGGTTGTCATACCTGCTTTAAAGTCTTTGTCTGATAATTCCACCACCTGGGTCATCTTGTGGTTGGTATGTGTTGATTGTCTTTCCCTTGACAGTTGCTGGGATTTATCTGGTTCTTTGCATGTTGAGTAATTTCAGATTGTATCCTGGATATTTTGAATACTGTGTCATGAGACCTGGGTGCTGTTAAAAGCCTCTGGTAAGTGTTGACTTTTTGTGTCTTACCAGACCACCAACCTGGTTATGGTTAGATTAAAAACCTACCCATCTGCTATGGCTGCAATTTCATGTCAGCTTAGTTTTCAAAGCCTTTGCTGTGCTGTTCAGACGTGGTCTGCAGTTGCACCACCCAGAGTCCAGTCTAGGAGGTGGTCAGTGAGCATAGTGAAGTCCTCAAAGCCTGTCCATGCTGCTCTGTGTCAGTTGCACACATACACAGTTCAGAGGTGTGCCTGGGTCTTTAAACATAGATTAAAAGGATCTTTCTCCAGCTTTTTCCAACCGTTCCAGCTCCCATGGCCCCCTTTCCTAGTGCTCTGGCTGGAAAGCTGGGGTTTTTAACTTCCCTGTGTCCCCACACATTTTCCATGACTGAGTCCACTTTGCAGACAAAGCAGCTGGAAAAAAAAAAAAGACAAAGTACTAAAGCATCCTTCCCCTCCCCCTCTTTGGGCTGCAGGGTCCCATTCCAAGTCCCTCTAGTCAGAGGAAACAGCTTTCTCAGAACTTCAAGTGCTCACATGTCTTCCATGACTCCTGATACTGAAATATTACCGCGTCATGTTTGGGGCCTATGCAGGGCAAGATAGGGCGAGTAAAAGGAGAAAATAATAAAACAACGTGGGGATTACCCCCACCCCCACACTTTGTACTGCAGGGGCCGTCTTGCTGGTTCTCTGGCTAGAAAGAGAGCATCTCTCTTAGAATGTATTCTGTTCACATCTGGTGCACAGTTCCAAGGTTTGGTTGCTTTAGTGTCTAAGCTGAAAAACATGGGAGGGAACCCCAGGACATGGCCATATCTGTATTTCTCCAAGTTTTGGTTTCTCGTTCCACACTGCTGGCTATTATTTATATTTTTTAGAGGATTCTAATAGTTATTTCATATTTTCTATCAAGGTTTTTAGTTATACTAAGTGGGAGGATACAGTCAGAGTTGTACAGACGGGGTTTATCTCCCAGTCAGAACTGAAGGCTGTAAAATGTTTTCATGGCTATGTACTATTTCATCAAGCATATGTATCATGATTCCTTGAGATTTTCTCCTATTGGATTTTAGGTCATTTCTATTTGTTTTCATTACTATGAATAAGCTGCAGAGAATATTGTTTTTCTGTATTAAGAATTATTGTCTTACAACAGATATTCAGGAGTGGAATTACTGAGCTAAATAATGGAAACATTTTAGATCCTTATGTTTCCCTCTGTCTGGGATGCTCTGCTCCACATTTTCCTGCAAATGGGTCCTACCTGTCATTCAGCACTCAGTTTAAATGTCACCCCTGACTCCTGCGTCACCTTGACATATACTCTTGATCACATCACCCTGTTTTACTTTCTTCCTGGCTCATACCTGTGCATGCAGTTGTCATGTTCATCAGTGGTTTGATATGTGTTTCTCTTACAATGCCATCCCCTCTGGTATGAGGATCTGTCTCACTCACTCACTGCTTTATTCCCAGCACCAGGCATAGTGCCTAGCACAGTGTAGATGCTCAACAAATATTTGTTGAACAAATGGTACAACATAGTGTTTAAGTATATGTGTTAGACTGCTTGGGTTTGAATCCTGGCTCAGAACTCAAAAGATTGTTGAGGGTGTAAATGTTAGTGTATGAACAGCTTGGTGCCAGGGTGCGGTGAGCATTCAGGGTATACTAGGGCTTACTGTGCTACCATCAAAGGGCTCCTTCTGTAAAATGGGGCCAGTAGTCCTCCCTTCTTCAGTGCACAAAAAGAGAACGTTAGAGCACATTTGATTGCTAGGAAGGGGCCATTAAAATCTAAGGCATTATGTCTATTATTATGCATACAAAATAGAAAGAAATTTTAGATGGGTTGTGAAACCTATTACATCCCTTTGCAAAGAGTAGCAGTTAAAATGAAGGGTCTGTCCCCAGGCTCTCTCCAAACTCCCCAGTGTCTTTGCGACATTTCGTATTGAAGGAAAGTGTTGAAAAAAAAATCCAGGATGAGTGTAAGAAATGAATGTGTGATTTAATTATTTTAATGACATTAAAAATGTTAGTCATTGTAACTTTTCTTCCTGTGGCCCAGCACATTAAAGCAGATCCTTAATTAGAAACCAGACGAGGGATCGTTTCTATGCGCTTTCTCTAGAGAGAGGTTCTAGGAAGACTCACGGACGTTCTGAATATTTTGGCATCTGGTGAGTGTGTACATCTGTTTTCGTCTCCCACTCTCTCCCTCTTGATGAACGTCTGTGCCTTTGCCCAACCTCGCTCAATTTCAAGAAAGCCAGGCTCAGCCTCCCTCCCCAGCCCCCCTCTGCTGGCCTCCCTGCTGCCCTCTATCCTTCTGTCTGTTCTTCCCACCTGCTCTCGTCTGTTCTCCCTCCTTGCCCACTCCACCTGGCAAAGGGCAGGCAGAAGGCAGCGTGAGTGGAGAGCTGAAAGGGACACCAGAGACAATGTAGAAAGATCCAGGCTAAGGGAGGGGCTGAGACCCCAGGGCCCTGCCCTTGAGGAGCAGATGCATGCACATGGAAAGCCTAGGGCACAGTGAGCTTAAAGCCATCTGAGAAAAATGATTAGCACAGAAAACACACTCCCATGGGACTGTGGGAAGGTGCAGTCCCTGTCACACCTAGTGTGTGTGTGAGGGGTGTGTGTGCAGGGGGTGGGGAGTGCATTGAACCGGGGGACTTGGTGGCTTGGCTGTCTCAATCTTACAGACCTGGACATGGAAGCCCAGGGTAATTCAGAGCTTCACCCAGTTTCTAGCTCATCCATCAATGCAGAGCAGCTTCTCGGCCCCAGGATTCCTGCCCTCTCCCATGGGTCCCAACCCCTGTGCCCCCTGCACCCAGCCACCACTGTTGCACAAATAATAGCATCTTACCCCTACCCCCTGGGATGCAATCCAAGCTCGGTAGTGGCCAACACAGTGCTCCCAGGCCTGGGAATGGGCGATGGCCTAGGTGGCCTCCCCAACTATAGTATTTACATTTTCCAGAAGCAAAAAGTGCAGCATCAGACTTTAAGCCTGAGAACAGCACAAGCCTCACACCAAGTGCCCTGAAATCCACATGCTTCCAGAGCTGGCAGGTGGTTTCCCAGAGGGCACGGGGAGAGGTTCTGGTCTGGGTGCTAGGCTGTAGGAGCCGAAACCTGAGCAATCCCAGAGTGGGCTTTGCTGGAAGACTCCAGAAGTCTCCAGGGGAACTTCAGGGCTAGGGGTGCACACCAGCTTCCAGAGCAACCAGAACCAGAAGGGGAACACCTGGAAGAACTTGCTCAGTCCCCTGCTGTCTCCTTGCTGCTTAGCTTTCAAAATAATGCTTTTTGAATATCTACTCTGGACAGACTCTGAGATACAGTAAAGGCAAATCAGATACAGTCCCTGTCCTCAGGGAGCTACAGGCCAGCAAGGAAAGTTGGTATCAAGCAGGCAACAAGCTAATAAGAAAGTAACTGGTGTGTTAAGTGCCAGGAAGGAAACAAGCAGGTGGCTGACATAGAACAGTAGGTGGGGCTTATTTTGGATAGACAGGTGGGAAGAGGTATCCCTGGGGGATGCTGTGCAGAGTGAGATGGATGAGGTGTATGAAGGGCAGGGCAAAGAACATTCAGGCAGAGGAATGGTGTGTGCAAAAGCCCTAGGGCAGGAAACACTCCACATACTTGAGGAAAAGAAAGAAACTGCTTGGGGGAGGGGTGGGGAAGGAGCCAGAGAAGCTGTTGGAGGGGGCAGGACCACAGCAGGTCCATTTTCACATGCCTGCGAAAGGAGTTTGCACTTGATTCTTAGTGTTGTGAGTCACTGAAAGGATTTAAAGGAGGGGAATAACATGATCCACTTCTCACAACTGGTGCATGTGGCTGTGAGGAGAGCAAACTGCAGGGAAGCCGGAGTGGAAATGGGGACTGGTCAGGAGGCTCGTGAGCAAATTCATGCTGGAGATGGTGGCGGCCTGGATGGGAGTAGTGATTTTAGAGAATAAGAGGAGAAAAGGGACTCACAGTTCACCTGGAAGTTGAATTGACAAGGTCTGTGGATGCTATGCTGGGGGTGCGAAAATAAGGCTGAGTACCAGGTTTCTGGCTTACGTCACCATGCAGGAATAAGAGGGCGTCATTTACAGAGAAGAGGAAACAAGTGTGGGGGAGCCAATCCAGAGTTCACTTTGGATTTAGGTTTGAGATGTGGACACATCTGAAGGGAGACATCCGGGAGGCTGTGGGTATGCCAACCTGGAGCTCAGGGGGGCTGCCGCCGCCTGGGGGCTGCTCTGCATGTGTGGTATTTAAACCCACAGGAAAGGAAGTGATCTGCCAGGGAGAGGAGGGGGAGAGCTGGAAGAACAGGTGCCAACCCAGGGCTAAGGCCTGTGACCATCCTAGGCCTCGAGGAAGGACAAGGCCTGGTCAGGGCAGCGGGGGATGGCTGAGGAAGTGTGGCATTCCAGAATCCAGGGCAGGAGAGTGTTTGGGAAGCAAGCCATTGTCCACAGGGGTCAACACTGCTGAGAGACTGACGGAGAAGAGGACAGTCACGCTTGGTCACAAAGAGTCCAGAGCTGACCTTGGCAAGAGCTGCTCTGACCTTCAGTGACCATGCTCATGTCCCTGCTTCTCAGTCCACGGGGCAGCTCAGAGCCCCTCCCAGTTCACGCAGTCCTTCCACAGAACGAGCCTCCAGCTGATACGGACTGCCTGTCTCTCTGGAGAAACTCCAAATCCCCAAGGAGGGGATGAGTGGTGCCCACTGGGGGCCATCAGGTGTGGCCAGGGCCAGGTTGTCACCAGGTGCCAGGGCTGAGGGCAGCTCCCAGCTTCCAGAGCACGTGCCTGCCTCCCGGGCTGGACCAGCCCTGGGATGATGCCCCCTGCATCCGGCTAGGCAGTCAGTCCCGGGCACTTCCGGAGTCTTAGCTCTGTGGACCCGGAGCTCCTGGTCACTATGGAAACAGAGCTTTTTGTCCCCACTTCCCCTTCTCTTGCTGCCCTCGCATTTGTCTTTCTTTCCTGTCCCTACACCCACTTGCTTCCTCTACTTCCCTTCCTCTATTTTTATTCCTCACTTTCTATCTTGCTTGCCCTGATTTCCTCATCTATTTTTTCCTATTCTATATGTGCAGCTCTGTCGGCCACCTTTAATTCCCTCTGTGGGAAGGAGGCGGTGAGTACATACCTATATTCATTTAGAAGTACGCACACACCCACCTACACACACAAACACATTCGTAATGCAATAATCCCAGGGCTCTGTCACCACGCCCCTGCCACCCACACCGTCATTAGGAAGAGAATTAAGACAGGGGAAATGCTTTCTAGCATTTAGATAAGGCGGTACGTATTTGGCATCTCTTGTCTATAACTTAAAACGGCCAGGGTTTGATGGCTCCTATCTTAGTAAACATGGCATCAGTCATGCTCAGCTAACAATACCCACAGCCCATCTTTTATTGTAAGTATACACACAGCCCATCCAGATTCTTCTCAGAACGTCTCTGCCAAACTCTGGACTTGTTAATCAAATCAAGGCAGGGAGCCCAACAGCCAGCTCCCACAAGAACAATGGAGATGGACAGCTGCTCCTCTCCAGAGCAGAGCCTGGGGATCCACCGCATCACAAAGTGCTCTTCCAGCACGCGGGCAGTTCTGCGAGGCCAGTGCTCGCGGGCGCCGGGAGCCCCCTCCCCATGGTGGGTGTGGCTGCAAGCGAGAGAAACCGACCCGGGCTGGCAGGTCCTTCATGACCTGGAGAGTCAGTTGGCACAGGAAACAATAGCAACAAAACAATCGAACCTGGTATTTGACTTCAGGGAAACAAAAATAACCTGGATTGAGGATGTTTTTAAAAAATACATTAATAAGTCATGGGAGCCAAATGGCAAAAGTGGGCTGTTTCCCAGGCCAGCCGAGCCGAGTGCCTGCCACTCACGGCTGGCCTGCGTCGGAGGTGGGCGCGTTTGAGTCATGCTCCCGAGTCCCGGCAGTGCTCCCTGCAGTGGTCAGCTCTGTACTGAGCGCCCCAGAGGGTGTCTGTGAGGAAAACAAGCCCTGGGCACCAGCCCATCCTCTCCTTTCCCCTTGCAGACTAAGAAGGGCTGTCTGCAGGTGCAGGGTGGGGGCCTGGGCTTGGGAGCAGAGCGCCGGGGTCTAGCCCCTGCTGCCCTTCACATGACCTGGGGAGCTGGGCCTCAGTTTTCTCAGCTGTGCACTGTTGCTGTGAGGTTACAGGAGACGGTGTGGGCAGAGCAGCTCGCTCCCAGTGGGCATGTGACCATGGCACCTCTAACCAGAGCCCCCGGGTACTGGGGGTGCCTTTGCCCTCAGCGAGCTGGTGGGTGTCCCCTGTCACCTGGACGTGCACCCTGGGCATCTCTCTAATCTTTCAGCACCTCTCCCCTTAGCTGTGCTGACTCACCCAGATCTACAGACCCCACGCTCTCTCATCTCTGGGCTCTTGGAAGTCCCCCTGCCAGGGCCCCACTGCCTGGGTGGCTAGTCTTCAGCTGCAGCTCTCATCCCTGTTATTGTCCCCTCCCCTCCCAGGAGCACCCTGATGCTCCCAGTCTGGGAGAGGGCCCCTGCCCGAGACAGGTGCTGCCATGCCTCCCAGTGTCCTGTGTCACTGAGGTCACCTGCTTACTTATCACACATCACATGGTGCCTGAAGGTCAGGAGTCTCTAGCACTTGGCATGGTGCCTGGTACATAATAGGTGCTCAATAAATGCTTGCTGAGTGAATTCATCAAGGAAGAGTTACCAGATTAGATACGTCAAGGAAAACATAATTCAGTTTCTGTTCTGATTGAATCGTGTCCCTTAAAAAATGATATGTTGAAGCGCTAACCCCGGTATCTATGAATGTGGCCTTATTTGAAAATAGGGCCTTTGCAGATTTAATCAGGTTAAGAGGAAGGCATTAGGGTGGGCCTTAACCTAATACAATTGCTGTCCTTGTAAGAAGAGGGAAATTTGAACACACATGAAAACAGACAGGTACAGACAGAGGAAAGATGACCCTGTGGAGACGGAGGCAGAGGCTCAGGCCACGAGGCCACAGCCAGGAACGCCTGGAGATCTGGAAGCCGGAGGAGGCAGGAGCAGACAGACCCTCCCCGAGGGCCTTCGGAGGGCATACGGCTCTGCTGGCCCCTTGGGTCTGGACTTCCAGCCTCCGGCCTGTGGCAGGATAACTTTGTGCTGCTTCCAGACCCCGGCTTGTGGCAGTTTGTCACAGCAGCCCCTGGAAACAAGCACAGGGCCAACAGTGAGTCAGAGAGTGAGGCTTCGCTGCATGAGAAACTGCTGACACCTCTATGTTACTCTGTTACAGTCCAGCTCATTTCCAGAAACACTTAGTAATTGACTCTGCGGAGCCACACTGGGACTTATATCTGGGTAGGCGCTCTCGGAGGCCTACTGCCACCTGTGGGCCAGGGGCTGGGAGGACTCCCCACCTGGGGGCCTGGCTCCGAGGTGAGGGCCTGGCAGCTGTGCGGTGTTCAGAGCCTGCAGGTGTGGGAGTGGTGTCAGGTCTGAGTACTGCTGATGGGACATCGAAGGCCTCTCTTGGGGAGAGCACATGGTCTTGGTCATTCATCTGAAGAGGAACCCCAGATCCAAGGCCCTGGATGCCCAGAGAGAGGGGCGGGACAGAGCCTAGCCAGGGGTCCCAGCAGGCCCTGGTCCAGCTCTCTGCTGTCAGGACAAGGCGTCAAGCTGGCGCAGATGAGAAAACAGAGGGCTGAGTCAGAGGATGGGGCAGACGGGCAGGGCCCCGTGGTGCAGGTGAGCTGACGCGGTGGGCTTGGGCTCCGAGGGGACGTGGCCATTGGCGGCTCGCCAGGGTTTCAGGAACGTCTGCACAGTGGCCTGTGCTGGTCCTACCTACTGACCTTTCCACAGCCCCCCTGGGTGGTGCCATCACTGGACACTGGGGAAGCCCCAAGCCCTGCCCTCTGCTATCAAGGAACAGTGTGGGTAGCGAGGCGTGGGATAGTCATTCCCTCCTGCCTTGCCTCTTTGGCTTATTTTAAATGAAATCAGAATGACTTGTTGAAAGCTGTTCCTCAGGGAGCTTTTACTGGCTTTCCATTTGAGTCCTGCTTTAGATGATGAAGACTATCAACCTCTGTATTTGGGGATGTGTCAATAGAGATTTAGTAATGTGCAACAAAAAGAGAAATATTCCAGGGGCTTTGAACAGCCCAGCAATTAAGCATCATTGGATATAAGCAGCCCTAGACAAAGGCATTCAGAACCAAATGAATGGCTGGGGAAAGCTAACAAATGGCAGGTACTCTGGCTTTGATTTGTCATGCATAACCATGCAGAACATAAATTACAGAGCTGCTTTCTGGGCATGGCACCAGTTAATTTATTCAACACAGATTCGATACTTTGGCAAAAGATGCTTCTAAAAAACGTGAAGCCTAGTGTGGGCTGTAGTCTGAATTTATAGAATTTGGGAGGTAAAACGACCTTGCCAAGGGCAAGTCATACCTGGGCCCAGAAGACCTGTCACGGGTGGGATGTGGGCTGGCAGGATCTTCCCTGGAAACCTTTCCTGGATACAGAACCTCAGGGAGCAGGGAAGGGAGCGTGCTATGATGCACGCCCCGTATAGATCCTGCTCTGGCGAGGGCTTCTTGTGTTACCTGTGTGGGGGCCGTCTTGCCTGAGGTTGATGGCAGGCTGTGCTTGAGCAGAGCGAAATGCCTGAAACCACAGCTTCAGAATGACAGACTTGCCTCTTAAAAAATAAAATCAATACAGTAGTTTATTATAAAATGCTCTCTTAAGCCTAGTGAGTTAAGAATGAACTTCATTGCTTTTCTGTGTGTGTTTATTGTTTAAAAATTTTTAAAATTAATGTTAGATACTCTGAATGATTCTGTAATGATGGATGCCTGTCATATACACAGTTGTCCAAAACCATAGGCAAAGGTTACCAAGGGTGAAGCCTAAGATAAACTCTGGACTGTGGATGACAATCACGTCAACGGAGATCCATTGAGCATAACAAATGTGCCACCCTGGTGGGTATGTTGATGACGGGGCAGGCTGTGTGGTGGGGGAGGAGCCAGGGGGTAGATGGCAACTCTCTGTACCTTCCTCTTAATTTTGCTGTGAACCTAAAAGTGCTCTAAAAGAGTCTTTAAACAAATTAAAGTATAATGTTAAGTATAGCGAAATTTACATAAAGGGAAATAGGTATATAATTGCTGAGTTTTAATAAATGTATAACCAGCACCCAAATCAGGATATGCAGCATTTCCATCATAGCAGAAAGTTCCTGGGCACCTTTTTGCACAGTCTGTAATTTCACAGCTGTTTAAACTCTCAATCAACTCTGACCATCACATAGATTCCGCCCACCTCGGATGCTCCAGCGGACTCCCCTTGGCTGCCTGGTCGCTGTGCAGCTGTCCCCCCAGGCAGATGGGCCAGGTGGCCCCGGAGACATCCTCAGAGCGGGCTTCGCTCCCTGAGTTATCCCAAATGGACCCCTTCTCCAGTCCCTATCCCTCCCTAGCATCTTCGCTCATTTCCTCTCTCCTTGCTCTTTCCTTTCTTAGGTGTTTAAGGTGTATGTTTTGTTGATGTATTGGCTTATTGTTTAACCCTTCTACCCTTCCCTCTGGCATATAAGCTCCAGGAAGGCAGCAGCTATGCCTCCGTGAACATCCCCTTGTTCCAGGACCCCACAGGGTCCAGCTCTCCCCTCGGTCCGGAGCGGATGCTCACTGTTCTGAGTGCACGAATGAACCCGGGGGAGGGCATCTATGATTCTATGATTGGAACAGTGGAAGAAACATTTAAAAAATCATTCTCCAGATATGCCAACACTTTTGGGGACTCTTGGCTGGTTCTCAGGGGAAAAGTGCCCAGGGGCAGCTCCTCATCACCCAGTGATCCTCGCAAGGTCAGCGTGGGCCGGGGAGGCTTAGGCGGGGCACGGTCCTCGCCCTGCTGCATGGGGGTAGGGAAGGACACCACGGGCCCCTCGCCCACGCTCACCCCAGCAGGGCTGCTGCGTTGTGTATTATCTGCCCCAAGTAAATGAATTTTCATGATAACGTCGTAAAATGAACAGAAATTTGAGAAAAAAAGATCTGACCTGAGTGGTGGTCTTTTCTAATTACAGAAAGTTGTGTGGCTTGAAAGGAAAGAGTTTTCCATCAGGAGGCACCTGAAAAGAGTCACTATGATTTGAACCACTTTCTTCAGTTTCAGCCTGAATGTTAATTACATTATCAAATCATTTTTGGCAGCCAGAACAGGTATCCTAACCACACAGCAGCAGTTTCTCCTTAAGCACTCCATGCTGATGGGAGCCCTCCTGGAAATGCAGCTATTTAGAGAACACACACACACACACACACACACACACACACTTTTCTGGTGTGGCAGCTGCTGGGCAGTTGGAAATTTCGCTGGTGGAAGAAGACGGGCTGGTTATTGCGGGAGAGGCGGCCGTATGGAAAGCAGCACAGATCTCCTTCCCTAATGTCTCCCCTTGGCACCATTCGGGGGGGTTGCTTTCCCTCACTCTGGCCCACGGTGGTGTGGGATC
Organism: Manis pentadactyla; assembly: GCF_030020395.1. Classification (NCBI taxonomy): domain Eukaryota; kingdom Metazoa; phylum Chordata; class Mammalia; order Pholidota; family Manidae; genus Manis; species Manis pentadactyla. The sequence continues at coordinate 133,105,085 of NC_080026.1, read as the reverse complement.
CTACTTCTCTCTCTCTCCTAGAAATGCAGTGAAGGGCTTGAATCCAGAGGGAATGTGAGAGGTGTCCCACATAGATTTATCTATGGAAGTTCCCCCAGGTCTTGTGGAGCTGAGTTTGGGGGAATTCAGGGTCCCTGGGGCAAAATGTAGTATTTATTAGTTATTGTTATTATTTTCTGGTTTGACATTCCATGGCAGGGAATTTGCGGTGTGATTTTTATGAAGCGTTGCAGCTTCTGGATCTAATTTAAAGTTTATCCTGATAGCATGCACACATGCCCAGAGGCTCAGAGAGAGCTAAGTGAGGCTGACATGATTTATAGCAGGGATGGTTGGGGAGCAGCTACTTGGCAGACCCCTGAAGGTCCCGTAGCTGTCTGGAGGAAGGGAGGGAAGTCAGGAACCTGGTGGGCTGGGTTGGGCCATGTCTTGGTCACTGGCATCCTCTGCCTGGGTTAGAAGTTTCAGGGGTTCTGTCAGGGTGCATCAGAAGGCCAGGGGCTGAAGGAGGACCAGAGGCCTCTGGGGTGACCTGCCTAGCCCCCTAGTTTGCATATGGGGTGACAGAGGCTCTAAAAGGTTGTGGCACAGAGAGTGGTATCCTTAGAACCAGGCGACTTGGGTCCCTGCTCTTCCCCAGCACTGCTCTCTCTGGGCCCATGGTTTCATTATCAAGGTTGCACTATCCTTAAATCTGGAAACACTTGGCCACAAAGAGCCCAGCTACCAGGCTGTGTCGTGCTCCTCATTATTTTCTCAAATTCCCTCTTTGCCTTTGTTGAAAGATGATCCACATCACTGCACACACTTGTTAGAAATAGCCTCAGTGGGGGGGCACATGCATTTGGAGTGCAAGCATCAAGTGAGGGAGCGCAAAGCCCTGCTCTGTCCTTGTCTTGGGGCCACTTCCCAGCACAGCCAACTCCCGCCTGGCCCAGAACATGGTCGCTGATGCCCTCTCAGGGACTCTAGCTTCCCAGTGCAAGGAGGGCTGTCTCCTCCCTAGGAAGAAGGAGACACGTGGTGCTTGGGGGCTCCAGTGGGTGGGTGGGGTGGGGAAGTGGGAGAGAGATGCATAGCTAGCAGGAAGGGGTGGAGGGGTGGCTGAGGCAGGGGCGGCCCTGGCGGAGGTGCGAGAGCCCGATGTGGGAATGCCCAAGAGGCAGACACTCCGGTCGGCCAGAGAAGGGGCTCGTGAGTGAAAGAAGTGGGGTGAGTTTGGAAACACAGTTATGGCCAGGGCTGGGGAGCGCCCATGCCAGCATGTACTCAACACTTGCCCCATACCAGGCATTGTGCTCAGTGGGTCCTACCTTAGTGAATAAGACACAGGAAGCTAAGAGTGGGGATAATAATAATAGAGTTTAGCCCTCGCTGTAGTGAGGCGTTCTGAGTACGTTACATGTACTAACTCACTCTCCCCAATGTCTGTGAGTTGGGAACTATTATCCCCCTTTTTCACACTGAAGCCCAGAGAGGTGAGGTGACCTGCTTTGTGACACAGCTGGTGAGTGGCCGAGCCAGACTCAGACCTTGGGCCTCAGATCTGTAGCCTCCTCCCTTAGCCACCGACCCAGCTCAGTCTCTTACCTTATCCAAGCCTCAGAGCAATCAGACAAGAAAGACAGAGTGTGGTGGGTGCCCTGAAGGAAAACAATAGGACCCAGAGCCAGGAACAGAGGGGAGAAGGGTCAGTCCTACTTGAGATAGAATTTTCCAGAAAGGACTCTCTGAGGGAGTGAGATTTAAAGGGAGACCCAAAGGAAGAAAGGGATTTTATTTATGTAACTAATACCTGGGAAGGTTTCATTTGAAAAAGAAAATATTATGTTGATTTTAATTGTTGTTATGCTATTTTAACTTCACCTCAGAAGCCTCACTTCTCTCTCCAAAGAGGAAGCTAAGCGTGAATTAGCGGTGGTGCTGGGACCTCCTGAAGCTTGACCCTGGGGGTGCTGACAGTAGCAGCACAGTCCCCACCAGGCTGACCCCTGCCAGAGACTGGAGCGTCCCTGGAAAATCTCCTGTTTTTTTTTTTTTTTATTTTTTTTTTATTTATTTTTATTTATTTTTATTTTTTGTGAGGGCATCTCTCATATTTATTGATCAAATGGTTGTTAACGACAATAAAATTCTGTATAGGGGAGTCAATGCTCAATGCACAATCATTATTCCACCCCAAGCCTAATTTTTGTCACTCTCCAATCTTCTGAGGCATAACAAACAAGTTTTTACATGTAGAACAAATTCTTACATAATGAATAAGTTACATAGTGAACAGTACAAGGGCAGTCATCACAGAAACTTTCGGTTTTGCTCATGCATTATGAACTATAAACAGTCAGTTCAAATATGAATACTCATTTGGTTTTTATACTTGATTTATATGTGGATACCACATTTCTCTCTTTATTATTATTATTTTTAATAAAATGCTGAAGTGGTAGGTAGATACAAGATAAAGGTAGAAAACATAGTTTAGTGTTGTAAGAGAGCACATGTAGATGATCAGGTGTGTGCCTGTAGACTATGTGTTAATCCAAGCTAGACCAGGGCAATAAAACATCCACATATGCAGAAGATTTCTCTCAGAACAGGGAGGGTGAGGTTCTAAGCCTCACCTCTGTTGATCCCCAATTTCTCACCTGATGGCCCCCCTGCGACTGTGCCTGTCTTAGGTTGTTCCTCCCGTGAGGAATCTTACCCGTCTCTGGCTAACCAGTCATCTTCCGGGGCCATACAGGGAAATGTGAAGTTGGTAAGTGAGAGAGAAGACTTATTGTTTGAAAAAGTTAGCTTTTTACTTCTTTGCATATTTATGCCCTGTGGCTTCTATGCCCAGCATTTGTCTTGAGGTATCTTTACCACTTGGAAGAATTATGATACTCGGTAAATTTGATATGAGGCACGAATTCTATTTAAGGTTGTAATTAGGAAGGAAGAAGAAAAGCTATAGAAGTAGCAGGCAGAAGAAAACATGGGAAGATTGATTATTTCTTTGATATATCTTCTTGTAGAGTAACTTCAGCATGTATAGGTTTTAAGCTACTACTTAAATTGCACACACACATTAACATAATAGGAGTATAGTTACATAACCAAAGCATATCTGTAATTACCAGCCATCTGCAGTGAAACCAAGAAAACCAGTTAGGCACCTTAGGCATTTGTGAAAACTTATCTATGATATGGTGGATATTGTCCAAATGAACTTGAACAGTCAGAGAGAAATCAGACAAATTAAAACAACCCATTCCTGGGGACTGTTCACATGCCATATGTTCTTTTAACAATAAATAGTTTGTAGTTGTAAGACTTTGGAGCGCTACAATTTGCACTTCTCCAAATTCTTGGTTGAGTTCCAACAGTATAGATCTAGTCCAATTTTGTTGTTTTACTGTATGCACAGGCCAGCTTAGATATCTCCTTCCTCATTCCCATGGCAAGTCCAGGAACTGGTGGGATGAGTGCATCTACAGCTGTAGCAGTGCGTGGATCTTTGTTGGGGTTTTTTGACGATCATCTTCTGGCATGAGTCTTCCAGAGAGTGCAGATGTTGGAAGTTCTTTTTCACATCGTATGTTAGTTCATTTTCGGGGTAGCCCAATTAGGCTTTGATCCTCTGTATAAACACAAACAGACCCTTTGCCTACACTTTTATATGCCCTTTATACCCTTGTGTAGAACTCGTTGGAGGTTACCACACAGGAACTGCCCTTTTTTTTTTTTTTTTTTTTGCTATCACTAATCTATACTTACATGACAAATATTATGTTTACTAGGCTCTCCCCTATACCAGGTCTCCCCTATAAACCCCTTTACAGTCACTGTCCATCAGCATAGCAAAATGTTGTAGAATCACTACTTGCCTTCTCTGTGTTGTACAGCCCTCCCTTTTCTCCTACCCCCCCATGCATGTTAATCTTAATACCCCCCTACTTCTCCCCCCCTTATCCCTCCCTACCCACCCATCCTCCCCAGTCCCTTTCCCTTTGGTACCTGTTAGTCCATTCTTGAGTTCTGTGATTCTGCTGCTGTTTTGTTCCTTCAGTTTTTCCTTTGTTGTTATATTCCACAGATAAGTGAAATCATTTGGTATTTCTCTTTCTCCGCTTGGCTTGTTTCACTGAGCATAATACCCTCCAGCTCCATCCATGTTGCTGCAAATGATTGGATTTGCCCTTTTCTTATGGCTGAGTAGTATTCCATTGTGTATATGTACCACATCTTCTTTATCCATTCATCTATTGATGGACATTTAGGTTGCTTCCAATTCTTGGCTATTGTAAATAGTGCTGCAATAAACATAGGGGTGCATCTGTCTTTCTCAAACTTGATTGCTGCATTCTTAGGGTTAATTCCTAGGAGTGCAATTCCTGGGTCAAATGGTAAGTCTGTTTTGAGCATTTTGATGTACCTCCATACTGCTTTCCACAATGGTTGAACTAACTTACATTCCCACCAGCAGTGTAGGAGGGTTCCCCTTTCTCCACAGCCTCGCCAACATTTGTTGTTGTTTGTCTTTTGGATGGCAGCCATCCTTACTGGTGTGAGGTGATACCTCATTGTAGTTTTAATTTGCATTTCTCTGATAATTAGCGATGTGGAGCATCTTTTCATGTGTCTGTTGGCCATCTGTATTTCTTTTTTGGAGAACTGTCTGTTCAGTTCCTCTGACCATTTTTTAATTGGGTTATTTGTTTTTTGTTTGTTGAGGCGTGAGAGCTCCTTATATATTCTGGACGTCAAGCCTTTATCGGATGTGTCATTTTCAAATATATTCTCCCATACTGTAGGGATCCTTCTTGTTCTATTGATGGTGTCTTTTGCTGTACAGAAGCTTTTCAGCTTAATATAGTCCCACTTACTCATTTTTGCTGTTGTTTTCCTTGCCCGGGGAGATATGTTCAAGAAGAGGTCACTCATGTTTATGTCTAAGAGGTTTTCGCCTATGTTTTCTTCCAAGAGTTTAATGGTTTCATGGCTTACATTCAGGTCTTTGATCCATTTTGAGTTTACTTTTGTATATGGGGTTAGACAATGGTCCAGTTTCATTCTCCTACATGTAGCTGTCCAGTTTTGCCAGCACCACCTGTTGAAGAGACTGTCATTTCGCCATTGTATGTCCATGGCTCCTTTATCAAATATTAATTGACCATATATGTCTGGGTTAATGTCTGGATTCTCTAGTCTGTTCCATTGGTCTGTGGCTCTGCTCTTGTGCCAGTACCAAATTGTCTTGATTACTATGGCTTTATAGTAGAGCTTGAAGTTGGGGAGTGAGATCCCCCCTACTTTATTCTTCTTTCTCAGGATTGCTTTGGCTATTCGGGGTCTTTGGTGTTTCCATATGAATTTTTGAATTATTTGTTCCAGTTCATTGAAGAATGTTGCTGGTAGTTTCATAGGGATTGCATCAAATCTGTATATTGCTTTGGGCAGGATGGCCATTTTAACGATATTAATTCTTCCTAGCCACGAGCATGGGATGAGTTTCCATCTGTTAGTGTCCCCTTTAATTTCTCTTAAGAGTGACTTGTAGTTTTCAGAGTATAAGTCTTTCACTTCTTTGGTTAGGTTTATTCCTAGGTATTTTATTTTTTTTGATGCAATTGTGAATGGAGTTGTTTTCCTGATTTCTCTTTCTGTTGGTTCATTGTTAGTATATAGGAAAGCCACAGATTTCTGTGTGTTGATTTTGTATCCTGCAACTTTGCTGTATTCCGATATCAGTTCTAGTAGTTTTGGGGTGGAGTCTTTAGGGTTTTTTATGTACAGTATCATGTCATCTGCAAATAGTGACAGTTTAACTTCTTCTTTACCAATCTGGATTCCTTGTATTTCTTTATTTTGTCTGATTGCCGTGGCTAGGACCTCCAGTACTATGTTAAATAACAGTGGAGAGAGTGGGCATCCCTGTCTAGTTCCCGATCTCAGAGGAAATGCTTTCAGCTTCTCGCTGTTCAATATAATGTTGGCTGTGGGTTTATCATAGATGGCCTTTATTATGTTGAGGTACTTGCCCTCTATTCCCATTTTGCTGAGAGTTTTTATCATGAATGGATGTTGAACTTTGTCAAATGCTTTTTCAGCATCTATGGAGATGATCATGTGGTTTTTGTCTTTCTTTTTGTTGATGTGGTGGATGATGTTGATGGACTTTCGAATGTTGTACCATCCTTGCATCCCTGGGATGAATCCCACTTGGTCATGGTGTATGATCCTTTTGATGTATTTTTGAATTCGGTTTGCTAATATTTTGTTGAGTATTTTTGCATCTACGTTCATCAGGGATATTGGTCTGTAGTTTTCTTTTTTGGTGGGGTCTTTGCCTGGTTTTGGTATTAGGGTGATGTTAGCTTCATAGAATGAGTTTGGGAGTATCCCCTCCTCCTCTATTTTTTGGAAAACTCTAAGGAGAATGGGTATTATGTCTTCCCTGTATGTCTGATAAAATTCCGAGGTAAATCCATCTGGCCCGGGGGTTTTGTTCTTTGGTAGTTTTTTGATTACCTCTTCAATTTCGTTGCTGGTAATTGGTCTGTTTAGATTTTCTGTTTCTTCCTGGGTCAATCTTGGAAGGTTATATTTTTCTAGGAAGTTGTCCATTTCTCCTAGGTTTCCCAGCTTGTTAGCATATAGGTTTTCATAGTATTCTCCAATAATTCTTTGCATTTCCGTGGGGTCCGTCGTGATTTTTCCTTTCTCGTTTCTGATACTGTTGATTTGTGTTGACTCTCTTTTCTTCTTAATAAGTCTGGCTAGAGGCTTATCTATTTTGTTTATTTTCTCGAAGAACCAGCTCTTGGTTTCATTGATTTTTGCTATTGTTTTATTCTTCTCAATTTTATTTATTTCTTCTCTGATCTTTATTATGTCCCTCCTTCTGCTGACCTTAGGCCTCATCTGTTCTTCTTTTTCCAATTTCGATAATTGTGACATTAGACCATTCATTTGGGATTGCTCTTCCTTTTTTAAATATGCTTGGATTGCTATATACTTTCCTCTTAAGACTGCTTTTGCTGCGTCCCACAGAAGTTGGGGCTTAGTGTTGTTGTTGTCATTTGTTTCCATATATTGCTGGATCTCCATTTTGATTTGGTCATTGATCCATTGATTATTTAGGAGCGTGTTGTTAAGCCTCCATGTGTTCGTGAGCCTCTTTGCTTTCTTTGTACAGTTTATTTCTAGTTTTATGCCTTTGTGGTCTGAAAAGTTGGTTGGTAGGATTTCAATCTTTTGGAATTTTCTGAGGCTCTTTTTGTGGCCTAGTATGTGGTCTATTCTGGAGAATGTTCCATGTGCACTTGAGAAGAATGTATATCCCGCTGCTTTTGGATGTAGAGTTCTATAGATGTCTATTAGGTCCATCTGCTCTACTGTGTTGTTCAGTGCTTCCGTGTCCTTACTTATTTTCTGCCCAGTGGATCTATCCTTTGGGGTGAGTGGTGTGTTGAAGTCTCCTAGAATGAATGCATTGCAGTCTATATCCCCCTTTAGTTCTGTTAGTATTTGTTTCACATATGCTGGTGCTCCTGTGTTGGGTGCATATATATTTAGAATGGTTATATCCTCTTGTTTGACTGAGCCCTTTATCATTATGTAGTGTCCTTCTTTATCTCTTGTTACTTTCTTTGTTTTGAAGTCTATTTTGTCTGATATTAGTACTGCAACCCCTGCTTTCTTCTCACTGTTGTTTGCTTGAAATATGTTTTTCCATCCCTTGACTTTTAGTCTGTACATGTCTTTGGGTTTGAGGTGAGTTTCTTGTAAGCAGCATATAGATGGGTCTTGCTTTTTTATCCATTCTGTTACTCTGTGTCTTTTGATTGGTGCATTCAACCCATTAACATTTAGGGTGACTATTGAAAGATATGTACTTATTGCCATTGCAGGCTTTAAATTCGTGGTTACCAAAGGTTCAAGGTTAGCCTCTTTAGTATCTTACTGCCTAACTTAGCTCGCTTATTGAGCTGTTATATACACTGTCTGGAGATTCTTTTCTTCTCTCCCTTCTTGTTCCTCCTCCTCGATTCTTCATATGTTGGGTGTTTTGTGCTGTGCTCTTTCTAGGAGTGCTCCCATCTAGAGCAGTCCCTGTAAGATGTTCTGTAGAGGTGGTTTGTGGAAAGCAAATTCCCTCAGCTTTTGTTTGTCTGGAAATTGTTTAATCCCACCGTCATATTTGAATGATAGTCGTGCTGGATACAGTATCCTTGGTTCAAGGCCCTTCTGTTTCATTGTATTGAATATATCATGCCATTCTCTTCTGGCCTGTAGGGTTTCTGTTGAGAAATCTGACGTTAGCCTGATGGGTTTCCCTTTATAGGTGACCTTTTTCTCTCTAGCTGCCTTTAACACTCTTTCCTTGTCCTTGATCTTTGCCATTTTAATTATTATGTGTCTTGGTGTTGCCCTTCTTGGATCCTTTCTGTTGGGGGTTCTGTGTATTTCCGTGGTCTGTTGGATTACTTCCTCCCCCAGTGTGGGGAAGTTTTCAGCAATTATTTCTTCTAAGATACTTTCCATTTCTTTGCCTCTCTCTTCTTCTTCTGGGACCCCTATAATACGGATATTGCTCCTTTTAGATTGGTCACACAGTTCTCTTAATATTGTTTCATTCCTGGAGATCCTTTTGTCTCTCTCTATGTCAGCTTCTATGCGTTCCTGTTCTCTGATTTCAATTCCATCAATGGCCTCTTGCATTCTATCCATTCTGCTTATAAACCCTTCCAGAGTTTGTTTCATTTCTGCGATCTCCTTTCTGGCATCTGTGATCTCTTTCCGGACTTCATCCCATTTTTCTTGCGTATTTCTCTGCATCTCTGTCAGCATGTTTATGATTCTTATTTTGAATTCTTTTTCAGGGAGACTGGTTAGGTCTGTCTCCTTCTCTGGTGTTGTCTCTGTGATCTTTGTCTGCCTGTAGCTTTGCCTTTTCATGGTGATAGGAATAGTCTGCAGAACTGGGACGAGTGACGGCTGGAAGGACTTCCTTTCTTGTTGGTTTGTGGCCCTCCTCTCCTGGGAGAACAGCGGCCTCTAGTGGCTTGTGCTGCGCAGCTGCGCGCAGACAGGGTTTCTGCTTCCTGCCCGGCTGCTGTGGAGTTAATCTCCGCTGTTGCTGTGGGCGTGGCCTGGCTCGGGCAGCTACTCCAAAATGGTGGAGTCGCGTTGGAGCAGGAGCTGCTGGGAGGCTATTTATCTCCGTAAGGGGCCTCCCTGCTCCCTGCAGCCCAGGGGTTAGGGTGCCCAGAGATCCCGGATTCCCTACCTCTGGATTAAGTGGCCCGCCCTGCCCCTTTAAGACTTCCAAAAAGCACCCGCCAAAACAAAACAACGACCACAAAAAAAACAAGAAAAAAAAATTTTTTTAATTTAAAAAAAAAAAAAAATTTTTTTTTAATTAAAAAAAAAAAAAAGGTGGTCGTTCGTTTTTCTTTATTCTCCGGTGCCAGCCTCAGGCCTCTGCTCACCGGTCTTTCTGCCCTGTTTCCCTAGTATTGGGGTCCCTATCCCTTTAAGACTTCCAAAAAGCGCTCGCCAAAACAAAGCAGCAAAAAAGCAAAAAAAAAAAAAAAATGGTCGCGCGCTTTTCTTATGTCCTCTGTCGCCCAGCCTCCAGTGCCCGCTCACTGTTCTTGCTGCCCTGTTTTCCCAGTATCGAGGGCCCTGCACTCTGGCCCGGATGGCTGGGGCTGGGTGTTCGGCAGCCCTGGGCTCCGTCTCCCTCCCGCTCTGCCTGCTCTTCTCCCGCCGGGAGCTGGGGGGAGGGGCGCTCGGCTCCCGCGGGGCCGGGGCTTGTATCTCACCCCCTTCACGAGGCGCTGGGTTCTCTCAGGTGCGGATGTGGTCTGGATATTGTCCTGTGTCCTCTGGTCTTTATTCTAGGAAGGGTTGTCTTTGTTATATTTTCATAGATATATGCTGTTTTGGGAGGAGATTTCCGCTGCTCTACTCACGCCGCCATCTTCCCACTCCTCTCCAAATCTCCTGTTTTTGTCAGGCTATTGCTATGCCTGGCGAGCCTTGTTTAATTTGGTTCTCTGAGGTGTTTAAAAAAGTAATTGGTTTGGCTCCAACTTTTCCTCCTTTGAGAACAAGATCCCCTGTAAAATTTAAAGTGGCAGTGCCAACTGGGGGATGCTCTCTGCTCCCCCGAGCCTGGGGGCTCCATCACTGGGAGACAGGAAAAGCATGCCCTGGTCTCAAGGGAGGAGGGGGGATCATCTTCCTCACATTGTGCACCCACCTCCAGGAGATCCTCACCCACATCTGAGGGGCCTGAGGCCTGGGTGGTGATACAGGCCGTGGGCTGGGGCAGGCGGGCTTCCCAATCCCAGAAGGCCAGGAGGGGTCACCTGGAGAAACATGCAGTTCAGGTGATGGGGTCTTTGAAAGCCAGTTTCAATGAATGCCTCTTTATTGAGCACCTACCTGTGCCACATGGAGACATGGAGAGAAATCAGGCTTTGGACTGTGTTCTCAAGTTCTTTTCATCCAGCCATCCAGCCATCCAGCCAGCATTTATGGAGCACCTTCTGCATGCAGGAAAGACGCCCACTGCTTTCCACTGTTCTCTCCCTCGGAGGGGTTCACTGGGTGGTGGGGAGGTCACTGCTGTCCCCATGCACAATGCCCTGAGGCTCGTGGGAGCCCAGAAGACAGGAAGAGAGACCTATCCCCCACTGCAGTCAGAGAGGGCTTCCAGGAGTGAGACCTTAACATGCAAGCAGGAGTCTGCCAGGAAAGGAAGGGTCCTGACACCTTGGGAAGCAGCAATAGCATTTGCAAAAGCAGGAATAGTGTGGGGGTGTGATGAGGGAGGAATGAAGGGTGTGGTGTGGAGGCGCCTTTCTCCATTAGGTAGTAATGTGTGTGACCCTCCTTCCAATAGGACAAGAGCATAGAGCAAATACCAGTAGCATCTGTCCTTTACCGAGTACTTGCTATGCACCAAGCTTCATGCAAAGCAGTTTTGTGCATTAGCTTATTAGAGTCTCGCTGCAATTCTCTATTAGGTCAGGATGGGATTCTCCCACTTTAAGGATGTGTAAACTGAGGCTAGGACTGACTCTGTTGCTGGCCAACAGCTAGTGACGGGTAGAGTCAGGGTGGGAGAGACGCTCAGGCTCACATCCTCAGAGGGACCACTCCTGGTTGGGTAACTGGGCGCTCTTTGTATGTTAAGATATAAAATGTAAACACTTCAGTATTTAACACCTCTCACTCCCACCTCTGGGATGTAGAATGGAAACAATAGGAACAAATATGCTTTCTGTTCCATCCACTAGAGTTTGAAAGCTTGGGTTTAAAAAAGATTTCAGAATTTTATCCAGGTTGTTACAGCGGTTGCCAAGTTTGGTTGGATAACATCGGGTTTTCCGCCTTGGAAGTTAACCTTCACAGAAATAGAAATGTATTCTTAGCTACAGACGTTGTAACTGGATGTGACAGCTTACCTTCCTTTGCACATGGAGGTAAAAATGTGTTTAGGCAGAAGGGAAATGGAGTGTTTGCCGCTCCCAAGAACTCATCCTTCATGTCCGAATCCCTCTAAAGCATGTTGTGTTTCAGCATGTGATTTACAACTCGGAGGTAGTTGTCAGTGAAGCCCAGGTGTGAAGGCATGAGGCCAAGACTTTAAAAAAAAAAAATGTGTTTCCTGGTTGTGCTGCTAAGGGCAGATGTAATTAAACTGAATTTAGAGAGCTACTCTGATTCTGCTTTCAGAATTATGCTCAGTATTATGATCTTAATCAGGTAATTGTGGCTTGAGAAGAGGGATCTATTTTCTCTTACAGTATAGGAGTATTTGTATAATATAGTCCCTATATGGTAAAAGGGCCTGTTACAAATGCTTTAATATACTGCATTGGCTTACCTACTCCTGCATCTGTTACTCCCTAAAAGTAATCAGAAAGTTATGGAAGAACAGAATAATCTGCATTACTAAATAATGAATTTGGGCTGACAGTAGAAGGTAATGCCACAGAGTTGCTTGGTTTATTCAATTCAGTGAAAAGGAAAAAATCAGTTCAGCTGGTTGACCAAAGTCTTCTGTTTTCAAATGGCAATGTGGAAATTGTTTCTCTGATTTGCATCCTGAGTTAATGTAATATTCTCTGTTGGGACAAGAACTTTAGCAGGAAAA